>NC_071466.1:109104607-109729607 GCF_028500815.1 Rissa tridactyla
TCTTATGCCAACGCAAGACTTTACATGCTTATTTCCAAGGGCTCATGTACCTCCTACACCAAGTACTCTAACACATCAGTTATATGGAATTAACAAAATTTTAATCAGGGAAATAAGCATCTTGGTAAGTTTCCTTTACGTATATTTTAAAAATGTATTTTTAAAAGTTTTAATAAACAGCAAACACATAACATAATCAATAGCCATTACCACTAAAGGTAAGATTGAACCCTTTATTCCAATACTTGCTAACTTTATGAATAATGCTATTGTGGTCTGGAGGATTATCCATATGCATGAGTTCAGAATGTAGAAAAACATCAACAAGATCAAGGTCATAATTTATTGAATGAGTCTTTTCCTCAGTTATTTTTGGACCACAAGCACATTATGCTAAAGCTTGAGTTGTGTCTGCTATATTTGCTGATGGCTTAAGCCAAATTTTGCTAAACCTACAAAGCAGGCTTATGTTGGCCTCGTACATTTAGCTGGGAGAAAGTCTGCAAAGGTTCTTAGTTTATCTGAAAAGACTGTATGTCCTTAATACAGGGATTAAAGTAGCATGCTTTATTGCACAATTTGCAATATTGTGTTTGAAATCTCTGCAGGATCACCTAACCTGCTGAGTATAATTTCAGAACCTAGCAGTACCATTAAAAATAAATGTTCTATTGACTATTTTACCAAATTGCCATTACAACAAATGACAAGGATCATCCCCCAGGGCTACCCTAAAATGTCAGATCTCTGTCCCACTGTAAGTTGATTCTATGCTGTGTTGTCTGATATTTGAAGAATATGCAAAAAAACCCCACCTCCTGGACTTTCTGCATTTAAGCCTTTGAAATGAATTCTGAGTCAGTGAAAAGAAAATATGCCCCTATGCTTTGCTTTATCAAGTCATATTATTTTTCCTCTTAACAACAATAACAAAACAATGCAACCATGATAACCTAGAGAGAGCTCGTGTGTTAAATGTATGTCTGAGTCTTTCTTACGGTGTGATTTCTTGACCTTCTTCCAGGTCTCTCTTATATGGTGTGTCACTAATTATTTGCATCTTTTCCAGCCTGTCTCTTCCACAGACTATCAAGTTAGTGAAGTGTTTATTTTCTTCACTGTATGAACCATTGATATATGGTGTTGGTAGCTAGAAATATAGAAATGCCTGGAGATCAAATCCATTCTTGTATTTGACCTTCATAGTCTGAATAAGCAGATACAGTTAAAGTTGATGAACTATACTGAATGAATTATATTTAGACAAGATACTAGATCTAGGAAACGCTTCATTTTCCTTGGTTTTTATGACTATGGTTCTGTGCTCTTTATGCTTACAATTCTCATCAGTTTTGAGAATTAAGTGAATGTACAGCCATATTTTTGAATTATACAGCTCTTCTAACATCTCAGGTAGAAATACATGAGGACCTAAGAGGCAGGAAAGATTTTTCTGCAGAAGCAGTGTTCTCCATATCCCAATGATAGCCCACTGAAATCTTCATTTCACTTTTCCCTCCTCTCTTTATGTTATTGCCACAGGAGTGCGGCTATGCTGGGAGAAAGACTCCAAAGCATTGTCTTAGTCTGACCCATATCCCAAGGATGAATTGTGCCAAATTTGCAGAACATATCTGTGGCTCAGATTCTCAGAGGGACTTCAGAGAAATCTGTTCTGAGAGATTTCCACTTAGAAGAATACTGCCCAAAAGGACAAGGTATCAAGGTATATGCACTTCAGGGAACTGACAGTTTAGGGGATAAATTAAGGTAACATTGCAAATTCTTCTTTTAACAAGGGAAGCCTGGCTCCCAATACTGCATTTTGTGTGGCCGCCACTGTTCTCCAAGTAAAATTTAGGCAGACTCTAGGTGCTTGATCTCCAAATTTGGATTCTTAAAAATACCAGCTTCTCACAACTCTCCCAAAGTCCTGAATTTTGGTGATTATGTTTCATCATCAGTGTTGAAATGCCTGGACAGCCCATTTCCTTCGGCATGACAAACCTTGTGGAATGAGCAAAGGGAGCTCAATCATGCAGCCACCACCTTGGTTGAGTGAGGGGCTCAGCCGTGCCCTGCGGGGAGTGGGTTGGAGCCGGCTGGAACCGGCTGTGTCCGGCTCGGGGCCGCCCCAGCCGCTCACCACAGAGGCCGCCCGGCAGCACCCCAGCTTCCAGCGCCCAGGTACTTGCACCTGGTACGGTGCTTTTTTCTGCAACCTATTTGTGCTTTAGTCGATGTGTTAAATTTATATCCTTAAGATCATGTTCTTGTACTAAACTTAACGCTGGGCATAAACTTCTGTAAAAACAGCAATATGATGGGTTGTGGAGTGGTTAATCACAGCATGATCTATGAATAGGTTTTTTATGATTGTTTGCAGTATCTATATGAATTTACTGATCCAGGAGAAATAATTCCCAATACTCTATAGGTACACTTCTGTCACCCTGAAGTTCTCAACATACTAAATTTTATATGAACATTTTTTAATTTTGTGTAAGTTTTAAAAAGTACACAAATGAAATGTAATATTTCATAAGTTTTAAAACATACTGTTACTATTCCTACTTGTACCTGAAGTCTGTATTGCTAGCTTTATCTCATGAAAGGAGACTTGTTTGGTATGGAGAGAGACAGAGAAATAATATCAGTCAAATATAAACCATAAATATACTTAATTATCAGTGACTTGTTTTGTTTAACGTGGTACATCTGCCCAGAGTGCCCAGGAATGGTATGGAATCGTCACGGTGTGGGGTGACCAGCAGTATTCACCCACGGTGCGGGGTGACCAGCAGTATTCACCCACGGCATTCCACATGGGAGGAATGAAGTTGTTCCCAGTGACCTGAGCACGAAATCCACAGTGGAGGACACTGCCGTGCAGCTCACACCATGACATCCCTCTTCCCTTATTGTTCAGCCCTCCGCTGCACAGAGAATGGCAGTCCTGAGCTGGTCATCCTTCGGAAGTACCTTCACACTTAGCTGTTCCTCTTACTGCTTCTTCACACCTTCTTCCAGGTTCTTGCCTGTGGCTGCTTCCACTCTCCAAGAGTTCGCTTCATTGGCCTGTTTTTCCATAACTGATAGCTCAAAAGAAAGGCAGCTGAGTTGTAGCATATACTCTTTCAAATCCTGAAAATATCCACACCTAGGCGGATACTTCTCACCACCAGCCTTATCCACATCATTCTCTTGTTCCACACACTGATCTTCACACGCATTTTAGTAAGCAGTTACTTCCATTAGGACTATTTGTATAAGTGGTGACTCATCCTTGCTCGTTATGATTTCGCTACCCTTTTCTCAGATCACTGAGGTAGGTGTCTTCCTGCCTTGCAAACTGCAGGTGCTGTTGAATATGAATATCTTTTTTTTAGTTGTTTTTTTTTTTGTTTTTTCTTTTTTTTTAAATATACATGGATAAAAAGAAAGTATTACATTTCTTCTATAAGATGCAGCAACACCTATGTGATTATATTTCTTGAAGCTTCTTATCTGATGTACTGTCTGAAATCATTATCGCCCTTTCATCCAGAAGTGGATCTGTGATGCAAAATCAAAACTAAGTCTTCAGTTGTACAGTAAAATTACCCATTGTTCTATCATTTTGCTATATCACTGAAAAGTTGATTGTGATTTTACAATTTTGGATTGGTTGTTTCCCTTGTAAGCTCTTTTTGGTTTTCAGAAGTCATATTAATCATCTTATCCTTGCCTGTGATAAATAAATGCATATTTAATCTTCATGTATAAATAACATGCTCTTCTGACTGTACCAAGCAGGATATGATGAATTGTAGGGCCATTTTCAGTCTCTTCTTTAGATTTCCTTGTGATGCTAGCAGACAGAAGGAGAGTTGAGTCTGGGTCCCTGGGGATGTGTTACCATTGTAATGGAATTAATAGAGCTGATAAAATGAATGTATTCATTTGAATGCAGTATCTCTTGACAAAGCTTCTCAGAAGACCCCAGTACAGACCAGCTAACTTCTGGTTAGGAACTGGCAATCACTGCTCCACCTTTTTTGTCCCCTGCCCTCCTCCAGTTAACTGCTGTTATTAAGCATATAATAATGAATAATAACTGTTCTTCTATGTCCTCCCCTCTAACAAAATATAACTAAGGAGGGACTGTGGAGTCAAAACCAAACAAAAGAAGAAACCTAAAAAAACCTTGTCATAAGAAAAACACTTTATGTTTCTATTTGAACAGAGGGTTTTTAACTCTTTCCAATAAGCTGAAATACAAAAACGTGTATTTCCTGTACTCAGCACCTATGTGATATGCTCTAGGAACTTCTCTAGGAACTTTTAAGACCATTGGTAGTAGTATCTACATGCTTTTTAATCATTACAACTCTATCTACTCCTGGCATTTTAAATATGATCTGCTTATCCATGATTCAGATATGTTTCAACCACAAGATTAATTACCAGTGTACTTGGGTTCCTCAGGGCTGTGATTTCTGGGTGCTTCTGGGTAGATGTTAAACCCTGTTTGTTTCTCATAAAATTTGCAGCTCCTGTAGATACAAGAAAACTGACCATGGAGAGTGAGAAAAAGGCAAGTCATTGCTTGTTTCTTAAGGTTAAGTTGCATCTCCCTACCTAAGTTCAACAATGTTTATTACTTAATGTTATCTACCAACATAGCATTCTCCTTCTGGAGGACTGTTGAATCAGTCAGAGAAAACACAAAATAAAGCAAGGATGTGCTTTAAGAAGTGGTCACATAGGAACTTGGATATCAAACTGTCATGAGCAGGATGGAGCACATACCAGAATTACAATCTACAGTTAAAAAAACCCCTCTGTGTATATTATTATAATTTTATTGCTGATTTTACTTTGACTTCCTATAGGCCTACTGTTCATCAATCAGGAGGAAAGTTGATTGCCAGATACCATTTTAGATGAAATGACACTAAATGAGATTATCTTGGTTTTAAGTTGGTTTAATTTTAAAATCTTTTGAAGACAATAGAACTTCAGAGGTACTGAATAAACTATTCAAATTATTCAGCATTTTAGATGAAATGCATTAGATACATTAAATTGTTCTGAGCTGCTTGCATTTAAGTAATGTCTGAATGGAGGGACTGTACAATTCTGTACCACTTCATCTGATTAGGAAAATTTACATTATACAGAGTGGAGCTAATGAGAAACGTGAAGGTGGAGTTATATCACCCTTAAGCCATCTAGTCAATCTACATGTGTTCTTAACATTTACTGTTCTGTTAGTTTATCCAAAAGAAGGTTAAAAAGGTAATTTAGTAGAGTCATCAGTAATTGAAAAGATTTCTAATACAGCAGGACACTTAAATTAACCAGACCAAAGCAGTACAAAGTTCAGTGGCTGAAATTCAAACCTGTACAAATTAAGACAGGAAAAAGGACATACATTATTAACAGTGAAGATAAGAAACAACTGGAAGAATTTGTAGGGATGTGGTGGTCACTTTTAGTCTTTAAGCTAGGATTGTATGCTTTTCTACAATAATGCCTACATTTCTACAATGCCTTAGCTCATGATCATTCATTAGTCACTAGAAAAGCTGAAGTTGTGACAGACTTATTCTATAGAGGATTTACATAATTTTATTAAAACTATGCAAATTTAAATATTTTGAAATATTAGTTGTAAGAAATAAAGCTATTTATAAATAAGAATTGGCAGAAGTGGTGCAAAGTATTCTATGAAAATTGAAATTATATTTACTACAAATAATCCTAATATGCATCTTTCTATCTATCTCTCCTCCTTGCTCAGACAGAGAGTTGGTATCTAGATCTGCTTCATTACCCTCCTGCTGTACACCTCCATGTAGTCACAGCTGGGACCGAGTTCCTGCAAGCCTGATTATCAGGAAGTTGTTCCCTCTGCCCACTCTCACAGAAAAGTTTGATCTAATTTAGCTGTGCTTTTGCTAACAGTCACATGGATTCTTAGGCATGATGGAGGTGAGTCAGTTAATTAAAATGAATTTAGTGTAGGTATAATCACTCCAGTATTTCTGCTGGTTTGTATGTTATTTCTGTATCTCTCCTGACACACAGTGACCAAAAAAAGAGAGAGGATATGAGATGGCATGTGTTTCTTTTTATTTTTTTTCTCCTAGCAGTTAGGTGACCATTAAAAAGTGTAGAACTGCTGATATAAACTATGTAAA
The DNA here is from genome assembly GCF_028500815.1 of Rissa tridactyla. Taxonomy (NCBI): domain Eukaryota; kingdom Metazoa; phylum Chordata; class Aves; order Charadriiformes; family Laridae; genus Rissa; species Rissa tridactyla. The sequence continues at coordinate 109,110,793 of NC_071466.1, forward strand.
TGAAAAATGAAGATAAGAACACATATATTTTAACTGATGTATCCTACCCGTAGTGATATTGAACATTTTCTGTCCTTGTGTATGTTTGAGGCTCTATGATATTTATAGATGTTAACCTTTAAATGCAATTTTATAACTGTTTAGAAACAGCATATACTAAATTTGCAGCAAAATAAAGTTCTTCAAGCCTCAATTGTTTACATTGTTGGCTTGTAGGAAGGATGCTTCTAGGTGAAGGCTTGATGTTGACATTATTGCTCCATTGATAACAGTGGTAGCACATGAATAAACACTGGCAGAATTAAGGCATAAAGCTTAAAATTGACATTAAAATCTCAGTCCTGAACATATTAGGAAAAATGTTCAGTGATGTTTGCTTGTCAAATCTTTACTGTTTTCCAGTGCAAAAAAGCCCATGATTAGTATGGAAAAGTTTAGCACAAAAAAGCGCTAATTTTTAAAGCCAAGCCAGCACCATGATGCAAACTAATTGCCATTCTGTGGAAGTACCACAGTAGAACTTAATTTCAAAATTATTTTCTAATTACTTTTTATATTTTTGTATTTTAATTGTAAATTTGTTTGAAGTGCTTATTAGGTAGTAAAGTCTTTGGATCAGGGTCAGTGGTCAAACGTGTTGTATCTACTATAAACTTTCACAATGCTTGCCACTAAGCGCCATCATCTAGTTGTTATCTTCAAACAAGGATGTAATATAATGGTGTCGCTATTTGATGAACTTTGTTCTGTAAAACTTACAATGTGTAGGAAAAAAAGGAGTGTACAGCTTATGATGTAAATTATTATTAGAATTATATTGCATGTGCAGACAAAATGCTGCTAAATGTTTATGCAATATTTAACATGTCAGGATGACCTGCAGCTCTGTCATTTAACATGTTTTAAATGAAGAGTCTACCTTACACTTAGAATGGATTCATTTGGTATCATTAGTTTGAAAGTTTTCCTTTCAAAGTAACGTTCAATATAAATCTCTCTTGATACTTTCACAGCCAGAACTTCTTGTCCTATCTTCTACAGACTTGAATGAAAGATTATTCTTTTCCTCTTTTCCTCAATTTTTGAAGTATTTGAATATTGTTTGTCTCATCATCCTCTTCTGAAGAGTAAGGAATCCAAATTTTCTCAACATTTCTAAGTAGGTTTCTGTAATTTGCATGAATATTCTGAGCAACACACTGTATTCACACTTCTTGTGATGCTTGCCAAAGAAGTTGCCCCTGCCAAAGGAGATTTCTTTCCAGTGTTTTGGTATCTATCTTTAAACCAGTCCTTGCAGCTTGATTGAAAGTATGTACTCCAGCTCTGAATCCTATTTTTAGTAATAGCCATTATAACTCATCATCCATCACTCTTGTAGGAACAGCATAACTAGTGTTTCTCAAATAACTTTGGGACCAGGATGATTATATGACTTTTAAAATAAAGGGTAAGTCTAGTTTATTCTCTCATAGTAAACATTTGATTAAGCACTTTGTAAACTGAGGCACAAAAAGCAACAAAATGTATTGTCAGTAGTGTCCTGAAGCTTATCTCCGTCATCAGGTGTTACTGGAGAATCTCAACAGTTGTCAGTGCCCACAAGTTGACTGTCTTATTGACATTCTTCCTAGAGAGCAAAGCCTGAGACACTGCCTCTGCTCCGCATGTAGACTCTCATTTACACTCTTGAGACACCTGGTGAGTATAGTAGCAACTTTTTTGCAGGTTTGTTCCATCATTCTTATGAAAAAATGTGTTTTCATCAAAATATATTGTAAATCAGGTTTCTTTGCAAGGAAAACATGAAAAGAAATACTGCTTTTTAGGACAGGCTTATAGAATACTCATTGTAAGACTTATATGAGAATAAAAAAATATGAAAAAGACATTTCAAAGCTGAGATTTCCTTTTTAGTCTTCAGAATCATCGTTCATTTAATACTCATAAATATCAATAGGAAGTGAGAGATTTTCTCTTGCCCTTAGGGGCTGGCTGAGTCCACTTTAGTTGTGCACATTGCTGACCAACCTCTCTAGGTCAGATAACTCCTTCTTGCAAGTTAAAATTATTTCATAAACAATATATACCTCAGGAAAAAATGACACCTGTTATTAAAACTACAAACTCATGTTTTTGTCTTGCATTCACAGGAACTAAGCAAAGCATAGAGAAGTAATAAACAGTGAGTTTGGGAATGACATTATCTCTCAACCACAGCTGTCGTAGGGACATGCAGTCATATTTGCCAGATTGCAAGCACTCTGTCTTGATTTTGTTTACAATTGTTCTTGTGCAGTGTTGAGCCAAACCCCAACTTTCTGTAAGTACAGCAATGCTATTTCCTTCTATTATAATGCATGGGATTAGAATCCCCTCCATATTTTCTTATAGTGATGGATGTCTCCAGAGATCCAGTTGTGTTGCTCTTTGGCTATTCACTCAGCAAAGACCACCTTTCACTGCCCTTTCTCCTCATGACATAGACATGTTAGTTGTCATCTCTCCTTAAATGACACATGTGAATCTCCTTGTAGGGGATGTGAGATAGGGGATTATCCATCACCTTTCATGGCAGAGCTAGAGTAAAAGCTGTGGGGCTGAGTACCAAGTGTAGACAAGGTAGCAGTGACAGCTAGATTCGGGTACATGAGAAATGACACGGAGGAGTACAAAAAGCGTCGGCAGCTTGTGAAACTCTCTGCAGGAGCCCACCACTTCCCTGTAGCACTGCAGGAGATGCTGTCAGTCAAGCTATCTGAAAACCTTATCCCTCTTAGATCTTGAACATTGCCCAAGCTGGATTTTCTTAGTGTAATCTGTGTGAGAGGGCAGAACCTTAAATGATGATAGTGATACCTGGCAGGGTGTCCTAGCTCGGACCCAGCAGCTTCTATGGGCACAGGAGAATTAAGCTTTTTTGTCTGAAATCAGCAAGCCAATCAAATCAGGTAGGCTTAAATTTAAGCTTTAAATTCTTATTTATGTTGCCAAATGCCCTATCCATCCAAGATTAAAAGTCTCTTTGGTCTTGGTATATAAACACTCATCATCTGCTGTTTTGGCACTGACAAACCAGCCTTTAATTATTTTTTCTTTTTTTTTTTTTTTTCTCTAAGTTTATTGTTTGTGCTTTGCCCTGGAGATTGCAGAAGTATGAGATATTTCCCTTGAGGAATCACACTGAAATATTTAAGAACTTCTACTTCCTCCCTCCAGAAACCCATGCTACTGTAAGAACATTTGCCATTATACTATTGCTCCAGGGTTTCAGACCCTTTTAATAGGAAGACATTTTATAGCTATTACTCAATCTCTGTTTCTAAGATAAATGCAACCTAAAAGACATGCCTTTTTTAAAGCTTTTTTAGCTTTTGTTGATATGCAGGGCACAGGTAAGTGGTATGAAAATAATGACTTTGTTCATAACTTGTGCTAATAATTGACTATGATCAGAGCCATTTGGCTGAAGAACAGTTGACTCTCCTTCTGGAGACAATCAGAATAAAAACCCACAAGTATCTGGGCATGTATTGGTTTATGAGACCAAGATACAGTTAGACAACCATTTCTGTATGTCTAAGATTTAAGTTTTGCTTATCTCTTCCTTTTCTGCCATTGTTAGACTTCCTCACCGAATCTTGCAGTAGGATATAGCTAAGACAGTTGTGGTAGGTTGACCCTGGCTGGGCGCCAGGTGCCCACCAAAGCCATTCTATCATTCCCCTCCTCAGCTGAACAGGGAAGAGAAAATATAGTGAAAGGCTTGTGGGTTGAGATAAGGACTGGGAGAAATCACTCAGCAATTACCGTCACGGGCAAAACAGACTCGACTTGGCAAAAATTAATTTAATTTATTACCAATCAAATCAGAGTAGAGTAATGAGAAACAAAAATAAATCTTAAAACACCTTACTCCCCATCCGTCCCTTCTTCCCAGGCTCAGCTTCACTCCTGATTTTCTCTACATCCTCCCCCTGCCAGTGGCACAGGGGGACAGGGAATGGAGGTTGCGGCCAGTTCATTGCATGTTGTCTCTGCTGCTCTTTCCTCCTCAGGGGGAGGACTCTTCACACTCTTCCCCTGCTCCAGTGTGGGGTTCCTCCCATGGGAGACATTCCTCCATGAAGTTCTCCAATGTGAGTCCTTCCTACGGGCTGCAGTTCTTTGCAAACTGCTCCAATGTGGGTCCCTTCCATGGGGTCACAAGTCCTGCCAGCAAACCTGCTCCAGCTTGGGATTCTCTCTCCATTGGTTCACAGATCCTGCCAGGAGCCTGCCCCAGTGTGGGCTTCCCATGAGGTCACAGCCTCCTTTGGATGCATCCACTTGCTTCAGCATGGGATCCTCTAGAGGCTGCAGGAGGCTATCTGCTCCACTGTTAACCTCCATGGGCTGCAGATGGGCAGCCTGCCTCACCATGGTCTTCACCACAGGCTGCAGGGGAATCCCTGCTCCAACACCTGGAGCACCTCCTCCCCCTCCTTCTTCACTGACCTTGATGTCTCCATAGTTATTTCTCTCACATATTCACACTGCTCTCTCCAGCTGCTGTTGGCGTTTTGCAGTTCCCCCCCGGCTTCTTATATATGTTATCACAGACGTTCTATCACCATCATCGACTGTCTCCCTGACTGGTAACTCCAGTAACCTTTGTGTCACATTTTCCAAAGCTCCCAGTCTTAAGAGCATGCAAAGTCATCCCCAAATTGTCCTTGCCAACCTGCAAGCACAGATGATAGTAAATGCAATGATTTCTTTCTAAATTATTACTTTAAATTCAGGGCTTCTCAAATGTGTGTACAAATTGATATGTGACATAACTCTTTACAAGTCTGATAAGTAACTAGCATTCCCATCATTAAATTTTACATTTTGATTCCTGGTCTTTTATTAGGGAGCCTTGCTGTCTTGTGACTCTTATGAAGTATCTTCTTAAACAAAAAAAACAAAAACAAAAACAAAAACAAAAAAAACCCAACAAAAAACCCACAACCAAACTGTTTGATTAACACTGTACTTTTCTTCAGTCGTATTCTAGACCTGCAATCCTTATTCAGGCACAGTCCAATGGCCTCTAAAGCACATCGTTTTTCCCATGAAAGAAGTGTTTCTTCCATGGTATCTATATGAGGAAAATGAGTTGTGGACTAATTTTCCAGTCCAGGAATCATAGAATGTTTAGAGTTGGAAGGGACCTTAAAGATCACCTAGTTCCAACCCCCCTGCCATGGGCAGGGACACCTCCCACTAGACCAGGTTGATCAAAGCCCCATCCAACCTGGCCTTGAACACCTCCAGGGATGGGGCAGCCACAACTTTCCTGGGCAGCCTGTTCCAGCACCTCACCACCCTCACAGTAAACAACTTCTTCCTAATATGTAATCTCAATCTACCCTCTTTCAGTTTAAAACACCTATTGTTACACTCCCTGATAAAGAGTCCCTCCCCATCTTTCCTGTAGGCCCCCTTCAGATACTGGAAGGCTGCTATAAGATCTCCCCGGAGCCTTCTCTTCTCCAGGCTGAACAACCCCAACTCTCTCAGCCTGTCTTCATAGGAGAGATGCTCCAGCCCTCTGATCATCTTCGTGTCCCTCCTCTGGACCCCTTCAAACAGGTCCATGTCCTTCTTATGTTGGGGGCTCCAGAGCTGGATGCAGTACTCCAGGTGGGGTCTCACCAGAGCAAAGTAGAGGGGCAGAACCACCTCCCTCGACCTGCTGGCCACACTTCTTTTGATGCAGCCCAGGATGCAGTTGGATTTCTGGGCTGCAAGTGCACATTGCCGGCTCATGTTGAGCTTCTCGTCCATCAACATCCCCAAGTCCTTCTCCTCAGGGCTGCTCTCAGGCCATTCTCCACTCAACCTGTATTTGTGCTTGGGATTTCTGTGACCCAAGTGCAGGACCTTGCACTTGGCCTGGTTGAACTTCACCAGTTTTGTACAGGCCCACCTCTCAAGCCTGTCCAGGTCCCTCTGGATGGCATCCCTTCCCTCCAGTGTGTCCACCGTGCCACACAGCTTGGTGTCGTCAGCAAACTTGTGGAGGGTGCACTCAATCCCACTGCCCACGTCACCGACAAAGATGTTAAACAGCACCGGTCCCAGTACTGACCCCTGAGGAATGCCACTCATCACTGGTTTCCATGTGGACATTGAGCCATCGACTGCAACCCTTTAAGTGCAGCCATCTAGCCAGTTCCTTATCCACCGAGTGGTCCATCCTTCAAATCCACACCTTTCCAATTTAGAGACCAAGATGTCATGTGAGACAGTGTCAAATGCTTTGCATGAGTCCAGGTAAATGATGTCTGTTGCTCTTCCCTTATCTACCAGTGCTCTAGCACCATTGTAGAAGGCCAACAAATTTTTCAGGCACGATTTGCCTTTGGTGAAGCCATGTTGGCTGTCACCAATCACCTCCTTATTTTCCATGTGCCATAGCAGAGATTCCAGGAGGATCTTCTCCATGATATTGACAGGCACAGAGGTGAGACTGACCAGCATGTAGTTAGTTCCCCGGGTCTTCCATTTTTCCCTTTTTGAAAATGGGGGTTATGTTTCCCCTTTTCCAGTCAGTTGGAACTTCACTAGACTGACACGACTTTTCAAATATAATGGAAAGTGGCTTAGCAACTTCATCTGCCAGCTCCCTCAGGACCTGTGAATGGATTTCATCAGGTCCCATGGACTTATGTACCTTCAGGTTCCTTAGATGGTCTCAAACATGAAGTTCTCCTATAGTGGGTGGTTCTTCATTCTTGTAGCCCCTGTTTTTGCCTTCTGCCATTTGGGCACTGTGGTTGGAGCCCTTGCCTGTGAAGACCGGGGAGAAGTCATTCAGCACCTCAGCCTTCTCCATATCCTGGGTGACCAGTTCTCCTGTTTCCTTCTGGAGAGTACCCACATCTTCCCTAGTCTTGCCTTTATCCCTGACATACTTCTAGGAGTTTTTCTTGTTCTTCTTGAGGTCTCTGGCCAGATTTAATTCTATCTGGGCTTTAGTTTGACTAATCTGGTTCCTGGCCACTCACACAGTTTCTCTGTATTCCACCCAGCCTACCCCTCCTTGCTTCCACCCTCTGTAGGCCTCATTTTGCTTCTGAGCTTGCCCAGGATCTCCTTGTTCTTTTGTTTTTGAGCTTGTCCAGAAAAACCTGTGCTGGTCTAATGAAATACCTAAACATCTTTTAATTCAATAATAGTTCAGTTTTAATTATCATCCTGGCCACCATGATTCATGGAAAATGTTCATGGGATAGTAGTGTTCTCTCTTAGGGTCCAAGCTATATAGCCACATTATTTATTTTGTAAGGTGACAGTTTCTCTCTTCTTTGATAAATCATATGATATAGCACAGCATCTTATGATACTGCTTGCATCAAGAAAAATAAGTCATGAACAACTGACATTCAAATTGCCCAAACTCTGTTATGGTATAATATCAAGCAACTTAATTTTGAACTAATTCAGAACACAACTCTAGCTAAAGTCTCTGAGATCATATTTCTGTCCTATTTTTCCCTGTTTTCATTTAACTTAAATCATTAATATAGTTAAAAAAAAAAAAAAAAGCAAACCCAAACCAATCAGCCTTTTAAATCCTTGGCTTGTCCCTGCTGTCTTGCTCTAGGCACTAGCTGAAAAATTAAAGCTCAAGGTATTTTGAGGAATCTGGGTTTGTAGTGACTTCTCTGCATAGGCAATTGGAATTTACAGAGAATATTGAAATTCCTTGAGGAATCCAGTCTGCTAAAGCAAAGGTAGTAAAAAATAGGAATTGTTACCAGTAAAGGGCCTACTAAAAGGAGTGTGTCTTCTCTAAAATATTGTCAAAACTACTTTAGCATATTTGAAGTTCAACCAAAACATTATGACTATGATTTTGGGGGGGAGTTTGGTTGGTTGGTTGGTTTGTTTTGGTTTTTTTTTCTCTGTTTGTATTAATCTGTGTCAGCAACCCAAAAACTAAACCTAGTTGCCGTATATGAGTGTAACCATCTTGAACAAACAAGGCCTTTTGAAGATTATTATGTTTTAGAAGAGCGAAAAATGAGGATGGCGAATAACAGGTTTTAAAGGAAAAGAACAGCCACTTACCATTTTTCACTTGTGTAAAGATGTCAGGATGGATCCCTCTATGTTAACCTTCTCCTTCCTCAAGTAAAATCCCTCTGAAATTTATTCCAGAAACTACAATTTTTGCAGAAGCAGCTGTCTCATAATGTAATTAAGATCACAGATGACTATGATGTACTTTTTAAAGATATCCATTTCATCCTGGCCAAATATTCTCTTGAGTAAGTGAATTGCTGAATTTAAAAGAAAGAATGAGTTTGGCTTAAGTTGTTTTGTTAGCCAGGTTGTTTAGTTTCTGGATCATCTGTTGCCCTCTGTGTGACTTAAGATTCTCTTAACTGATCAGTTTTTATGTGTATCTGTTGCTCAACAGATGTCTCAGATACTAAGGTCCCCCCTGAGTACAGTAGTGGTTTGTATGTGCAAGCATTCCCAATTGCAGTATACTTGCTCCGAAATATGAGGTAAACTAATGCTAACTCCACCTGCACATACTAAAAAACACTACACATGTTCTATACGAAACATTCAAGTTAAACAAAAGATACAAGTAAAGATGAGTGACATAAAAGATTATTTTTCTGGTCAATATTTTAGAAGAATATATCTCTAAGGAATAAGAAACTAGATGTTTTTCTCAATTTTAATGTCTGTTACATTTTTTTTTCCAAAAAAAAAAGACTACACTCATGGAGGGAAAGGCCAACAATATGAGCATAAAGGATCAGTCTTGAGAGGTGTTACACAGTAAAGAATCTTCAGTTCTTTGCTTCTGCAAGTCCCAAAGAAATATGTACTGTTTTGAAAACTCATTAAGAGAATTAATTTTGCATTTCTTCAGCATTTACCAGCCTACAGAAATAAATCAATTGTTTGAGAGATTTTTTTCACTTCCAAGTTAAAAGAAAATAACATATCTTTTTCCACTACATTAAAGAAATGGAGAACCACAACTAATTCACTGTATTGTAACTGATTTATGAGGTTTTAATTTAATGTAAACACAAAATACAAAAAGGTGAGAAACCTACATAGTTTTCTAACTGTTATTCATTCAGTTAAACTAATTGACCGTGAATTTGTTGGTAGAAGTGGGACAAAGCACAGTTACATATTATTTTAATGAACAGTGATGTGTGAAACGAATCATAGCCTTGTCAACAAGATAATAGTGAATTATATCCCAGTCATGGTTGAAAGATTATATGACAAACGTGCTGGGTGTAGTTTGCAAAAGCTGCTAAAGGTTTGTCAATTTGATATTTCTATGTGAAAACTGTAAAATGAAGAGACTCTACAAGTGCTCATTAATCAGGCATAACAAATATAGATTCAACACAATGTTCATGTACTCAAGTTTTTGTGAACATGGTGCAAGCCTTTGATTGACTTGTTTGTCTTCAATAATTGTAACAGCCAATTCTTTCTCTGGTGTATGTTTATACTAATAGATTTTTCCTGAATATATGGAAACATGATAGAAATAGGTAAATGAAAAATGAAGAATATTATTGCCTTATTTGGAGATTTTTATTATTATTTTAATATTTGCCTTGGAATCTTGGTAATTTCCTTTCAGGGATGCTCAATATTAAAACATAAAACTATAGAAAACATAATACTGTAGCTTTATCATTGTTACAAATGTTACCTGAAACTAGTCAAAATTTAGAAATAAAGATCATGGAAACTCACTTGACTCATTTTTGTGAGAAATTTGTCTGGCTTTTTGCTCAGTTTGTTCAGTGAGGTACTTCCCTCAGACTTTAAATTAGCAACACCCCTCTTTAAAAATTATATTTCTGAAAATATGCCTGTTCATATTCAGTCTGTAATGCATTGTAAAAGAACACAGATTTAGAAAAGTTTTTCAAAGTAGAAATAACAAGAGCTCCCCTTCTGTCTATGCCAGGAAAAGACTGCATACTTAGGTTATCTATTGACAGTTATGAGAAACAAATCTCCACTCAACTGTTGTATATGCAGCTCTGTTTTATTCTTAGAAAACTAAATTATGGTAGATATTGAGAATGCTAACGTTTAAATAAATTATTAGGTACAAGGAACTTATTGGAACGCATTTGGTTACAAGTGGATTTTTATGACTGCTTAGGATTGATATATTTTAATTTCTTAGACTGTCACACCCTTTTAAAATGATTATTCTGAAGCATTCACTTTTACGTTAGCCATGACCTACTTTCTATTAAGATGAGTACTTTGGGTAAAAATATCTGGTGCCTATTTCATAAGCCTTATTCTCATGGAATAATAGACTCTATCTAGATACTTTCCATAAAGCTTTTCCTCTTTCCTTCACTCTGCCTAGGTGATTAAAAGATTTTATTATATTTTTCAGGGAGAGAGTGAGTGGGGGAAGGTAGGACTTGTTAAAGAATTCTTACTGTCCTTCTGTGAGATAACTAATCTCTACAATTATTCACTGTTTTTCTTGTTTGTATCACTAAATATCTGCTGTGCTGCAGTGGAAGAAAAGAAAAAGTAACAGAATCAGCAGTGTACTGCATATAGTATGAATGAGAAAGTAAATAATAAAACCATAGCAAATGCTACCATCCAGATGGCAAACACATTGAGGAACTTGCAGTCACTCTCGTCAGTAAGGAAAAGTCTTGACATTTGAAACAGTGATTATGTGTCATATCCAGGTATGTTTTGATATGCAGAAGTGTATAGAGTTGAGCTTAAAATGGTGGAGAAGGATATAACCACTATATTCTATAAAGAGCTGGCATGTTGTTTTGCCAGTCCCTGCTCAAATACAAAGTGTGTCCATTGTCCCAATGACCTGCTGACCTGCCCTAATCTAGGCACAAGTTTGCAGTTAACCAAGTTGAGAATTGGATTCGATAGACTTAGATAAGTGACATTTCAATATAGAAAGCTCAGTAGGTCTAAGACAAATCAAACAGTCATTCTTTCAATTGAGGCTATGTCATTGTTTTAATTTCTGAATTTTCAGGTTTTCCTTTCCTCTTACCATTGCTGAAATAAGACTCCTGACTGTCTGGCTTCTCTTCTTCTTGGAGAACCTCCTGGCTGTCTTTATTCACACTTTGACACCACTTCCATAGAGCGCTTCTGCTGAAAGCACATTTCTACTTCTCGAGTATGTCTTATATCAGCTACAGATTCTCCTCTCCTGCCTAATGCCTTCATACACTGTCTCCTCTTACACTCTATTCTTGGACACTTTTTCTGGGCTTGGAGCACAGCCACAAATCAAGTCTAAGCAAGCAAGGTAGCGGCCATGAATAATAGAAGAGGTTGCAGCATGACCTAAAGCATATTGAATAATATCTTTGGATCCGAAGTTCCTCCTGGATTATGACTGCTTTAACAGTAGACTGATTTTATGAATAAGCAGGAACTGCCTTCAGCAAGACCCAATACTGGGTAAATAACAATTGTAATTTTATCTGGATTTTTACCAGGTGAATGTTAAGTTAGTTTCATTAGCTTTTCCTAGTCCTCACAGCTTCAATCGATGATTTAGAAGCATTAAGGGGAATGTAGTGGAGGAATAAAAAGGGCAAATAATAAAAAACAACCTTGAAGTGGCCCGATTCTAACTAGTTTTTGTTTTTCAGTGTATAAGGACTGTTGGTTGCAGAGTTGTTTAGAGAGGTGCTATTTTTTTAGTTCACTGTAAAAAAAGTATTATCAATGCTGTGACTTCTCTTGTAAGAAGATTTAAAAAACATACAGAGAGTGGCACATTTGATCTATTCACCAAAACTGCAAACACAGAAATCTCTAGGTACGTATTTTCTAGAGGGTTTTTGATTGAGGCAGTCATGTAATTTCAAACACAGATGAGAGAATTTCTGAACTGCAAGAAAGCTTTATTTCTGTATTATTTTAAATCCACAGATGAGCTGTCAGAATAAAAAGAAGAAATGTAATCTTCAAAAGAGTATATGTTTGATGTATTTGGTATTGAAAAGGATGAAAACTTTTTTAAATACCATTTGATATTATAGCAGATTAATTTGTAAACAAATTTTCTCTTTTCTTAATTGATGATAGCTGTTATTTCTTTAAAAAAAATGGGTTGTTTTTAAATTTGAAATGAGTGAATCTGTGAAGCTACTGATCTTGAAACCCTAACTTAGCTTGCAGTAGCTGCATTAGTGAGATACTAGGCAAAGATCACAAGAAAATTTTTCCCTTTAAACAGTGGCACAAAAGGTTATATAAAAAAACTACAAGCAACTATGACGCTTTTTAACAGATAATCCTGTGCTTCTTCCTTTCACTGTGGTCTAATATTAGATAGTATATTATTCTTTACTCACAACTTTTATATCCGTTCTCACTGGATTTTTTTTGCCTGTTGACTTAAGGCCCGCTTTTATGCATCTTCAAGTGAAGACAACTAAAACACAGAACAGAAATATTTCTTGTACTTCTCTCTGATCTCACAGTATGTCTATAGTGGTTTTTATTTCCTCTCTCCCTTCCTCTTTACCAGATATCTATTACTTCAGCAGTTAAGTTCAAGAAAAACTACTCATAAGTGAAATGGGCAAGTTTTCCTTAGTCACACCATGACAATAGTGAGATTGTGTGGGTTTAGCTTAGAGTGCACCAGGCATTAATAAATTTCTTGTTCCCTTGTTTCGGGTAGGTAGAGGTCAGAAGAGCACACAAAAGCAACATTTAAAGCATGGGGCACTAGAAGTGTCTGAGAGTCCTACCTAGTTCAAGAGAAATGAATTCCAGCAGACCCATTGCTGTTCATTCTCACATTCTCTAGTCCAGGGGTTAGTTTGAAAAAGAAACAACAACATATAAGTGAGTTCTGGGTCACATGAAGATAACATTGTTTGCATTATGCTAATACTAAAGCTTTGAACAAATTTGTACAGCCCTTTTAGCATGAACCATGGATTTAAGGAGTATATTTTGTAATAAAATATTTCTTCCTGGGAGTTTAAGTAGGCCTACATTTCATGATAGAAAAGGACATACACGTTTATGTAAGAGAAAGAAGTTTTACATAAGGAGGTGTTTCAACAGAAGAGAGGATGCTTCAACAAAGAGCTTCAGCAATAACTGAAATGACGAGGTTTCTTTCATGTAGAGGACAGAGTCTACTAGGAAAGAATGAGTAATTCACCAAAAATCCGTTTTCACATAGCAACAGAACACAGAAGAAGTTATGGGTCCAATTCTAGTGTGACTAAATGCAGAGGCTAAGTAGGTATTGATTTAAGCTTAGAGTAAGGTCAAGATCAGCACAGAGGAAGAATGTGTTTTGGTGAATGTGTGGCTTTGTGAACCAGGGAAGCAAAGAAGTGGGAGAAAAAGCTCTCCTTTCTCATTCAATAGACAGTAATTGGTTACAAGGGTAAGGACTTATAGGTGCTGTTTGAACTCCTTTATGCTGATGAAGCTTTCAGTAACTAGTGTAGGGCCTTTGTGATAGCAGAAGTGGGCCTTGAATCGGTTGTAATTTCAATTCTTATCAACTCTTTACAGAAAATAAAATAAATTAGAAAGATTGTAGAAATTAAAGGGAGCAAAATTCTGGTGAACCAACATAATCTTCTAATCGTAAATTTGCTTGGGAATTCAAGCAGTCTCTATTCCCAAAATACCTGTGCTGTTTTCCACAGGTGCATTTGTTTTGTCATTACAGAAATGAAAAATAGCTTTACCTTGTCAGAAGCATGGCATCTTGAATTTATAAAAAAAGAAAATCCAGCAACATTTTATGTTGAAGTAGATATTTTACACACTTGGAGTCACGTCTGAGCTAAAAAATATGGCGAAATTAAATAGATCAACTATGTAAATATTTACTTAGCTTTATTTACAGCTATATTACAGTGTAAGAATTATTACTGGTCTTCCCTGAGTAGTATTGACACTAAATCACTTAGGTCATAGAAAGCAAAGTAGCAGTGCAATTTTCTAACGTGCCTTAATCTGCACAATAAGTGATGCATATTATGCAGGGCTCCATATTTGCCCAAATGCAAGGATCTTGTGAAATAACATTACAGAGAGCTTATTTTGCAGAACCTGTACTTTGCTTTTACTTATTGCAAGAAATTTTCAAGAATTCCCTTAGTAGGGCAAAACTTTGGCCCTTACCGGCAATTTTATTGAAAAGGCCTTGCAAATGGAGGCTTGGAAACACATTCTTTTTTCCTTAAACCAGTCAGATGCCTTTTATTGTCATATATAAAAGCAGGAGTAAACCTTCAAATTTCAGCTTTTCTTTCAGCTTGGTAACTCCTTTTAAATGGGATATGTAATAGATATTTTCATTGTTTGTTCACAACGCGAAGTCAAATTAAAAGTAAACAGACTAGTGTGTAACATCAGCTTTATGCACAACAGCCGCAAGCGTTCTTGTAGCTGTAGCAAGAACCCAGTCAGAGCAAATGACTGGATTTGTGCCTGGCAAACATGTCTCTCTTCCGTCCCAAAGACTCAATCAATATACCTATCATTTTAATGATCACCAGAACACATTCCACTTGACCGGAGATCTAATCTTTAACAAATCACTGTAATTGTTTTGATTATTTCTTATTCCTATCTGAATTAGTTAGCACTGTCAGTAAGTACCTTCATTTGTTATATTTTTCATTTGATTTTAACTGTCTAAAATTTCCTTTTAATCTTATTATTGTATCTTTTTCTTTGACTTTGACTTTTATTTTCTTTTTCTTTAATGATTTTTTTTTCTGAAACCCTATAATTCAAAATATCTTCTCTTCCCTCACTATTTTTTTCAGCTTACAGTAACATTACTTAATTCTTCTCTGTCATTTCCAGTTATTTCATTGTGCCTAGTTAACTTGGCTGGATATATCCCACTAACTTTACCAGGCAGTGTCACTTCACAGCTGACTCACTGTTCAGTGTTGAAGTACCATCACTGTGAAAAAATTCCTATGTTTAATTGGAATTTCCTGCATTGCAAGTTATGCCCAATGCCTTTCTTCTTTTCAATATGTATCTCTGAGAAAAGTCTGGCACTATCTTTTCCATACCCTCCCTCTGGGTAGCTGAAAAGATATTTGATCAAAATTAACCAATGCCAGTAGCAACGGATATTTTCAAAGAACTGCTTGTGAGCAATTTGCAAAAGTGCTTGGGGAATATTTTTAGCAATAAAATATATATAGAAGTAATTTTACCATTTCTTGAATGTATTTTTCCCCTAATGTTTGGAGAAATATATTTGAATGTTTTGTTTAAATGATTTGCTCTATGCATTTTGTAAGCATTTCTGTAGGATTGTTGCTTTTATAGCAGGAAGAGATCATATGTTAACAGCTTGCAGCTGCTGAACACTAGTGCTCATCTGAAACACAATTTTAGAATTTTAACATTGAAACAAAAACAAAGTTTAAGAAGTGAGATGTGAGTGACGAGAAGTCCTTTAAATGCGTATCACAACTTAAACAGCTTGCAATACTTAACTTTGAAACAGAATGAATTGTGTACTTGTTTTACATCATTTGTGATCTTCCTCCTCCTGCTATAGAGCATAGCTTCCCAGTTTCATCCAGGTGAACCTCCGGGAATGTTCCTCCCTAGGTCAGTTGTGAGATGACTGGCATTGTGATGTAAGGCCAGTGAAGCTTTAGCTTACCTATAAGGAATTTATTCCTACCTGAAAGGAAAGAAAATATTGTTTCTTCAACAGACAGCAACCTGATCTAGTGGGAGATGTCCCTGCCCATGGCAGGGGGGTTGGAACTGGATGATCTTTAAGGTCCCTTCCAACCCTAACAATTCTATGATTCTATGATTCTATGTTGCTTTAGTTAATTCATTAAGGGCTGTGCCTGAAGTTTGCATGTTTGTGGTGGAATTTTTTCACCTTTAGAAATTGAGTTAGGCTGAATTTTGCCACAGTAACATATAAAAAGTATTAAAATGTGTTTTCAGTTATAAGCAACAAAATTTAAAGAAATGATGGACAGAATTTCCTTTATCATTCACCATATGGAGAAATGTGTGTGTGTATAAATTGAGTACAACATCCAGTAGATCACTAGGTTTGTTTTGTTTGATTTTGCTCAAGTAAAAAGATATTATCAGATACAGATAAGCATAATACTAAGAAGAAAGTTGATTGTATTTAGGTCCATAACCTTGTCATTTGCATTTTCTCATTTTCTTGGCATTTTCTATACCGTGGTTGCTAATTTCAGCAGTCCTAATTTGTACAGAAATTAATTTTAATTTTGTTTCACACATACAGAGGTTAGCATCAGACTGCGTTAATATCATGTAGTCATTTAAAAGCTGATAGGCTCTAGGATGTCACATTATCCAGCTTTCTAGATTACTGTGAGACAGGCCTTAGTCTTTCCCAGTGTATTTTTTCATTTTAATATCTGTTCCTCTTGCTTTATGTCTTTTAAATCCTTACATGGCCCTTATTGAAAGAATATTTTTGAATGAATATATATAGTCTCTCCCATTTTGTAATTTTTCCTTCTAACTTTGTGATTTTTCTGACTGTTTCTGAAATGCTTACAATTTGATCAATTGTCCACCACAGAAAAAAAGTTATGCAGAGCAGTGGAAGCCATCTCAGGCATGAAAAATCTCATGCGAACTATCGGACAAAATAAGTGATTTTGTTTAAAACACAATAGATAAAATAGATTGGTTTACCAAGTAGAAACTTGGTTAGATGACAATTGCCCCTGCTTTACTGCGTCAGCTGGAGGGAAGAGAATCTGTCTGGGGACAGTTGCGAACAAGAAATACGACAGTGCAAAGTTTGGTGCAGAATAAGATAGCATTTCCCTCCACTAGGAAATGCAGTGCACTCTCTGAGGCACTTCAGGTCTAGCTAGGTAAACAATGGCACAGAATATTTCATATCGCTTCAGTATTTACATTGTCATGGTCCAAAATTTAACCAATATATAATCCTGAAGGTGATGGCATTTTCCCAGGGTGCAAGAAGTATTATTGATAAAGGAGATGCCCAGCTATGTCTCCTTTAAAGTGACATATCACAGAACATTTGACGTTGGAAAGGACCTCTGGACATAATCCAGTCCAACCCCACAGCTCAAGGAGGACCACCTAGAGCCCAGGACAATGTCCAGACAGTTTTGCAATATCTCTAATGAGGGAGACTCCACAACTTCTCTGGGCAAGATATCCCAATTACTTGGTCTTCCTCATGGTAAAAGGGTTTCCTGATGTTCAGAGGGAACTTCCTGTGTTTCAGTCTGTCCATTGTCTCTTGTCTTGCCACTAAGCACCACTGAAAAAAGCCTGGCTCCATCCTCTTTGCACTCTCCCTTCAGATATTTACATACATTCATAGTATCCCACTTGAACCTTCTCTTCCCATTTGTTCCTGCTGCAAGTTATCACACACCTAAAAAATTAGTTACATTACCTGTAGTAATTGTATTATATTCCTTTTCTTTTTTTTTTAAGTTCAGTTTAATAATTCTTTCTGTGTCAGTCCTACGTGACTGAAGACTGACAGGGGAAAGTGTAATACTTCTGAGTAACTATCAGATGACTGATGTCTATGTCTTCTGCTGTTTGCTTGAAAGTGCTAATGATGATTGAACATCATTGCCATGCTGAGTCGTGTTATGTGAACTCCTTAATGCTCAGCAGCTAGGTGGTTTGACATTTTTACAATAAATATGTAATTATCAAAATAATGCAAAGCTGACTGATAACAATACTAGGCAGACTGGGGTTATGAGTTCTACATGGATATTAATTTTTCTTTTAAATGTAAGCTTCATTGATAACAGCATAGTGTAATTTACCACTTCCATTTCTGTAAACTGTTTGGTTTGCAACAGTATGATATTTTGATTAAGAAGCCAGATGATACAAAATCAATAGAACAGTTCATATTGATTAAACACTGCCTTTCTTACTGATGTTTGTGAGGTCTTTAAGGATCAGTTCTTGACCTTTTGCTATTTAATATTGTTACCAATGACTTGGAGGAAAACAAAACTGTTATTGATTGACTTTATAGCATATGCACACATGCACATAAAGGAATGTCAAAGAAATAGTATTCAGCAGGGAAATGTAGGTTGTTTGGTAAGTACAGTATAAATATACCACTTGCAATTCAGTGTAGCCAAGTCACATTTCGATGTAGTGATGTGTGAATAGAAGCCACACTTTGAGGCTACAAATGCTGTCTTGAAGAGCAGCTGCTCTTAAAAAGGTGCAAGAAGTCACACCAAACATGAACACTCAATACAGTTCCACATGGAAAGGGCAAATGTGAGACATAAACATGAAAATATTGAGTAGAAATGAATTATGCTACCTCTGTACTTCTCCCTGTATGGCTGTTGCTTCCAGTTCTGAAATCCACAATTCAAAGAGGGCATTGATAAATTGGAGAGGATTAATGGAAATCCAGGAGAATTATTAAAGGACTATGAGAGACTCAGGGAGCTCAAACTATAAATTTAGCAAAGGAAAGGTTAAGAACTGTGTCTATAGCACTCATAGCTCTTCACAGCTGGATGCTCATCAGAGTAGACCTTTGTGTTCACAGGCTTTTCTTGCACTGTGAAAGGATGTTCTGCCAGTTCTCTGTCCTTTCTTAAATGCCTGGTACAGACCTTGGTGCCCCTTTCCAGAGGCAGCACCTCATAGCTGAGCTGGCCTTCTTTCCAGGATCACCACGG
Organism: Rissa tridactyla; assembly: GCF_028500815.1. NCBI lineage: Eukaryota > Metazoa > Chordata > Aves > Charadriiformes > Laridae > Rissa > Rissa tridactyla. The sequence continues at coordinate 109,129,563 of NC_071466.1, forward strand.
ACCACCTTAGCTATACCTTTTCCTGTAATTCACACTGGTTGTTTACATGGATTTGAAATAACCAAATGGTGTTGCCAACAGGCTTGTAGAGGTTTTCGGCAAAAGCATTTTGCTTTAGTTACTACACAGAATGTCAGCTCTCAACAAAATATTAAAAGTCAGAGTTGGCATTTTTTTGTTCCCTCACCTTTCTCCAGTTCACTGAGTTGGCCAGTGTACCTAGAATCTTTCTTGAGCATAGGATGTCTCTTCTAAAATGTTCTCTCTTATTCATGTCTTTTGGCTGTGTGTGGTGTCCTACTCATTCCCTTCCAGTTCAGTACAGCAGAGCTGTAGCTCTTCTTGCTCATGCCTGCTGTTTGGGAGGGATTTGGAGTGTTGCATGGAGGGAAATGCAAACTCCGGATATGCCTTTAAAATTTTGAATCACACAGCCTTTAATTTCCTCTAGCAAAAGCAGGTGAGGACAATGGAGGTATGGCAGGATCGTAGAGCAGTGCAAGGGTTTCTTATGCCATAGGTGCACCCATCCCCAAACACAAAACTCAACACATGCCTACATACATTGCCTCTCCCAGAGATTGGATTCCTCACTTTTTTCTCCTGTACCATTGCTCACTGTTTGTCCCAGCAGGCTACTTTGGGATCCAACGGGGCTCTGGGGTTCCTGTGAGGCTCTTTGGAGGTCTGGTGTCCCACTGGAGCTCCCTGCACAAACCCAGCACTTGTGGGTGCTGCTGCCACTCATCTGTCCTGAGGCATCCTTGTGCATCCATTCATGCTGTCTCTAGTTCTCTGGATTGTCGCAGATGATTGGGATCTGATTGGGATCAATCTGGCTAAACATTGGCTATTGTTTCTAGGCAGAGGTTTGATGGCTTTTCCCTAGTGTCATCTAAAGAATGAGACGATTTTGTCACATTCAGTCTTGTGGTGTTGTCAAACTGTTCTTCCAGCAGCATATGTGGGGACAGAACATCTCCACAGTGGGATGAATATCTCCAATATTTAAAAAGAGTAATTTCCTGAAATTGAATGACTAATAAGATCAATATACATTTCAGACTAGTTGATCTGTTGTTGACTAGTTGATCTACTCCATTAGTTTGTTTCCACTCCTAAATAGCATTTTCTTAATTTGTTAGATTTAGTTCTGTGTCGTTTCCCCTCAGAATTTCTCCTCAAAATTGAGGCATAAAGGTAGTAGAATAAAACAGAAAGCCCCAATAGTGATGCTAAAGTTGCACAAACATAAAGATTCCACAGCAAAAAAATAATAATTCATGAACTCCACATCAATTCTCCCACTTGTTAAGTATGATTTGATTGCTTTTGATAGGAAATAATATAAGGAATAAAAATTTATTGAGATTATTCTGAAATCTAGCAGGGAATTGAATAATGAATTATAGCATATGAAAGTTGTAGGTAGACATATTCAGATAGGAAATAATTCACATTTTAAATATTAGAACAATTTATATTCCAGTGTAGCCACAGAAACTAATCCAAGGAAGTTGTATGGCTTATGTAATAGAAGCAGTCAAATGATGTGATCGTAATGGTCCCCCCTCTGGCCTGAAAAGTCCATGAATCTATTAAATAAATGAAAGAGATATTGGAATTTTTTGTCATTTTCTCTGTTTCATCAATAATGTCAAGTACAATTTACCCACAATTGATGTTTTACTAACCCTAGTGTCAGCAGAAATGAACAATCACCACGGTTACCTACCCACTGCTTTCCCTCCCTCTCCAATTTGCATTCATAATCCCTGTGATCTGTAAATGGAACCATTCAGTTTTGAAAAAATAATGAAATTAAATCACATAAAAGTAATCAATATCAAGTCAATTTTAAAAAAGAAAATAACTTTTCTTTGATATTAAAAAAAGTATTTATAAGTAAGTTAGAATCATTTGCATTGGTTTTCAGCCTATTTCTTCTACTTGTATGTTTCAAAGGCCTTTTTTCAGAAAATAGAGGCCAAAATGCAACAGTTTGATGATATATTAATTAAAAAAAATAAGAATACCTTAGCAAGCATGCAAACTAAGGTCCAAGTCAGGCATTACACTGACCATAATGAAGAAGGTTTTTACTCCACAGCCCTTTTGCAGGTTCAGAGTTCTGTGTGATTGGTTTGGGTAACAAACGTGAGATCAGTTCCTTCGTATATTTAACAAGTAGGAATCAAGATCTCTGGTCCTATCTGTATCTGGTTTTATTTAGTCAAACGCTTTAAATAATTTTATAGATATTTGTGGTTTCTCATGTTTATTGCAGTTTTTTATCACTCTTGCATGTTTATTATCATTCTTTTCATTACGCACATCATATCCCCATTTCAAAGAGACCAAAGGAAATCATCCACAACTTCTGCAGAGCAGATCCTCTATAACTGTATTATTCTGGACATCTGCTGTCCTCAAAGGGCCTCTGTTGATTGAAAGCCCATAACTGTCCTCAGCAAGGTCCTCTAGGGCCTCACTGACCTTACCATTGAAAAATTGCACTGTCTAACTTTGCAGATCCTACATAATCTCATTTTAGTTCTATTCTCCATGAATATGGAAAATAGATTATGTATATGAAGATTGTTATCTCCCTCTTCACTCTCTCTTTAATTAGAAAAACCAATTACTATTAATTTATTTTTCTTTATAGGTCATATTTTGCAAATCTCTGACTTTTCTGATTACTCTCACTTGGACTCTTTTTAGTTGGCCTATGTCTCCTTTGAAGTGACATCAGCAGAGCAGAAGGCTTGTAATCCTGTCTATGTATCCCATTAGTGAATCATGACTGCTTAAATTCTTGTGCAAAATGTATTAAAGTCAATGAAGCACTTTCGTTTGCTTTTATAAATCATTAACAACTGCTATAGACCACTTGTTTTGAAAATAAAACTCTTATATTTCCAACTGAAAACAGCAAGAGAAACTCAGTTTTACTGAACTTGATGGTAAAATAGGTTTCAGTATCCTGAGGCATACATTGTCTTGCACAATACTCTAGTGAAATAGTTACAGCAATATTGTAATTTTAGCACTTTGTATAGTTATAGAAGTTCAAGTTAGAGCTATTCAAAATGTAAATTGCTCTGTTCCTAGCTGAATTGTCTTTTTTCGTATAAGATTTCTATTCTGATTGGAACAAATTCAACTATTCTATATCCTCACGAATTAAAAAAAAACCAAGACAGACATACAGAATTGTGATAATTTCTTGCATAAGAATTACAAATAGTGTATTTAAAAGAATATTTTTTTATTTTCTTGTGTTACTCACATTATTTTATACATCCTTCATGACATGAGTCATTAGGAATATATTATAACATGAAATAATAGGGCTGCATCACAGCAGTGTGAACTGTGACCAGCAGGTCGAGGGAGGTGATTCTGCCCCTCTACTCTGCTCTCAGGAGACTGCATCCAGTTCTGGGACCCTCAACATAAGAAGGACGTAAGCGAGTCCAGAGGAGGGCCATGAAGATGATCAGAGGGCTGGAGCACCTCTCCTATGAAGACAGGCTGAGAGAGTTGGGGTTGTTCAGCCTGGAGAAGAGAAGGCTCCAGGGAGATCTTATAGCAGCCTTCCAGTACCTAAAGGGGGCCTACAGAAAGGATGGGGAGGGACTCTTTATCAGGGAGTGTAACAATAGGATGAGGGGTAACTGTTTTAAACTGAAAGAGGGTAGATTTAGATTAGATACTAGAAATTCTTTACTGTGAGGGTGGTGAGGCACTGGAACAGGTTGCCCAGAGAAGTCATGGATGCCCCATCCCTGGAAGTGTTCAAGGCCAGGCTGGATGGGGCTTTGAGCAGCCTGGTCTAGTGGGAGGTGTCTCTGCCCATGGCAGGAACTAGGTGATCTTTAAGGTCCCTTCCAACCCAAACCATTCTATGATTCTAGAATTCTATGAATAGGTTGGACTAAACACTATATTTTATTTCTGTGTTAAAATTAAAGGAATCTGTAATTTCACATTCTCAGAGCTTCTCCACCTTTTTTTAATAATGAAAGAATTTGACATGCTGAAAGCAATGAATTTTTTCATCCTGTGAGTTTGACATCATTCCACAGTAATATTGAAAAATGCTATAAAATTAAAAAAAAACCAAAAAGTGAAGTGAAATGTCATTGACAATATTTTTAACAGAAAAATCATTCTTTTACAGAAATTGCTCCAGATCTTTAACAGATGTTGCCAGCGGTGTTTTTTAAGACAGTGTTCCTCCCTATGCAATTTTTGAATTTCCAGTTCTCTCTCACAGAACTCTTACTTTCAAAGACAAAAGCTCCTCCACTCCTAAGCCTCACTTCTAAATATCCACTCCTTCCATTTGGGTTTCACAAGCATTCAGGGCAGCTAGGCTCACACCTCTAAAACTTTGAAGTCAGTACTTGCCCAGTTCACTGAATTCCTTGCACTGGGCTGCAGGACCTCCCCACCTTCATATCAGGAACAGCAACAGCAGGAGGGAGGGTCACCCTTTGACCAAATATTTGTCGGTTTTATATTATGCTATAGCTTTTCTTTTGCCAAAAGCAATAGCCGCTCATCGTGTCTTTAATATGGGATCTGAGAACTGAAGAGATAATACAGTAGCCCTCTAGGAATAAATGCTGCTCTAGAAAGCAAGTATCAAACAGGGGTCTGTTAAAGAAATCTCACAGAGAAAGCAAGAGAACTGGTAAATTTCACTCCTGCCTTACAAACTGTTTAGTTCTGCTTGTCTTGAGCTGTGAAATGATTGGCAATAGCTCCTTTGTCATTTTAAAACTTCTCTGTTTCATTTATCAACAGCAAGTGATTTCCCTGACCTGTTTCCATTGAAAACCATGTTTTGGGGATAGGAATCAACAGAGTGTTTAGAGCTATTAAAAGATTTTCTTCAATAAAATGCTTAAATAAATGCTTAGCACCTGCTAGACATTTTAGTTAGAAGTAAAAACATACATTCAAAACAGATTTTATAGCTTGATAAAGGGATATTCAGAGAATTCATAATTTTTCTTACAATTATTTTATTTTACTGATAACTTAATAATTGTATAACTGAAGTATGTAGTAAAGCCAAAGCACTAAATAAAACCAGCGAAGAACCTTATCTTACTCAGTTAAAATAAATCCAAGGATATTTTTTTTCTTTCATTTTAAAGTTTCTGTGAGGGATAAACTAATCTAACTCAACTCAATCCCTAAAATCTCATTGCTGTCAATAACACTGAGACTTTAAAGCTTTATTTTGTAGATGTATTCCAAGAAACATCTAGAAGTTAGAGACTTAAGCATGCCTATATAATTAAAAAGCTTCCTACCACTTTTAATTTTTTTTTTCACATAATAAAATAAAGGATCCAACCTTTTCTAATTTTCAACCCACTTGCAGGGCACACATTGATTTAGACCTGTGTTGTGGTTGCTCTTGCTTTTCAAATCTCAGTGGGAATCGTTTTAGTCAATTTTTAAGAATGATTAAACTGCAGAATCTTAGCATACTGAAATGTGTTAAATTAGAAAGAAGAACAAAGCTGTCGTTGTTAAACAGATAACCTGTGAGCTGTGTGGCACTCTTTTATTTATGGACTTTGTTGCTCACAGTATGACTCTACAATACAAAAAGGGTTTTCTCTAAAGACTAAACTTCAAAGACTTATGTATTGGTGACTGAAGAAAAGCATTTCTTCTCTCCAGGTACAGATTCCTGAGAAAGATTAATAAAGCTAGAGAAAAGATCCTCTTTATAAGAGATCACACTGTAGGCATCCTATGTATGCATCACAATGTTGTGCATCAGAGGAATGGGAAGGAAATAAAATCCTGCCCCTGGAAATCAAGGTATAAACAGTAGCTGTTCATATTCTCAAGAAGTATAAATAAATGTGTTTATCTTGGCTGGAGTTAGTGGCACTGTGCAAGTTTAGGCCCAATGTGGATCTGATACCATAGTGTTAAAATAATACATCTCCAGTTGCTGAAGTTAAGAGAAATCTAAAAAAACATCCACAGAAAATATTCCTTTAATCTCTCCATGTAGCTGTCATTAATATCCTTTGCAGCTCTATGAAAACTGTTTATGATTTGATTTTGATTTTTGATTTGATTTTTGAAAGCATATATTTAGCATTTTCTTTCCATGTGTCAGAGTCAAAGCTCATTTGACACACCAGGTAACAAAACCTCAACAACAGTAAATCAGAAACACTGTGATAGAAGTGCCAGAAAATATGTGTTTTGTGTATGAGCTGATGCTTCTAACCTCATAACACTTCACTTAAAAGATCATTAAAACATGCTTTTATGCTTCATTTTTTTAAGTTTTATTGTTATTTGGTAGTATTCCACATGAATAGTCTCCTGGGATACTGTAGGCTTTTATATATGTATGCACTTGAAAAAAAAAATCCTAGGAAAAACTCTATTTTAGGCTTAGGTCAAGAAGCATCAAATATTTGTTTTTTTTTTTTCAATTGTTTGTTTGCTTTACCAGAAACCACATCATTGTGTAAGCATTCTAGCTGTTTAGGATTTATTTGAAAAACACAATAAAACAAATCTTTCAAAAAATATCTATGCTTGTAAATAAATACTATTTATCTAAAAAGGGATTTGGGAAAAATACCCAGATGTTAACTTCTGATCCTGCTCTTCGTATGTCATCTAACTGTGAAGCTACCCAGATCTTGTGGAGGCCTTGTCTCATTTTGTTCATTGCTCCAGAAATAACTAAAACTGCACTATTAATATGTTTGAAACTACACCTGTATTATCTTCAGGAGGGACAGACAGGAAGGGAGAGGTGCTGGAGTGGCCCTGTGTGTTAGAGAATGCTGTGAGAGCTCAGAAATCAAGTATAGTGATGATGGGGTGGAGAGTGTTTAGATTAGGTTAAGGGCCAATAAAGCTGATATTGCTGTGGGAGTCTGCTATAGACCTCCCAATCAAAGCAGTGAGGTGAATGAAGCTTTCTATAAGCAGCTGGGGGAAATCTTGCAGTCACTTGTCATTGTTCTTGTGGGGGACTTTAACTTCCCAGATATCTGCTGGGAATACAACACAGCAGAGAGGGAACAATCCAGGAGCTTCCTGGAATGTGTGGAGGATAACTTCCTTACACAGGCTGTAAGTGAGCCAAACAGGGAAGGTGCCCTCTTGTACCTACTTCTTGTGAACAGGGAAGAACCTGGGGAAGTAAAGGTTGGTGGCCATCTAGGGCACAGTGACCATGAGATGATTGAGTTTTTGATTCTTGGAGAAACAAGGAGAGGGGTTAGTAAAACTGCCACCTTAGACTTCTGGAGGGCAAACTTTGACCTCTTCAGAAGACTGCTGGACAAAATCCCTTGGGAGGCTGCCCTGAAAGATATAGGAGCCCAGGAAGGCTGGACATACTTCAAGAGTGAAGTCTTAAAGGCACAGGAGCAGGCTGTCCCCATGTGCCCAAAAAACAAGTAGGCGGGGAAGGAGAACGCCTGGCTAAATAGGGACCTTTGGCTGGACCTCAAGAACAAAAGGACAGTCTATGACTTTTGGAAGAGGGGACAGGTCTCTCATGAAGACTATAAAGATGTAGTGAAGCTATGCAGGGAGAAAATTAGGAGAGCCAAAGCGCAGCTAGAGCTCAACCTAGCTACAGTTGTTAAGGATAACAAAAAATGTTTCTATAAATTCATTAACAACAAAAGGAGGATTAGGGAAAATCTCCCTCCCTTATTGGATGCAGAGGGAAACATAGTCACAAAGGATGAGGAAAAGGCTGAGGTGCTCCACGCCTACTTTGCCTCAGTCTTTAGCAGTGGAACTAGCTGTTCCCTGGGCACCCAGCCTCATGAGCTGGGAGACAGGGAGGGGAAGCTGAACGAGGTCATCACAATTAAAGAGGAAGTGATCAGTGACCTGCTACACCGCTTGGATGCACACAAGTCTATGGGACTGGATGAGTTACATCCAAGAGCACTGAAAGAGTTGGCAGACGCGCTCGCCAAGTCACTTTCCATTATTTACCTGAAGTCATGGCTAACTGGGGAGGTCCCAATGGACTGGAGGGTAGCAAATGTCGCACTCACCTACAAGAAAGGCAGAAAGGAGGATCCGGGAAACTATAGACCTGTCAGTCTGACCACAGTACCAGGGAAGGTCATGGAGCAGATCATCTTGAGTGCCATTACAAGTCATATAATGGACAACCAGGGGATCAGGCCTAGTCAGCATGGGTTTATGAAAGGTCCTGCCTGACGAGCCTGATCTCCTTCTATGACATGATAACCCGATTATTGGATGAGGGAAAAGCTGTGGATATTATCTACCTAGATTTTTGAAAAGCATTTGACACTGTCCCCCGTAGAATTCTCATAGAAAAACTGGCTGCTCGTGGCCTGGATGAGCATACAATCTGCTGGATCAAGCACTGGCTGGCTGGACGGTCTCAAAGAGTGGTGGTCAATGGAGTTAAATCCAGCTGGCGGCCGGTCACAAGTGGTGTTCCTCAGGGCTTGGTGTGGGGACCATTTCTGTTTAATGTCTTTATTGATGACCTTGATAAGGACATAGAGTGTATCATCAGCAAGTTTGCAGATGACACCAAGTTAAGCGGGAGTGTTGATCTACTTGAGGATAGGGAGGCTCTACAGAGAGGCTTGGATAGTTTGGACCGATGGGCCAATGCTAATGGAATGTGCTTCAACAGGGCCAAGTGCCGGGTCTTGCACTTGGGCCACAACAACCCCGTGCATCGCTACAGGCTTGGGGAAGTGTGGCTGGAGAGCTGCCTGGCAGAAAAGGACCTGGGGGTTCTAATTGACAAGCAGCTGAACATGAGCCAGCAGTGTGCCCAGGTGGCCAAGAAAGCCAATGCCATCCTGGCTTGTATTAGAAATAGTGTGACCAGCAGAAGTAGGGAGGTGATTGTCCCCCTGTACTCAGCACTGGTGAGGCCACACCTTGAGTATTGTGTCCAGTTCTGGGCACCTCAATACGAGAGAGATATCGAGGTGCTGGAGCAAGTGCAGAGGAGGGCAACGAAGCTGGTGAAAGGCCTGGAGAATAAATCTTATGAGGAGCGATTGAAGGATCTGGGACTGTTTAGTTTGAGGAAGAGGAGGCTGAGGGGAGACCTCATCACTCTCTACAACTACTTGAAAGGACATTGCAGAGAGATTGGTGCTGGTCTCTTCCCAGAGGTAATTAGTGATAGAACAAGAGGGAATGGCTTCAAGCTGCAACAGGGTAGGTTTAGGCTGGACATTAGGAAAAAATTCTTCACAGAAAGAGTGGTTAGACACTGGAATAGGCTGCCCAGGGAGGTGGTGGAGTCACCATCCCTGAATGTGTTTAAGACTCGTTTAGATGTGGTGTTAGGGGATATGGTGTAGGGGAGAACTTTGCAGAGTGGGGTTGATGGTTGGACTCGATGATCCCAAGGGTCTTTTCCAACCTAAATGATTCTATGATCAAGGCTAAGGCAATTGCTGTAAATCTCTGAATCGGAATCCATAAACCAAGTGTTCTTCAGTCCACGTCCTCTGTGGGAGCTGATCCAGTCAGCTGTCTCAGGGCATGCTCTTGCTACACATCACTGGAAGTTGGAGGGAATGCCTTGCCACATAAAATGAGTAATGGGCTGCTTTTTTTTCAGACAAGGTGGTTATACTTCCTGTCTGTACAATATCTAGTAATGGCTTATTGAGAAAGTAGGTAAGCAGAACCCAGAACAAGGGTGAGGGTAGAGAACAGGGCAGTTGCTTATTGAAAATACTATTTGTCAGTTTTCAAAATCCATTCAGTACCTGTAAGAGTCCATCTATTTGGCACAAATACATTGATTATTATGCAATGACATCTCAACATTGTTAAAAATGTGCAACACTGATAATATCATATCATTACTGCTACTACAATTGATGGGCAACTTAAAGCACAGGAAATCTTATTTTGTCTTTTTTTTTTCCCCTGTTTATCATTGCTCAGTACTGACTGAGGATGATATGATCCAGTCTGTTCTCACAGGCAGAACCTTAATCCCAGTCTGCATTGTATGTGCGTGCGCTCTTTCCAGTCCTATTGATGAATTGTCCATGCTCCTGGAAATGTACATGACAAAGGGGGAACAAATAAAGAATTAAAAGGAAACCTTACTGCAAATTGCAGCACTGACCTATGGGAGATCTGAGTCACGTTGAAATGTTTCACCCAATGAAAACTCTGTAAAATAGAAACCACTAGAAATAGAACTAAGGGTCCTATCTCTTTTTGTGTGCTCTTCTTACTGTCTCGGAGAACTTTAAATACCTTCCAGCACCAAGGCATGGCTTTTAAAGAAAGAAGGCTGTGTTTCTTTCGGCCTCCTTTGGCTTCGCAGCTGCTGAACCCCTCATTTCAGAAGTTTCCGTTAATGGCTGATTTTGGAAAGATGTGGGTGATGCTGCACAAACAAGAAACTTTCCTATGAACCACTGGTATTCAACAGCAGGTAGGTAATGTTCAGGGGGCTGTTGTATATTCCATACCTCTAACTGTTTTCACTTTAGACAGAGGTGATCTAACTTTATGACATTTCAACTGTGGTGGCAGAAGCATCTAACTAGGAGAGGTAATAAGCTGCCAGGGATGATAATTTCTTAAATGACTAAAGCTATATGCAATTTCTTCACTTAACACCTTGACTTTCAGTTGCACCTGCACTGTTTAAGGACAGGATAGTATAAAGCTGATGTAAAACTTACCCTTAGCCATTATATTGAATGTTTTTTAAGTGAGTTTTACAATTTGACAATAGATTTTTGCAGTAATATTTTGTCATTTTTGTCATTTATAATAAAAAGACAATAATGTGCATACAGCTGCTTCTTACTCTCACGTTTCTTGTAGTACTTACTTTGAAGCATTTATTCTTTTCAGCCTGACTATGGATCTCTTCATCCATGTCAGCACATTAGCTGACAGACAGCTATGAGAGCAGCTGAAATGGCATCAGGCTACGTGCAATCTGCTTGCCCCCATACACAGACTGTCTACAGGGCCGTCTCTCGGGCTGTTTCAAGGCATCTCAGACGGGCTTACTGGGGAGGATACGCAGCTTCACAGAGCACTGCAATGGGCTGTGAGTTGGCTGCCTGGTCATCTGGCCTGATCTTAAAAGACCTCAAGACATTTCTCCCCGTGTAGTAGTGTTGTATCTTCCAGCATGAGTGTGGTGACCCGACACATAATAAACTTCTATAATGCAGTCCGTTAAGGAAACAGTGGTAATTGCCAACCCACTTAAAATGAAACCAAATCAAAATAGCTAAGGTGACTTTGTCAGTAAGCCAAATAACAGTAATTTTCTCATTTTTGTCATTTTCTGTCATTTCGTTCTGTTGCTCTCCAGTAAGCTTTATGTGGGCAGCAGAGCACTGCATTAAGACACCAGTTCAGCAACATGTTTGAGGAATAATTAACTTTGATTGGAGTCACTCAAACTAAGGAGTATACTTGAAGGTAAGGAAGTGCTTTGGTTGACGATCCAAACCTTTGGAGCGTGACTTCGCAGATACTTCGGCTTTTTCTTTTTTTGTTCCTCTGCTCTTTTGAACCTAAACTAAATCTTTATCGAGAATTCATACAGGACCCATTGCAGACGTCTTTAGGTCAAAGGTCTTCAAGAGATGTGTTAGTAAAGGGTAGACAGGCTTTGTACTGACTCTCTATGGGTGAAATTCAGACACATTCAGCAAAGCTTAGGAGAGGAGAATCTGTTTAAATAAAAGCACTTGATTGCAGAGGCACTGTTAGTCTATCATTGAAGCCACAGGAGAACAATCTCTCTCTACATAGTAGGAAGAGAATGGAAAGATCACCATATAAATACCATACCGTTATCTGATGCTATTATCCAGACCCTTCTGTCTTGTGGTGCTCTCACTAGGTGTCAGGTCAGCTTACATGCTCTGAATGTATTTAAGGCTTTTACAAGTATTATCAGAGTTCTCTTCAAATTGTACTCATGCACTTGACCATAAAAATTCATTCCTAAAGTCCATGAAGTGTTGTTAAGCACCTAAGTTCATAAAAATGAAAGAACACTTTTTTTCTGAAATGATTCTTCATTGCTTCTCAGTGCTTGTGAACCAAAACTGCGACAATTTGCTCCTTAGTACAGTTGATTAAATCTAGCTTAGGAACTCTTTTGTTCTTGTTTTTCCTCAAAGATTTTTACAATAAGGATGATAAATAGTCATATGGAGTAATTTGGCCAAAGAACTTGTCTCAAATGAATTTACCAGGAAAGGTAAGTACAGTACACATTTCACTAGGATGGCCAGGTTTTTCTAAAATACTTGGGCAGAGCTTGTTTAAAAATTACTGCCTGGATTAATGACCATTGAAGAAAAGATGCAATAACACTAAGATAGCTCAGAAGATAGACGAGAGGTTATATCTAAGTTTATCTAAGATAACGTGGTTTATTTGCAGACATACATGAGCCTTGCTTAACTCGTGGTCCTGCCCAAGGTAAATTTCTTGACTAATAAATTTAAGATGTTTGAATTTCAGAGTGGCTAACCATTCATACACACAACGTTCATCTTTGGCTAGGAGACTGGGTGTACAACATTTATTGTGTAATATAAGCCTATCAAATATCAATAAGAACTGAACTTCATTACTGTTTGATGACAAAGTGATGGTTTAATGTTTATGTTATTGTCTGGGTACGAAAAAATTCAGCCATGTACTTATTTTCCATTTTAGTGAAGAAATTAAAGACTGAATGGATAATTTCAAAGGCTAAACTTTTTTTCTTCTTACAGTTGCTTTCTGGCAGATTTAGTGTATTGGGTTTACATGGCAAGGCTTTGGTAGCAGAAGTAAGTAAGAAGTAAGAAGTAAGTAAGAAGTAAGTAAGAAGTAAGAAGGCACCAGGGGCTCCCCCATGTCCGACAAAGCCAGTGTCAGCCGGCTTCAAGACAGACCTGCTGTCCGGTGGCCCCTCTGTGGTAACATACTTAGGCAAGTGTAAAAAAAAACCACTGTGCAGCAGCTGTGAGAGAGCAGTTACCCCCCTTTCCCCTTCCCGCTGTGCCACTCATGGGGGAGAGGAGGAGGTAGATATGGGAAGAAGGGAGTTTTGGGGAGAAGGTGGTTTTAGTTTTGGTTTTGTTTCTCACCATCCTACTCTGGTTTAATTGGCATTAAATTAAATTAATTTCCCCAAGTGAAGTCTGGTTTGCCTGTGACAGTAATTGGTAAGTGATCACCCTGTCCTTGTCTTACCGATGAGCTTTTTCACTGTATTTTCTCTCCCGGCCCTGCTGAGGAGGGGGAGTGAGGCAGTGGCTTGGTGGGCACCTTGTGGCCTGCTGAGGTTAACCCACTAAGGCTAGTATCAGGAATTTTGCCTACATTCTAAATATTTTTAAACAGTAGACATTACATTGCAAGCATCTATCACAAGTTTTTACACACATATACATATACATGTATATGCGTGTGGATATATGAAGTGCCAGACAGTGACATAAACCCAGCAATTTCAAAAGGTCTGAAATACTTTGGTGCAATCACACAAAATTAGTATACCCCAGGATGACAGAAAAATTCCTGACAGCAGACTGTGTCTCACTATTCAAATGTTAAGTCAAGTCACACAAGGCATACACAGGACTGTAACACCTCCTGGTTAATGTGTCAAGACTTGTGTCAACACATGCCATGATATTTCCAAAAGCAATGAATTTATTGAAGATAAAAAGATACCACTATGCTGTGACAGGCTTGATCCTTTGCTAGTGCTCTTCCAGTGATCTCTGAATTACTGCAGCACTGAATTGTACTCATCATTGGAAATATCCCTTGTTCAGCTCTACTCAACAGCATTCTAAACATCAAAACACTTTTATTTTGAGGCACCAGATATCTCTGCAGCTGGTTGAAACGGGAAGTGGAGATTTTGGCATGAAGGAAGTTCTGAGAAATAATTTGTGATTTTGAAGTGCAGATGGCAATTGGGATGTTTAGCAATGGTGACAGATGCAAACTCTAACACTACTGACATTGGCAAAGCTGAAAAAGAAACTTAAATATTTGAGACAAGCTAGAATTCTTCCTTTTAAGTCAAGTGTTACAAAATGCTGCTGTGCTGTCCACCACTACCTTAAAAATGAGCAGCTGGATAGTTCTGCAAAATGGACCATAAGTAATTAGTGATGATCTTAATTTTTATAGCATGCAAATTCTGATTCTGTGTAACAGTCTGGCTCAACAGCCTCATGACTTTCTAAGTTTGTTCACATCTTTGCGTTTGGTAACCAACCATAGCAACATTTTAACAAGAGAAAATGGAAGAGTATGCTGGCACTCTAATTAGACTTTGGAAATCCTTAAATCATTAGAAATGTTCACTCCACAAAGCATGATTTTCTGTACTGCCTCTGAAAAATGATAGGGATAACAGTTTGTCAGTTTGTCCCATTTCTTTCTCTGCATTCATCTACATGGCTTTCCTAGCGTTAATCTGCTAAGAAAGCACAGGTTTATCCTTCTTTGCTCCAAGACAGTGTTTATCCTGTCATATATGCATACAGACAGCTTCAGGTGTTTTTTTCTTTAACATTGGACAGTGCCATATTCTAGTTGTCTTCATCTGCCTAAACGACTGATGCCTGTTGGTCTTGGAACAACCTATCCTCAAACCAATTTCATTCTCCTTCAGCTTGCCTTTAGGATCTATCATTCAACATGAAGCATCTTCTACATGTTATACCTCCAAGAATTCATGCTGCTTCCGCCAATACTGGTCTAAGACACATATCCATAACACAGATCATTTATTTTTCAGGCACAAACATATACAGGTTTTTCCCCTGCCACTCCTTAAAAGCCATTAATTATCCAAGCTGCCTGAACATTGGCTATGGTCTTTTCTGTTAATCGCCTCATTTCTCTCTGTAGGCCACAGTGAGGATTAGACTTTTCTTGAAGCCAATTAATCCAAACTGTCTTGAACACTTGTCTTAGACAAGGACAACTCTCCTCTTTGCCTCTTCATTGATTATATAGGTACTTAGTTGACTGGTTTAAACCAGGTTATACCTTTCAATTATCTTGAGTTCAGTGACAGGGATCTTGCCTTAATTAAGAAGAAAACCAGCGTAAGCTGTTAGAGAAGTTATCCTGGTATAGTCTGCCACATCAGTATATTCCCTGTCAGCAATTTTCTTAACAAAACAATTTATAGATTCCTTTTAAATTCTGATTCTTGGAAATAATCAGTCTTCTAAAACTATGAAGAATGTGTATATCTGTGATGCCACAGTTCCCTTTCCTTTCCTTTCCTTTCCTTTCCTTTCCTTTCCTTTCCTTTCCTTTCCTTTCCTTTCCTTTCCTTTCCTTTCCTTTCCTTTCCTTTCCTTTCCTTTCCTTTCCTTTCCTTTCCTTTCCTTTCCTTTCCTTTCCTTTTTCTTCTCACAATGTATACTCAACAAATGGCCACGTTACTGGTCACAGAAAGATACTTTACATAATCATATTTTTATCACAGTAATCAGTCAACATATTGAAAAACATCTTGTCAGAATGTTTAGATTAACTGATTATTTAATGCGGGAGTGCTCTGAGTGGGAAAGTGCTTTGTGACTGCTCAGTCTCCCTTGTTTAGTCTTTAGCTGTAAGTGATCTCAGTGAAGTACCTTCCTGCAATTTAATGAGACAAAGGTAATCACATAAAGGGGGCTATTTTTGTTATTTTCTATTTACTTTCCTCAGTGAAAATGTCACCTTGTCTTTAATTACGTTTTCATTCCTTCCCAAGTTTTCTTCTTAAAAATTCATGATGGAAGAAATTAGATGCTCTCTTCAGTCCTGGAGATGACAAATTTTGCTTTTTTTAATTTTATTTTTTTGTTATTATTTATTTCCAAAGGGTTTTTTAAAGGTAAGATTAACACATGCCCTTTCCCCATAGGAGCTGACTGTTGACATCTCCTGATGTTATGCCTGTGCTAGGCTCAAGGGGAATGGTGGGAGCAATGCTTGCACTAGTAGCTGAAAGAGTGGCAGAAGTGTTTGGCAGAAATTATACATAATAAAATACAGTATGATTTCTAGCATTTTCCCTCTTCTCATTTTTAATTAACCAAACAACAAAACCATCCTCATGATTAGATTGTCTTTTGCTCTGTTTCAATCTATTGTTCCTCATACAGACTCATGGCACACTCTGCTCCCAAGAAGCCATCTCCTGAAGGGGAGAGAGGAAGCAGCAAATGAGCCGGTAACAACAGCAGCTGGCTGGGTGATGATTGGGAGTTTCCTGCCTTTTATCAAAGGCATCGGCAGGCATTCATTCTGATACAGATTTCAAAAATGCTGTGAATAACACTCAGTAGCTTCCTACAGATGTCTGGAAACAACCTTTCACACATACACACGTGCGCGTGTACGCACATACACACACACACAGACACACAGAGTGTGTAATAACTACTTGGCCAATGATTCACTGTAACTGAGTTTGCATGGTTCTCTGTTTTTATGGAACACAAAATATAATTTACTAATTTCAGTGTAACAGGGATGTTTTGAGGAGTTCTCCTAACTCAAGGACAACCAGTCCCAGCTGTTTAAAGCCAGTATTCACCGCTGAAGGGTGACTGTTGCTTGTGTGGTAGCAGATAATTCCTCTCTTACTTATGAGAGTGCAAGGGTGAGCAGACCTCATGCTGCCCCACATGCTGACAGACATAGCTCGTCAAAGAAGCTCATGATTCACTGGTATTACTGAACAAAATAGCAAGAAGATGTGTTAAGTGGTACAATGGGAGAGGAATCACTTGGCATGGATTAAAACCCACATGGTTAGAGCTACTTTTGTTGTTGGCTTCAAGTTGTTTTCCCTTTGCCAGAGATCATGGAGGAGATAAGCCAGATGATTTGGGAGATGCAGTTGAATTCTGATAGAAAAACAAAACTGCTTTTACAGCTAAATTGCAAGTGCAGCATTATCATCAAGAGAAGAGGAAAGGAGACTCATGCTTCCGCCACATGTTTTCCTCCCAGCAATATAAGGGCTTTAAAATATTGGCACTAACCATGAATTGTGAAGAGTGGCTTAAATTTTTTTTTGTCTAATTCTGGAATGTGTTTTTCACATTTAGTTGATGCATGTTATAATGACTCTAAATTCAAAAAGATCTTGTGATAAGGCTTCATGCTTTTCTATCCTATGAAATTAAACCATGAAGCCGGAGTTCCTAAATTATATCTATCTGTATTTGCAAATTTTCTTGCAAAAACCTGGGAAAAGATTATATTCCATTCATCTCTTGTTAAGAAATCCATCCTCAGTTAACAAATTGGTTCATCCAAAAGTCAGAGACCTGTGAATGAAGAATATTATATAAATCTCACGCGTTACTCTCATTATAGTTTTAGGTGCATGATTTAAATGGATGCAATGGCAATTTGTCTTAAAAAGAGACAGACTCCACAAACTCACTGACTGGCTAGGATTCATTCATGAAACTTGTCAGTCTCACCATAACTCCTTGTGTTAGTGCATGTTTTTATAAATGAACAAAAGCTCAGTGTAAGTTCATGTTAAGTGTCATAAATAAGATTAATGGCAGTGCTAGTCAGCGTATTTATTACATTTCACTTGTATATGTTTTTACATCACCTATCTTTTAAAACAAATTTATTTAAAGGTTCCAAAATTAGCAGAGCATTACTACCTTTCCTCCATATGTGTGCAAAGTCTTTTCCTGCTATAGTTCTAGACTTTTCATTCTAAGGTGCACTTTGCTTTAATGTTAGGGCAATAAGTGTTTTAGATCTGCTTAGAGAGATTAGATTATTTAAGCAAGAGCTGAAAACATCTTTGATTCTCTTTCTCACCTTTATTCTTCACCAACCTTTACTGCCTTTGAAAAACAAGTACCTGGGTGTCGTTTTAAAGTGGTTTTATTCCCTTCTCTTACAGATTTAATTGTTAAAGTAGGGAAAAAGAATACATTTTTTTTTTCTGCACAATTGAATGAAACCATGTAATATAAACAACCATGGTTCTCTGTTTTTTTTTTTTTCATTGGTTAATTAGAAGATGTAAATGTATTCCTTCAGTGTTTCATTTTTTTTTGTAATGCTTCTATTCTTTGTCTGTGGCGCATGGCAAACCTAGTCATCTACTACTCTCTTTCTTCAGAATTCCTTCAACTGGGTGATAAAAATCTGTTGCAAATGGAAAAAGACAGTCTATGAGTTTGCATATAGTGATAATCCATTCTCCCAGTTTTTTTTTTCACTACATAGTTGTCATGGTTTAAGCTGGGATGGAGTTAACTTTCTTGTTAGTTAACTTTCTTGTTTTGGATTTGGGATGAGAAACAGTGATGACAGCACACTAATGTTTTTGGTTGTTGCTAGGCAGTCAAGGCCTTTTCTGCTCCTCATACCACCCCACCAGTAAGTAGGCTGGAAGGGCAGAAGAAGCTGGGAGATGATACAGCCAGGACAGCTGACCCCAGCTCCCCAAAGGAATATTCCATACCATGTGACATCATGCTCAGTCTATAAAGCTGGGGAAGAAGAACGAAGGGGGGGACATTCGGAGTTATGGTATTTGTCTTCCCAATTAACCACTACACCTGATGGAGCCCTGCTTTCCTGGAGATGGTTGAACACCTGCCTGATGATGGGAAGCAGTTGCTTGTTTTGATTTGCTTGCGTGCACAGCTTTTTCTTTACCTATTAAACTGCCTTTATCTCAACCCACGAGTTTTCTCACTTTTACCCAATCCCAACCAGGGCAAGTGAGCGAACAGCTGTGTGGTCCTAGTTGCCAGCTGGGGCTAAACCACAACAATAATTAAATTAATTTGGACACATACCCATGCCTTAAATAAATGTGGTGTACTGACTGCTTAATAAAACGCTTGCTATTTCATATTTATAAACAAGATAACTTCTAGACCAGAGCTTTGCTACTGGTTTCATTGTAATGAATGTTAAACTTTTGTTCCACACAAATTTTATGAATGTTGGTAAGTGGGAAACATCTGACCTACACATGATAGAAGTTTGGGGTTTTTTTGCCAAAAGAGGAAAAATGTAATTTATTAACTTGAAAGTTTGCACAACTTACTAAAGTAATGCATTTCTGAGCATCGAAGGTACTTGTTTGGGAACTTTTCTAAAAGAGAATGGGAAATGAAAGGTATTTTTATTAAGAGACTGAGCTGACAACCAGACACACATGGAATAATCTTTTTCTTCTACTTAGCAGAGGTGAAAAGTTAATTCAGGACAGCTACATTTGCATGACTTTGCATTCATCCATAGTTTTGAATATTTTTTGGATGCTTTCCTTAGTATTTTTCTACATTTCCATTATATATATGAGAACAGATTATGATTGTAACTGTATTCATTAAAAGATTTCAGAATTGTGCTGTGGAGTGCATGAGTCATATGCTCACTTTATAGTTTGTGCATTGATTTGCAAAAGAAAGGAAAAGTTCTTAAAAAAAAATTAAAAAGAGACTTAGAGAGCAAGCTCTTTATCCTAGGGAGCAAGGATTCTGTCAAAGTTTTTGCTCTATGTTCAGATGGTTGATTCTGACCTTTGTGGCAGTGAAAACATGACTTCATACCAGGGATTCTTTTGAACTACACAGAAATGACTTCATAATAAGGCATGAGGACTTGCAGCCTCTGTCTACAGGTGTACTAGACAAGAAAGAACATAATTGTCAACCAAGCTAGCTGTTCATTTTCTTCCTAAACTGTATGAGCACTCCTTTATCCACTTCAGTCTAAACAGGCAACTACAAGAGATCTTCTGTTTAAGCTAAGCTAGTACAGACAAGCAACTGAGGATGCCTGGAGTTAATAATTTCTGCAATCACAATGTATATGTGCACATATGGACACACACACTTACGGAATAGACCATCTTTCTGAAACACTCATGAGCAAACCTCACTGGTGTTTACCAAAATTGATGTCCTAATTTTTTTCTTACTTTCCATTCCAGCTAAAACATAGTTGTGTGTTCCCAAAGACTGTTTTTTTGGGGGGTTGGTTGGGTTTTTTTTGGAAAGGGAAAGGACTGCCTGTGAAATGGGTTAGAGAGAAAAAATACTTTTCTAAAAACAGGATAAGGAGTCTTTTCTGTTTATTTTAGAAAAGAATCTCCAGCGTGCCGATTCTGGCTGTACTTCCTGTCATTGGCAACTGCTGGAAGTGTCACATTGAAAGTGAGTTTTCCAAGTTTCAGGAGTGAATATAGTGGCATGCTAAGGTACTAGAAGATGACGACATAGGTGGTTTAAGATAAATCCAGATAATAAACAGTACTAGAAAGGCTATGATCGTCTTTTACCCTGTTTGCTTGAGCTTTAAGATCCCGAGGAATCTAGGGTAAAAGTAGATGTGTATCATGGAGGTAGTCAATAGCTTGTTAATTTTTGCCTTGTCAGCTAGCAGTACCATTTCTGCTGTGAAGCGCTTGGGACACTAATGAAGAAAAATCAGAATCCCTACCCATCCAAATCATTGCCCTTCACATTTGTCAAACTGACACAGCTGGCCTAGATTCAAGCATACGTTTGTGAGAGTAACGTCAATAAGGTAATATTGCTTCAGTATGAATTGGCCATACTGAGGCAGCCACACTAATGTCTCAGAGTGGCCAGTATGTTATCAAACAGCAGGCACTGCAGTACCTAGAGAAAAAAATGTTGAGCTGCTGGGCAGCCAGCAGGTAAAGAAACAAGAGATTTTCATCAATAATATGTTAATATGCATGCTGTTTTAAAGGAAACATATTGTAATTTGTTACAAAACTGAACATGGGCAAACCCAGGAATCATATTATGAAGCAGTAGAGTGTTCACTATCCTTTTGTTGCAACACTAAGTAGCAGTGACTTAAAAGGAAAATCTTACTGTAGAATTTATCTTTTACAGGACAGAGATGGCCAAAGGCATTCAGTATCTGTGTGACATGGGCCTCTTAAGAACTGACTTCTGTTTTTACGTGGGGAATTGCAGCAGAACTATATAGCAGAGGAGGATTTGGGCAGTATTGTCCCAGGGTTTCTATTTCCCACAGCAGGGAAGAAAAAAGCTGATTTATAGTCCCCAGATTGTGTATTTTGTAATAAAGCAGTCAGTATAGATGTTCTGTTCCTCATTCAAAAATTAATACTGAACATTGCATATTTATATTCTCAGGCAAAATATCGCACTGTTATTATCTAGCTGAAATGTACTATGTCCTCTTGGTTTCTAAATTTGTAAAAATGACGATTAAGACTATCACATTTTATAAATACTTCTTTATTTCCCTAGATATAACTATTTAATTTTGAGAACCTTCAATTTGAGATAAATGCACTGATTACAATTTAAATGTCAATTGTAAGGAGTCTTGGAGACATCATAAACCAGACATTTACACTATGTTTGACACAAGCATTAACAGCAGAATTGAACACTATCACAAATCAAATCAGTGACCTTCCTCAAATGTATAATGAAGAAATCAAAAGTGCTTTCAGCCTCAAATGGCCGAAAGAAAACCAACAAGCAATTACTGCAATCCCAGTAGTTGCATGACTCAGTCGTTCATTCAGATTCAGGCCAAGGAGACACACAACAAACCCCATCTGCTCCAAAATATCATGTAGATCAAATTTAAATTACAGTTTTGCTTATATAGGAAGCAGTTTTCTCTGATGCTGTGTAGATGCCAGTGTGAAATGATACTGATAGCCAAGAAAAAGAGATTAAGACATGGAACATTTAAGATAAGGAACTGCAACTTTTTAGTTACATAGCTTTGCAAAACCATATTGTAAAATGAGACTCAGTTAAAAAAAGGCAAGATATGTTGTGAGAGTGGACTGTACCTTATTCAAAAGAGAGAAGCAGCAATACATTTTATTGAGGTAAAAATAATAATTTGACAGAGTTCAATAAATTCAATGGAATATAACAAAGTTTAACAGTAGTTTACCAAGGTTCAGTAAGTTTGATGACAAGGTTCACCTTATTAATTACTGCATGGAAGAAGCATGCAAAGCAAAATTGAGTTAGAATGATTCACAGAGACTAGAGATGCAAAAAGGAAAGGAAGAACCTCCCATCAAGTCACAAGGTTCAGAGTGGATCCCTTTGCTTTCTAAGTTCCTGATAGAGCTTAGGTGTGGCTATGTCTAATCTTAGTCTCAGACATGGACAATGGTTTATGTCTAATGAAATTATCTGTATAAATTTTATAATAGTTAATATTTAATAGGTACATGTATTAGTAATGTTTCATTAGTATTAATTCAGCATGCTTTCAGTCACATACCAGAGATCTGCCATTGAGAGGTGTCGCAGCTCAAGGGGAGATCACCACCAAGCAACCAGGATGACTAGCCGGGAGAGCTCAAAAAAGGTTCACTTCGGCTGTCATATTCATGGAATAAAGTGATTGTCTCATAGTTAAATTACATGTGATGGGAAAGGTATGCATGAGGCTCCTTGTACCCACAACTTTCTTTGTTCCTTGATAAAGGAGTCCTGGAAAAGCCACCTTCTGTTCATGCATGAGCATTGTTCTAAGCTCATATGCATCGATGCGCACTGTGTCACTCTGCTCCTTTGTGGGTTTTCAGTGAACAGATTGAAACTAGAGGAGTTCTTGGTCTGGTTATGGCTCAGTCCCTTACCTCCTTTGAAACCTGCACTGAAATACTCCTACTTTGGTTAAGGGGTTGAGTGCATCTATCACAACATGAAAGGGAAATTGATAATTATTTTTGAAGGTGACAGAAAATGAAATTAAATGACTGCATTGAGGACTGGAGTGGCAAATAGAATTGAGAAAGTTCAATTGTGAGTTGCATCATGTGTGTTCATCCTGTAAGTCTAACATAGTCAGAAATACTAGGAAACAAATAAAAGATGTGATAATATTGTGCTGGGGGCTTGAGAAAAAAAAATTACATTATTATAAAGATTACATTATTGATTAATTTGAAATGTATCCAGTCCTGCTGTGGTCATTATTTCATTCAATTACTCTAAGACTGACAACATATCAAAATAAATAATATCTAATATAAAAGTAGTGTATTTTGCAGCAGAATAGAACTATACTCATCTCCAAACCACCTTCCTATGGTGTGCAGAGCTTATGTTTTTTCCATGATAAAAGTCTGTCAATGTTCAATTAGAGACTCTTGATACTATTTACTGTAGATTTTTTTGCTGTTGAGAGTCCAGGTAGCAAGCACTGCTTTGCACAACCACAGTTCTGGACAATTCTTGTCTCAGTGAATGTAATTTTGAAATTCCTATATTAATTCCTGCATAGTCTGTGATTACATATCCCTCAGGTTTGCTTTCTAAGGTTTAGAAAGTGATGCATCATGAAATTACTGTGTTAAAACCTTTCCTTTTGGGCAAAGTGGACCTGACAGCCCCTGAAAGTCACCAGCAGATTGGTAATGCTTGTGATTAGTGTCATAGGGCATACAACTTGAGCTGCTGCATGCTGATTGTCAACTTGTTGTCTCCCTTAAGGGGAAAAAGTTGAAACTAAGACCCTGTGATCTGAAGTGAAGAAAATATTCAAGGTGATTGCTATAAGTAGTGATGCATCCTGCAGGCTGAAGTGCAGTGCCAGGAGAAAGCAGAGTCTTTTAAAGTGCAATACAACGAACTGAAGTATATTAAGTTCCTCAGCAGCTGCCAAGCAAATTCTTCATGTTTGGAAGAGCTAGACTATTTCTTCCAAGCAGTTCAATCCAGGATCTCTCTCCTCTTAATTCTGGCAGCAGAGAGCTATGGTGTGGCTGCCTGCCTTTATACAGTGTATTTTTGAAGCTGGAATGAAATTACATATACCTGAGATGTTTGAGATACCCTGAAGGGGTATCTGAGAGGGCATATCTCCAGATGGCTTTGTTGTTACTGAATATATGTGTGGTCCTATGTACATACACATTAATATAAACACATTATTTATATGCACTTACAAATAAATTATGCATATGTATATGTATATGATATGATAAGATATGACATGATATGATATGATACGATACGATATGATACGATATGATATGATATATGTCTATGTATCAGTTAGGAAATCGGAGATTACTGTTATGGAGTGTTTGAAAGATTAATGAATCAGATCACTTTCAACAGATCAGAATTTGATTGACAGTCATTAATGACATACTGCTAATGGTTAGCTCTTAATCACTTTCAATTGTTATCAATACATACTCAAAGCAGTCAGTCCTTAACACTTATAACCTGAATAAGTAGTTCAGGTTATAAATTCAGCCCTTAGTTCAGGGCTACAAAGGTGATTAGGGGACTAGAACACCTCTCTTACAAAGAAACGCTGAGGGACTTGCGTCATTTTAGTCTGGAAAAAAGAAGACTGAGAGGGGATCTTATCAATGCTTATAAATACTGAAAAGGTGGGTGTCAGGGGGATAGGGTCAGGCTTTTTTCAGTGGTGCCCAGTGACAGGACAAGAGGTAACGGGCACAAACTTGAACATAGGAAGTTTCATCTAAACATGAGGAGGAACTTCTTTACTTTGAGGGTGGCAGAGCACTGGCACAGGCTGCCCAGAGAGGTGGTGGAGTCTCTGTCTCTGGAGATATTCAAAACCCTCCTGGACGTGTTCCTGTGCAACCTGCTGTAGGTGACCCTGCTTTGGCAGGGGGGTTGGACTAGACGATCTCTAGAAGTCCCTTCCAACCCCAAGATTCTGTGGTTCTTTGATTCTGTGATTCCGTGAATTGTATATTCACCTAAATCTGTGAATATACAATACCAGGGAGCTGACACTGAGGTTAATGTTGATGGTCATTGTTGCCTTGGCCAAGGCAATCAGGTTTGAGAGCTCCTTGTTTAGAGAAGACAGAAATGAAACAGGTTGTCACCCTTCTTCCTCCTCTTTCTTGTCTCATTGCTGGTGCTTTATGCTCCTTGTCCTCTTCCCAGAAGAAAAGGGAAGGATCTCATCTGCCCTTGACATAGTGCATCTTATTTTTGGGACCAGGGCTTGCTCTTGTTTTGCCAGATATCTTTCATGCTTACTCTGCAAGACCATTCTGGTTCCATGAGACATCTCTCCTGATCTTTCTGGAGGATTATTTTGCGTTTCATCACACATATTTCTTGCCTGCTGTAAATCTTTAGCTATTACCTTGCAGGTTTTAGTGCAAGCATATTTTCCTGCACCCCAGTTGTGCAATTATACCATAAATCTTTTTTACCTCTTTGTGGCTATGTATTGTTTATAAATTTATGCTGAGCTGTGTTACAAAATTCTTTTAGCACTCTTACAATGTTACAGAATGCTTATACATAGTCACAGATTGCCCTGATTTAGTGTCCTTATGTCTGGGTTCAAGACAAATATGCTTACTATACCTTGTTTGGTTTCAAACTCTATGGGTGCCACAGGGTTCTACTTTGGTTACATTTTCCTATGAGAAATTCTGCTTTATACGAAATGTGGCGTTCTATCTTAGAGATGTAATGAGGCCTGCAGGGTTTGGCTGGACAAGTTTTTTGTTTGTAACTGGTTTTAAATGTCAATGAACCAGGCTTTGTTTGTTTTGTCTTAATTTAACGTTTACTTTGCAGTATTGTACATAATGGTATTGTATTAGCAGACAGGAACCATAAATAAAACCAGTCACACGTGAGTGATATTTACTTCTGTAGCTTCAGGGGGTCTGAATACAGAGCAAGATACAGACAGTGTAAGTTCTGATAAGTAAATTCAGTTCAAGGGCTTGCAAATAAATATGTACAGTAAAATTTACTGCACATGCAAAGAAACAGAAAAAAATTACTTCCTGGCAACTTAATTTAAAAAAAAAATAGTTAAAGAAAATTGTATGTCATTTTGGAAGTGGATACCTGAAGTGTGTGCTGGATTTGGGGAGCACTGAGTTTGATTACTGAATTTGATTCACTGAATTTGAGATATTAGGTATTACTCCTTGGTGTATGGATTTGTACTTAACACAACGCAATCAAAATTAAGCATATATGCCCCAAAATCAAATTCCCAGGTATAGATTAGGTTCTTCCACTTTATATAGAGTGAGAAAAGAAGGCCAGTTGCCCAAGAAAGTGATTGAACTTATCAACGTAGATGGCAAGAGCCAAGAAACTAGCAAGGGAGAGAAAAGTGATGCTGCCTGGCCTTAAGCACCTAATTGGAGACATGGCATGGCTTGTCTGAGAAACTGGTGTTCAGAGCCTGCTTCCCAAGTTGAGGTCCCTAAGGAAAGAGTGGTGTGGCTAGCCCCAACCTTTTGCCAAGAAGCCTTGACTGGAGAACTCAGCCAAAACCAGAGAGAAAAAACCAACAGATTCTTGGCTCTGCTTTGCTCCACAGTTCTCTAGGACAATGGTTTAAACAGGATGTAATGACTGAGTTGGTGAAAAGGGGAATAAAATGATGAATGGAAACTCTTCCTATGCTGTGGTCAAAGGTAGCCAGTTATGCTGGGATCCAGACCAAGGAGCTAGATAATGAATGAAGTAAAGAGCTGTTTGTCTCTTCAGTCCAGTACTTAAACTACTTAAGGTTTAGAGGCAAGACCTAGGATTTGTTTTCCTGGGTTGCTAGTTTATAGAATTACTTTTGGTATTTATCTAATGAATGTAATACATATAATACATAAATAATTCAGGGAAACCAGGACTCCTAAAATTCAGTGGAGAGGTGTCCTACTTGGTAGCATAGCAAGACTGAATAACAGTCTAATGATCTGCAATTTCTAAAGCTGAAAAGTTTATGGTAAAAACAAAACCAAATAAATAGAAGTAATTCAGCAAAAGTGGTGCTTTTATGTAAGTGCGTTTTAGCCTCAGATGAGATATCACCGTATAGCCATTTGAATAGCCCACCTTTGAGTGCTGAAGAGGGCATATAGCATGTTATAGCACTGCCGTGATTAACCTAACAGGCTCTGATGTGAGGTGGCATATTTGAAATTGACCACAATGACCCATGAGTGTTGCTTCAGGGTTTCCAGAGTGATGTTGGCTCCCCTTCATTGGTTGAGGAACAGAGATTACAGACATGACAACCTCTGCTGTCTCTTCGACCAACACAAAAACATTATCATACCTGCTTCAGCTTGTTCCCATTCATATGCCAGTATACACTTCTACCATGATAGAAACTCACTTGGGTTTTGTGTGGATGAATTAAAATATTCTTTGTTATCAACTCTTGCTGTGAAACTCTCCAGGTTTCAGTGCTGGGGCAGGTATGAAGAGCAACATAAGCCCTAAAAGCTCTGATTTTCTTCCACAAACTCTGAATGGAATCTGGGGAGGGAATGATTGGAAAGATTAATAGTAGTATCATTAGTAAATCATTAGTAAAAGAAAAACTATGTGGAGACAGCTTTTTGACCTAAAACAAGAATTATGTCACCATACTTAGCCCAGAGTGTTTTCCACAAAAGGAATATAATATTTAAATACCAAAGAAAAATTCATTATCTTTTTCCTGATGTGACTTTGCCTTCATTCAGATTCTGCACTGAGAAAATTTGCTTGTGGTTTTCAGAGCCTCACAGTTTAACTAAAGGCTCAAGAGAGAAAGTTCAGCAACACTGTTCTGCTCAGATAAGCACTGTAGAGCCTAACTTCCTCTGTAAACCTGATTATGACGCTTTGGGCATTTGGAAATCCACTCCATGCCTTTGGCATATCATGTTTCTTTGTTCTTCCTGACACCTGAGCAAGCTTCTGGCACAATGCAGCCCTCCCTCTGTCCTTTC
Organism: Rissa tridactyla; assembly: GCF_028500815.1. NCBI lineage: Eukaryota > Metazoa > Chordata > Aves > Charadriiformes > Laridae > Rissa > Rissa tridactyla. The sequence continues at coordinate 109,157,380 of NC_071466.1, forward strand.
CCTTGACCATTCATTGCACACAATCCCGGCAATCTGCAGTTTTTCCCTGCCCATGAGAGACTGTTCTCCAAATAACTTTTATCTGTAGAAAAGTTTTAGGGTGTCATTGTCTATAACAACTTCAGCAGTAGTCTTAGGTGTTTACTTTCAGATTTTCTTAATGACTGAAAATTCTTCTAACTTGAGTGCATTAAACTTCAGTGCTTAACCCTGCATGGAAGATTCCCATTCTCAGCCATATGTTATTCTTTTGAGATTACAGTTCATGCACTATCTCTCAAAGTCAGAAAATAGGTTAAAATTAGTCTTTCTATAGTCTGTCACAATGCTAGTGTTTCTTTTGGATATGGTTTGTGGATATTGATTAATTCGTCAGTTAAGAGGTCATATTCGAATGTTTCATAATTTTATCTGTTTAGTGTTTAACATACATCATATGACTAAAAAGTGTTTCCATCTGCCTCCTTATCCCATATTGCAATTCATTGATTGATTTAGTGAATAAAACTGAGTCCTTCTAGGACCAACTGGACTACTAGCTTCTGTCCGCTGTTGGTTGATCTGTTTCTTACCTTATTGAAGACATACGTGGATGGGTGACCTGTAAGAATGAGTGATATCAACTTGGTCCTTTAGCAAGCATCTCAACTTTCCAATATCCTTCAATAGAATAACTCACGTGCTACAACATGACAGGAGCACTGTGTGTCAGGGTACACAACAGTGTCGCGTACATGCACTATATTGTCTGATGACTGTGAGTTTCATAACACAAAAGCTAGGGTGAAGCACTGCAGCTTTGTTTTTTCATCTAGAGGAGCTTCTTTCAGTGCAGAGCCCTGCTAAGATGATTCCTCCTCACATGTCGCAACACAACATGCTTAGTCTCTCTCTCTCTCCCCCCTCGCCTCCTTCTCTTTCTCTCTCTCTCAATTTGAGACCTCTTATGCACAATAAAAATTCCAACTGTTTCTGGCATGTGGGGTCATATATCAAGAGAAGCTGTGCTGCCAAAACACAATATACATATACACACACCATGGGGAGAAAGGAGACATAAGATGCATTCAGGAAAATGAATCAGTCTCAGATTTTCTGTGGGCATCTTACTGCTACTAACTAATGACCCTTAATTCTAATGTATAAGAAATTGTCTTAATTGCAGCCAGAATAATATGCTTAGGACAAAAACAACAAAAAAGGAAAAATACCTATGAAATTAAGGCCAGTTTTGTATTGGATTTTAAATAAACAAAGACCTAACAGAATCAGAATCTGGGTTGCATATTTGAAGGCTGTAATGAGTGCCAAAATTAGTCCTTTGCAGTGGTTCATGGGCCAAATACAGGGATAAATACTAGACTGCTAGTTATGAATTCAAAAACCAGACTCTTGTATATCAAAGAGGTAGCAGTGTACGAAAAATGTACCTGTCAAATCTGTTATTATATGTAGATTTGACATCAGTCTTGCATAAAAGATTTTTTTGATTGATAGTGCTACTTAGAAATACAGTAAAAAGGAATGCAATGTTCAGTATCTATTAATTGTCATGCACTTGTCAGCCTGTTTATATCTTTTACTTTATATTTCTTTTATTTGTAGATTTCAAAAAATGATAGAACTAGAATGAAGTTATTAAAATGACAATACCTTCAAAGGACTCAATTTTTCTATTTTTATCCATAACAATTAGTAACTTATCCTGTGGTTATTCCATTTACTTTAGATAGTGGTTATCAAGAACTTCAATGTTACACATGAAGTATAGTCAGGAAAAAGAAGATACAGATTTCAAGGGATCTTTTCAAAGCAAAAAAATGATCAGTCTTATTTCCATAGCTAGCAAAATGCAAATATAAGCATATGTCTATGCAAAACCTTGTCTTTTTTTCCCACTGCATAACCAAAATTTAACACTTCATTGATTGTGATTGCACATTATTTTTTGGCAGTTTTCACAGAATGACTTCTGTTTCTGCTGGAATGGCAATATTCCTTTTGACTACAGCAGGGTTTGGATCAAGTGCCCTTACCCAATTTACACTTAATGATTTTACTTCTATTGTGTAAATATGACCCTGGTCAAAATTGTTCTGCCATCTTAACATTAAAAGAGAGAAGATGCTGAGAATGGAGATTTCTAGATAAATAGGGATATCAGTAATACTGGTAGTCTTGGGAGTGAGTCTGTTTTTTCAGACTTGTAAAAAAGTAAATAAATGTGTTACAACATAAAAGCACTAGAAGAAAGTGGTTTGGAATGAAAGTTAAGGATTCTCTCAATTTTGAGATAAATTAAGTTTTTCTATGCAAGATGGGTAATCTTACAGAATCATAGAATCGTAGAACAGTTAGGGTTGGAAGGGACCTTAAAGATCATCTAGTTCCAATCCCCCTGCCATGGGCAGGGACACCTCCCACTAGACCAGGTTGCTCAGAGCCCCATCCAGCCTGGCCTTGAACACTTCCAGGGATGGGGCTTCCACCACCTCTCTGGGCAACCTGTTCCAGTGTCTCACCACCCTCATGGTGAAGAACTTCTTCCTAACGTCCAATCTGAATCGTCCCATCTCTAGTTTTAATCCATTCCGTCTAGTCCTACCATTACCCGACATCCTAAGAAGCCCCTCACCAGCTTTCTTGTAGGCCCCCTTAAGATACTGGTAGGCCACTATAGGATCTCCTCGGAGTCGCCTTTTCTCCAGACTGAACAACCCCAACTCTCTCAGCCTGTCCTCATAGGAGGGGTCCTCCAGCCCTCTGATCATCCTCGTGACCCTTCTCTGGACACATTCCAGCACGTCCATATCTTTCTTGTAGTAGGGACTCCAGAATCGGACGCAGTACTCCAGGTGGGGTCTCACGAGAGTGGAGTAGAGGGGGAGAATCACCTCCCTTGACCTGCTGGCCACACTTCTCCTGATGCAGCCCAGGATACGACTGGCTTTCTGGGCTGCTAGTGCACACTGATGGCTCATGTTGAGCCTCTCATCCACCAGCATCACCAAGTCCTTTTCTTCGAGGCTGCTCTCAAGCCAGTCACTGCCCAGCCTATATCGGTGCTTGGGATTGCCCCAACCCAGATGGAGAACCTTTTACTTGATCTTGTTGAACTTCATGAGGTTGGCATGGGCCCACCTCTCCAGCCTGTCAGGGTCCCTCTGGATGGCGTCCCGTCCCTCCACTGTGTCAGCTGCCCCACAAAGCTTGGTGTCATTGGCAAACTTGCTGAGGGTGCGCTCTATGCCACTGCCCATGTTGCTGACAAAGATGTTAAACAAGACCAGTCCCAGTACTGATCCTTGAAGGACTCCACTTGTCACTGGCCTTCACTTGGACATGGACCCATTGACAGCCACTCTTTGGGTGCAGCCATCAAGCTAGTTCTTTATCCACTGAATTGTCAGTCCATCAAACCCATATTTTATCAGCTTGGAGACCAGGATGTCATGTGGGACAGTGTCAAAGGCTTTGGTCAGGTCCAGGTAAATGACGTCAGTTGCTCTTCCCTTGTCTATTGATGTTGTGACCTTTTCATAGAAGGCCACCAGGTTTGCCCTTGGTGAAGCCATGTTGATTGTACCCAATCACCTTTTTGTTATTCTTCTGCCTCAGCAGTGCCTCCAGGAGGATCTGGATCATAATCTTACCAGGCATGGAAGTGAGACTGACTGGCCTATAGTTCCCGGTATAGTATCTTATAGTTCTTATAGTACCTTACAGTTCCCAGTATAGTATCTTACAATTACTCTGGAGAAATTGAGCTGGTTGCTAACCTTGATTGTAGAAATCTTAAGATGTACAGATACAAAATGTACTTTCTCTTTCTTTTTAAGAGTGTAGTTTTGGTTTTAATAGTGTAATTTTTAACTGAATCTGTGTGATTTTTATTTTGCAGCATGTGTGTATTACTTGCATGAATGTAAGAGGAATAAATGATGCTGGCTACTGTTTTGTTTTTTTTTTCACAGGAAAAAAAAATTTCCTTAAACAAAAAACTCCCACTCACCTTTCTTAAACAGGTAAGGTTCCTTGGGAAAAAAGTGAAAAAAAAACCCTATTAAAATCAAGCAGCTGGTGAGCCACACTATGCAAATACAGAGTTTATTTGATTTTGTGTTCTTTATCACAAAGTTTTCAAAGTACTTAACTGGAGATGTGAACAGGGGCCTAAGGTATTTATAAGACAGATGATTCCTCAAAATATCTTTAATATGGTCTTTGCAATTCTTAATTCTCTCCTGAAAAGCAATGTGAAGTTCCTATGCCCCCCCCCAAAAAACCCACGTTAATTTCCCTTTTGCACTATATTTATACAATGGTGTATTCTTCTTTTACATCTAACACTCTGAGAGGGTGAGATAAAGTACAGCTATTTCAATAATTTCAGGTAAAGATGTTTTCATATTTTACTTGACTTTAAAGCCTTTAAAATATTATTAAATAACAGCAAATAACTTGGCAGTGATCTGCAACTCTTGCTGCTAGGTTTTGCCTAATACAGACCTTGTTAATGTTACTTTGAAGACATGTATATATCAGTAGTTATGAAACCAATCCTACTTAATCATTTAAACATCATATCTGGCAGAAGCCACACAAGAGACACTGACAAGTAATAGGTTATTTGAATGATTCTTTGCATTTTCTTTGTGACACATCCTAAAAGCCCATGGTTTTCATCCTGTTAAACTAGGGGATGTTGGGAATTATTTCTTCAAGGGATAAACAATTGAAATATATTTATAAGATGTGTCAGTTGTTTCAGGAAGTCTATGTTGGTTTTGGATAGTGCGGAATAATTACTAAATTGGCCAAAGAATACAAAAGTATAGCATTGTTCACACATTAAGGAAAGTCATAAAATCAAGAGGCTTCTGAGGTAGAATACAGCCGCAGCTGGCATGCGAAGAATGCAACATCTGTGATCCCCTGTACAAGGCGAAACTACACGAGGGATGGAACGGAACACACTTGTTCCGTGGCCTTCCCTTGTGATGTATAGCAGGTATGGGAACGAGATGGAACTAAGTGGCCTACACGCTACTCGGAGCCAACATTTTGTCAAATTTTGATGAAATGCTGTCCTTTGTGCGAACTTTGCTCATTATAATGTCATTATAATACCAAAGCACACCTCCATCCCAAAGGCTACCTGCCTCCAAGGTGCAACCACTCCTCCTTGAGCCTGCAGCCTGAATTTCTTGTAAACTATACCTTTAATTGTGAAGCGAGAAAAATTTACACCAATCATGATAAAAGTATGTATGACTAAAGTCACTCAAACTCCACCTTGAAGATAACAAATACTATAAAAATAGCCCGAGAAAGGGGGGATACCCAGGGAAGATACCATCGCAAAGAATTACGTCACTGACTTCTGGGATCAGTCGATGGGCTGAGCCTCTCTTCCCCCTCATAGGGACGCCTTTGGGTAAGACTTCGGTATGAGTGCTTTCTCGGGAAACTTAGAAATTTCTCTAGAGACTCTCTTTTCTACATTTATAGCCAGGCTGTATTTTTATAACTTTGTCTCACGTTTTGTATATGTAACAATACTTTCATTTGCACGTGCTTTGCAGACAGTATATTTATCACGGGCAATCCTAAGACAATCACTTCTAGCTTAAGAATACAAAACTGCCATAGATAAGAAACAAATAAAGGGAACTGAGTTGCCTGGAGTACTGAAGAAGACGAAAAATGGGCTCCTTTCCCAATGTACTATCTGACAACTGCTTTCCTGATGGGTAAGAATTTCTCCATGGAAAGGCAGTGAAATGACTGCAAGGAAAGGAGGGAAAATTTTTGCTCACTCTGAATACATCATGTAGACATTCAAATTAAAAAGCTAGTTTTCCTACATTTTTTTTCATACACAGTATATTCTGTGTTTCAGGGAACCTAATTTAAAGTGGGAGACTAACCTTTTCATTGTTATCTGATTAATTTGGTCTCTAAAGCTGATGAAAGGGCTCTTGGTACTGGCTTGGAGACAAGGACTTAATCTCCAGCCCGCTGAAATCAATGAGTATGAGATAATATGTACCACGCTTACATTTTGTTCATGAATTCTATAGCATCTTTTGAGTAAGATGTGTCACTATCATCACCATGGTTGTTACTGAGAGTCAGTTAAAGATCTGTGGAGACCTTCCCACTATTCTGGACAGGAATTCCTCTCACATGATATCAACGGGTTACTACATGGGGGCAGGAATACTGTCCCTTGTTTACTCATTTTTAGCTACTACAGATTTGAAAGATCCCTAGACAATCTGAGAACAAAGACATCTCTTCTGGGGTTTGGATTTCTTGAGCTGAAGCAGTGAGAGGAATCTAAAACACAAACACATTTACACATTTTGTAAATTTTCAAGCAGAGCAACAAAAATGCATTTCCAGCTAAAATGAACCAGTTGGTCAGGTGGAAAAAGCTTTTGCGTAGAAATTGAAAGAAATGACAGAAACCTAATAGTGTATTTGCCTACTAACTCTTCCCTTATGAGCTGATAACGTACAAATAAAAGAAGAAGTAGTGAAGTCCCAGGGATGGTGATTTTAGTTTTTGTCTGATGGTATGCTGGCTGCTTAGGGGGGAATAATTTTATTTAAAACAGTTCAGATTATTTTCTCCTAAAAAAGGAGAAGAGAGACAATATTGGAGGAATTAGAAAGACAAGCAGAAGCAGGCATCAGATTTCTTCACAAAGTGACATTTAGCACCTCGCTGCTTTGTAGGAACAGTACCACTTTGGACATGCAGGCTCCAGTTGCACTTCAGAGTGGCTGGAATTCACCAAGACCAGCAAAGTGGGGCACCAAGACACTGAGAATCAAAGTCTATTTGCTGCCCCTTAAAGGTATAGTATGCAGTATCCAGAATAGGTGCATAGCTGTCATCAGAATTTAGAACTATATCAGGTTGCAAGCCTACTCAATCAAAAAATAGAGTAGAATACCTCACTATATGACTGTCCTGGTTTGAGGTAAAACAGAACCAATTTTCTTTTCAGTAATTTTACTTTTTAGCTAAGCCTCTTCTGACTCTCTGAAATTAACAGCATATTCTTCAGACAGTGTCTGCTTCCAGCAGATCCGGTTTGATATTTATAGTGAATACCAAGAGATGGTATGCACAGAGGCTCTTGCTTACACTTATTGCTGTAACAACCAAGGTCAACTAACTTTGTTGTGTGTCCCGTTGGAGGGTCAGAAGCAGAAAAGTGTATTCCCAACAGGGTATTCCATCCCACCTGCATCATGCTCAGTTTAAAAGCTGAGGGATTAAAGGGGTCAGCCCCTTTCTTCAGTGACTGGCATTCAAGGAAGACTCTGTGTGTTCATCTGCCTTTGATCCTGATCCATGCATTCCTGAATCCAGATCTGTAATCCAGTTCCCGTCCATCTCTGAGTCCAGTCTGGGACTTTCCCAGTGCCTGACAGTGATGTCATCCTGGGAGTTTGATACAGTTATGTATATATTGTACAGATTTCATAATTTTATTATTATTATATTTTTTTATTATTTTATTACTAATATTCCATTAAAGCAGATGATTAGTTTCTTTTCAACTCATAAGTCTCTCTCTCTTTTTCTCTCCTCTCTGAGGGGAGAGAGAACAAAGAGAGCATCTGGTGTTCATTCAGTGGCCGGTCCAGCCCAAACCATGACAATGACCTAAGCTGTAATATATGCCATGAAGAGGGCATATGTTTAAAGTCTTACAGACTTGTTTCTGTGAGTCAATTTGTTGCTAGTTCCTCTAATAAGTAAAAACAAACAAACTACAGCTTACCTAATATGCAACGGTAATATTTTGTAACCATGCTTCACCAAAGGCAAATCATGCCTGAAAAATTTGGTGACCTCCTATGACATTGCCACAGCATTGGTAGGTAAGGGGAGAGCAACTGATGTCATCTACCTGGACTTATGCAAAGTCTTTGGCACTGTCCCGCATGACATCTTGGTCTCTAAATTGGAAAAGCATGGATTTGATGGATGGACCGCTCAGTGGATAAGGAGCGGGCTAGATGGCTGCACTTAAAGGGTTGCAGTCGATGGCTCAATGTCCACATGGAAACCAGTGATGAGTGGCATTCCTCAGGGGTCAGTACTGGGACCAGTGCTGTTTAACATCTTTGTCGGTGACGTGGGCAGTGGGATTGAGTGCACCCTCCACAAGTTTGCTGACGACACCAAGCTGTGTGGCACGGTGGACACACTGGAGGGAAGGGATGCCATCCAGAGGGACCTGGACAGGCTTGAGAGGTGGGCCTGTACAAAACTGGTGAAGTTCAACCAGGCTGAGTGCAAGGTCCTGCACCTGGGTCACGGCAATCCCAGCCACAAATACAGGTTGAGTGGAGAATGGCTTGAGAGCAGCCCTGAGGAGAAGGACTTGGGGATGTTGGTGGATGAGAAGCTCAACATGAGCCAGCAATGTGCACTTGCAGCCCAGAGAGCCAACTGCATCCTGGGCTGCATCAAAAGAAGTGTGGCCAGCAGGTCGAGGGAGGTGGTTCTGCCCCTCTACTCTGCTCTGGTGAGACCCCACCTGGAGTACTGCATCCAGCTCTGGAGCCCCCAACATAAGAAGGACATGGACCTGGTGGAATGGGTCCAGAGGAGGGCCACGAAGATGATCAGAGGGCTGGAGCTCCTCTGCTATGAGGACAGGCTGAGAGAGTTGGGGTTGTTCAGCCTGGAGAAGAGAAGGCTCCGGGGAGACCTTATAGCAGCCTTCCAGTACCTGAAGGGGGCCTACAGGAAGGATGGGGAGGGACTTTTTATCAGGGAGTGTAATGATAGACACAGGGTAATGGTTTTAAACTGAAAGAGGGTAGATTTAGATTAGATATTAGGAAGAAATTCTTTCCTGTGAGGGTGGTGAGGCACCGGAACAGGCTGCCCAGAGAGGTTGTGGCTGCCCCATCCCTGGAGGTGTTCAAGGCCAGGCTGGATGGGGCTTTGAGCAGCCTGGTCTAGTGGGAGGTGTCCCTGCCCATGGCAGGGGGTTGGAACTAGATGATCTTACAGGTCCCTTCCAACCCGAACCATTCTGTGATCTGTGTGATTCCGAAGATGTCTGTCAGCTCTCAGACTTACTGATCTATTTATCTGTATTCTTTCAAGTAAAATTCTTATTTTGACAAAAAGTAAAAAATATTAATCTCTAAGAACACCTGGTATCATGTAAGATCTAAAATTTAAAGTGCTTTACAATCACAGTTCAAGTCAGGATACAACATAGTAATCACTTTTATACTATAAAATAAAACCTCTGATATTCATGGACACAGACAAATTGTAATCATAATCTGCATACTTTGTCTCAATGGATCAGAAAGTATCACTGCTTTTCCTATGTAAATCAGTAGATGTTTTACAGACCAGTATCTCCACTCATTTTTCTGTAGTGTAACTCAAAGAGATTGATGAGGAATATTTTCTCTCACAAACACTAGGGACTTGAAGAGATAAAGAATATGCCTGTTTCTTTTCAATACCTTGTTGAAAAGTATGTTTCTAAATTTCATTCACTGATTCATCTGCTATTACTGCTAGTAAAGTATGGCATTCTTCAAATGCCAACAGGCATTGAAGAACTGTATGTGAAGTAGTCATCAGCTTCCAAAGAAGATTTTAGTTCTATTCAGGAGCATGCACAGAACCCTAGGATCTCTTTTGACTCCCTTTTCCTCCTTTTTATTAGTAAAAACACTGGTGACTTCTTGAGCCTTTCCTAGGATGTTAATGCTTTCCAGATATATCTTATTTTGATTACTAAATTATTGGTTATTAAGATAATTCTGAATACAAAGTGGAAGTTCTGCTTTGCACAGAATGAAGTTACATGACGTCCCGAGAGGCTGTAAGCACAGTTGTGAGAAGGTTAAATCATCCATTGACATCCAGGCAGCTGTTGAGATGAATTTAGGGAAGCAAGAACTGATCTGCAACTGCAAAAACCAGTGAGGGACTGATTAATGGCAGCCTTTTTTGTGAGGAGTGGAAAGTTTGAGTGGTATCTTGTACATGTACTTAAAATAGCACAACATGCTGCTCATGTCTGTGCTAAAAAAAGGGGGAAAAAAAGTGTATATGTATTCCTATTAAAAGAAATTCCAGATGGTGTATTCCAAAGATATGGGAAACCCTCTTTGCAGTCCTGATTGAAATTTAGAGGTTCTAGTTCCAATCCAATTTTTAAAATACAGTATTTAAGAGTTGCCTCTTTTAGTATTTCTTCTGCCTTTTACTGGCTATCTATGTAGCATGTTGGAAATGTTGTATGCAATGTCAAGATGAGTGTTTTTTCCACATACTCCATAATGATGGCTAAGTGTGACCAAGAATCTGCGAGGATGTACTTCAAAGTTAGCTGGCTAAAAGTTGTATGCTGCAGTGCTTAGGTATTTTCACAGGTGTACCTTGAGGTTTAAGGCACAGAGTAGCATAAGATTCTGAGATCTATTCTCGACCAAGGTTATAATCCACTGCCTGGGTTGGGAGAGCATGTCATTTTAGTTTATAGGTTTTTAGAGATATTTCCTGGATTTGTTTTGTTCAATTTTGGCTTTTACTATTGTTCAGCAGAACTCTGATCTTTATTAGACTATTCTGTTAAATTGTCTTTCTGAATTCCCTAGCTCTTAACAAACAACTGCCCTTCTTAAAATATTTTTCCAGTGTTGTGAATATTGCATCTTCTCCCTGCTGTGTTGTATTGAATTGCTTTTTTGATTTACTAATGGTCTACATTAATTCAAAAACTCCCTTTGGTGTTAGTGACTGGAATGAAGCAGCACACCAGCTGAGATATATCATTGTATGTATACATACATATATATTTGTTTGAAATCCAGACTTTAAATCAATAAGGAGGCAGTAGAACTAAAGATGATGGTTATATAACAGTACTGCACCATGAGAAAAATAATAGTCTTACAAACATTTATTCCAGTGCCAGTCTATGACCCGAAGATGACTGTTTATTACTAACAGTACCTGATTACTCACTGTGAAGAAAGTACCACAACAGACGGAGCTTACTAGTATGAACAAGACGAATTTTCTCAAAGTGGGAAGTTCAGCCTGTAATTATCCCTAATTCACTTCTGCAAAAAACTCTAGTGTAAATGTCCTAGAAAGTGGAAGAGCTGGAGAACATGACTTCCCCCTTCTCCTCCCTGTTCCAAGTTAAAAACAAAATTCTGTTTGGCCATACAGACCTGACTCATTTACTGTACAGATTAGTGCCGTGGAAATCTCACAGTAGGTTTGCATTTGGGGCTCCTTTTCCAGGTATGTGCATAGGTACAGCATCTTCCTTCATGGAGTGCCTCCCCAGGGCACAGGAATAGTCTGCTCTGATGGGCAGGAAACCAAATAGGCCTGGCAAAAACCTGCCTCAACTTACCATGAACCTCCTGACTCTGCTCAAACACAAAAAGAAATTATAGAAAAGGTGTAAGGCAGGAGAAGCTATCCAGAAAGAACACAGACATATTGCCTGGGCATGCAGTTGTGGGACTGTGAAAACCACAGTTCAGCTGGGCACAATACTGGTGAATGAATAGCATGGCAGCAAAAGTTTTCTTGGGTACGTTGGCACCAAACGTGTGGCTGTACTGAAGAATGAGGACAAGTAAAAGCTGAAGGTGTCTACAGTTGAAGAGACTATAAAGGGACCTTGCTGCTGCCTTAGCTACCTAATGGGTTCTGGGTTGTTTTACAGCAACGATGAAGCTGGATACCTCCCAGAGGTTCACAGAGGTACATAAGAGCTGAGAGGCACAAGCTGAACATGGGAAAATTCCAGGTACGAATGAGGAAACATTTTTTCACTGTTAGGAACAGGGTGCACAGAGATGCTGTGAGGTCTCTGTCACTGAATATTCAGAACTCAGCTCAACAAGATGACCTAGAGCAATCTACTCTTAGTTTGCAGTTGACCCTGCTTTGGGGAGCAAGTAGGAGCAGATGGCATTCAGAGGTCCTTTCCAACCTAAATTACTCAAAGATTTTAAGACATCATCTTTTATGCTCACTCCTAGTGAATGATCCTTCTGAAGATGCTTTCTCCTTTTATGAAAATCTGGCAAATATAACATAGAATCATAGAATGTGTTGGGTTGGAAGGGACCTTTAAAGGTCATATAGTCCAACCCCCCTGCAGTAAGCAGGGACATCTTTAAGTAGATCAGATTGCGCAGAGCCTCATCAAGCCTGGCCTTGAATGTCTCCAGGGATGGGGCCTCCACCACCTTTCTGGGCAACCTGTTCCAGTGTCTCACCACCCTCATTGTAAGAACTTCTTCATAATGTCTAATCTAAACCTACCCTGCTCTAGCTTAAAATCATTGCCCCTTGTCCTATTGCTACTTGCCCTTGCAAACAACCCCTCCCCAGGGGAGAGACATAGGAGACATATATAGGAGACATAATTAAATAGGATTTATGGACTGAAGGGTTTCAGGCACAGGATTTTCACTATGTAGGCAAGAATCCTGGTGTCCGGCTGATCTGAAGCAATATTTCATCATTTTTGAAAGCGAGTAAGTTTGCGGGCAAGAATTAAAGCTTTATTGGCCTATAGATGGGATCAAAATCATTTATAAGCAGACATGAGACCCACTTCTTTGTCAAGAGGTGCTTTTGCTTCTTAAATTAGCACTCATTTAATAAAAAACATTTATAAGCAAAAACTTTTCTGAGACAAGGGCTAGAAAAACTTTCAAGAGTCTAAAGTAATAGCCTTAAGTAGTGCACAAATGTGCTCTTTTGTTGTCTTGTTAGACATATCTCTTTCTTCACTCTTTCCTTTTGTTAGTTCTAGATCTCTGCTTGTTCTTCATTTTGGTTTCTCTCTATTCCATTTCAAAGAGCCCAACTCTACCCAAACCTTACACTGATGGGAATAGCTTAACCCCAAGCTCTGGATCTGCTGCAGGAGCCAGGCTCCTCAAAAATCTAAAATAACCCACAAGTCTACATAATCCTTAGTCTTTTAACATCTTAGAGGTAATTTTTGAATATAACTGTTAAACTTTAATTCAAACTTCAAAGAATGAATGAGTTATATAATTTATTACATTTGAAGTTACTTGTTTGGTTTTTTTTCTCCCAAAAGTGGTTCATCATAGAGGCCCAATCATTACTTTATAAAAATTTTTAAAAATCAGTCAAATTAATATTCTTTTTTTGGTGCAGTTTTAAAGTATTTTTGATGCATTTCTGTTCATTCTACACAACCACAGCTGAGAATGTAAAATATGAGTAAAAAGGTCAACTCATATTTTTAATTATGAAAATAGAGAAATCTGCTCCTTATGCAGGTTAGAAGCTGCTCTATCAACCTATATTTTAGTCAACTATCTGTTGACTGAATAAGATGACTTATTCAAATAAAAATACTCTTTTACTATGGATGTGATGCACCATGGTCCTGAAAACTATTTCAACATGCTTTAACCTTGAAGATGGTTACCTTTCACAGAGATGTCTTTGCTAGGAAAACACTGAGCAAATTTAACCTTGCTATTGCAACAGAGTATTGGGTGTACACTGTGTGAATTAGCACATTCTGGTATACTGTAAGAAATGGACACAATTTTATAGCAAAATTGTTTTATTAAAAGAACTGATTGCATAATGGTACGGTACATCATAATAGACTTTTTTGCCTTTATGCTTGAATAAATACAAATTAGATGATAACACTTTATTTTAATGATATGCTGATTAAAACTGAATTACAATAAAACCTCTATGAAAGTGCATATGACATTTCCATTAATAGCAATTTAATTTGTTATTATTACTGTTATTATAATGAACAGCAAATCAAATTTCTAGTGATAGAACACTTAAATTATATTGCTGCTGCTTCAGGAAAAATATAATTTTAGCTCTCAACACTTGCCCTATTCCCACCCCAGGAACCATTGTTGTATGAATTATTGTGCATAAATAACCAGAAATATTAAAAACAGAATGTTGTATGACCCTGATATCTTTTAATCCTTAATTTTATGAAGTCACGTAATTTTATCAACACAATTTTATCTTAATAATTGGTGAATGCAGAGAATTATAATAAAGTCTATAAAACATTTTAGTAAAATGTAACTTCTAAGTGGTGAGATGTTTGACAAGTAACAAAATCTGTTTCAAAGACTTTTGTAGTCATACATCTAACTTTGATTATTGCAAATGACCACCAAACTATGAGATACAGTAGAAAAGTTTGCTCTGCTCAGAATTCAAACTCAACTAAACACTTTATAAATATCTAATATTAAAAATTTCTTTGAGCTATCTATGTAGTGTACATTTCCGGTAATGAATTCTTTAGTATTCCTTGTTGATACTGTGAATGTCCTTCTCATGATTCATATCAGAACTTTGCTCATTAGTCTTTTCATTTCATTTTCACTGGTAGTGGTAAGAGATTATTTTCATATTCCAATCCAGATTTAACTCAAGTAGTTGTAAGATATTTAGGACAAGTTTTCATCCCATCCCATAAGTCCATATGCAAAGTAGAAATAAGTAGGTTCTCTTTCAAATGTGTTTTGTAGGAAGGAAACTTAACTGTACAATGTTGTTGCCACACTTCAACATATGTGTGCGACAATGCATTTTCTAAATTATTGGGTACATAAACATCTGGGCTGTTGTAGTCACTCTAAGAAAACAGGAGGCAGCTTTGTACTAAAGCTTAGGTTCTGAAATTTGGTACGACAGACACACTGCATAAACTATAATATTCTGCAAATAGGGACTCATGCCCCAAATCTTTTAAAATTAAGCTTTATATACATCTCCTTGAGTCTTAGATCAAGGTGCTATTAAAAGAGCCACAATTTGAAAGATTTTACATGCTTAGTGGCTCTTTGTCCTAGTTTGAGGTAAAACAGAACCAACTTTCTGTTCAGTAATTTTACTTCTTAGCTAGACCTCTTCTAACTCCCTGAAATTAACAGCATATTGTTCCAAAACCAGTTTGTTCTCAGAGCGATAAGACCAATGTTTACAGTTTGTGCCAAGGAATGGTATGCAGAGAGGCTCTTGCTTATGCTTACTGCTATAACAACCAAGGTCAGCTAATTTTGTTATTTGTCCCATTGGAGGGTAGGAAGCAGAAAAGTGTAGAGAGGTCCCACCTGCAGGGAGGAGCAGACAGGACAGGTGACTGAAAATTGACATACAGGGTATTCCATCCCATCTGTCCCATGCTCAGTATAAAAGCTGAGGGATCAAAGGGTCAGCTCTCTTTTCTTCATTGGTTGACGTCCAAGGAGGACCCTGTCTTTTCATCTGCCTTTTATCCCGATCCATGGGTTCCTGACTCCAGCTCAGTAATCCAGTTCCCATCGATAGCCGAGTCCAATCTGGGACTTCCCCAGTGCCTGCCAGTGACGTCATCCTGGGAGCTTAATACGGTTTTGTATATACTGTATCTATGTCATTATTTTCCTTTTTATTTTATTATTAATATTTCATTAAAGTAGTTTAGTTTCTTCTAAACTCGTCGATCTCTTTATCTTTCCTCCTCCCCTACGTGTACGAGAGGTTGGGGGGAGCATCTGTCACCGGCCATTGGCCAATTTGGCCAAAACCATGACACACTTCAAGAGCACTTTTTGAAGCATTTTATTCACATGGCATTTATCCACTTCTCTGAATATGAAACTCAGACTAAACAAACAGGTGAATGACTGTCATTCATTTCAACTGCGAAAGAATTTCAAAAGCCTATATCAAGGATTAACCAGTGGGGAACGCACAGCAGTTTGTCCCTTCCCTGAAATGGAATGCTTCTTTTATAAGTCACTTGGTAGGCACAAGTTTTGATTTTAAAATACTGTCTAAAAAAGACCCTGCAGACATTACTTGCACTAACTGCAATCATTTCAGATTCTGTGAAACAGTGGGGAAATGTGTTCATCTTACTACCGTACAATCTGCAGAGATTTCATTTGGAAGGAGTCCTGTTGAGGTGGTGTTGTTTTCTTTATTAATAGCTGCATGAGGCAGAGAAAAGTGAGGTCTGTTCAGCACTGACCCATCAGGAGAAGGCAAGTCTGATTTGACGGGTCAGAATTCTCAAAGGAAACTGGAGCTGAATTGATCATATCTGTAGTTAAACTTCCTACCATTCATTTTTGGCTTGAGTTTTGACTGATTTTTTGGCTTTAGTTTACTTAGAGAACGCATTTTTTTTTCACTTTGCTATACATACAAATGATTTGTGCTTGTTATTGGGAAGCTAAATTGAAAACCATTACAGAGGAACTAAAATACAGAGTTCTCAAATAAACTTTTAGAACAAACAACTGAAAATACACCCATACATTCCTAAATCAAATAATAAGAGCACACCATATTCATTTGCAGAAAAAAACAACAACATACTGTTTATCCTTGGTCCTTCAGAGAGATGACTCTCGCATATTTATAGCATACTTCCAGATTACAATTAGCACTTGCTCAGTGACTGAACGTGAGCTTGCAAGATTATGAAGTGATCCAAATTGAAGTGAAATGCATATGGGAAAATCATTTCTTATAAACATACAGTTCAAAAGGATACTTTAAGGAATTATATACTTGCCTTGCTGCTGATCTCTTTTTCTCCTTGGGCCAGCCTCTTCACTGTTTTCCTACTTATGCAAGAAGAATGATGGTTTTGAACACCTTTCTACCAACTGATCCAGTTTAACAGTGAAAGAGGTTTAATAAGTCTTGGGAACTGTTTTGTGCTATTGATGATAGTTGTGAAGAACACCTCAGACCTGTTCCAGTCATGGATGATTTTGCTATATACCTCTTTTTTTTTTTTGTTTATATTGAAAGTTTTTTTCTGAATTAATTTTTGGGGGTTTTTTCTTCTGTTGTTTGCTCTTCCCAGATGAAGACAAGATACCCTGACTGAATTTAATTGCCAAGAAGGAAGTTCTTTGAAAGAAATATTCATAGAATAAAAGTGTGTAGAAAAAAAAATCCTAATATGAACAGACTACTTTTATGTTATAAACAAAGTTCATGGCAATAAAGAATTTCATTTTTAGGTGTTATCAATCTACTGATATTATTGACAATAAAGAACTTTTAGCAAATCTGGTACAGTTTGTGTTTTCAGCAATAAAAAAATTTCTATGCGTGAGTAGTGACATTTTCTCTTTACTGATAATCATCATGACAAAAACATGCCAAGATAAAGCTCAGATGAAAATGTAGGCTTTAAGAACATGTAAAGAAGTTCAAAATTCTGAAATACCTCCGGATGAACATCTTCTGATTCTTTATTAAATTTATTCATTGAATGAATACTTGCCAGCAATAACACAGACATCTTTTTTTTTGTTGTTGCTTTTTTTCCCCCTAATGAAGGAAGTATTTCCTGGGCTTCCATAAAAAAGTCTTTTTTAACAGTGGATATATTTTCTTTTACAAGAGTTTGAGTTACCTGCAGAACAGGTGACAGAATTCTACAGCTGAAGAAAAAATCTGCATGTGGAAAACTGACACTGAAAGTTGAGGTTTATTAAACAGTATGAGGCCAAATCTGAGTGGTTGTTGTCACTATATACATCTGAAGTTCATGACTATTTCAATCAGTATTTTTCTGCTTTATTATTCACCAATTGTAACCAATGAATCAAAGTCACAAAGACAAGACACTACAATACTTGGAGGTATATATTCAAAATATAATATAGTAACTTTCAGACTTCTCTAATGTATACGCTGAAAACACAATTTAAACAAGCCATATATGTATGTCATAGGGTAGCACATATAATTTTAGGGTTTTTTACCCCTTTTCATAAAATCCTTAAAAATATTGTCTTAACTCTATAGCTCTTAAATAAAAGGGACAATTATCTGTGAAAAATACTACCAGGTATATCATAAAGAATTCTCCAGGTAAACCACCAAAACAAATGATAAGGGAAACATGCCCTTGGATTAGCAGAAAGCAAGCATAGAAATAAATTGAGATTCTTTTGCAAGGCTCATAACAGAAATTAAAGAAAGTACATCAACATAAGAAATTGCCTACTATTGCAAAGCAAGACCAACTATAGTTCTATCATTCCTGACAGTTACTTGTTCAACTTCCAATAGGGGAGTTTCTGTAATTTCCACCAAAATACATTCCTGTGCTTCAGTACTGTAGAAAGCTTGCACTGATAAAGTAAGCCAAACAGCTCTAGATGTGATGCCCACACAGGTTGTTCTACCCAAAAGTTTACAAAGGGAAGATTTTCTTTCCACTGTGTTTTTATGACATTTTTATTATACATTTAACTATCATTGTATGTTCTCTTTGCCTCCCCATTAACCTGCCTTCCTAAGTAAGGTTTTCACAAGTCTAATAATTTTCATTATTCTTCTCTGAACCCTGGCCACCTGGGTTGCGTCCTTCTTTAACTGTGGCAAATTCTGCTTGGCAGAGTTCATGCCAGTGCTGAACAGAATAAAACAGTGCGTCACATGCCTCATGGACAATAATCCCGTTTACATACTCCAGAATGTGTTTCCCTTTATGGTAATTATGTGATACTGTTTATTCATGTTCAGTTTGTGATCCATTAATGCTTGGGTTCTTTTCAACAGTGATGATGTCTAATCATTTGTTTCTCATCTTGTATTTATGGCAGTTGATTATTTCTGTTGAGAGCATAGCTTGTCATTTGTCCTTATTGAAGTGCATTTTTGCTCTCCAAATTGTTTCTCCAATTGGCTGTGGTCATGTCAAATTCTAAGCCTGGCCTCTATCATGCTTGTAAATACTCACAGCCTGGTATCAATTGCAAATTTGCCTTCTCACTCTTAATTTTTTATCAAAATTATAAAAAATAAAAATAAAAAAATGTTTAAAACCAGACTTAGTATAATACTGCATTCACACAGATTTTCATTTGACAGGGAAAAAATAATCTTTAATTATCATTTTCAAATCAGTTAGGCATTTAGCAAACATTCTGTCTTGACCATGTTTCCTTAGAGCGATACCTGAGACAACATTAGAACGTTTAGTAATTTAGTATTTACAAATTCTCTGCAAACCCTGAGGCCAGTTTCCTTGTTGCAGAAGCAATTAGATTATCTTCATGAGCTGAGATCATGATAAATCCATACTGGTCTGTATTGATCTTCTTGTTATCTTCTAGGTGGTTATAAAGCACTTGCTTTGTTCCAACATTTTTCTGGGAATAGAAGTGAAGCTGACTGGACAATAATTTCCTTTTTCTTCCTTCTTCCCCTCTTCTTGCCCTCCTACTTTGATAGTGGGCACTATCTTTACACTTCTTTAGTCCTCTGGATTTCACCATTTTCTATAGGCTCTCAAAGACAAGTGCAAATGGTTCTGGGATTACTCCAGCCAATTCTCAGACTGTGATATAGCGAATTTCATCACACCCAGCCAACTTGAAAACATCTGTCTTACCTACTCTTTAATACATTCTATTTCTATTGAAAGAAAATTCTTAGTCTTTCTCCTTGCAATATATTATTTTAAGTGTGTGATGACAATGAACCTAGAAGTAAAAAAGGCTTTAATCAGTTCTGTCTTGTTGGGATCAACAACTTTCATCACCGAGCAGGGGATGAATTCTCATCTTCCTTTTGTAAGCCTTTCTTTTATTAGTTAAGTAATTACAGACAATGGTTTTAATAACACCTAATTTATGGTATTCATAGATACTTAAAACATAAATGTTTAATCAATAGATTTGGGTCTTTTGGACTCCCTCTGCAGCTAGAAGAAAAGGATAATTATCTCTTCATAAGAAAGGTGAGCAGTTGTTTTCTAGAGGTGTTCCTTAGCCATCTCTCAAATTTAGGTAAGACGGAACCCCACACGGTGTTTCACATTTCTTTCCCCTTGTATCGTTCTTTGTGCTTTGAGTATACTGATTTTTGTCCCTATAGGTTTATGCTGATATTCTGTATCATAAACCTAGTATTCTAATTTTGTATGTCTGTCTTGGTTTTGAGGGAATTCAAGTACTCATGACTAAGTTTACATAATTTCTTATCATGATTTATATTACAGTGGCCTTATCATGATGATGTTTTCTTATCTTCCTTGGTTTTGTGTTTTTTTTTTTATTTTTGCATTGAAATAATCTGCACTTCTGCCACTACAATTTTCTGACTTCCATTTTTGTAGTGTACTTATCAATTCTCTGAACTCATTAATGCCTTTTTAAAAAAATGTTGCCTCCATTTCTCTCCTTCCTTCCTCTCTCCCTTCTTTCTTTCCTTTCTTCCTTTCTTTTCTTCTCTCCTTACTTCCTTACTTCCTCCTTCCCTCTCTCCCTCCCACCTTTCCCTTCCTACTCCTTCACTTTCTTCCATTCTTCCTTGTATTTTTTCTTGGTTTTCTTTCATAGCTAAACTGTCCCAAGTTCCTTTCCACCATCATATTCCCAAACATTTCCTGCTGACACTTGAAACTTGCAGCACCTTCCCCATCTAATTGCCTTTGTAACAACTCTGTCCCCAGTACTGTCCTAGGATGTGTTCACCTTTTTTTTGTTCCTGGAAAAAATTTCTTTCTCATTAGTTGACAGGATCACAGTCATGCTGTGTTTAGTATCTCACAAGTGACCAGAGTTGCTTCAGTCAATATTACTATGACTTGAGAACCTTCTCACAGTGTTGAAGATTTTATTTCTGTGGGTTTGGGTTTGATTTTCACTTAAAGAAAATCACCCACTGAGCTAAATGTTAAATACTACTATCTTCAAACTGGTGATTGTACTTGTCTCCTGCAATTGGATGACTAGTAGACTGTTACTATTGTATCTGTTTTAGAGTCGTCTTCATTTCCTAAATCTCTATTTTCTTCTAGTTGATATGACAACCCAAGTAAAAAGAAAAAAAAATACACACACAAAAAAACCCAAAACAAAGCAACAAACTTTTCCAAACCAAATACATTTGTAGAAAAAAAAATTATCATAGAGCAGGAGCTGTGGAAGCTCTTCAAGAATTTTAATGGCACAGAAGGTTAGTCAAACTGTAATTAGCTATAATTGATTCCCACATACGTTGTGACATCATTGCCTAGAGCTAAGTGGCACTAAATATATGTTTCCCTACTCCTGCAGTCTTTCGAAACAGAGTCAAAGAAATTGATTCTGAACTGATATTTACACGTTGAAATTACACAAAGGACAACCCAATGAACATATTGACTGAGGAGCAAATGTTTTCCTGCTGGTTTAATAGGAATTTTGGAACACAATTTGTATATATTTAATTCAATGGTAGCTATAAGTATACCTCACAGAATCCTGTAAGCCCCCAGCAATGACTGTGTTAGAGAATGAGCTCCCATTTATTGCAGAGCTCTTCATGAAGAGTTAATGGCTGTAAAAAGAAGTATTTATCAAAAGCCATCAGAGGAATCCTTTCCACAGTGTTTTAACAGCCTTTCATGAGCCTGTAAAACATCTTAAAAACATATTTTGAAACTAGATTGCTGAATAATTACCAAAGACATTTGTTTAAAAAAAAAAAAAAGTTGTATATTATTCTATCAGCTTCTTTACTGTAGAAACACATGCACCACAAACTGCATTTTTTAAAAAAAAATGTTTCTACAGTTAATTTACTACTATATTATTCATATTCCTAAATAATGCTTTAATCTTAGCTAGCTAAATAGTAACTTTTTTTTTATTTAGAAAGGAAAAACCCTTAAACACCCATTTTGTTTCAGACCACAAATATCCTTTTGCTCCTTTCCAAAACACTGTGTGAATCTAAAGTTTGAAGAAGACAGAAACAATCAAATTAAAAAGTCAAGCAAAATGTTATGACTTTTACCAATTTTAGAATAAAATTGAAATAAATGTCTAAGCTAAGCATTTTTAAATAAAATCATAACTAAAAAATCCAAACTTCTCAAATATTTTTCTTTCTTTATCAAGTATTTTTGAAGGTTTTTCCCCTTGAAGTGC
The DNA here is from genome assembly GCF_028500815.1 of Rissa tridactyla. Taxonomy (NCBI): domain Eukaryota; kingdom Metazoa; phylum Chordata; class Aves; order Charadriiformes; family Laridae; genus Rissa; species Rissa tridactyla. The sequence goes on from NC_071466.1 coordinate 109,179,376, forward strand.
TCTAAGATGTCAAAATTAATGCACATTTCTGCAGATTTTTGTTTATGGTGATATGCATTTTTCACTAAACCAAACTTCACAATAAAACTTCAGGCCTCATGAAGTTCTCACATCAGTTGTTATAAGCAGCTCTTGTCTCCTGCCTGACCTTGCAGTGCTTGGTCCAGTAGATAAGCTTGTTGAAACCCCAGCCCTAGATAAAACAGAAATTGTCCAGTACAGTTATTTATGCCTCACTCCTGGGTAGAAAACTCCACTAATTCAGTTTCTTCTTTGATTCAGATCAAAGGCTTCATTTGTGCTCTTCCCTGGCTAAGCAGAACACCTTAACGTCTTGGATGTCAGGCATCCTGAGATACAGAGTGCTCAGTCATGTCTGCTGAAGTGTTCCAGTTTGTACCCATAAACAAAAAGACTGATATGGCATTGCTGTGGTATTGTACTTATCTGTGGTGAAAAAGAAGTGTCCGGTCTGAATTTGGTAGAAGATTGCATTTCTTATACCTGTACTATAGTGTTGGATAAAGGGAAAGGAAAATTTATAATTTTACTGGTTTGGTTTTGTTTGTTCTTTTTTTTTTCCTTCTTGTTTTTTTCTTTCTTTCTTTTCTTTCCTGAGAAAGGCTGACTTGACTGACATATATTGTTTGGTCCATTACTGGCTTTCTGACTGTGATGCTGACTGGTGATATGTATTTCCCTTGATCTCTAAGTGCCTGAGGGCAAGGAGACAGGGAGATCTGGTTTAAGGTGCACCTTTGAAAAAGCAACATTTTGCTCACTGAGATCAAAACTTGTGGTAATTCTGTTTGAAGGGGCTACTGCTCCCTATGACAGTGGGTGGAGGGTGAAAGGGGAACGCAGGGACGGCAAGTTTCAGCAGTGCCAGGATGGGAAAAACCTAGTTACTACATCGTTAATTCCTTCCTTGACAATTCTGTCCAGCTTCAGGCATTTCTATTTGACAGAATTAAACCTGTATGTGTACTTATGTGCATGTGTTTTCTCAAGTAAACTGTTCAGTAACTTTTTCAGTGAGGTTTTTTTTGTATTTTTTTAATTTTGTTTGGTTTTTTTTGTCAATAGCAATACTGTAAAAATTTTTAAAATAGTTGTTTTTACAGTTACATTATCATTGGCCATCAGAAACTCACAGATAGTTCTTCTGGGCCAAAAAGGGCTTCATAGATAATTGTTAAGCAATCAGATATCCTGCAGGCAGCAGTGACAAAAAATAATTTTTTCCCCTTTACATGCTTATAAAAATGTGCAGTGTCAATCTCACTCACAGTCAGGGAAAGGCTTTCTTAAGGGTTCTTTACCTTTATTACCACAGTAGTTACCATCCTTTTGTTTCAAGATGGTTTTTGAACTAACTCTTTCAAGATGCTTTCAAAAATTTTCTTGACCCCTAGCTGGATGTCTCTGAACCATGAAAAAAGTTTACCATCAAAAAAGTTGTCATACCTGAGAAGTATGATTGTACTGGAGGGATGAAAGCAGAAAGAAAAAGAATGAGACCAAATGGAATTTAGGTACTGAACATTATTGTACAATACCCTTTAGTCAAACACAGCTATTTCAGATTAATGATGTTCTTAAAATTTCCTGTAAAACACTGTCAGTCTCTGTTTAACATTGCTGACCTGTAAAACAGCTATTTCACAAAATCCATTTGCTTCTGACAACTTCATTCCTCTCTGTCCTGTTTTTTTTTTCTTTTTAAGAAGAGAAGAGAGAAGGAATAGATGATGGGAGGGAAAATATGAAAATAGTAGAGGCAAAAGGCAGAAATAAAAGAATGGAGATATAATGAGGAAGGAAGCAGATGGAAGAGGAAAATTGCTAGTTTTTTACAAAATGTTGCATGCAGTCATTACATGCTTCTTTGGGTAAAAAACGTAAGAGCAATAAGACACAGAAAGAAATTTTCTTGGGTAACTTTTAACGATGAGAATGATGTTTTGGGAATGGTTTTTAAAGTTTAATCACCTACCCTTTCAGAAAGTGATATGGTCAACATAAATATCAACAATATTTATCAAACTAGTGTGAAAAAGCTGCTTCCACTTAATGCCAGTTGTAAGAAAAAGGAAAGGATAGCAGGCAAACATAGCAGTCAACAGTGTAAACACAAGCAGATAAGCTCTATGGTTTTCAAGGATAAATTTTATGTGAATTGTATCTCATTTTTTCCAGATAAAAATTCAAACTTTATGGTTTATTGGTAAAGAAAGTGGTTCCTTATTAAGGCACCAAAAAAGAAGACAGCAAATAGAGGCTGACAGCTGATTCAAATGTAAAATTAAAAAAAAATAATAATTTGATCTTCAGTCACCTTTTTTTTGTGTTGATTGGATGTCCTTTTGGATAGTGGTCATACAGTGGGTATAGAAAAAAATTAATAGATTCTATACTGGCATTGAAGGCAGGCTCACAAACAGGGAAATATGCTGGATACACAGAAAAAAAAAATGTTTTAAACATTGCTTCACCAACAATTTAATACATGAAACAGTAGTTTGGAGGTAAACATGGAAGATACATATGTGGCACGTAAACATACAGTTTACACTAGAGCAAAGAGCATGTGCTGCTTGAGACTTGAGATCTCATTTTCACTGTGCTGGTTCTTTGGTTATTGAATCCTTTTAACCTTCCCAACACATTATTCTTTTCTTTAATTACTGCTTACATATGATATACATGTGATATACGTATGATACACATATGATACATATATAAGATATTTTTGAAAAGATTTTTTACAGTCCTTGAGTAGTTCTTACAGTACCACAAGGTGACGTATCCATATGGGGATACTGCCAGAATACAGTTGGTACGCAGAATTTGTTCCTTTTCTTTCATTCTTTTAGTATCACCTCTAGTGATGACACTGACTTCCTTCAGTGGAAATGATTTTCAACCAAAATGAAAGAGATTTTTTAGGAAATGGAGTGTCAAGCTGTGCTTTAAAAAACATAAGCCAAATCTGCTGCTGGGTCAGCTTCAGGTTTTGTATATGATGAAGGAATCTGGGGCTGAAACTGAAGTGATTGCAAATATGCTTTAGAAGCAGAAGTAGAAGTAAAAGAGAAAGGACAGAAAGCAGCAAAAGATAGAATCAGAGAGTTAGTAGTGACAAAAAAAAAACAACCTGAAAACAACACAGAGAAAAAGATATGAAACCAGGTACTTCAAACCCTGGCAGGCAATTCCATTGTAACATGCTTTTTTTTTTTTTTTTCATTTCTAATGTCTGAGTTTATGATGTCAGAAAGGGTTTAATTTTTAATAAAATTTCCTCCCCAGTCAGAAACTAGCTTTTAAATTCATGTTTTCTGTATGCTAAAAACCTTCTACAAAGTTGAAACTGAAATGTCTTGCTGCTAGAGACTGAATATATTCTCTTCCATACACACTTATGCCTCACTCCTTTTGATTTCCACGTTTTCTTTCTTTTGCTTGCTTAGATATTGGGTAGTAAGGATATATACTGTTTATTCTACTAATATAAAGCCAGAAAAAGGGGATAGAATACCCATTCTGTCTGCAAAGTATCAGAAAATATTCAGTGCCTTGCTCCAATCCCTTCTTACTCCTTTTATCTATAAACTTGTAATAGTCCAACAACCTCATGTCTGTCATGAAGAAGGAAAAGATGAACACTATTCTCTGGGGTGAAGCTGTGTGTTGGGTAGTGATGGAAAACCAAGGGAAGATCATGAAGCATAGACCTTTTCCTTTTAAAAACAAGCCAGGGAAAGTGAATCAAGAGCTCTCCAGGATTCAATTCTCTCACCTGAGTGAACAGACAGCTGCTGCTACACCATGCTGAACTGGCAAGTGCTTCTTTAATTACTCAGCCCTTCCAGAAGGCAACACTTCAGCGGTGATGAAGAGGCACAATTTCCAGAGTTCCAGAGGGAATTGTTTTCAGCTCCTCAGAAGATTTATAGGAAGTGTTCTACCAACATTACACTATATATAAGAAACATTTTCCTGTCTGAATGCATGTTGAACCATTAAAAAGTCAGCTTTCTCACTTTTATCTCACTGTTGCTACAAATATGTCCTCTGAGAAGTGTATGGAATATATGGAATAATGTATACTGTCGGTCCTCTTGCAGATTTTTGTGTGACAAACTTTAATCCTACAAACAATATGTTGATTTCTCTTTACTACCTTGCATAGAAGATGCCTGAAGGCTTTAAGCTGCTTGAAGGTCACAGGACGGGGGGAAAAGAATCTCCATTGTTTAAATAAGCAATCTGAAAGGATGTTTTAATGCAGATTTGGACAGTTTTGTGTGCAGACGTAAGTAATTCTTTGATACAATTAAGCAAACCTCTTAATGTACAACTTTAATGGAAGTATAAGAAGACATCATCTCTTCCCCTTACTCTCAGCAGATATCAACAATAAAATCTCAGTTTCCAACTTTGTCTGCCCTGAGGAAGTTTGAGAATCTGTTTCAAATATTTCCAGTGCTCAGCCCCTCAGCATTTAGGTATCGGTACTTAGAGAGGTTTTTTTTCATCTGATGGGTGTAAAGCTTTTTACAAATACTAGCAAAAAGAAAACCCAAAACTTTTGGAGTAAGGAGAACAACTTATTTTCCTAATTTTTTTTGATTGCTGTGAAAGAACAAGTGCTGGAATAAGTGCCTTTCTTAAAGACATACATTTCTTATCCACAATACTGTGACTTAATATATGCCAATTTGGTATCCAAGCACTGTTAATTTTATCTCTCCAACTCATTGAAAAAAAGCAAGTCTTCCTTTGTAGAAATGGGTATCTTTAAATTCTTCCTGTAAAATGAATTTCCTAAAACTTAGTTTTCCTAAAGAGGAAAACAATTGGGAAAACATCTATATTTCCTAAAATTCAGTGAACAGGGTTTGTTTGTTTTTTTGTTTTTTTTTTTTTTTAACTTATTTCATTATAGGGAGAAGCATGGTCTAGTCAACTTGGAAGGTAATTTCCATAATATTCATTTTTTTTCTTTTGCTTATTTTTATAATTGATTTCTATTAATCAATTATATAAGTGAAATATGAATATATCAATTCATCTTTCAAGTATTTTTTTTCTAAAAAATTCAGCAACGATTTTCATTCTTTCGTTTCCTTCATTATTATACTCCAATAGTAAATTTTACTTTTCAATTGGCCTAGTGGTGAGGTCATGAACTGCTCGTTACTTCTGACTATGTTTTTAACATTTGGAATGGAAGGAAGTCACTGTCCAAAGGCTCCTGTGACTTGTATATTAATTTCACATTTGAAAAAATTCCTATCAAATTGTGTATAATTTAGTGTTGCCTCTACAGTAAGAGAAATGCAGGAATATCAACTTATTCCTTAACTTGTGAAATAAAGTAAATCCTGCAGAAACTGAGTTACATAAATTGAATTCTGTTGCCTCTCTTTATTAATAAGAAATTGCCTGCTAAGACTGAGTGAAACATTTTTGTGAGTCTTACATTACTCTGTATGAGGATTTAACTATTGCTGAAATAAATAACCTCATCACTTTTGAAAACTGGGGATAAAGGTGGTTATGAAAGGAATAGACACATGTAGGCTGAGTTTGCAGAAGCAAGAATTAAAATATTTCACCAATGTCTATAAAATAAATTACTTAACCAAGAAAAAAAAAGGCTGATTAGTAGCCTAATTCACTCTACATGACTTTTAGTTTTTAGGCTCAGTAGCATTCTTGTTTCACAGTTTTTCTTCACTTTGTTCTGTTCTTTCAGTTGTGTGGATATTGCTTAGTAGATACAAATGTGTTTATAGTAAAATCATACCTATCCTCATCTTCTCCTCTGTTCTCTTACATGGAGAGATTGCTCAAATCTTTTCATGCTCTGCCTGAAGACTATGTATCCCACTTATACGCTCCAAAAGTGAATCCCACTCAGTCTCTTCGTTTATTTTCATTGCTTTACTTAATTCATTCTGTCTGTGGTCTTGATATATGTTATATTACATTTTTATGCTACATCAACACCGGTAAATCAATGGTTCTTTTTTTTATTCTGAAGATTTCCTCTTCTCTATCACAAGAGAGATAAGCTAATGTAACTGCTTGTCAGCTAAATACCTTAGAATAACATCAGTTTCTAGCAAATGAACAAAATATGTTACTGTTTTGTTTTTCCTTTAATGTACTGTTTAAATTTGGAATACCAATTAGTGCAGTCCATTTTACAATACAGTACAGTAAATCACTGCTGGGTTTTTTTGCCTTTTTTATTTTTATATATATAAGAACATACTTTTAGCATCTTCCATGAAATTTAAACTGGAAAAGCGAGTGCAAGAGTAATTATATAGTATTCATCTGTCATCAAACCAACTAACTAGTTTTTAATATTCTTCCGTACATATAAACAGTGTACATACTTCTACTGATGAATTTCTATTATCATCATTAGGAAGTGCAAGGTAATCAATACAAAAGCAAACACTTATGATTCAGTGAGTTGTAAATACCACAAATTTTCTAAACAATAAAAACAACAAAAAACCCAACCCAACAACACCTTTTAATGCTTCAATTGAAAATGGCTAATGATTTTATAGTGTGGAGAAATTTTAATAGAAACAGAATCCATTTATAAAATTATGTAATATTTATTCTATCTTCTTGTTGAAATAGTGTTGCAGATCATGTTTTGCTGAAAAAAAAATTCCTGAGTTGGGTATAAGGTGAAATGTAAAGGCATCTGTTTTATTATTTGTAGAATATAAGAAATGGTTTGGATTTTTAGTTATGTTGTTTCCACAAAAATGTATTTGTACCATCTTTTTAGTTTGTGGTCCTCAAATTCATCTTATATTCTCTTGCAAAAAGGTGCCTGAATCTCAAAAAAATAATAATATACATAGGAAAGTGAACACAATTAAAAGAGATAATTATTTGACTGTGGTTGGAGGTTTAGATATGGCAACTGCAGTTTGCAGTGAGGATGGGAAGCAAACCCAGGAATATATTGTGATTGAGTTTTATGCAGTGGAAGTCACACTTGAACCTGATACACCCGCACATGACCTGGGTAGACATGATGTAGCTGTAGTTTTGATGCCATGTAACAAGTCAGCATGATACTGAGCTCGATGCTCTACTAGCAGGGCTATACAGCTAAATACAGTTATCTGGTTTTTTACAGTGCAGGCAAAGGGGCACAGAAGAAACTGCAGCAAGGTGTAAAGACCTGGCCTAAACCTACAGTCCCCAATGGATAGACTGTGAGTAACTTAATGAAGTAGAAAAAAGAAAGTTTGAAACATCTAAATGCTTAGGAAAATAGCTACTTGATAGCTTAGTTGATGTCTCATTGTCCACCTCTATCAAAAAGTCAAACAATCTGTAATAGCTGATGACTTCAGTGACGGGAGCAAGATGTAAGTTTCAATAAATGCAATGTGTAAACCTAACTATTGCCACAGCGTAGAGGTACTTTCTGGTTAAACCAACTAATAATAGATTTGCTGAGATGATTGAAGAAATTCTACAAAATCACCTAGTATCACCAGCCTTGTTTGGTTGCGGAATGTTCCTATAGAAAAAAAAAAAGAAAACAACAAAAAAAACCCCAAACTCTTAAATGTTATGTATAATGAAACGAACAGATGAAGTATTGTCAAAGTGAAGAATTTGATGCATCAAGTGATTGGTTGTTATGTAACACATAAAATTAACTAACTCAAAAGTAGTTCGTGGCTTCGGCTGATTCTTAGACTGCTTTGGATTAGGCACATACGCTGTACATTGTCTTTTCTGTGGATGCTGCAACTAAAATTGCCAAAGAATCACAACAGCATGATGAAATCTTTTCAATCAATTTCAAGTTCAAGAAGCAACAACGTGCACTTAAAATGAGGCTTTTTACTGCAATGAAAAGCCTTCATAATTTCCTTCATTGGTTACTCAAGGACAAGTGTTGGATGAAGGGAAATAGGTGTATCAGAAAAGATTTTAGCATGATAATTATCATGATAAAAAAGAAAATAATGCAAAACTTCTGACACAGTTTGCATATAAAGCCTTAGAGTAAATGAATAATATTAGAATCTCTACATATATTGTTTAACTTCAAAGAAGAAAAAATTAATTTATTATTTGAGTTTTTCTTCAGAGGCCAAAATGACTTCAAAAGGAATTTAATGTAGGGCCTTTTGCTTTTAGTAATTACAAGTAACATTATCACTTAAAAGGTTAAAACTGCAGAAAAACTCAGTGAAGTACTGATTTCCCAGGGCTTATTATCACAAACATAATACATAATGCAAAGACAGAGCCAAAAAACCCCACTGTGTATCACATGTGATTCACAATTATTAATGACCTGGTATTGCAACTGGAGCTGTATCTCTTGCCTAAATGTAGAAAATATTTGCCTAATTAACATCTTTCCATAAGCTTAAGCTAAGTCTGTCCTTAGCTTAAGGCCAGCTGTTTGCTAGAAGGCACTATATAGGCAGTAAAGTGAATTCCTGATATTCACTTTCTGTTGAATAATGTAGTCATGAGAGCTGGCAACAAAGAAAACTATGAGCAAATCCTAAAAGTCTTTTGTAGAGTACTCGCAAGTTCCCAGTAGAACACTTACTTAGAACAAAAAAGGAAATATTAGTGTGTATGTTCATCAAGGGTGATGGATGATTGACTTACCTGTTTGCTTCCTATGATCCTTCTTGTAGGTAGACTGGCACATTATGGTCCAGACAGGTGGATGAGATGGATGAGAACCAAGTTGGATGGTCAGTCTCAAAGGACATTCTTCCTCTGGCTTAAGGCCGGTTACAGGTGGAGTTTCTTTAGGATATGCATTGGGACCTATCCTATTTAACATCTTTATCAATGGACTAGAGGAGGAGGTGGAGTACACTCTCATTAGGTTTATGGATGACACCAGCGAATCCAGGACAGGGCTGCCTTTGAGAGGGACCTGACAGGACAGCCTGAACAGCCTGACAGGAATCTCTTGAACCTCTTGAAAATTCCCACACCTGTCATGAACTAGCCTCTGTGACAATATAGGCTGGAGTCTGAATGGGTGAGGGCCAGCTGTGCTGTAAAAGACCAGGGGGTCTCTGGGCTGGCACCAAGCTAAATGTGAGCTAACAGTGGGTCCTGGCAGCAAAAGATGGTCAACAATGTCCTGGGCCATATGAACAGGGACACAGCTGGTGGATCAAACAAAATGATTTTTCTTCCTTACATGGCACTTTTCAGACCACATATGAATTACTGTATCCAGTTCAGGTGGCCCCAGTATAAGAGACAATTACAGACTGGAGCAAGTTCAGTGGAGGACCACCAAGCTGGTCAGGGGCTGAAGAACATTCACTACAAGAAGAGACTCACGGAGATGGGCTTGTTCAGCCTGGATGAGACAGCTTCAGGGGGACCTAACAGCTGCCTGTGGGGAGGTCATTGAGAAGACAGAGCCAGGCTCTTCATTGAGGAATGTGTCATGTGGATCAGAGACAGTGGACATGAATTGAGAAAAAGACATTCATTCTGGATACAACAAAAATCTTTTTCCCTTTGAACACAGTCAAGCACAGGAGAAGGTTTCCAGAGAGGTTGTGCAGTCTCCATTGTCGGAAGTTTTCAAAGCCCTGAATGACCTGGTCTGATCCCAGACCTTGCCCTAATTTGGGCAGGAGGTTGGGCAAGATTACCTCTTCAGATTCCTTCCAACCTGAATTATTCAATGATTATACATTAACAAAGACTATTGTGCCGGGTTGATCTTGGCCAGCAGCTAACCACCTGCACAGCTGCTAGTTTGCTCTCCCCGCTCAGCAGGATGGAAGGGAGAGAATAGGAAGAGCGAGAAAATGGGAAGGCATGAAAACTCATGGACTGAGATAAAGACAGATTAATAGGTGACGTTAAACTGTGCATGCAAGCAAAGCAAGGAAGGAATTAATTCACTGCTTCCCATCAGTAGGCAGGTGTTTAACTAATTCCTGGAAAGCAGGGCCTCAGCACGCCTAATGGTTACTTGGGAAAACAAACACCGTAATGACAAACGTACTCCCTTCCTCCTCCTTTCCTTGAGCTGTATTGCTGAGCATGTTGTGTATGGTATGGAATATCCTTTTGTTCAGTTTGGGTCAGCTGTTCTGGCTGTGTCTCTTCCCGAATTCTTGCATACCTCCAGCCTACTTGCCGAGGGGCAGAGTGGGAAAAATGATGGGCCTATAGGCTGTGCAATGAAGGCCTAGCAACAGTCAAAAGACCACTGTGTTACCAACACTGGTTTAGTTACAAGTCTAAAACGCAGCACCATATAGGCTGCTGTGATGAAAATTGTCATTATCCCAGCCAGACCCAGTACAAATATCTGCAAAAAATCACAGCAAAGTGCTGAGGCGACCCATAATCTCAGTGTGTACCACAATTACAAACACCTCTGGGAACTGTGAGTTATTAGTGTCTTGTCCAACATATCACTATGACTTCCACTGAATAAACTCTTATGCAATGTCTAGGTGTCCTGGAAGTAACCATGAAAACTTTTCTCACATAGGAGAATTCTGAAGTCTGCAAGGTATCTTCTGCCTACAAAGTAAGTTTTTGAAGTGAATCATATGGAGTAAGAGCAGTAATTTTACAGCTTAAGAATTACTGCCTTTGCTTTCTAGATTTCTTACTTCAGCAAAATGTCAGTATGCCTAAATTGATAGAAACCTCTGAGTTCTACCTCAGAATCATTAATATCTCAATGGAAAGCAATTTACAACTATTGGCTTCAAATATTACCCTAAAGAAAGATGTAGTGGCATTGACTGTATAAGAGTGGATGATTTCCTTAGTGTCTTACCCATTATGTTGTCTGGTTAAAAAGAATCACCAGACGTGCAAATCAAGGTTTCTCATGAAACCTGCCAATAAAACCAACAAGTAAGTGTACTGAAGTAGAACTAATAAAGCAGGAAAATCTTGCACAGATCAAGTTGCTATAGGCAAATGTTTAATAACAAACATAATATCCTGGAGACTGAGTGAAATACATGTTACTGCAATGGGTAGACCGAATTCTTGCCCCAAAATGTTTCAGTTTTGCAAAGAAAGCACAAGAATAGATTAAGGACTTGTATTATAGAGAAGGAGAGTGTTTATTGGTTATTCTCATAAATGTGAAGTTCAATGATATCAAGACCTTAAGAAGTAGATGAAGATCATTTAAGTTCTGTAAAACTAAAAGTCATAATTAGAAATGTACTTTTGACGGAAATAGATCGATGGTCATTTAATGCATGAATAATAGCCTGTACAGAAAGATCTAATATACTTCCTTTATGGTTAACTGATATTATACCTTTAATTGTTTCACCTTATCTTTCTGAAATAGTTTGAGATGTCTATTTTGTCTACTGTTCTATCTTACAGAATCAAAACGTTAATATAAAGTCAATAGCAGTTCACATGCAAATAGGATGATGATGAACTGTGGGGTTTGCTTTGTTTGTTTGTTTGTTTTCTTATCAATTCCATAATAAAAAATCCTGTTATAATGTAGAATCAGCTGCAGTGGACAGAAAGCAAATACTTCATAGCAAGGATAAAAACCTATGTATTATAATTTATTGAGGCAGCAAAGTTTACATTTGCAAACGTATTTGAAACACTGCTCTGTATGATTGTTTTAATGATCACTTACACGTGACACAACAGTTTCTCACTCTTTGTAAAATTAAAAAAATAAATAAAATCACACATCAAATTTTTCATATGAGCATTTTTTTAACATAGGGAAAAAACAGTTTAGCTTTAAAACAAGGACAGAACTCAGATACGATCTGTAAGTATGAGATCCAGCTGGCTTTTGAAAATCAAGTGTCTCAAATACATCCTCTGAAGAACTGAGAAGGAAATAGCATGATAATTGGGGGACTTAGAAGGTAACTTTCTCTTAGTATCTTTTTTTTTTTTAAGTTTCTGTTTGGGTTTTTTCGGTTTCTGGGTTTGGGGTGTTTTTGTTAAGTTTCTTTTATGTAATATTTTTAAGGAAAATACACCTGGTTTATGACAGCTGTTTTTTCTGGTTTCCCTTTCCTGTGTACTCAGCAATAAAACTCTCAATCTGCACAGCGTGGTTTGCATGTTGTCAGAGTCTTACTGATGAAGGATTACAGCATTATAAGCATGAACATATAGGTGCAATACTGTGCTGTTCTCTTATTTGGAACTCAAACCTAAAACTTCTTTCCACGCTCTCCCTTATATTGAGACCATTGGATCTCACCATACAGAGGGCTAGCCTGACCTTCGATATAAACAAGAGGTTCTTGGTTCTGCAGTGAGTATTTCTGACAATTCAGAGCTTTTCAGACTGTCTACTCTGCCTTTCTTCATAGTTAATAGAAAATGTAACCTGCTTTTAGAGAAAAACCCTTAGCAGACACTAAGTTGACCATCTAACCACTGTGCTACTGTTTCTTACAGCATAAAAGAGAGGTATAGGTCATAATCCCCAATTCATTTTATCTTGCAATGAGAAATTGAAAGCTAGTTATGTTTAATTTCACCTCATGGGAACAATTACTATTTGAGAATCTGGCTCTTAACTTCCTGAATAAAATTCCACCAAATTATGGACACATCCAGCTGTTCGTACACGATAGCAATACAAAATAAGTAGTGAAAAAGTGAGATAATATGATAGTTAGATTGAAGGCTGGAAGCTTCACACAGTTGTTCGTGTCACTTTTTATCTAACTCAAATGGTTCAGTTAATCTCTGACCCTGCAAAGTGGTCCGTCTGGCTGGAAGGCACTATGCCCTTGCAGAGCCCTGCTGAAGTCAATGGGGTTCACATGCCGGGAGCAGCTTGCAGGGCAGGGCTAATTCTATAAATTAATAACTGGGTTCCATTACACAAGCATCTGTGTCAGGTTTCCCTTAGGTAGTCCAACCCAGCTCCATTATTGTTTTATAATTAAATGATCTTTTTCCAGCTGTAACAATTCGCACAAATTTCAGAGTAGCACTTTCTGCACAGATCTGCAGAACGCAACACTAAGAGCTTCTCCAAAATGCTTGACATATGCATAAAGCATATGGCACAGTTCTATAATTGTGTTATGTAGCAGGAACCTTGCAAATTTTCAAAGATTAAGAACTAGGGGAGGGAATAACTTAAACATTGCAAACCCTTTAATAGATAAGTGCCAGAAAACAAACAGTAACATTAATAGAAATTAATGTCAATGTAATGTAAGAGGGAAGGTGAAGTAATCTTGGGCAACTAATTTTGAGACTACTGTTAATCCTGATTTAAATAAATGCAATCTATAGCATTTTATTTGCATCTCGATTTCACAGCACAGTGCTTTATGTTATGGTTTCCAGCTGAAGAAAATTACAATCTATAGAAAATTCCTATATTTAAGTGTACTTTTAAGAATGAACATTATTTGTGTTACTGAAAATACTTAACAGACCCAAGAGAATTTGGAATAATATTTGCTCATATTTAGAAAGAATGCATGGGATGGGGTTCAGCTGCACTAATGCTAGTAGATCCTCCTTGTGACCTGTGATTCTGACCGTGTAGCCACCCAACAGCCTCAGGCTGGATCAGCCTAGACGGATAGAGGCTAGATCTCTGGGCCTTCACCTCAAGTAACTCTTTTACCTCATATTCACCTGTATGTTCATGAGATAACACACTTCAGTCTCTTCCCACTTTTCCCCCCACCCCGTCTTTGGAGGACAGTCACTCTATCAGTATGACTGCAACTGTTATTTTTTTGAATAAAAACCAAGTACACTCATACTTTTTCATTGTAAGGAACCTCTAGGACTGTGGTATCAGAGGAAAGGAACAGGTTCATCAACAAATGCAAACACGAGAGGCATAGCTTTTCGTCTCATGACAGTAAAGCTACGGTACTCAGAAAACCAATTAACTGGCATCTTTGTCCCATGCTAAACACTGCAGAGCTTCTCCACGTGCTCCGTATGAGGCATAAAGAGTTCCAAGCAGTTTGCTATCACTGGCAATAAGGCGGTGGAGAAGAAAAGAGAGAAAACCACCAAAGAATAGAGCTTTTTTTGTCACCGTGATAACAGACACAGAGCTCTTTTTACGCTCAAGTTATCAACTCTTGCTAAAAGCACAGTATTTTCTGAAAGTACTATGGTATCAACCTGATAAAACAAAGACCATGTATGAAGGTAGAACTTACAATAAATAGTGATTAGTTAATAAAATGATAATATTTAATACAGAAAAATGTAGTGCTGCACACAGGTTTTTTTTGGGAAAAAAAGTTCCTGATTTTAAATATGTTTTGTAATGTCTACTACCATTAAGGAAAGATACTTTGCAATCACACTAGGTAATTCCATGAAAATGCTGGCTCGCAGAAGTTAGGAAAGCAAATCAAATGGTAAAGTTGTTACAAATGTGACAGGTAATGTCACTATGCCACTGAAGAGATCTAGGATGTACTTGAATTGCTTGTGAATTGCAAAGGTCTTGAATTGCTGTGAAAAGTTTTGCTCTTCGTGTCCCCAGAAAGTGTGTGGTGACACCCTGTGTAGCAAACTATGTAAGACCTGGCCTAAAGCATCATCCCTTGTAGCTGTAATTACCACAGCAGGTACTGCCTAAAGGGGAACAGACACTTTATTTATTGGAGGCTACAGGAACATACAGTATAACCATAATCTGCTCTACTCATTGGTAGAAAATCTTTATGACTGTAATGAGGGACAAAGCACTTCACTCAGAGCTTTTATGGATATTTTAATCATTATATTATATTGCCAAAAAAGTTGTCCAGGCCTTAAATGGAACATCATGAGTATAAGAATCCATGAATGGAGAATCTCATCTGATTTCAGATCCACGGGCACATTCTTAATCACATATTATCTAACAACAGCAATTTTTATTTCTGTTTATTAACATATAAGAATTAGTTGCTGTTTACATCTAGAAGGCATTTTAAGATGAGTATTTTCTAGTATAATTTAAACTAACTCACCTCATTAAATGATTTTCATAAGGTTCTTTTTTGAGATTATCAGGACTGCTAGCACTGTTGGACATTGACTAAAAGCAATTTACTGCTACTTAGACATAAATTGTAAATTATAGTTGTTTGAATGGTCAAGAAACTCCTTTCTTAAGTCACCAAAATCTTACAAACAAGATATATAATCATATTTAAATTAAAAAAAAATAATTTCAAATTCAGTTCTAAATATGTTTTTCAGTATACTCTCAGTTTCTTGACTGAAAAAAAGTAATGATCGAAACCTCTAACTTCTCAGCTTGTTTACTCTCACAGAAGTTCTTTCAGATGTAGAGGGTAGTATTCAATAGTAGTAATCTTGACTCCATGTAACTGCAATCAGCAGAAGTGGTTATGGCACTGCAATTTGAAATATTCTATCTTAAACTTTTTTTCTGAAAACTCCCGCCTTATTACCTCCTGCACTTTACATTCCACAATTCTGTTCTGTTGCTTTTGAAAGTTGGAAATTGTATGTTTTAGTAGTTTCCACAAGATCTCATTCTAATCCTATCTTGTTCTATTCAAGCACTCTTTTGATTAAAAAGGTTTCAATGGATTTAAACTGTACTGCTGAAATTATTTGAACTTCACAAAAGGCTGGACTGTCTTCACAGTTGTTTCCACTAAAAGAATTTTAAAACATGAGGTAGTTTCAAGTCAGAATTGCACACAAAAAGGGAGTTTAAGGTTACTAAAACTTTGAAAGAAAATTATGTATAATACGTAATATCTCAGAAACAGAAATAGTGGTTTGTATGCCCAATCTTAAGAAAAAAAGGTATTCAAAGTATACTGAGACCCTGAGGAGAATTAAGGAAGCTGCAGTAAATGACACTGTAGAATCAACTAATGACATGTTTCTTGAGTCAATATTGTCTTAGTATACTAGCACAGAGTTAGAAGAATTGTGCTGCTGGAGTAGCAGAGAAATAAGGGTGAAATTAATTACTAATCTGAACAAAGTAAATTACAAAATGCAGACAAACTTTATTAGAGGCAAGATTTCAGCCAAAAACTAAAGACTCAATGTGTCTCCTGTAATTAATATATTGTATGTTTTAGCACCTTTCTGTCATTGCAAAACCTAGTTTGCACAGTTAGATTCTGCCTGTCTCTACCCAAAATTTCAGTAGTAACATGGAGACACATTCTAAAGCAAGCCCACCATGTTTTATATCACAGATAGCTCCATTAACTGTGGAGAAATTACTGTAGCTATGCCTCAGCTAAAGAAAGGAGGCATCTTTTCTTTTACAGCAAGTGTCACGTAATGTATTTCCCTCTCTCTCTTTTTCCTATTTCGTGCGCAAGCGCAGGTGCGTACACACACACACACACATTTTATATGTCAGAGAACAGAGACATGAATAACTGTAGGAACTGTTTATGTGTTAATATAATTATATTAAATAGTTTAAATACCTGTGACTTTTCTGTGTAAAAATATCAATATGAATATCTATACCTGCCATACACCAAAGAGAAAGAAAGTTTGTAAAAATGTTATTTCTAATCAGATTTTGATAAAATAAAAAAATGGATATTTCATCTATTCACAAAATACAACATAAATTTAATTTTCTTTCTTCCAAGTTAAAGTATATATTCTGTGATGCAATTATGGCAAAACTCCTGCCTGGAAAGGACCGATATAAATTCAGCATTCAATATTCTCTTTCTGATAGAGTCAGCTATTATGTGATGAATCCATACACTAGGTTCTCAACATTAGCAGTAATAATGAATGCTCCAAAAATGTCATTATATTCATTTATAACAAACTTCTGCAGCTGATGTCTGCCATAATTAATGAAAGCATTTTCAGTTCCAATACATTTCTCAGTGTTTAATACTGTATATGGAAAGTCATTGTTTACAGTAGAAGATGCTTGTACACCATGCAAGAGGAGGGAAATGTTTTTTCTTCATCTCTTGGTACAAGTAGAAAGAGAACAATTTGATTATTGACAAAAATGCCCAAACAGTTATAATTACATTATAAACATATTGCTAGATTGACATTATCATAGAATAGGTTAGGTTGGAAGGGAGGGACTTTAAAGATCACCTAGTTCCAACCCTGCTGCCGTGGCCAGGGACACCTTCCACTAGACCAGGTTGTTCAAAGCCCCATCCAGCCTGGCCTTGAACACCTCCAGGGATGGGGCAGCCACAGCTTCTCTCGGCAACCTGTTCCAGTGCCTCACCACACCCACAGTAAAGAATTTCTTCCTAATACTTAATCTAAATCTACCCTCTTTCAGTTTAAAACCCCTCATTCTATCACTACACTCCCTGATAAAGAGTCCCTCCCCGATAAAGAGTCCCTCCCCATCTTTCCTGTAGGCCCCCTTTAGGTACTGGAGGGCTGCTATAAGGTCTCCCCGGAGCCTTCTCTTCTCCAGGCTGAACAACCCCAAGTCTCTCAGCCTTTCTTCACAGGAGAGGTATTCCATGCTTCTGATCATTTTTGTGACCCTCCTCTGGACCCACTGTAACAGGTCCATGTCCTTCTTGTGCTGGGGGCCCTGTATCTGAATGCAGTACTCCAGGTGGCGTCTCACAAGAGTAAGTACTGCTCATTACAGCCTCGAGGCCCTCATAAAGGCATTTTGAAGGCTTAATACCTTGACCAGCTTGATGAGAGGCCATGTCACTGTCTGAAAGCAATTCAGAGGTCTAAAATGAACTCCACCCCTCTAAGTAACATCCCTGTCCATACAATGCCAAATGGAATGAATTCTCCCTCCAGATTTCATGGCATCAACATTTCATCTCATGAAATGATCAAAAGAAAACATATATGGCCTGACTGTGCTTTCATTTTGGCACTGTTTATTTCAAGAGACTCCTTCAAAGATTGTTTATGTGCAAAACTTATTAATTTTGTGATGTTATGTACAAAGTAGACATATCAGCAAAACTTAGGTTACATTCTTAAACTTCCCCTAACAGGAAATACTATAAAAAAAGTCAAGAATTACCTATTAAAGATTCTTTGCATTAGGCATATCAAAGAATCTGTACTGCAACATAAACAGCTGAACTTGTTTTCTGTTTTAACATGCTGCCATATGATAATATTTTCATAGCTACTAGTAGATGGGGGTAAGTTGCTGTTCCCACTTTAAATGTTTCCATTATAAATCCTATTTTACAAGTGAATTAACTATGGCAGGCCACTTTAATAAGCATCAGACTGAAGCTATGGGCCCTACTCATTTCAGTTACACAGCATGTAACTCATGTTCCCATTTGCTTTGAATAATAAAGCTACATAATCCAACTATCCGTTAGAGTACACAAGCGTGGTAGTCTCCCATCCAGATAATTATGTGCAACTCAAATTACATTCCATTAACATGTTGGCTAGCTGATCACAGAGAATGGGGTGTATTCAGCCAGAAAGGGTAGCAGCAGTCCAAATGAACAACTTTAATATATTCAAAGACAAAGCAGAGCCAAGGCACTGAGGCTGGCATATTAAAGTGAGTAACTTACAGTGCGAAACCACAGCTTTTCTCCTGAAGTAATTTAATTCACTTCCCTCCTACCTTTAGGGGTAGATGTAACAGAAGTTCAAAGAAATTGTGACAAAATTCAAACCTGTCAGACGGTTACAGACTCCTGCTAGTGGCAACACAGACAGGACAGAATTCTTGGATTTACTTTGGTCTCAAACTTGTATACAAGATCTTGGATAATGATGCCTAGTCCAATAAGGGCTTAAGGGCTCAATGACAGTGAAATATTTCTTTTCCTCTATGCAACCTTTTAAAAAATAAATTCCAGAATGCTGAGGTGGGGGGATGGGGGGAAGGGGGGAGGAGAAGAAAGAATGGTACCCTTCAATTAATGTCACACTCCATACTTGGAAATTACTTTATAAATTACAGAAAACTCAGATAAAATGTATTAAATTCTAGAAATGCAGAAGAGTTTCTTTATAAAATATAGAAAAGATAAGTTGAAATCTTAACTAAAATGTACATAAAAAGTCAGAAGATTTTTCATTTGAAATCACAGTTTTGTTAAAATCAGCATGTTTCAAAGGAATGTGTCAATTTGACAATGTGTTGGAGAAAAAGCCAAAGCAAACTGTTTCAGATTTATCATTTCACCTTTATAAACGAAAAGTACGATCTCTTTTTTTTACAATATTACTATATTCATTTTGTTCTGAACATTAAAGCACTATTTTCTTCTTTTTATGTCAATGAATGAAGGCTCATTAGGAACAAGGTACGTATTGCCAGTCCTCCAAATCCTGGCAGAATGTAAAGGAGGAAAGAGCCTTTTGCCCTCACTCAGTGCTCCCTTGTAGCTTGCCTTTCTTATTCAGGATCAGATTAATCTCATTTCATTTTAGCCACCTAAAGTAAGGTGTTCAGCCTGTGCTCATCTTCTATAGTCAATGGGCTTTCCAACAATAATAATTTTAGTTATTTTAAGACAGGTTAAAGTATAGTGATCTCTCTGAGGAGCTCTCGTGCTGTGGAGCTATGCCTACCCTACAATTTACCTTCTTAGATCAATACAAAACCCCTATGCCGCAATCCCAAACAGTAAGCTACGTTGTTTGGACATATTGTCTTAAAATTAGTTACATGAATTCTAGCTTTCTAGGTAGCCCCTCAGTGAAAAGACAAGTAAAATAATTTAACAAAATAATTCCTTTTGTACACAATAGTTCATTTTAATAATAAAAATATTGAAGAATTACTTATTTAGGCAACACAATGTATTAAAAACTTCTGAACATTATGCTTCTAGTTTGTTCTTTCATTGTCTGTGAATCTCTGATTTGATGCTTAAAGGCATTTAATCTTCTTTTCATGTGGGTTTTAATTTTTTTTTCTCTTATTTAAACAGTATTTCCCTTTCAAAATTTATTCTCTGAGCTAGTTTCAGTATGTGGGATCTAATAAATTCCATCCAAATAGGATGAACACCTGAAAAGAGGAGACCAATATTTCATAGAGAGGGAAGAGACATTCAATACTGAAGACCAACTGTCACTGTATCTATAAGGTACTACTGTGAAAGGATCGTTGGATTGTTTCACAGTAACAACTTAGGAAACTGGGGTAATAGAGAGTAATATAGGGTAATAGGGTAATAAACCCTATACTTTCCTCTTTACAACCCTATCAATAAAGAACCAGTTTTCATCCGGGCTATTACATGTGACAAAAATATACAGTGGTTTAAAGCTTTAAAAGCAAAATTCAGTGTGGAAGAAATAGAATTACCCTGACCTACAATAAGAAACATTCTAGATACAACAGCAATAAAAACTGACAACTTGGCTTCACATTTGGCAGATCTCATCCAGTTTCTGACCATGTCTAAGAAGTAAAGAGACTTGTTTTCCATGTATAACTTAGACAGAGATGCTTCAGAGGCTTTAGATTCCTTTAATATTTATAAAACAGTTTTGTTACAGTATTGAAGGTGGTAACATTTCTGCATAGCTTCCCAAACTGGCACTTTATATTTTGTGTCAAAGATGTAAGGAAGCTATAGGATGTCAGTTAAAATGAAACTTTCTAGAAGTTTGAGGTTCTATAAAGTCATCAGCTTCCCAAAGGAAGAAGTTCTTCTTCAGAGGGTTCAATAGATGAGCATTATTTTGAATCAACTTGTAAAATTTCTAAAGATTGTATGTCTGATCTGTTCTGACTCAACCTTTTTGCTGTGTGTAAGTCAAATATTGAATGTACTTCTAATCTGAGAAACTGAGGTAACCTGGGAGAATTCATTACTGTCTAGATATCTGGAAACTCTAAATCTTCCAATTTCAGTGATAAATTAGGTTGCAGAGGGACTAAAGCATCCATTTATCAAAAATCCTATTCACGTAGTAATCCCCAAACAGATACAAGTGGATCTATATTCAATAAAATACTACACTTAAAGCAATGGTGGAACAGAGGTCAAATGTAATAGAAAATGCTTCTTTTTTAAAGGCTTGGTCTATATGTTTGTTTATACCCCAAAATCCTCTAGAGATGGTTTTGTTTGAAAGTTTAAAATGCTAAGTATAGACAAGCATATCTCTGTGCAGTTGCATGAGTATGCTACAGATTTCTTGCTGGAGACAGAAAGAAAAGAACATAAAAGCAAAATGAATTCACAGTACATTTTTATTATCCACCAACATCAGGAAATAACAAAGTTAATCTATTACAGTAAACTCTGAAATGTCTGTACTATATTTTCTGTATGGGTTAAGGATCTCTTGGAGTTAGGTACAGTGATTTAGCTATCTATTCAAATAAGACTACAAATGGGACAATCTAGAGGAAATGAAAGAAAGTCAGTCTTTCATAATGTACCTATTCAAACCAGCAAAGACAATAATGCCTCCATCATCAGCGGGCATAAACCTTAGTTGTCTGGTTTCATTCAGGTTAGAATGGGATAAAAAGAGATCTAAAAATTCTCCCACCTCTGGCTAGAGAAGAGGTTTGAAGGAGCAGGAAGAGCCTGCACAGTTTGCGCCTGTACAAAACTGTTGAACAGGCACATATACACAGAGGGAGGAAGATAAAAGGGCAGCAAGGGGTTCTGCAATTTTTTCTTTGACTGATTTGTTTCTTTTCTCTGTCAGATAGATAAAGCTAGCATGAAGGATTTTGAGAGGTGTAGCTAATACCCTGCATCTACACTTTTCATGTTTTTAACCCGTATTCCTAAATACTTTGTGCCTTTGAGCACAGAATAAATAATACTTTGTTTTGAAATGCTGTTTTAATGACAGTAAAGAGCAAATTTTCACTCCCCTACACCAGAGGAAATGTGGGATACGAGGTAACTTTCATTCAGATGGAATTTCCATATGAAATACCTATTGAGTTATTCCAAATTAGCTAAAACCAGATTTAGAGTAATTGCAGATGGTTTTACGTTGATTTTCCATGTATGTTTTCTCTAGTATAGTTGCAAAGATAGAGTGAGTCTATTTGATGGGATTCCAGTTCAGCAGAGCAATCAAAATAAACTTGCATTTGAATTCCTTTTAAGTCGTTATGCTTTGCCGAATCAATATTTTTTTGCTTTGTTAGGACCAGTTACTAACCAGTCTTAAGCCCCAAGGCCTTATCACAAACTTTTGCTTCAATTTATGCTTGAATTATGAAAAAATAAGAGTCACAGAACCAGTTTTACTTTGCTTCTGATCTGCAAACTGGATCATAACAACTTCCCTTTCAGGCATTTCAGTGACCCTTGGACCATTCAGCTGTCTGGGGATTCAGCCGCTTCCCTCTGTTACCCCACCTCACCTCCTCAGAGCAGAAGGACGACTTCTTACATGGCCTCTTTTTCTGCTGGCTGTATCAGGTGTGTTAGCTATATCTGAATTTCCCTCGGGTCTTCCTGTGGAAGGCAGAAGGTTCAACCCCAGGACCCAGAGGGATACTGGAAGGGTAGTCAGAATATCAGAGAAAAGGAGTAGAGGCTGGTAGGTTTAAATGTATAATGATTTTAAGGATATTGGTAGCAAGGATTTTCTGTATTAATTTGAATTATAAGTGTTAATATTATTGTAAATTGGATAATAGTTTCATTGTTAGATTGTAACAAGATTCATTGGACTAGAACAAACTCATGGCTTCAAATATATGGTTTGTTCTCTTTCTGAAACAGCATTAGTTTTAGTATTCAAAGCACAGCAGGGTCATCTGTTTTCTTATATCAATTCTTCAGACACTACTGAGTCTGCAGCATTTACTATTACAAATTCAATCTTGCAAATTCTTTTGTGAAAAACCTCCACTATTTAATGTTTGGATGAAAGTTAACTTTTCTTATTCTTTTGGTTCTTTTGTTGTTGTTATCAAATAATAGGCTGAAGAACTGTGATGGGGAGAGGCCAGGTCCAGAGCAGGGACAGGTGTCAAACGCTTGTCGATGTAAAACAAATTATCAGACAAGGGTTTGGAGTAACACTCAGAAACTTCAACTGCTGACTAACCAAAGTTTGGAGATGCTGCCAATGTATCCCAGTGACAAATGTAACCAGACCCATGACCATCCTGGAAAGGTCCACTTACCCTTCAGCTGCTAATAAAATGGTTTTGTTCCCTTCAGGAAAATTCAGCAATCCCAACAGTGTTGATCTGTGCTTCTCTACCAAACAGTTCCCATAGTAATTAACTTCTAAATGGTGACAATGTGTATCAGCCAACAGCTGAACACCCACACAGTTGCTCACTTACTCCCATCTGCTGCAAGATGGGAAAAAATGGAAAGAAGAAAAGGGGACCTGTGGGTCAAGATAAAGAAAGTTTAATAAATGAAGCAAAAGCCACACGTGCAAGCAAAGCAAAAAGAGGAATTAATTTGCTCCTTCCCATCGGTAGGCAATGTCCAGCCACTTTCTGGAAATGGACAGGATTATGGACAAATACCATAAACAAGAACTTCCCCCCTTCCTTTTCCTTTCCTTAGCTGTGCACAATGTCAAATGGTATGGGATAGTTCTTTGTTCCCTTTGCGTTAGCGGTCCCGGCTGCGTGCCCTCCCATCCTCTCCCAATCTCTTGCCCACCCCCAGCTGACTCTCTGTAGTTGCAGAGTGGGAAAAAGAGAAAGCCTTGATGCTATGCAAGCACTGCTCAGCAACAGCCAAAACGTTAGTGAGTTAGCAAGACTGATTTAGCTACAAATACAAAACACAGCACCATACAGGATGCTATGAAGAAAGTTAACTCCAATCCAGCCAGGCCCAGTATACAATGTCATGTTTTAAAAGAAAAGGGATGGTGCATTGTTTAAGTCTGCCCATGACACTGCTGAATTTTTGAAAGCCTGAGCGCGCCAATGCATTTCCTGATTCAGGTCACCGTTTTTTCACTCCAAGTAATCTCCCGGTACTGTGTATATTTGTGGTAGTATCAAATGTTAACTTTAAAGTTTTCACTGCTTTTCTGTAATAAGGCGAGTATTTATGCTACTTGGACACACTGTAAGAATTTTAACTAGGAAACTTGCTTGGAAAAGCTTGTATCTTCCTCAGTTCTGTTATGAGGATACCAGCTTTAGAGTGATCATGAGTTCTGGTAATGCAATTTCTCCAAATGCTTGAAAGTGTTTTGAAAGTTAAGCTTATTAACTTTTATATTAGCTTTATTTTGATGTTTAATTTTACTGCAACCTTACCAATGGAATATATGGCATTTAGGTATGCTGCAGGCTGGTGTTCTATTCTTTACAACATCTAAGAAACTGATTTTATATCCCTGAAACATTCAAATAACAGATAAGAATGTACGTAATGTGTACATCAAGAAATATGGATGGATTTCAGGAATGGCCTTCAAGCAAATACAAGTCTGTCTAAAAGTTTCATACTGCAATTACACTTATTTATCTACAAACAGCCTAACAGAACTAGAGGTTTTTTTGTAGTTATGCTTTCTCACACGCACAACAACTTTCACTGAAGTGGAAAGTACTCTTAAGTGACTTGTGAGATGGACAGACTATGTATGCCTTCAAGCTGTGTAAACTAGTATAACACTAAACTTTGGAAGCGGTGTGTGTTTATCTGAAAAATTCACTGTCTCTCATCCCTAGACACTTCATCAACACTCCACTGCTCATGCCCTATAGGCACAGGAGAATAACCACAAAACTTTTCTATTATTTTTTTTGTTTTATCAAAAGGCCATAGGTTTTATTACAATACAATTTTTAAAAGCTCCTAAATTCAACATACAATCAATATTTCTATACACCTAATTGTTCAGACAAACCAATCATCTTGAATAAAACTGAAATAGCTTTTCCTCAGTCACCAATCCCAGCTGCTTAGACAAGACACCAAAATACTTTCAATTGCATCATAAACTAAATAACCACATAAGTACTTCCCTTAAGAATGGTTATGAGCATATGGATTTAAAAGATCTGAGAGATATATTGGGCTGCGTCCAGTGCAGAATGTCTTTAAATTAGAGCATCAAATCTTAAAAATAATGCTGGATTTTATAGAGAGCAAGGGTAAAGACTATTAAAACAGGGAAGCAGTGCTTCTGAACATTTGAGAATGTGTGAGAATGGATGCACTTGTATTGCGTATAAACTATATGTTGAGGATGTTACAATTAGATACTCCCACAGGTAAGAAGAGAAAAAAATTAATCCATAAACCAATAGAGAGCTATATGTGCTAACTGCAGGCCATTCTGGTTACTTAATACCATCTATTAAAAACAAAACAAAAACAAACAAAGAAACAAGAAAGAAAAAAAAAAAGAAAGAAACCCTTACCTTCATCAATCAAACATATAGTCAATGGACAAGAAAACTATTCAAAAAGCTGTGGAAAGTTCCATGCCACAATAAAAGGAAGAGCATCCAGGCAGGGATTCTACAGCTTAGAAACCTCTGTGTTTTATTAGGCATTTCTATGTTGGTATTAGTTGACTGTGTAATTGAATAAATACTTACAGAGAGAAACCAATTACCCTTAATGCTTCATCTTTCTGCTCTCCCCATGAAGTTTAAAACAGAACATATTGATCCACTTGGTGGAAAGGCTTCCAGCACAAACTCTTGCTATCAGTACGTGGCTGAACAAGTGGTGGTACGACATTCATTTTCCGCTGAATCCTGGAAAGCAATGCCGGAGAGCTTAAGGATGCCCATAGCACATGAACAAACCCATATACATCGGAAATATACTCTATATATCAAATGCAAAATCAGGATTCTCACCACCATTGCAGAGTATGTAGATGGAAAGGCTAATATAGATTTTGAGTTGGATTTTGAGAAATCAGAAGCTGAAAGTCATAACAACTGTATTATCTGTAGTATTCTATGCAATTATTGTATCATGGATAATGCAAATGGTGGTATCATCACTTGAAAAAAGTTTTGATATATATGGAAACATATTTGTATATTGCAGCAAGATTACTTGTGAATAATAATTAAAAAAATGATACCTGACAACACAACCCCAGAGCATTTCAAAATGCACTACTTTATTAAGAGGCTAGTGGTGATAATGAGATGAAGCAGGTTCAGGAGTGTACAGTTTGATTGACTTGACTCATAACATGGCAGTAATGTGAACAGGTTATTGTGAAAGAGGGGATTGCTCTGAAGCAACTTTGATAGTGTACCAATGATAATGTCATAACTAAATGATATTAATACAAATAAATGATTATATATGCATCTTGTAATGGATCAATATTTTTGTTCAGTGAAATGCTCCAGGATCCTACAACACAAGTATGGACCTTACTAGGTTGTTCTAATAAAATGTTTGTTAACAGGTTTGTTAATCTGTCAACAGGTTTGAAGGTTGTTGAATGAGAGCAATTTTAACTGGCACCTCCAAAAGTACAGGTGCAAGAAGATAACTGGGGTCTTGGAAGTTTAAGTACAGAGTGATACCAGTGGTCTCAAGGTTATAAACACAAATCACTAAAAGTTTATTGATCTTTAAAGCTCAGTACTGATCACTGTGGGAATGTAACCTGGGCGGCTTGGTAGAACCAATTTTAGAGTATTAATTTAACATACACAGAGTTGTGTGTGATAGCATGGGTAGAGAAGTCTCTAGATTATATACACAACCACAATGAAAATAAGGAGCTGCTCAGACAACACACTTAAGATCTGGGCATGTGGGACTGATCACTGTTCAGACCTGTAGATATCCTGAACTATATATATGTGTATAGGTTATTGTTATTAATGTGTAACATTACATATGTGTATATGTATTGTTATTAAAGGGAGATATCCTTCCATTGCTTGTGTTTGGCCGAGTGCTCATTGCATTTGGTCTGATATACCACCCTTAAGGCTTGGTTATAATTTAGATGCATAACATACACATACACATATAAATGCATATATACTTAAACCATTATAATATATCAAATAATTTATTATATGTAATATATATATTTCTTTCATATTTATACACATATCCATGCATATATATATATGCATATATATATATCTCCTAGATGCCACAGATTTCAATACTAGGGTAGAGGGGAAAGGAAGGCAGGAGAATTACAGGAGAGCAATTGGTTTAATGGGCTATATCCAATTGCGTGCATGAGGCTCCAGTGAAATTTTTTATTGCCTTTTTCTCCATTCTTTCTCCTTTTCCCCACATCTGTTTTTCCCTCTTTCTGGCCTGAAATTTCTCTCATTTTCCAAGAGCTGTAAGAAGGACGTAGTGTCTGTTAAATCGGTGTGAATGGCCTGAACAAGGTTCAAGCTTAGGCTGTAGCACATCTTATACTTGCAATTTTCTCCAGCTGACTCAGGAAAGTCTGACTTTTCTTCCTTATTCCAAAAAGTCTGTTGCTGCTGCACCATCCTCACAGGTGTGATTCTTCACTTTTTCCCATCAGAGTCCAGATTTGTCCCTCGGACTAGGGTGTCCATGGGGCCATTTGAAGAGGAGGATGTGCAGCACAGCCTGTGAACACGAAGGTGGGGACTGAGATTGCAAGGGGGATGGTTCTGGTGGCATGTGAAGTGCTGAGGTGTCAGAAGGATGTTGTCTTAAGATGAAACACATCAGTTTAGCAATAAGAAGCACTCTTTTTGGGGAAAAGGATTAGATGGAACAGCAGAAAGACTGTTATTCATGAATGTTTACTGCAGGGAGTCTTACAAGGGATTAGATGAAACAGCTATTACAGTCAAGAAAGCTGATAACTGGGCCATCCAAACACTACCAGCAGACATACTTAAGAAGACAGGAAAGGTGACTGTCTCAAAATAGTGCTGAAAGAAGCAGTAGACAAGGAATATAAAACATCTGGCACACTAGTTTAGTAAAGACATATGCTTAGTCTTTGAGTTTTGTAACTGTGGAAGCATACTACTGCAAAAGCTGTGTCTAAAATAAAGTGTCAAGAAGGATAATGCTTGTGGAGATAATATACCTATACCCCTTGTGGTGGTGCAACTCCTCCCCACTTCAGGCCATGCAGTACTTCATGTGATTTCCTCTCAATCTGGCCCACATAATAATACAATGGATCAGAACATAACATAATGGTCTAATATGAAAGAAAGAAAAGGTGGAAAGCAACATACCAGGACACAATAGTGTGCCTGGTCCCCATGGCTCCTACCGTTTGAAGATAATAACTATAATCAATCACTCCTTACAACATATGGATTGTGGCCACAGAGAAGGGGGATTCCAGGACACCAAAATCTAGCAAATTCTGGGTTTGCACAACAGGTGGAAAGTACCAGAATATTCCATTGCCCGAGCTGGGCAGGAGTGGAAAAGTACCTGACAAAAGTCAGTTATCTCAGATCCTCTAAGTAGCAATTCTAGTAAAGCCCTTTGAGCTCTTCTGGATCACAGTGGGCTGTGGCCAGTATCTCCCCTGAGTTGGGATGCCATTCAGTCTGACACCTTGAGGACTAGAAGTCCAGGGCTCCCTCTCGAGCCTCAACTACCGCCCATTGAGGAACACTGATGCATTGTGAGTATTAAACCCTAAACTCAAGAAAGGGGAATTTTGACTATAGGCTACCCTTTCTTCCATCCACCTCTCACCTATATGTTTGTGATATACACATTAGCTTTATGGATATGGATATTTTTCCATTTGCCTGTGCACACGTAAGAGGTAAAAGTGGTACCTGTTGGCTTGTTAGAGTTGCCTGCTATTAAGAAATTCCTGATTCCAGGAATCAGAGACCTGTATATGTGTGTGTGTGCCCGCTTATATGCTTTGTTTATGTGTATATGTATTAATTTGAGATCTATGCTTTTGCCCATATGTATATGTATTGATTTGGAATACCTTATAGTAAGTTAGTGTGAATCTTGCCATCTTCAAATCTGTAATTATGTTGCTGTTCAATTTTTTTTTATATCACTTTGTAAACTTCTAAACTGGTTAATGATTAAGCGCTGCTAAAATTCAACCTCTTGATCTACCTTAAATCACTAATAAATTTCGAATCAATTTTAAATCATAAACCATGTCAAATATTTCCATCCACAACACCCCTGAAATGCAGGACTTGGCCCTGTGTACATTAGCAAGAAATCCACAAAGAAATTTCGATGCAACTGCCCTGTAGACCCTGTACTCAGAAACGTATGCAAAGGAAGAAACACAAATGCTAACAATAGGGTGTGAGTCTTGCTCAGCAAGTTCCTAGAACCAATTAGCAAGATTTCCATTATATTTGGATGCAGTTTAATTAAATTATGCAACAAGAACAACCAGCTGTCTCCACGAATTAATAGATCATTTTTACTCATTCTTCTGAATGTATCCAGTGTTATCATCAGATGCATATGTAGCTATTGCAATGCAGTCTGAGTTACACAGCACTGTGTGAATATTACCTTTTCATGCATAGCTCATAAATCACATGAAACTACTGATAGCTCCACCTACAGTACTTAATGTTTTGCACTGGAAGTTAATTAAAGCAGTCCATTCAAAATGTTTAACTGTTTAAATATAAATTACATTTTGTGCCCTATAACCATTGTAAGTCTTTTACTCCATCTGTTCTTTCCTCTTAGTTTTTACATAATATAAGAAATATGCTGACATACCACTTTTCACATAGCATCTGCCTTAACCACCCTAGTGAAATGGTCCTCAAATATTCGCTGAGCTAACTGTAGCTTGACAAAAGCACAGATACATCAGAATTGAAAGCTTTTACTGCGTTTTATGTGCCAGACTGGGACACAGAATATCATTTGTTGGTTTGACAAAGACCTTTTTTTTTCCCTAACTTCAGTAAATCATAATTTCCCAGGGCATTGATTCCTCCCTTTTAGAATGAAAATAATATATTACTTTCTCTTCCCTGTTTGCTGTAATAAAAGTATTAGAAAAAACATATCTTACTGCTCTCATACAAATTCAGTACATACTGGCTTTTCTCAGACCTCTTAGTGTTATTGCATTCAAAAAACAGCATGACCTACTATATGAATGTCAAAGTTAATTTAATTCAATATTTCTTTTTATGTAGCAAAGTGGTATATAAAATGTTTTGCAATCAAGTTAAATTAAAATTCAATACAAGAAGAGACAAAATTAGAGATTATTTTTAACATTTTTAGTCATATTTTGACATTCACAACTAAAGCTGTAGTGTGGAGAAGTCTAATTTAATTGGCATGTTGCATCCCATTTGAGTTTGGAGAGGAAAGCAAAAGAGGGAAGATATTTCCAAGTGAGGAAGGGTGAGTTCGTTTGTATGTTTTAAAGAAAATGCTCTATTTGGAAAACATAAACCAAACCACAATGTATTTATTTTCTGGGGATTTTTAAAAATATATAACTAAGGATTTTAACCTTTCCTTTTGAAATTACAGCTTTGTGTCAAAAATTAGTTCCAGAGTGATTCCAGAAATGAATTAAAAAAATAACTATTTACAGAGCGTCATCACTCACAAGTTAAAAAAAACACATTCCAAGAAATTCCTGCAGAATCCAGGACCTTAATCATAGTTCTCAGTTGTTAATAATTGTGTGTACTAATTCTGACATCTAGAATTGTATAATGGCCACAAGTTCATTCAAAATTGAGTGGGGAGAATATTTTTTAAAATTTTCCTCCTTCTGGGATACGTACAGCAAATTAACCTTTGAGTGGTGTCTGCTTCAGAAGATAAAAGATTCAGTTTGAGGCTCATGTATTTCACATTACACTAACGTCAACGTTTTGAGTCTTTTTGCTGTAAATTTATTTATTGGTATACAGATGTGTTCTGCTCGGTTGGAATTTTCAAAAGTACTCAGCATTGGCTCTTGTCATTTCTAGAATGTCTCTTCCATTAGTGCACATGGTCTAATTTCAACGTAAGCTGTGGCTTTTTGCCATTCCCTGTTCACTTCAATGCCAATGGCAAGTTCCACTTGCTATAGATAATTATCTTTATTAAAGCAAACAAACTATATTGAAAAGATTAAAATATCTGAGGGTGGGTTTTTTTGTTTGTTTTTTGTTTAAATGTATGTTTTATTATACCAGTAAAGTTTCTAGTAAAATACCAGACATTGATCAACGTGAAGCGTTCACCATATGCAGATGTTTAGTTCGAGCTGGGCACTTCATTATTCTGATTCAACAAATTTCCAAAACACATGACAGGGAATACCTTGTCAAAGAATATCTATCAAAGTCCCATGGACAGCACAATGCTAGACTGCCCTACAGTCAGTTTTGAATTTTTAACTGTTTATCTAATTCCTCTGTATACTCTCTGGAAATGCTTTGAAGAGCCTGTTGGCATAAGCTTCTTTAAAGAGCTGCTTTGCTTTACTAGCCTTATTTGAAATATTCACCACTAGCTTAATTGAAATATATATGCATGTATAAATCGAGAATATTAGTTTCAGAATTTTTTTTACAGAAAGATCATGCAAATGAATAATAATAAAATGTAGAAGTTCAGCCTCTCCATCTCTCATTCAGTTTTTGTTGAAGACAGTAATTTAAATGACTAATTCAGCTGTTGAAGACTAAATTAGGAGAGTAAAGGAAGATGTATCTAAGACATGTAAAAACTATGCATACATACATAAGGCAGAGAAATTTAGAGTTGGAGAGAGATGGGGGTTGTCATCCTGCTTCCTAACCATACCAAAATATTTTGATGAAATTTTATTAGAATTTCAAAGCATATCTTTTAAGGAAAAAAGATAAAAACAAAGTTTAATTTTCCAAAAATGCAACTCCACATCAGCACTGCTACTCAGCCTGAGCCACGGGATGACCCACAGCAGCAGAGACCTGCTTTGATTTCAGTGACCTGTCTTAGTTCTGGCAAGGGGGTGACTGTTTTGTAGTCCAGCTGCAAAGTGCGCTAATGAAGCAAGAGGCAAGGGTGGTTAAGCTTTAAGCTCAGAATCACTAGTGGAAATTTTGTGCCAGTCTGCAGAGGTTATAGAGTGGATTTTTAGATACAGACAGTGCTTTATTATAGGTCTAACATCACAAGACAGAGTTATCTTGTTGCTCTTTCCAAACTGACCTTCCAGACATACAGAATGTGATTTTCATCAATCTTTCAGGGCTCGCCTTAACCTTTCTAAAAAGCTCTTTTCCTGCTGCCTGATAATATGAATTAGCAACATATCCACCTGCACAA
Source organism: Rissa tridactyla (assembly GCF_028500815.1). Taxonomy (NCBI): domain Eukaryota; kingdom Metazoa; phylum Chordata; class Aves; order Charadriiformes; family Laridae; genus Rissa; species Rissa tridactyla. The sequence goes on from NC_071466.1 coordinate 109,211,565, forward strand.
AGCTGGAGCATGGCCTGAAGACATTATAAATTTAATAATCGGCTTCCTTCAAATCATCTGATCACCTCTACTTGACGTGAACCCAAAAGTCATCTCTTTCAATTCCCCGATCTCCCTCCATAGGCACACTCATTCATGTCAATATACAGAAAGAGGCAGTAAGCAGCAGCTTATTCTAAATGTAGAATTAGAGGTACACTCTGGCAGAGATGGATGATTAGAATTGCCACCTGATATGAAGAAGAAACAGAGGGGTTTTTTTTGGCTGGTATCAGCCTGAGTAACGTGATTAAATGACTGTCATGGAGCACCAATGACTTTTGATTAGACATTGGGCTAGGGTTAAGGTTGGGGTTTTTTTTGATCAGGAGCCAATGTGCTAGGTTTACACCTGGTGCTTAGGAGTTCACAGTTTAGCATTTGAGCCCTGCCAAACTGTTGATTAATTGCTATCGCATTATCAAATCCAGCACTAGAAGTTAGAATTCATAACACTTCCAAGGTGAGAGCTAATTGTGAATGCTCACACAGCTTCCCAGGCTGTCTCTACAGGGTGGTGCTTGGAAAGCACTGTCACTCTTGGTATATAGTATATGTCAACAAAGGCTAAGGAGATAGGCAGCAAAAAGTAGTTTGAAAACATGCAAGAAAAACTCGATTAAGATTTTTGGACAGATTTAGTTACAGCTAACATTTTCAAGGGGAGGTACCTTTGAAAACATTCTGAAGTGCTTTGGTTAAAAACTCAACTTTGAAAACATTCTGGTGTAAATTGGATTAGAGATCAGATTGCCAGCCTTGTCCTTATTATAAGTACCAGAATTACACCTCAGTTCATTATTTTAACGAGACCATCTACAATTTCTGCTTGAAAACCTTTTGAATAATTCAGAAACAAACCAAAAAAATATGTAAAAACTTCTCTGTGGCTATACACATACTTACCCCTGCACAATAATGCTGTGTCGGGCACATTTTTTCATATAAATAAAAATCCACAGAAAGCCTGAAAACCTGAGTCTTTTGAAGTGTTTGATATACCATTCCAGTCTGGGTAACTGACTAGCAACAAAGATGCAGGAAAATAAGTTACAAGTTGACAGGAAAGCACACCAGTAGAAAAAAGAAAAATGCTGTTTTGGAACCTGATTAATGGGAATCTTCCCAGTATCTCCTCTGTAATTCAGAGAGCAATGTTGCATTACACCCTGAGTGCCCCTTTGGCTGCTCTGCATGAGAGTCTAATAGCAAAACATGAGTCGGTTCACAAAAGAGTACCAATCAGCGTTGGCACATTTCTTCCTGTATTTATCATTTCAAAACACAAAAGAGTAATAGAGATGAAGCAATCTGTTCTCAACAATCTGATGCTACGGAGACAAAGATTCCATATTCACCACAGTAATTCCCAAAGTGAAATTTTTTAGAACCTCATATCTTTAACCAATTGAAGGCTAATCCATACTTTCTGAATTAAGATAGTACTGAGCTTTTAACAAGCAAAACATGAGTTATGAAACAGCAGTAGTCTAAAAGTCTGCTGCATATTTGTTACAGCACGGAACAAGGATCATTGGGATGTACAGCTGATGATAAAAAGAATTTGTTGTCTGGGTTATGGAGAGGTAGATATATTTTAAAGCGATTTAGTTTTTAAATCAATAACTTCTACAGTCAAACACTGGAAGAAGCTGATTCAAGTTATGAGGAGTTAAATGTAAAACTAAGCAAAGTTTAGTATTTTTTTGAAATAGCAGTGGACTTCCCTAGGTCTTTCCCCTAATTTGACTAAATGTTTATGAACTGTTTTTTTAAAAAAATAGCTTTAGATTAAAAGTACATTTGCTGCTGTGAGATCACAAGCATTTTCACCATTTTAAATATTTTTTATCCAGACAGTTCTAAGTAACTTCTCTTTCTGCCTGTTATAATAAGGGAACATTTTTCGTCTTTCCTTATTTTCAGTAGTTGGAAATACTGCACTGCAGTTTTAGTGCTGTCATTTCAATAGGATAGCTAATACCTTGTATACTACAAGGACTCATTCTATCAAAATATATTTGGGACAAAACTAGTGAAAACAAATGAAATCTAATGAAAACAAAACAGAAAGTCCAATTTTCATTTTGTAAATGTTACCATTCCTAAGAAATATTCTGGACTTGCCAAAACTACTGTGACAGAAAAACAAAGTTTGAGAGATTGCTTCAGAAATTTCCACCTTTGAGTCCAACATTCCAGATGCTAAAACACTAGTTTATGTCAGGGAAAGAGGGATTTTCTTCAGGTGGGCAAAGATTTCATTGTAGTTTTAGCTGGATAAATAAGAATTTCTTGATCAAAAATTCATTCAAGAAGCAGTATTTTCTCAGCTCATTGTTGCTATTAAAAATGAAAAAATATAATTTTTTTTGTTATGATATTTAGTACCAACATCTAAGAAGCATAATAATATAGACATGACATTTTACCTCTACAATCAATCTCTATCAATCTGGTACACAAACTTAACCTGATAGAAAATGTAGAACTTCAAAAATAGAGATGTCTTGCACAGTATTTCTTGTATAGTATGGAAATACCAGCCCACTGAACTCTGTGACAAGAGAAGGTCAGGCGAATTCTTCATTCGTCAGCTTAAATTATGCAATACAAATTCAATACCTTAAACAAAAAAAACCCTTTATTTTACATACGGTGGAACAGAACTGCAACGGGTAGATGTCAGAAAACTAATAGGCCAGAGTATTAAGGCATTAGGCTGCTTAATAAGGGTTGTCTTTCCCAATCCTCCTTTTGCTATTAGCAACAGTCATTGCCAAAATGGGATTCACTTTCAGATGTTTCTGGTTATGTTCAGCATTATGTTCCCTGTTAACTCACACTGCTCTGATGTGAAACGATGTTCTCTGCAGGAGTTCTCGTTTTTTCCAAACCACAGCTCTGTAGTATTTTTCTGTCTTTTTAGTACTGTAATTTTGCTTTATTTTTAAATGAATGCTATATGTACTGATCTTGGATAGGGAGTCAAGGACTGCTTCATTCAAAAAGCATTTTGCTTACATCAAGCCACACAGAACTGATTTCTTTTGCAATTCAAGATTTGTCTACGTGATGAGAATGTTTTGCTAAGTAGATATGGAATAAAATAGACACAATAGAGTTTCATTTGCACTGGAAACAGTGTAATAAATTTCACTTTAAAGAGCTCCCTTCCACTATACGAAGGCTTTCTCGAAGATGTACAATAAGCTGCACATAAAGAATATGACCTGAGGTGCCTCCTTTCCACTCCTTTACCCATGAGGGGCAGAGAGGGTGAAATCACAGCGTGTGTACTTTTCACAGTTTTCAAAGTAATGGAGTTCCACCTCTTCTATATCTTCCTCTTGACTGAGAAATGAAGCGTTATCAGTCTCTATCCATAACATCAGGACTTGTGGCTTGAACAGCCTGTCCTGTTTACCACTAAAGAGGCTCTGGGTTGGAGTACTCTAGTGTATTAGCAACTGTGGGACGTGCCAAAACACATGGAAAAATAAACTTAATGGCCTAGGGTCTGCATTCTTTATTTGGACACTAAGCCTGCCTAAGAGCCCTGATATGCATTTACTTTATTTGAAATTTTGAGCAGCTCTTAATGTAGGTTGTGTCACTGGAAGTGTCTGTAGTGAAGGACAAAGGGATGCTTCTCAGATTCTTTGTCTTCGAGCCTGCGCTAACCATTGCCCATCCCACCTTCACACAGGATTTAAATCCAGCTGAGCAAACAGGAAAGAGCTACATTGTTTCCAAGAGGTTACCGGGACTGAAAAATCTGGGACCGTGGGGCATGAGTAGAAATTGCCTTTTCCATGGTAAAGACATGAGTATCTATGGATAGAAATCAAAGATAGTAGGATAAAGTTCCTGATGGTCAGACAGTTAGTGTGCATTGATTTTATTGGGAGCTTTGAGCATGAAAGATCTGATTCTGGGAAATGACAAGCACTTACAACTCAATGTGAAGCCAATAAGGGTTGTGAATGCTCAGTTGGCATTTCAGGCTTATTCATTTCAGCTGCTCAGAAGTGTAAGGTGAATACGTGATCCTGAAAGCCTGAACACTAATGTGACTTCATTGATTTAAAAGCAACAGCTCTGAGCGAGACAAATAGGATTTGTCTCTTAGTTCTTAATTTCACACTGTAGACAGCACAATATTCTGCAAAACTAATCTTTGTAACATATCTGGCTTTCTGATCCTCTTATCCTGCCATTTCTTGTTTTCAGTCAACAAAAGAAACATCACAACTACTCTTTTCTATGTCCTTTTGATACTTAGATTGTCCTTCATTTCCATACAAGTAATGATAAAGACAGAATCCACATTAAGCATTTTCCTTCAACCAGTGTTTGACCATCGCAGTTTTCCTGAATTGACTGATTTGACTGTTAAAAAGAGTTTCCTCTTCTAAAATGGAGAGGTGCTGGCTCTGTAGAGGGAAACCCCAAGAAATGTTATCTTTTCTAATGGTAAAATGCAATTCGAGAGTCTTTGTAGTCACACTAAACTCTTGTACCTGTTAAATGCAGCACAAGTGAAGCAGTCTAGAACCTAAGTGTTTTGTAATATTGGAGCTTTGTTAACTTTGAGTATATGTAAGAAGTTTGGGGGTTTTTTAAATTTTGTTAAATGGTACTTTTTGCCTGAAAAAAAACTTAGAAAAAAATATTGGCTGAAGAGTTAAATAAATTTCATCAATTTTAAGTACAGATCTTACAGATTATATTTTTTCAAATTCATCAGTGCAATTAAGATGACAGTAAATGTTTTCAAGAGCTATAACATGAATGGCAGTTTCTCATACATACCGAGTGAATTTAATTGACATACATTTCCACTGAAATCGCTGACAATATCAATTGCTATGCCTGATACATATGCCACGGTGATTAGAAAATTAACATCATTATGTTATTTCTAGTGACACTCTGACTAGCTCAAAAAGGATATATATGGAGCTCTTTTGCTTTCCATGGGAGTGTTCTGAAGTTATACAAATTAATGGAAATAGCATGCATATTTGTCAAATCTTCTAGCCTTTATGTTATCCTTGTCCAATATATATGTCCAAGACAGATTGTAATTTAAAAGTAGGTCTAAAAAGTATTCCCCTCCAAAAGGTAGTGCAATGAAAAAACAGTTAATATTATATCCAGTTAGTGCAACGTCACAACACCAAGATCCCCCACTGGTTGGAATTTGCCTATTCTAAAAAAACCCAACAGAACGCCAACAAACCAATGAGGTAAAATATATAACAATCATTTGGAAAGCTGCCTATGGGCCCAGTCCAGCTTCTACTGCCTTTAATGAGTTTTGAAATAAAATCAAGTGATGCGAGATTTTAGCATTAAAAGTTTGGAGAAACAGATCTTGAATGAATGACGTATACTCTGAGAATTGAGTGCACCTGTACAATCATAATTTTGTGTGTACATTTTTAAGACCTACTAGATATTTTATTATGTGATTTGAGTTTCCCTTTACTTACAGTAACAGTAGGGAAAGAGTGTCAAAGGGTGGTAGATTATGCAGCTTAAGTGTGTGTTGGATTAGATAAGTAAATGTAGGGAAGTGAAACACATCTCTCTGAACTGTAGGTTGTGGGTAGAACTTTTCAAAAGTCCTCCCCTAAAAATTGCAAATGCCACTCATGTCACTAGGAATAAACTGTAAAGCAGATTAATTGACTGCCAGGTACAAATTCTACTGTCATATGCCACTGTGACATGGGCTTTCAGACTCTCTGGGTAGAGGTTACTTCTCTACTGCTTTACCATATGTCACAGAGCTTTCCATGCTTACGTTCACTTTACCCTTATGGAGACTTACGTTAGCAGCTATCAAAATGGGTCATGAGGATAGGTGGAAAAACATCTTGTAGATTTTTAAATACCCAGACAAATACATATTTGGAGCCCAGTCTCTATGGCTAAATCTCTTTACTAATATATTAAACTTTTGGTTCTTTTATTTGAAGCTCTGAGTCAGATAAAGCAGAGTCCTGCGCTTATATAATTAAACTCCCCTAACATCTGAAATAGGATGTTCACATCAAAATGTCTACTGACAAAACATCCTTTGCTGATGAACTGACTCCTGGAAAGTACCTGCAACTTGTTTCAGAGGCTTCTAGATGTTATGGGCTAAAACCACACTGGGAGCATTTTAACAGGTTAACTGACATTTTTTCAATTTACAAGTATGGATGCTAATTATAAGACTATCCAGTATGCTGTTTTCCAAGGTTTTTACAAGGCTGAGATAAAATAATTGAAAACAGAGACCATACTTGCAGCATAACAGATAGTCTATGTGCAACATCAGCTTGAATTTTTTCCATCTACCCAATTCTGTTCAGAGCACTCGTAGCTGAAGATTCTGCTGTGGTTTTGAAACAGACTATTAACCTTAGTCCCATTATGGTCCAAATCCATCCGTGTGATTCAATAACCTCTTTACCACATGAATTACTATTTATTTATACAAACATCCTGATTAGTCCTTCCTGACACTGCACCTTCGTTTGCCCTATTCTGGTTTGAAGATGCTGATGTCCTTTGAAATCACTCAAATAGACAATAATTATCTTCCTGCTTGGCAAGGCCATATCAGGTTCTTTATTGGGAAGAAAAACATCCCTTCCCACTGAAATAGAAAATGCCCAAGACTCACAGCAATACTTTTTATGTTTGAAAATAATCACATTTTCAATAACTTAAAAGAAAAGTTGTAAAAAAATGCAACTGGAATTACAGCATGTGGATTATTACTGAATCATTTGAAATCCAGCATAACCAATCACTCTGAAGTGGTAGGTAGCTAAAGAGCTGCTGTACAATAAGTTTCTGATATCTTCGTAGATACATCATGACATCAGCTCATGTGAATTTGGCACAGAATGACTTCGGCAGTACAAAAGAAGTAAGAAGACATTTCTACAAAGCTATTCTAGTAACTCATCAGTAAGAAAGAGCTGTAAGTGATCTCAACATTGTGGTCTATGCCAGGGATTAAATGTCACATACTAAGATTTTATTGACTGGTTTTCTGCCAACTCTGCTTAAAGGCATGACTTTCTAAGCAAGATTGAATGGAGGGTTACTCGCAGGTTTCTCAGTCTCTTAGGATTCTAACCATGGCATTTGTCTTTCATAAAAAGTACTTACTTAAAGTAATAGCCACAGGCAAGTTGTCTTTGTGTGCAAAATATGATTTTTATTGTTCCATTCTTGCTGGAAATGACCTTATTCTTGGAAGGAATTATCAAATCCAGTAGTATGTTTTCTTTTCTTTATACTACTATTCAGTTTTTTTTCCCTATAAAGCTGCCTTTACACTGTTAAAGGAAGGTTACTGCTCAAGACTTACTTTAGCTCCTACTAATATCAGCCCCAGCTTTAAGATGTTTCTAGTAGATTTGAACTCCTTTCAGTTATTATACTGTACAAATGCGTCTGAGGCTGTCTAAGCTTCAGCCTTCTGGTTACATGTTCCCTGCTGAGCTTTTGAGGTCTCTGACTTCTGAGGTGTATTTATGGATCAACAGGCACTCAGACCCTGACCTTGAAAGTCTTAAGGGGTTAAATTCCACTAAAGAAGTTAAATGTTGAAGCACATAGGCACAAGGATGGTCTCAGAAAAGCCTCACTTACAGATTATTGAACTGGTAATATACTAATTGTGAACTTCCTCAAGTATACAGTAAACAGACTTGGAATGCTCTTTTGAGGAGTCTCTGGCACAGTATAGGTATAACCAGCTTCATTCATTGTCTTTAGTTGGCTGATTAGCATAAGATAGGCTGTCTTTGACACAGACAAAGGTAAGCTTCTCTAAGAGGTACCTTAACTAAGACTTTGGTTGAAAATCACTCCTTAGAGGAGATCCTCTCTACTAGCTGTAGAGTGAATATAGGCAGAATGTCCTATTCACATTATGAATAGTTCCCTAAATCAAAACATTGTCATGCTTTTGCATTTTTTATGGCAATATTAAATTACTGAATAGTTTCTGATGATTTTCAGAAGGGGAAAGTATTTATATGGATAGATTAATGATAAATAAAATACTACATCTAACAATACGTAGCTTCAACCTGCCACAATAATAAGTTACCTTGTAACTATCAGTCAGCTGTTAAGATAAGAACCATAAAAACAGGAATTGATGATATTGTCATTGCTTAGCATTGGATGAGGTAGTCTTTCTACTGATGTACCCAGATCTGTGAACATGAAAGTAATTTTGATACAATATTTAACTATGTCTTAACTTCACTATAGTATGCAATTTGCTATCCACAAAATACTGCTTTTCCTTTGAACATCCTATAGAGTTCAGTCCTAAAGACCTCAAGGGCAATTATTAGGTTGGACTAGCACCTCACTAGTTATGTTCCCAAGGCTTCAGTTTGTCTCAGAGACAGATCAGACTTTCATTTCTTTAATGTGTAGATGGAGCATATTAGGTTCTCCTTTGCAAAACTCTATCTGGACAGAATCATAGATGATCACTGATTCCATGACATCTGTGAACTTTAAGGTCAACATTTGCAATTATATATGTGGAAAACCTAAGTACTGAGGAACCCAGGTTTTGTAAGATGATCTTCTTGTGCTCAGAACTTACTAAAGTAGCAGCCTACTCATAGCCAACTGAAAGCATTTGAAAATCTGCATTTGATAAAGCCTAGAAGTAATTGTAGATGAGGGAATTCATTTCAGCTCAAAACCACTTCTTTAAGTTTGTGAGCCCATGTTGTTTTACTGTCATCACTTCTGGCTCACCAGGAGAAAGGCCTTAGGTAGATGCAGAGGTATAAAATACGGAAATCTCTACTGTAAACTGAATTAGTTATGTGATTATAATCATTGCTTTCTGTCTTTTTTTTCTGAACCACAAAGACTAACCCTGGCTGATGCTGTGGAAACCATGAATAACCATAGAAAACGTTGAAAGCTTCCAATTCCAGTAATTGGCTAACTCTATTTTTCTTCATGAGGAAAAACAGTGAATTATATTTCTCATTAAAAGAAAAAAAAAAAAGAAATTAAGGCAATTTGATATCTTATCATATTTTGAGGTATTCTGGTGCAATGCAAAATGATCCAAATCTCACTAGGTGGCTGTTGTGAAATGATAATATTTATTAATGGATATTCCATTTTTGAAGTATAGCATATCAGCCATACGAAGTTGGTATTCTAACAGAACAATGCATATTATTTCGAAAGTGGAGTGTTTCATAAATACATGTATTCTCAGTCAAGATGGCTCAACTGGAAGTTAGTAAGTTGATAACTTTGCCTTATGCCACCACACCTCAAATAATGAAGATTTGAAGATGAAAGCTCACAAAGATCAGACTGGAGACCAGTCTACTACCAAAGTATGAATGCTAAAACCTAAAAATGTGAAACCAATACTGAGTATGGTGGATCAATCACTTCTTTCAACTGGCTAGCTATACTGTGCTAATGCACCCCAGAATACGCTTGGCCCTTTTGGCCACCAGGACACATTGTTGACTCATATTAAGCTTACTGTCAACCAAAACCCCCAGATCCCTTTCTGCAGGGCTGTACTCCAGCATCTTGTCCCCCAGTCTTGCCGTACATCCAGGATTGAACCATCCCATGTGCAGAATCCAGAATTTTTTCTTGTTAAATTTCTTACAGTTGCAGCACTCTAGTCTATCAAAATCTCTCTGTAAGGCAAATGTCTTTAGTGTGCACTCAACTCCTGTGTCCAGGCATTGATAAAAACATTGAATAGATTTTCTTTTGCCTTTATGAAAGAACACAGTAGTAATTTGTCTTCAGTGTGTCCATTCCTTTTCTATTTGCTTGTTTGACTCTAGCCCCAAGGCCTCCCCCTCCGAAACAGCTGTCAAAAGCCTAGATTCAAATTTACCTTAACTTCAAGAAAGTTCAGATCCATATTTGAACTGTTAGATTCATGTCACAGTGTGTGCTTCATCCCAGTTTGAAGGGAAAAAAGTAATGAGTTGAGAAAAATTCTTTAAAAAAACACATTATTACTGAGATGGCCAGGACACACAGTAGAGGGAGACTGTGGAAGGGGTGGAAATAAAGTAAAAGAGAAAAGAAAGAGCTATGTTTCTTTTGCATCCTTTTTTTTATTAGATATTACTTGTTACAGCTGGGACCCATATCTAGTTATAATAACAGAATCACTGAGGCAGAAAGGGACCTCTAGTGAACACCTAGTCCAAACCACCTGCTCAAGCAGGGTCAGCCAGAGCAGGTTGTCCAGGACCGTGTCCAGCTGGATAAATAAGGTAAGATCTTAGTTATACATTGATTACGGATCATCACCATCGCATCTAGGGGTTATTTTTTCTGAACATCCCAAATTGATAATGATCATTAATGTATGACTATACATTTCTCCTGAAGTCAATCTAAAGCCGATAGGTTGCAATTACTAGTTTACTTCATCTTACACATAATAAAAATAATGCAGCAGACTATACAGATACAATATATAGGTACTTGTACTGATTTTGGCTAGAATAATTTTCTTCATAGTTGCTTGTATGAAGAGCTATGTTTGGATTTGTGATGAAAACAGTGTTGATAACACACTGCTATATATGTCATTGAGCAGTGCTTACACAACATCAAGGCCTTTTTGGATTCTCACCCCACCCCACCATTGAGTAGGCTGGGTGGTGCATGAGACATTGGGAGGAGACACAGATGGGACAGCTGACCACAACTGATCAAAGGGATATCCCATACTGTATGATGTTGTGCTCAAGAGTAAAAGCTGGGGGGGAAAGGGAAGGGCGGAGGGACACATTCAGACTTATGGCATTTGTATTGACAAGTAACAGCTATGTATGATGGAGCCCTGCTTTCCTGGAGATGGCTGAACATCTGCCTGCTGATGAGAAGTAGTGAACAAATTCGTCTTCTTGCTTACACATGCAGCTTTTGCTTTACCTATTAAACTGTGTTTAACTCTAACCCACGAGTTTTCTCACTTTTACCCTTGTGATTGCCTCTCCCATCCCACTCTGGGGGGAGCGAGTGAATGACTGGATGGGGTTTAGCTACCTACTGGGGCTGACCCACAACAGTACTGTGCATGGTACATATGGAAGTATGTGCAGATACTATTGAAATTACTATCGCAGTCAAATCTTATCTTCTTTCACACCTAAAAGAAGAGAAAATGATTCAGCAGGATCTGACTTGGCCAAGGAAGTGGCAAGTTACATTCAATTACCTGCTTTATGACAGTCTGTCTACGTGATGCTGCACTAGTCATCAGGAGCCTCAGTGAAAATTTCTCTCAAAGGCTGTAATAAGGATAACAAGATGCTATTGCAAAGATGTTCCAAGAAAAAAATGGTACCCAAACTCTCATTTGTGTGAACTAATTGGTCAGATGCAAGCAATAAGGTAGGCAACTGCCACAGTGCAACACCGTGCCTGAGCCAAAAATCCTTTCTGAGAGGCAAATTGTAGTAACTCTGTCCTAAAACAATATTTATGTACTTAAAGAACTCCCAGGTGAACTTCTAGTTTGTTCTGCTGTGTCTCTACTTTTGTGTATATATGTACCCAACAACTTTTCTTCTCAATTACTTAATTTTAAAGAGCAAGGATAGCACATTTTAGTGAATCTCACCTTGTTTCCCTTGCATTTGTTCTTTTCTAGCTTCTCCAATTTTTTTCTCCTTTTCTTTTTAAAGTGATCATTTTCCAATTGTCCCCCAGTTTTCGATTGCCTTGAGTTTCTCCCGCTTTCCCTCAAATGATTTGTCCCCCTTTTTTTTTACCAGCTTCAAGACTTTATAGATGGCTGTTCATTTTCTCCCTCACCAATTATATCCCATCGTTTGTCTGTAAAAGAAAAATGACAAGTTAGTCACTTCCCTGTCTGTATTGAACTGTGGGCAAAAGACTGAACTTGGTGCAGGGAGGAACTGACTAATCAGCCTTCCTTTACAGTCAGATTCATGTTTAAAAGAATTCAGAAAAATGAATCATTTCAAAAGCTGATAATACATTGCTTTGCACCTTGGGGAAAGTCATTTCAGGCTCTGGCAGATGAGCTCTGGCATCAGCAATTTAAGACAAAATTGTGCCCAACTCTCTGTCCACCCACAGATTAACCGTCTGTAGCAGTGTGCAGAGGTGGTGTGTCACCATGCTTTCCTTCTCACACTCATTAGCTGGCTGCTCAGATTAAGTGAGACTTGACCCTGGGGAGCAGAACAACTAAAATATGAATACACATTTTTTTTTCTGTATTGTAGATGTAATTTTTATGCCTATATTCCTTCTTTAAATTGAGATTATATCCTGGAACATCTGAAACTTCTGGTGAGGGTTGAGACACAAGCGCATTTTTGTACACTTGGACACAATCAGGTCTTAAAACTTTACATCTTTTGGTTAATTAAGATTCATTTAATTTAATACTAATGCCCAACACACAGCAGGGGGGCAATTTATGATCTGGGATTAAGGAATGGAGAAGAACAACCTGAGAGGAAGAAGTGAACTGTGAAGTTGTAAAGAAGATAAAATAATTTTGATGAACTCCCTTTTTTATTGGACATTTGTAGGTTTGCATATATCTTATATGAGTTCTGTAAGGTAATTTCTAATGACTTGAGGATCTCAATAGCCATCCAGGTCATCACTCCAGATGATGTGAAAACATCTAATTCATATAAATACACTCTAATCTGTTCTTTAATTATGGTGGGCTAAGGTTTTATTCTTACGTCACTGTTTATAATTGTTTCAGTTATCCGGCCGCAGTTGACCCATCTTGGTGAAAACTAATGCAAAATGGCATTAAATACCTCAGCTTTCTCAGTACCATGAACCAATAATTTTTGTTTCTCTGCAAAGAAGAAATGTGATCCTCTATTTATTTCTTCTCTCTCTACAATACACTGACAATATTTTATTACATATTCTTGACATCCTTTGCTGACACCATCTTGAACAGAGTGCCTTGACATTTTTGATTTTATTCATGTAAACTTTCACTGAATTTCTGTCCTCGTCCTTCCTAATCTCCACTGCTTTATATGAAGTAAATGAAGATCATTTATGCATTGGCTGAGTTGATCTCTTGCAGTTCCTTCTGTCTTTCCTTCTTAATTGAACTGGTTGCATTTGAACATTCTGGAACTGCCATTTACTTAAAGAAACATTATTGTCATTATCATCATCGTCATCATCATCATCTTCACTATTATTTTGTGCCAAAGCATCTCCCTCTAAACAGATGTTTTTATTTACTTTTATGGTGAAGCCTGTGCTCTGAATGACTTTGCATTTGTGCTTGAAAAGCTCCATCCACCTGATACCTAAGGCTGGCAATGTAGGCTATTAGATCTTTTCAGTCTCCCTCTGTGATATACCCAAGAACAAGTGTATATATTTCTGATATATAAAAAGCAGCTATTTTTTTATTCTTTCCTCTCCTTCCTGAGCAAGATATTCCTCTTCAAATTATTCCTTTTTTGAATTACCCTCCTCTGTTGCCAGTGTACCAATTCATACTTCAGGTCATGAATTAAAATTTCAAGATCCTCCTTCACTTTCCTATACTTGTATACTATCCGGAAGACAGAGAAGACTAACACAAACACATACACAGTTTGATAGGACAGTATAAAATTAGAACTGCTTTTCTTCAGTATTTTGTGACCTTGTATTTTCTGAAGATAAATACCTTTATTTTTGTGTCTTGTCTACCGTTGATTTATGAATAAAGTAGGGCTATTCCAAATAGACTTTCTTCCTCATGAATGAAACAAATCTAGTTCCCTTGCTAGAAGTTTCTTTTGCTAAAATTTCTTTCAGCTACCTGTGCTTTAGATCAAAGATTCTTAAGGGCACAGATGCATGAACATTTATAGTAATAAATAGAAATTAACAAACAGGTAGAACTGTAAGGTATTACAACTTGTTCAAAATGATTTACTAACAATGTTAACAGTTTCCCACTGCACCATTTAAACCACAAGAGTTCAAAACCCAATAAACCAATTTGAAAAAAGAAAAATAAGGGGTTTTTTTTTGAAAAAAAATACATTTTTTTTACAAGTATCTCCTTTGAGAATGGAAATATTCACTGACATAAACAGTAATGCTGGATACCTACAATAAAAGTTTATCAGAGGGAAGACGGTGCTCACTTATGTTGTGAGACTTAGGATAGATCACCATGGGCTGTCCTCAGAATCTATTGTTCACCTTTGTAGCAGAAGTAATTCTTCCATACGGAAGTGGGACAAAACTCAGCTTATTAACATAGGAGTGGAAACAAATGACCTTGTGAGTCACTTTTGTTTATTACATTTCAGTATCACTGAGGAAATCACCTCATACATACTACATTTAAAAAGAAAAATTGCTTAGAATCTGCATAATGAATAAAAATGGGAGTACACTGACAGGACTAAATTAAGGAGTCATGCTGCACAGAAAAAAAAAAAAAAAGCATGCCCCTGAAAAAAACCTTTCAAAACAGTTCAGATTCTTTGGAAGATATGATTTTTTGTGCTGTAGAAAACTGCTTTTAAGTTCTGAATCTGTTTAAAATTCTGAAAATTTTAATTGACGTGCTTAATACATTAAAGTTACTAGCCATAAAATCTGAGCTTTCAGAAGAATCAAGGAGTCAAATTAAAACACTTTCCTTTCTTCTTTCAAGAATTATCAGAAGCGGCCTCCTATACTATTCCCTGCATACATTACATTTGCTCTTCTACATATTTGCTCTTCCTCCTTGCTTTCCTTATTTCTTTCCATATTGTATTCCTTTTTTCCTTGTTCCTTCCTTCTTATTTTCCTTTTTTTCTTTCCTTATTTCCTTAGTTTTTTTCTTATTGTGGAAGAACTCCACAATCAAGAACAAGATTGGTACATCTTTCACTTTTCTTAATAGGGCTTATGCGGAATAATGGAATAAGTAAAGGAGAAAACAACAACCAAAAGCTAGAGGAAATCCACCCCATCTTAATACCACAGAAAGAGACATTTCATGGCTCAGAATAAACTCAGTTGTTTTTTTTTTCTGAAACCAGATTTACCATAGAACTAAGATGAACTGAGATCATACCCTTTCCTTGCTTTACGATCAATAATCCCTTGAAAAAATAACTTGATGGATTGCTTGTATTTAAAAGACTACCTTTCAAACCTGTCACACAGTAATAGAATATCTTCACAGAATTACCACACTTTTTCTCCTTAATGATAGCTGAAGACGTGCCAGTTTCTGCCTTCTCAGTTAAGCAGCTATCACAGAAACAGATATTTCAAGTTAAAATCTCTGTTTCCTAGATTAACACATAAACAAATTGTAAGAAATTACTGTTCCAGTTCAACACTTTCTTAAGCCTCCAAAACAACCATACAATTTTATTCTGTATTTGACCACATGTAAATCTTATCTTTGGGATTTCTGTCTCAGCTTATTGTATGCTATTGTGCCCTTTCCAGGCTTGCTCCAAGTTATTGTTTATTTCCCTGGTCACTACAGCAAACCACGTTTTTTTCAGTTCCTAATCTGAAATCTGCACTTTTCTTTCCTTCCGTCCCATGACCACATGTGATTGTGCTGATGCCAGACAGCATAAAAGACCGCACTTAGCTGATTGCATCCATATCCATCCCTTCAGATTTGGAGCAGGGTTGGCAGCTTATGAAGGATCACAGCCCCTCTCATCAAGTGAGAGAATATGTATTA
Source organism: Rissa tridactyla (assembly GCF_028500815.1). Classification (NCBI taxonomy): domain Eukaryota; kingdom Metazoa; phylum Chordata; class Aves; order Charadriiformes; family Laridae; genus Rissa; species Rissa tridactyla. The sequence goes on from NC_071466.1 coordinate 109,227,361, forward strand.
ACAAGATAGAGCTTGCTCAATCTCAAAATGTAAAAGCGAATTTAAATTAAAGTCTGGAGGAGTAAAAGCACAGACAATCTGAGCTGGGTAGAATGTGATCCTTAAATAATTACCTCAAATTTCAAAATTTTCAGATCTGCTTAATCTTGAGTAAGATCCGAAGTCTGTCAAGATAGCTCTTGCTAAATATTCATCATTATTTATTCTGATAAACTGTGAACCCATGTTAACTTTTCCTTGATAGGACAGGAGATAAGACCACAAAACTTATTTTTGGGCTTTGCATATAGCAGAAGTTTAGCTTGGCTCTTCAGAAAGTGAATGAAAGCAGGGGTCTAATCCATCAGTCACATGAATATTCCACAAGACTTTTGCATCCTTTAACAGATGTGTCATTGAGAACTTGTGCAAAATGATAGGGTATAGCTATAAAAAGAAACAGCAATACAAAACTGTACTGAATGTAGTGTTAAAATAATTTACATCCCAAAGGAAGAACAGTCTTCATGATAACCATCCAAGAAATTTGCACTTATCTTGAATTTATTCTACCTCTACTTCTACAGATTCTTGGGAATGTTTACTTAGCAGGGAAGGATTAAAAGTAGCCACAGTATATGCCTTCTACTGTGCATATGTAAATCATTCTAGCCTTTATGGAGGTTCTGCAGACACGCTCCAGCACGAATACATAGCATCTCATTCCAGAAAACTTGGAGCAAAACATAAGTGTATAAGTAAAATATACAGAAGGTAAAATGAGACAATTAATTACAAATTTCATCTTAATTGGAATAAAATATTAACAATCATAACATAAAAAAGTGACAGAACTAAAGACACTCTAACATTCACACATTAAAAAAAAAAGTTCAAACCAATAATAAAGATGAATATAAGCTTAGAGATAATAAAGAAAATAAAAATTAATTGAATTTGTCAGACAGCAACTGTATTCACAAATTGTGGACCATGGGCAATCCATTAAAGCTTAGATCTGCAGCTGGTTACATAATAATGCTAACGACCAACTTACTGTCATCCTCAGTTTCATGTGACTGCGTTAGTTGTGGAGAAAGTCTTAGGGCTAAGGCTTGTAAATTGGTCTAGAAGCTGGTTAGTGTGACTTAGGGAGAAGTGCCAAAATTCAAAATGTCTTTCACTGTCTGGTTGAAAACATATCTCTAACTCAGTTTTCTTGGAGTACTGAAAGTTTGTATTTCCCATTAAATTCAGAGCTATATGAAGACACAGACAAGCTGACTGCAGACACAGCCATTTTTCCTTCTTAATAGGTCACTTAAATCTACAAACTAGCCTCTTGTGGTTGAAATCAACTCTAAATAATGTAAAGTTCTATATTCACTTAGTCTACTCAGACTTAACTTTTAACATTTCTCCCAAGATTAGTGTCTTATTCACTCCTTTCTTCTGTCATACTATAAACTTCTCCCAGCACATGATGTTCCTTAAAATATATCCTAGAATTTCCTTAACTAAAGAAAGTGACTGGAGACATAGGTTGGTTTCTTTATTAGTGGGTCACGAGAAGAAAATACATAGGGTTTTTTTATATTGTTTCATTTCTTCTTACACATCTCAAAGATGTCTACATCAATCACCCAAAAAAACCAAACCCAAACCAAACCCAAATATCTGGCAAAATATACTAAAGCCTGTGTTCAAAAAAAGACCAACACTGTGATTCTTTTCATGGAAGCCTTTCCTAAGTATTATTTCTTCTGTAATAACTGCCCTCTTTATGCCAACCTCAAAGCTTTATACATCTCTACACTTTGCTTCCTTCCAGTAACAGCTGAACATTTTGATCTGTGTTAGAATGGATGCTATAAGCTCAGGCATGTGGTGATGCTCTTCCATTTACTACAGCAGAGTATGTTTTAAGACTTCTCTGGTTTGATTGAATTGTTAAGAATTAAAAATTATCAAGGGGATATGAAATCACTTTAAAAAATAAAAAAATCTTAAATCAGAAAAACATACATGTAGTGGTCCTTACGTCATCTGGTAGGACTTTAGTGAATGTGGTGTACATGGATCAAATAAAGTAAATATTTTTTTCCATGCTAGTACTTGAGATTGCCACACATTCTCCACATTCTCTTGCCTTTGTGGTAGAAATGGACTTTCTCTTATTTCATTCTTTTCCTGAATATTCTGTGAAAAAGTTGCATGTGATGACATTATTTGTAAGCTATGCCACAAAAATCACATTATAAACCCTATTTCTGACAATATTTATATGTAACCCTCTGTCTGGCAATTTATTCCTAACCTAACATGTTATTTATATAGTACCAATAGCCTGCAGGATTTATTAGAGGCATGCAGGAAGACATATGGGTAGATTCTTCTCTCATTTATACTAGCATAAATCAGAACTAATACTACCTACATCACTGGAGTTCCACTTGTTTAAAGGTGGACTAAAACCACTCTGAACCAACCCCAAACATACCAGTAAGCTTTCGACCTTAATGGAATCATATCAGGCAGGTTTTAGTTCCATTGTCTGAATTCATCCTTTTATCCAGCCTCAGTAGAGTTATTTAAACCTTTTAAACAGCAGCAAGGCTTTGTGCCATTGTCTTGACATCTTTGACTCAGCCATTATCCAAATTTCTCCCTTGAAGCCGTACTTATGTCATTGGAGTAGTGCCAAATAGTATTCATTGTGTCATTTTTTGAATTGAGGGACAATATTTAAAAACCTTGAAATATTTATGGTACTTACACATTACTTAGTACAGCAGTTTGGATGTAGTTGCATCTGTTCAGAACTTTAGATACTCAAGGACATTTTGGAAACTGAAAAGCTGCCATTATGAGAACATTCAGTAGCTTGTAGTAGGTTGATAATGCACGATTATGCCATTGCTGTTCACTAACACCTTTGATCACAGCAACAGGGAACATGGGTCTTTCAAGAGCTTCAGTTCAGAAAAGGTTAACATAAAATTATTAATATTTATCAAACTTTTAAAAACTAAAATGACATATAGGCTCAGTATATCAGTCCTTTCTTTGAACCTATGATGTTTCTGTCCTGTAAGGCATTTCTTGTGCCCATGTGTTACTTAGGAAGTAATTATAGTTACCTGGTCAACAGGGAGACTTGAAGCATTGGTTTGTACTAACCAGAAAGTGAACAGGTGCTTTTCACACCTCTCCACTTAACTCTAATGGAGCAGTTCATTTCTAATCTACTTTACCCTGTTCTGTCAATACTTCTCCAAACAAATCAAACCACAAAACAGCTTTAGTGGAGTAAACCCAACACAAAGCCTCTACGCTGATTTCACTGGCTACTAACACTCCAAGGTGACAGGATCTGCCCTCAGAGGTTTGTAACATTTTAAGGTGACAGTATTTTTTATAGTGATCAAAAAGTGTAAACTATTTTCTTCAGAAATTCTTTACTAAGGAAGAGAGAGAAAAAAAAAGTAATTTCCCTTTTTAAGTTCATTCCTGCCTCAAAAAAAAAGAGGTAAAATCCAGACAACTCCTGAGCCACTTTAGCTGGTGTTCTTGTGCTTTCTGAAAGGAGAAAAATAAAGGATAATGTTAATCGCAGTAAGTATTTCAAGAAGACCTCATTCAGATTTTTTAAGCTATTATTGTATATGCATCTATGAGTTAAGTATGTTGGTATTCATTATATTGATAAATGCATAGATGGAATGGACTCTTCATCTTAACAGATAGCTTGCTTCTTTTGGATCTCTTGTCTGAACAGCAGTAGTGAATGCTGAATGAGTGGATATAGGTGGAGACTGAACAGAGTGCGCAGGAAAAGGCCATTTGTTTTCCCAGAGCCGCATTGATCCCCAGCAGTTTTGATCTGCTTCTGTAGTGAATCCTCACACAGGGAACAGCAAGTTCTTAGTTTTGGTGACAGTAAGAACTGAAATTAAGTGGAATTCATTTTGTAATTACAGGACTGAAAATCCTAAATATGCTTAAATAACTCACGGAACAGTACATAGAAATGAGAAACATATTTAAAACAAATTAATCTGTTTACAGGTTGGTTGTCTTATATAACTACCACATTTTCCACACCTCCATGTCTCACATTTATGTAAATTATTTCAGGAAACAATTTGCATAAATGAGTAATCTGCATTTGTACACCTTAAGCAGAAGGATAGGTTTCAAGCTGGAGAATGTCAAGCTATTTGACAGCTTCGGTAAATGAAGCCTACAGGCTAGCAACATGGTAAGCTTGTCTTCACTGTGCCTTCCCCCATTTCTCATTATATTTGTCATGGTGCAAACTGGAATAGCAAGGACCTGTGAATTTGAAAACACACGGAATCTGAAAGTATATTTTCATTCCTCTTCCCTCTCTGTGTTAATTGTAGGCGCTGCTTCTTCACACTCCCTAAATGTTCTCTCTCTTACTTGCCCTTATCAACAGTTGTCACCCTGTTCTTTACAACTTAGTTATCATGCACAATACTACTTAGTCAGCTGACTGAAAATCATGCTAAAAGCATGGTGACATGGATTGCTAAATAGTTGAAACAGCCCTTCTTCACACTCTGAACAAAATTTACCCCTCGCAGAGGATCCAGGAAATAGTCTTGCATTAGTTTTGCCTCTCATTTTTAAAAGACACTTGTAGTGAACCTAGACATTGTTTTGGCCTTCAGCATACATCTTACCTTAGTATTACATTAGAATTTCATGCCCTTGGTGAAAATGAAATAAGCATTATCCCTCATGTAAAAGTGAGCATTAGCTGCTAGACATAGGTCCGCTCCTTGAATTTTCAGATGTGAGCTTTGAGCTATAATCCAGTAGTTTTCACTACATTTAGAATAAAACTTGAGATTGCTGCACCACTGCAAGCATGGAGGATGCAGGCTGTTCGCAGAGTCTTTCCTTCATGCCACCTCTAAGAAAGCTGAGAATAAAACATCAAAGCCATTAACATGGCAGAAGGTTTAAACACAAATCATTAGATGCATTTCACTATTACTTGTACAACTGGATAAGTAGCATTTTGTAGCTGTTTGGATTTTGGCCAGGAATTACTAAACTTCTGAACCTTGAAAATTTCATGAATAAGAGAAAAGGAAGTTGCTAGTCTTTATTATTCATTTTTGCAAGATTCCAGCTGTGTCATTAGAGAGAAGAATTATCACAAAATTAAGAGCTCTGATGCAAGTGTTCCTACACTTAATCATCTAAAACTCTGTGATGAAGAATGGAAATCTAAACATCAGTGTCTACCTTTAGAAACTCCAAAGTTATTGTTTCCTTTTACATACCAAATCTAGGAAGTCCCTCCTGCCTTTTTCAGAAGTCTAACAATGTCCTCAGAAATATTTATACTTTGACTTTTCTGTACTCTTTCCTGGGAAATCATCTTCAAGGTTGGCAAATATTTATATATACAAATATCTATATTTAAAAAAAAAAAGAAAAAAGAAAAAAGTATTATCTCTTCTTCTGATGATTCTAAAGCACATGCCTAGAAAATATGTTTTGCTGAGTCTTTTCTATTTTTAATAGCATCTCAGATTTAACACATTGAGTGAAACAACTTGCTGTCTAAATACAGTGTTCAGAGTACTTTAATGTTTTACACTGTAAATGTTATTTTTGAAAATTCCGTAGAAATGCATTGATCTTATTCTACTGAAGTATTACCTCCTTAAAAAAAGTAACAAAAGAGCAAGAAAAACAGTAAACTCCTCCCCATTTTTCTTCTGTCCCAATAAAGAAACTTTCAGAGACAATGATAGCTTTGGACAGAAGCACATGAATCACATACTTATTTTCTTTAAATAAAACTTTTGTTTTATTTAGTTCCAGCTAATACCACTTCAGCCACGGGAGCACGCCCTCAGCTTTAAACACTTATCTCTGACAACAATCAAAGACAGGATACTAGTTAAGTTGTGTTCCCCTTCTGTATGGAATCAATAAAACAATTCCTATACCCCAGGAAGTTCTGTAACACAATACTGTCTGTCTCTGAGAACAAAGTTATCCCATACGTAACAGCTCTTCCCCAGATTAGAAAACCCTTCTCTGACCAACAAATCATTAGCCACTGTCAACAAACTGGAAGTTTCCTCAACAGCAGCAAGGCCAGGGTGAGGATGGACTGCTAGGTATCTGTCCTTAGAAATGTTGACTTATGCTGCTGTGCAAAGCAAAGGACAGAGGATGGGCAAAAAGACACAATGCAAAAACACCACAGCACATGCCTACAGTTATTCTTAAGAACTTAAACAAGCTGTATACAAGTAAATTACAACCTACTTCTCCCAAAAAAAAGATCGTTAAAATTTTTCCAAGATTTAATCTTGACAATTGTTGATAATAATGATGATATATAGACTATTTCTGCCCAAGAATGCCCAACTTTTTTCTTAGACTGCGCAAACAACTCCAAACAACTTTCTTCTGGAGAGGTATGGGCTTTGACTTAACTTGGATGAGATTAAGGATAGAGTCCAAATTGAAACTACTAAGAACAAACAGTTATCTTGGAAGTTCAAGATAAATTTGGCTGAGGTAAAAAAGGAGTGTTATCTGGGAGATAGCTAATTAAGATGTGGAATAAGTAATTAAATGTTTCTTCTGGTCTGACCCAGAATAAAATGTTTCCTACAGGAAAATCATAGTTAATTTAGGTGAAACTGAGGTCGCCTGGTTTAAATACTTAAATTAGTGATTTTTTAATGTATTCCTCTTTTATCCACCCTTTACATTTCTAATATTACACCCAAATCAAGACATATGTCTGTCTTCATACTCTAATCATTTCAAAGTAAAATGAAAGTGCTACAGAAACTTAAAAGTCAAGTCCTAAAATAATTTGATGGGAGATAGACCTGATGAGAAGACTCAGATAACTTTATGTGTTGCAAGATTCTTAAACTGAATAATTACATTAAAAATATTAGCCTTGCAACCAGCTCCTCAAAAAAGACTTGAAGGCATGCATTTGAAGTAACTAAAATGGGAACAGACCTCAACGCAGACAGTATTCTTAGCAGCTAGCTAAGAAAATGGGCTTGACCCAGGACTGCTTTCATAAACTACCATGGGACGCCGATGTGCACTGATACCATGCCTTCTGGTTGCCCCTCAGCTGGGCAAGAAGGCTGCCATGGCAAACCAGGGGTATGGAGAGGCGGGAGTGCACTGCCCTGCTGGAAGACTTACCATGCTGTGTTGGCAGGTAGCATTACGCATGAAGTAATGAATCTTGCTCCCACTGAGCACGTAGAGTGTGCCCAGAGCTAAGTGAGATATAAGGATGAAACCCAAGTTTCTTCTAGAGCTTTAATTGTGGTTTAAGTGGCTTCTTGGGCCTGTGTGCACACCCACTGCTCTTAAGCAGTGGTTAACTCCCTGAGTGAACAAGCGACTCCCCAGCTACTTGTCTGCACAGGGAAAAATAAGGGCCTTGTTTGAAAGAGAGGACCAACTTGAAACTGCATGATCGCTTGAGCTCCCAACACCTTAAATAGGCTGGTCAACATCCTTGGTGGAGTGACCTGGAGAGTCCTAAACAGTTCCTATTGTGGAAACGATTAAATTATACATAGACAAGGCATTTATATCAGGTGCCCAGGTGCTGTTGGGGGGAGCTGCCGGGCGGCCTCTGTGGTGAGCGGCCGGGGCTGCCCCAAGCCGGACACAGCCAGTTCCGCCGGCTCCAACCCACCCCCCGCAGGGCACGGCTGAGCCCCGCAGCCACCATGGCGGCGCCTCGGGGAAAGCCTCTCTCAGAAAGGGCAAAACGCTGCCTGGCAGCCAGGGGTGGGAGAAAACCATCCCAGCGAGCATCAAGGTAGAAAGAGGAGGGGGAGGAGGGGCTCCAGGTGCCCCAGCAGGGATTCTCTGCAGTCCCTGGAGAAAGCACGGTGCAGCAGATATCCACACTGCAGCCTGCAGATAACCCCATGCAAAGCAGGTGGATATGCCCTAAAGAAAGCTATGGCCTGTGGGAAGGACCCACGCTGGGGCAGGGAAAAAGTGTGAAAAGGATGGAGGGCGTCAGAGAGGAGCTGTTATGGACTGACAGCAAACCCCCAGTTCCCCATCTCACAGCACCACTTGGTGGGGAAAGGCAAGGAGAGGAGGGAAGTTGAGCCTGGGACAAAGGAGGAAGGATGAAGGTGTGGTTTCAATTTTTTGTCTTTGTTTCTCACCGTCCAACGCTCTGCTAACTGGCAATAAATTAAACGAATTTTTTTCCAAGTCAAGTCTGTTTTGCCCATGACAGTAGTTGGTGATTTCGCTGTCCTTATCTCAACACATGAGCTTTTTCATCTTGTTTTCTCCCCTCCTATCCTGTTGAGGAGTGGGAGTGAGAGTGCAGCTGAGTGGGCGTGTGGCAGCCAGCCAAGGTTAACCACAATAAACAGTAGAAATGATTCATGTAGATGCAGAAATGGCTACAGGGAATAGTCTAATGTACACAGTTGAGATATTTAAGAGATATTTTATATGTAAGTAAGATAATTAATAGAGATGGATGATGCATGGGCTGGGGTGTCTTATAGGATCATGGTCAGCTGGAGAATAAGAAACGAGGAAAACAACAGTTTTCCTGGAGAGTCTTATGCAATTGAGCTAAAGATGCTGCTGTCAGCAATAGAGCCACCCACCTCCACTGAACAGTGACTGACCATCCTGTTCAGAAGATTAGACTCCCCATGTGAGCATTATGCTATGCCAAGATCTCAATAATTTGGTTTCTTTTTTTAACCAACACTCTATCCCTGAGGGTCCATGCAGTGAAAGTGTTTTCTACAGTGCTAAAGGAATGGACAGAAGCCTAAATGCTTTTCCTAATCAGCATTTGAGGTCAAAATAATCAGTTCTGTCAATGTTTAAAGAAGGAATGTACAGAACAGAAATAGCATACCCTGGCTGATCTTCTGCAGAGCACTGAGCTTCAGATTTATCATATAAGGTGGCTCTGTATTTTTGGGTTTGTACTACTGATTTTCTTTCATCTTTCTAATGCATATAAAAGGAAAGAGTTCACTGACTTATTTTGCATTTTTTCAGTTATAATTACTCATTGGCAAATTTTTGTAAAAGCAGAACAAAACACCCTCCCACAGCACTACCAACAAGTACTATTTTAGCATTGAGACAATATTTTTTATATGTTCTGGAAAGCCCATAGGGTGTTTCATTTTTTACCTATCTTTTCATTCTCAGATTATTATTGTTTTTTAATTTGAGAAAACATCATACAAGGTGTAGAGGAGTAAATGGAACCTCTCCAGGGACCTGGGCTGAACCTCTGGGTACTACCAGGTATTGGGCACTGCATGATGTGTGGGAGCTCATTTCATTTCTCTTGGTCTTTTGCTCCCGTGCCCTGCCCTACCCATAATCTGTCTCCCCTATTAAAACTATAAGATAAGAGAGAACTATTCCTCACTACATACATTTTAAATGCTTATCAGAGTGAAGCTGTAATTTAAGACAGAACCTAAAAGCTAAACTGTAATAAATATTTATCTCGAACTGTAGTGATTCATGTCCTACACAATCCCTGCTGTGTAATGTATTAATATCCTTTTTGGATATTGACAGCAAAATATTTTTGCATTTCTCTTGAAATTTACTTAAAAATAGATCAATAGTTTCTTAGAATATTGGTTCTTAATGTTTGGAAGATATAAAAGTCAGTCTTTGAAAGCAAAGAATTTAATATTCATTATTTTATATGAAATTCCAAAGAAAGACTCTTCCTACTAATTCTATATTCTGAAGTGTTCTTCTAGTATTAGCAGCAGTTTAATAAAAAGCAAGATCCAATTTGAAGAAGCACAAAGGTTTTGGGTTTTTTTTTGATGAAAACCAGGGGTAGTGGAGGATATGAAGGAATAATTATATAGTGAGATAATATAAAGACTGCAGGTTTGTGTGTCTTCATATAATTCTACTAAGTATGAGATCTCATGTTTGTTAATTAAAGACTTTTCTATTTCCACTAGATGGCTGCTTCTGAAAGACTAGCTTCTTAGCATAAAATTAATTAACCTTCAGAAGACAGTCTGAGGTACTTCAATGACCCCACTGCTGCCAAAAAAATAAATCACATTACAGGATCTTTCACAAATCTTTTAAAGGCTTTCTACGATATGTGTGGTGAAAGAGTACAAAATATTAGATACCCTTTTATTTTACATTATGTGCTAGAAGAACACAGAAGGCAATTATTTCTGCATCATATATCAGAGTAGTGTCTCTTCTCACATTTTAAAATGTATGACGACATTATAAGGAAACATGTAGAAGATATCATATCACTTTCACTCTCCCTGCTCCTTACCATATACTTCTAATGTTCAACTCTTCCTTCTCCTTCCAGCCAAAAAAAGTATTATGCAGGTACTAAATTTCAAAAGTTATTGGAGCAAGTCTGTTTTTAATTCTCATCTGAAAACTACCATAACTTTGGTCCAGATTTCAAGTCATTTGAAAATACCTTTTTTGTATCCTCCTTTTGCAAGCAAGGAAAGTGAAGGATGCATCCTAATCTGGTACCAAAGCTGAAAAAAGGCAAAGATTCAATTTCTAAATCCTCCTGCCTTTTGACCAAGAACTTCATAGGTGGTCAAATAAACGCACCTAGCATCACCAGTGACCCTACTGAATTGCATTTTAGAATCTATTTTGATTTAAACAGCTTTAGTGAATTAATTTAGGAATGAAGTTTCTTCTCAAACAGTAGAACTTCTCATGGTTAATGATATGAACCTACTCAGTGGTCTGACTTGTCCATGTCAGATTTTTGGCATATCCTTTGGAGTACTATAGGGGGTTTAAGTATGGGTAAGAGTGCATTGAAGTCACGCAGACAGAATACTGAACTGAGACTCAAGACGTGAGCTTCCCTGCAGGCTCTGTGGCTCATTTCCTCTATGACTTTGGATAAATTATTCTGGCTCTGGGATTTTAGTTTCCCCATCTGTAAACTGAGAATAACAGTGTTACATCTCCTAAAACAGGTCTTAAAATCAGAAGATTTAAAAGTACACTTTATTATTGTACTAGATGTGCTATATATAGAAAATTGCATGCTTACATGAAGGAAAAGACGTTTCCATATGTATTGCACCTAACATTGGCGTACTCCAGTTCTACATCTGTTGCTGACAGACATTTGCTAGCTTTTGAAGATGTTGCTACTTAAGCTCAGACGCAAGAGAAATGGAAAGTGGAGAATCATGGGATTTGATCAAGTCTTGTGTGCCAAGGCTAGTCCTTTTCTGTCTAGTGTGAGGTCTAATAAACTACTTAGCAGTAGCTGCTTCCTGTAATCTCCAAAAATTATTGGGCTATTTTAACATTCCTTATTATAAGAGAAAGACCTATTTGCTTTTTCTGTCTTTACTACATTTTCATGCTAATGGAAACTTCTAATTTTTTTTTTTTTTTTTTTTAATAAAGCTAGCTGATTTAACTATAATGAATTCTATGATCAGGATGCCTGTATGACCCTTTCCTTCCTAAATAACTGTAATCTCTTCTCACCCCAAACAGGGAATTCTGCATCCATCTTTCAAGGATCGAAGGCCTAGCACTGATACCAGGGCTCAGAGATAGAGGAATTTGTTACATTTTAAGAAAGAGCCATGAGAAAGTCTGGGTCCATGCAAGATAAGACATGTAGACAGAAGTAGGACTGTAAAGATAGAGATGATTAGTATCTCAAAAATTCAAGGTGGAAACCCAATGTCATGGATATGTTTAAAACCCTGAAGGGAAAATGCAGAAAAATATCAGTGTCAGAGGATTTACAAGACAGCAAGCTGCCAACACTGAGGGCTCCTTCCTGCCCGATTGTCTGCCTGGCCAGCAAAGGCTCTTCAGATATCTTACTGGGGTGTTGAGCCCACTCCTGCTTAGCTTAGCAGTTTCTTAATCCTTATGATCTTGTGTGTGTATTAGCCAATACATAATTGCCTTATACCTTTATTTGTTTTTGTGTGTGTGCACGTGCGTGTGTGTGTATGTATATGCACATATATAAATATATATGTATGTACGTACCTATCAATACTCTACTTGTAAAGTCTCTTCCTGATCAGCTAAAAGATGACCAATTACAGTGACCCCAAAAGAGAGAGAAATACCAGTAAACATTTACAATACAATACAATGTCAGAGGTCACAGTGTCTTTTTTAATATTAAAAATCAGGACATTTAAAACCATTAATATAAAATCACATTAATATAAAATCACAAGTAGGTAAATGCTATGCTCTTCACCTCCCCTGGAGAAAGTTATTGAAACTCTGGAACAGTTTAAAATAAACATAATTAATAGTTCTCCATCTATTCTCAGTCATTGTGACACTCCAGAATTTCAATATGAAAGGCTGACTTTGCTGAAGGATAATGCTGGGCATTCTAAGTCACCAATTAGGATGCAAACCTGAATGCTACCTATTGCTAAAATATACTCTATTTGCATACAAAAAAAAGACAGTCAAACAAACAAGAATGATGATTCTGGAATCTAAAGTAACTGAGACATAAAGCTGGCTTTAAGCCAAGAAAAGTACCTTTTTTGAAAAAAAAAGAAAAAAGGACATGAGAAAACTTTTTTATTTCACTACTACTTGTACTGAAATAAGTTTATTTCACTACTGCTTGTAGTGAAATAAATATCGAGTCCTTTGTAGTATCTGGTCAATCCATACATTTCTGCATCCCAAACTGAAAACAATTTATTTGATAAAACTTGTTTCATTATATGAATCATAGAATATAAAACAAACAAAAAAACCTCAACATAGTTGGAGACTTACTTACACAGCAATTTAGCTTTTAGCTGTATTTTGCGACTCTTATATCAAAACTTCAGTCAGCAGCCATCTAAAGCCGGAAGAGTTTGCAGTGCTCAAACCATCTCAATTCTTTTCTCTTAAAAGTTATTCAAGTTCTAAATTTATGCTTCTGTGCCTTATAACAATAAGATTTGCAGATAACAGAAACCTATATACAGTCAGGATCTAAAAATTAATTTTTCTTTATGGTTCTCCTTAAGGCAAAAATTAATTGGTGAATCTCTGTTTCATAAACAGCTTCCCATATTTTTCTGGTATCATCCCAGCTGAGTACTACAGTCACCACTTTCTTTGCTGTAAGTCATACATGGGCAGAAGCAGCTCACTTGTAGATGTTAAATGTACTGAGTTTCCTGTCATTGTTTTAAGCATCTTCAGCTAAGCAGAAGCAATGTTTTCCAATGCAGGACCACAATATCTTTATAGTAACTGAAGTCATGCTTCTCATTTTAATTTTCTTCCTTCTGGAGTTTGAAACTGAGAGGAAAATGCCGTAGTACCATGCCACATCTCCACATTTACACAAAGCTATTAATAGAATACACAAGCACTCCAAAGTGGGAAATGTCAGAGCTAAATTTATTCTCTATGACCTTATTTCATTCTTTTTCACCACATGTTCATTACGATCTAGCATCTAATTACATAATCATATAATGTATTTGGGTTTTCTCAAGAAATCCACATGGGTTACTTGAGAAATAATTTGCAATGATAATAAAACAGGAAAAAAAATATGCACTTGTCATAAGTCATTCAGAGGAATCACCTCCAAAACCAAAACTGCACTCCTAATTTAGCTCGCTAAAGTAAGTATGTTATGTATAATCATTCTGCTGGAATGATGTGACTGTGTTCTGCATAAATACCTGGGTTTTTTGATACTAAAGTGAAAAAGGAATTGATTTGTTACTCAAATGTTTCCAGCTATATATCATGCACTTAGGTATGTCTTTGCTAACCTTGAAACAGATAGACTAGGATTCTGTGTGTGGTTCAAAATCCAGTAATGACCTTTGCCACTCCCCTAAGCATTTAAAATCCTGCTCCTAGCTAGCAGCAAGTAACTGCCCTTAATTGCAAAATTCAGAATAAACAATGCAAAGGAAAGAAAGCAACATCCTTCTTTGCAATATGTGGCATAATGAAACCACAACACGTGGGAGTTTTTTTGTCAGTAGCTGTTTAACATACTGTATAGACCTAATCCCACAGTCAGGGACTCAATTCTGTTCCATGCCTCGTGTGATAGGTGTTACAGAAAAGAAAATCTTTCAAAACACAGTCAGTATACACATCATTTTAGTAGTTTCCAAAGGGTTCCACTTGACTATTCCTCCCTTGTCTGGTCCCAGAATTAGTGATCTTCAACTCTGGAGTTTCACATTCCTCCAGGCACAACACAAATGTCCCCCTGATTTTGTAAATGCTAACAAACCTAAGGATGATTATGTGCTATCTAGTGGACTTGTTAAGTTATTACTGAATTGATTGCTTACTGAGAAGTAAAATGATAAAGAAGATGGGTTGTTCTCAGCGTAAAATTTTTCTTTGAATTTTTCATTTTACATTAATAAGTATAGGGGCAATCGCAAGTAATGCATGTAGATACATGGGATTTATATGTGCAGTCTTGACCAAGATCTTGACTGGATCTTTACCAAGATCCCCAGAAAACACAGTGCAACTGAACCCTACATCTATTTTTGGCTGCTATGCAACCAGAGAACGATTAAAAGAAGAGGTTTTATAGTAGGTATAGCAGCAAAAGAAAACAATTTATGGAAGAAAGGAACTACAGAGATTAAAAAGGAAACAAGCTACACTGAATAATTATAAACTAAAACCCAATTAGCTATTCTTTTCAAGGCCGCCTTCTACCACTGGTTATTTCATCTGAGGAGACTTTGGAAATCCTATTCACTGTTGGCATTTGTGAATACAGAAATTTCCTTTTGAGGCACAACTGACTGCCCAGGGAGGTTGTGGAGTCCCCTTCTCTGGAGATTTTCAAGACTCGCCTGGATGCAGTCCTGAGTAATGTGCTCTAGGCAATCCTGCTCTAGCAGGGGAGTTGGACTAGATGATCTCTAGAGGTCCCTTCCAGCTCTGAAGATTCTGTGATTCTGTGATTTATTTACTGTTTCCCAATAATTATTATTTTCTGAGAAATAATAATACAAACTTCTCATCAGAAGGTAGGCAGAAGATGTACTTTCTAAATAGTTCTTGTATACTTAGCAAACTACAGTCTGACCTTGCTTTTTTTAAAAAAAATCTTCAATACTTTTGAAAACACAGCAAAATGTGTGTCCTACATTCATGCGGGCACATACTGAATGAAATATGGGAAAAAAAGAAGTATATTTAATGAAGAATTATTATCCAAAGCTAGATAAAAAGTGTGTAATCTGATAGAATTCTTTAAAATTTATATAATACAAAAGCTCTTCTTGAGTTAGTCTGTAAAGGAGTGGCATGCAGCTTACCAATTTATAGATCAATATAGTGTCTGCCTGAAACATCAGAGACCTTCTTCAAAGATCTTTTTCAGACAATGAAAAGGGGATGTCCTTTTGCACGTGTCTAAAGAGGCTTTAAAAGTAGCAAATATTTCTTTATCATAATTGATTTCTACTTCAGTAACGGTTACTTTCAAGTAACGTGCTCATATCATAAACTTAGTCAGCTTTTCCATCAACTTTTTGATGTCAGAAATCAGCTTTTGGCTGGTAAAACTTCATTTTTTTCCTACCAATTTCTAACTCACATTTCCTACAATAGCACTTCATTTGGCATGCTAAACTTTAACAACTCTCAGTAAAGCAAAGAGAGTTTCATAAGAAAACAAATACTGTAATACATATTTGATTGACATATGCAACAACAAAATTAAAATTAATCCACCCTTTAAGCAGATTTTGTTTTATTTAGTCTTTTGCTCCTACTTAGTCTGTCTACTTTAACACATTGTACTTTTAAATCCAGATAGCCTTGACATACATAAAGATAAGATAGTTACAATACCAGATTGCTCTTTCCTTGGTATTTGAAAACTGTCTAACTGGTGCTGTTATTTCTGTGTCTTTTCTGAACTACTTAAAACCTTGGTAAAATAGCACCAGACAGCTGTTTGGTCCCTTAACTTTTTTATTATTGCTTGCACATTTCTCGGTGACTCAGTTCTCTCCTTATATTTGATGTCCATAAATCTGGCTATTTTTGTAGTGCCAGGTCATGACTGTTTCAGTTGTTATTGAAAAAGCTGTCTTTTTTTGTGGACAATATAATTAGAGACTCAGGATCACTGTTGTCAACACCTATCTATTGGAAATGTTGACTGCCACAGTGTGATAAAAGACCCATAATTCAATTTGATCAAAGTGCCTTAAATAACTACGTACACTGGTGAAACTATGAAATATTGATCAGTTCTTTCAAGTAATTCTGAAATAACCTACTTCAGATCTTAAAGACATACAAAGGTTTCCTATTTTAATTGTCCAAAACTACTAAAACTCCATTTACGTTAAGAATGGATTCAATAATGTTTACAAATAGAATTATAATAAAATTTTTTATACTTAATTAATAAGTTATTTCCAAGACTACAAAAAGACTTGGAGGAGTTTTAGGTAAATTGGATAGCCATCATTTGTTTTGAAAATATATTTTCTTTCTTCTGAATATGGTGAAGATCAAATAAAATTACTGATTTGCCTTCATATAAAAACTACATCTCTTTTTATTACTGATTACCGTAATAATACCACTTAACCTTTATATAACATATTTTATGTTCAAAACACAGTACAGAGGTTAAGTAATTAATCCTTCCAAGACTGCATGTGAACAAAGTGTCAAGTGTCATCTTCATTTCATGTTGACAACACAGAGGTGAAGAAGTAGAACGGTTTGCCCAAGGCAATTCAAAGGGGAAGGGATGGCACCAATATTATGAACTGAGGACCCTTTTGTTCCAAGATTACACTGTCTTCCCATGATAAACTAATGTTTATGTCTACTGAAACAATGTCTCTCTTCCTCCTCTCCAGTTTTAATGGATCATCCCTTAAAAAAAATAATACTAATTTCCATTTATAGCAACATCTTCCTAAACACTGTGATGATTTTGTTCAAGGTTATTACATTTCATTGTCATAAATCATATTATCTTTTTTTATTTCCCTCTAACTTTTCCATAACTTTGCTTGTAATGCCAGGTGTACAGCCTAATGTGCCATTGGAACAATGGAAACTATTTTACTTACTGCCTTTAAAAAGAATTAGCTATGCAATGCGTAGCTCTATATTCATGCACCTCAGTACAGTATTGACATGGACTGTTACATGGCTGTATATGACACCATTTTGGGACTGTCTGTACACTGCAAAGTACTTACGCTGGATTTTAGGAGGCTGTATACTTTCTATGTTTTTTTCCCCCTTATGCCATCACAAAGATTGAGGACCAGCTCATCACTGATGTTCAGTAGGCCGCTCATACCATCTTTCCACATCTTGCGGCCCTTGGTGCCCACCTGGAACTAGTACCAGCCTATTTTATTCACTTTTTTATATCCTATCTGTCACCTTAGCTTCTCACAGTCTTATACTCTTGGCATGCTGTAAACTGTACTCTCTTAGTTACAGCATGACTAAAAGGTGGAAGGAGCTGAGGGGGAAAAGACTAACTGATATGTTTACTATTGTTGTTTTGTCATACTCATATGGCAAATACTGTCAAACCCTCCACTGCATGGAAAGGAACCTTATTTATTGACAAACACTAAAATAGCTCAAATGCCCTAGGGTTCAACTGTATAGCTCCATAACTTTGGGATACTAATACAGTACAAGTCAGTCACCATACAACTACAATATAGACATCCATGGTGATTTGACAAAGGATGATATTGGGGTGAAAAAAAAAAAAGAGAGAGAAAAGAAAGAAAGACAAAGGACCTTTTAACCTACATTATTACACAGTTTGTAAGGACTAGAAATTACAAACCATGGAAGAAGCTTGCACAAGTGTCTATGGTGTGTCAGAATAAGAGGGTACCATACAGATGAGAGAGAAGTGTGTTCCCTTACCTTCTACGTGCTATGGCTGAAAAGTAGGTAACATCAACTTTGCAAGGATATTGTTTGTCCTTAGGCAGATATGGGAGTTGTATATGCTGACAATAAGAATATCAGGTTATAATATTTAATATCTTGAAATGCTTTTCAAAGATGATAAAAAACGATGGTTGATGATTTAAATCTCTAAATATGCAGGATTAAGATGGGACATTTATGTATGATAAATTATTTTACATCCACTTGCTGCATGATTCTTTCCTTTTATGTAAAATATTTGGTTACTATTGGTTACAGCTAGAGATAGGATAGATAATTCAGAAGACAGACTTTTATACAGTGTAGCAAATATTATTTTTATAATGACTAGCACAGTACTTTGGGTTCCTGAAATTAAAGGTGTTAAATACATGAACATTGTATTTTTATTGGGAAGAACTTCCATCACACACAAAATTTAAAGTAAGTTTAATTGGTTGCAGTGTAACTTCTCATGAGAATGGTGTGATTTAAGTATTTTAAAACTGTTCCTGTAGTCTGATCATGAATCTTCTACGGTGCCATGACATTCATGCCATATCTGTATGAGGAGGGAAATTATCCTTTCACTTACATCCATGCAAACATGCTATCGGCTAAATTAAAAGAAAGCACTGAACAATATACACCTAAAGTTTTTAGGTGGAATGATAACTTGGGTATAGTAACTCCTATTATAAAGCCAAGCCACAAGCTGACTGCAGTGAAGCTGAAAGGGGACTGATTACATCCCTATTACAAATCTGAATCTGCAAAAAGTCTACTCACATCAACACTGTCAAGGCTATTTCACTAGTATAGAAAATAAACAGAAGCAGATTTGTTGCACAAATTTCAAATACACTTCTTTGCTGTTTGACATCTGTAGTTCTAGGTCTAGGTATCATTGCCATGTAGAAGTCTAAGTGGGAAAGATAAGGATGCTTTTGGGACTCCTGGTCTTATTTTGCACTGGAAAAAGCAAATATTGAATTGGTTTCAGTTTAAGATAAACAGTCAGAACGTCCACATATGGAAGCAAGACTTCATAGTATTAGTGCATTATCTCTGCTTTGGAGACAGAAAGGCCTTATTTATGGAGTTTAATTATCGTCTAATAGTTTAATTGGAGTTTATGCGATATTTAACAGCAGGGTGGACCTTCTGTGTGAAAAAGATGGATTTACTAGGAAGTGGTTGATAGTATACCCAATGCAACATTACATATCACTCCAGAAAACAAGTTTGGGATCTGCTACTAAAAGACTACTAGAACACTTAATTCTAACTTTCATGACAGGAAACAAAACAATTATATTTTAAACCCCTGAAACAGTTTTGGTTTACTCACTTCCTGTTACAGGTGAAATCTTTGCTTATTTTCCCTGAAGCATTCATAATCAGGGGCTCCATGCCCCAAATGCCCATTGTAGCTAGGGGAATCCATTTCCCACTGAAGTTCAAACAGATTAAGTATTTAGGATATGGGTAGCATAATGCAGGAGACAGGATAAGATACAGAATGCTGCAGTTTTCTCATAAAGTATTAGAGGTTTTCTGTAGCAAATATTTGATATCTTTTTGGAAAATCAGACTGTTAACAATTGGTGATATTACAAGCTATAGGTTGTCTAATACTACTGTGGATGCTCCTGAAAGAGTATACAAATACTGTGAAGTTATGTTCTGCCAATTACGGATCCTTTGCAAAGGACAAATATTTTGTCAGTCCTTAAACAGCTGCCTCATGAGAGAACAGGAAACATCTTTCCTCCTAGAAATCCCAGAGGCACTAATCACTTCAAAAAGGATAGAGAAGACACGGGACACTGACTTGCTCATGCACAAACATAAGTCTGGGAAAAAATAGTTTAAAAAATATGAAAGTTGATGCAGCGTGCAAATTTTCACTGCTTCTCTGGGAAAAAGGGTAGTTTTGACTCCATCTGGAAGCATACTTTCACCCTGTGTGCCCTAAAGGCTTTGAAGAGACCTGGAGTTAGCCACAGCTTTGAGGTGGATCTGCCTAGCCTGTCTCCTATTCTAAATTCCCCAAAAAAGAATGAAGGTGACTTTTAAAGTTACCTTCCCCTCCCCCCCAAAAAAACAACCCAAATCCATCCTAAATCCCACACAATAAAGAGGACAGGTTCTATCAGACTAGATACCAAAAAAACTTTATTTTTTTAAGTAGATCCAACTAAAAGTGACTATGTCAGACACAGTGGAAGTAATACCAAAAAAAGTCACATACAACTCTCTCTGCTTACTCATGGTGTCTTTGAAAATGGTCGTCCTTGGTCCACCTTTGGTGTGAATTAACCCATATCTGCAAATAGTAACAGGCTCCCCATAATCTCCAAGAAGATTTTTCCTATTATCTCTGATGTCTGGTCAGCTGCTCTCTCCTTTTCGCAGCTGAGTATCCTGATCCTTCAGGCTCCCCAGCATTTTACCGGCTCTTCTGTCTGATACATCTTGCATTCTGTGAAATCTTATCTCCCCTGAGCATGGCGAGGAGCTCCCTGAGGAAAGCACATTCTCACCCATGTGAGAAACATGACATCCAGCATACTATGAAAAAAAAAATACATGACATATTTATCAGATCATCTGTACATCATGATATTGTATTATATTTGTAGAAAAAAAATTATCCAATAATTTAGCATATTCATACTTAGCTGACACTTAGCATACTTAGTGACATAATTTCATCAGATTATGTTTGTGATTTCATCCCCTTAAGGGAAAATAATGTAAAAAGATAGCACATAAAATACATGGTGTCTATCTCCAGCACAATATAATATCTCAGCAATATATCTAAGTGATTTTGCCTATTTAGCCTTCTGTAATAAAACAAAAGAAAAAATGTGTGATTATGTTATAGGAAAAGGTCCATCCAAATGTATTAACTCAAGAGTTAGACTTGAGTAATATGTATTTAAATATGTATACAGACCTGAGTCAGTGAGATTCCTTTTGCTGACGGTAAGGAAAGATCCTCCCCTGTAATAGAGCTTTTAAAGTTGAGAGACAAACATTTAAAGCAAACAGAGTATAATAAGACCAAAATCGCATAGTTAAGTGTAAGAAGTTATTTGTAAATTGACCAATTTACACTCCTACTGGTAAGATTTGTCATGCCCAGTAGTAATGACTATGAACTATCTTGTTTACACAGTATAGAAGATTAAGTCATATTTCTCTCTTGGAAACACAATATGATTATCTTGCTGCATTTTGAGAAGTCACAAGCAAAAATTGCATTAATTTAATCTGTATCAGAAGAGGCCTCTATCCCTTCATGATTAAAATATATAAAAGCTGTTAATTTTAATTTTCAATGGTTCATGTTAATCTAATATATATTCAATTTTCATAAAAATAGTAATAAACACATTGTCTAATACCAAAGAAATGCAAATCTGATATTAATATGAGAAAAGAAGACACTGTATTAAAAAATAATCACAACACATAATGAAATATGCAACATTACCATTTTACCAGCTCATATATCAGCAGATCTTGCATATTTGTACCTAAATTTTTTGTAAAAAAAGTAGTTTAGCGTGCTCATTATGTTTATTTCTATTTGTTTATCCGAATAAGTGAAACAGATGACTTTTACAGCATATAATATTTGTGATTTTATGTACGCTAGTGTTTTCTGCAGTAAAACTGTATTACCCCAAACACATTATGAATGAAATTTCACTAACATTTGTTATTTATATAATGTCCTGTATATCATTTGCTTATAGAGTCATATCGGGAGAGCAACAGCTTTGTGTTCATGCATGCACGCATAGTCACATACACTTTACTAAAATTCACTGAATTTCCAAAATCATTGAATATTATAATCAACAGTGCTTGTAAAATTGAATACTATATGTTATATAAGTTGTGAATATCTCACCTAGACAAAATGTATTTAACTTATGTATGTATTTGACTTATGTCATTTTTTTCTATCCTAGAGAGTAAGGCACTTTACGAAATGAGTAGCGGAAGGTGCTAGTAGAATGGTGCCGTTAGATGAAAAAGCTGCAGGAAGAGGCAAACTACGCACCACCAGGGTAGCTGAGCAAGATTGCCAGTGTCTTTGCAGAGACTGTGCAGAGACAAGATCCTGAGAGCTACGGTTTAAGGAAAGATCAAGAAAATACCCTCAGATGAGCAGTAGATGGAGATCACCACAAAAAAAGAAAGGCTGGAAACTTCTGACTTCTGGCAAGAGAAGGAAGACTGCTTCCCCACCAGATGCAGATCTGTAGCTTCAGATCAGGTATAGTACCCTGGGGAGCCAGAGACAAGTGTCCGTGTGAGGAGGGAAAGAGGGGGTGATAGCTGTCAGAGACTGCTCCCTGTGAGGACAGAAATACCCACCTGATGTGCTCTAACTTGCATATCACAGGAGGCGTGTTTCTTGCTGTGGTGGGTTAACCTTGGTTGGCTGCTTCAGGAAGACAGGCGATAAAATAAGATGAAAGACTTTGTGGGTCAAGATAAGACAGAGAGATCACTCAGGACCTGGGAAACTACAGGCCAGTCACCCTCACCTCCATCCCTAGAAAGGTGGTGTAACAGCTCATCCTGGATGTCATCTCTAAGCATGTAGAGGAAAATAAGGTTATCAACAGTGGTCAATATGGATTCACCGAGAGCAAATCATGCTTGACCAATGTGATAGCCTTCTACGATGGCCTGACTGGCTGGGTAGATGAGGGGAGAGCAGTGGACGTTGTCTACCTAGACTTCAGCAAGGTTTTTGACACTGCCTCCCATAACATCCCAATAGATAAGCTTAGGAAGTGTGGGATAGATGAGTGGACAGTGAAGTGGATTGAGAACTGGATGAATGGCAGAGCTCAGAGAGTTGTGATCAGCAGCACAGTCTAGTTGGAGGCCTGTAATCAGCGGTGTTCTCCAGGGGTCAGTACTGGGTCTAGTCTTGTTCAATATATTCATCAATGACCTGGATGAGGGGACAGAGCGTACCCTCAGCAGAGTGTGTCATCAGCTGATGACACAAAACTGGGAGGAGCGGCAGACACACCAGAAGGCTGTGCCGCCATACAGTTATATCTGGATAGGCTAGCATGTTCGGCGGAGAAGAACCTAATGAAGGGGGTGTAGGGCAACAACAAGGGCAAGTGTAGGGTCCTGCACCTAAAGAGGAATAATCTCATTCACCGGTACAGGTTAGGGTGGAAAGGAGCTCTGCAGAGAGGGACCTGAGAGCCCTGGCGGACAACAAGTTCACCATGAGGCAGCAATGTGCCCTTGTGACTGAGAAGGCCAATGGTCTCCTGGGGTGCATTAAAAGAGAGCGTGGCCAGCAGGTTGAGGGAGGTCATCCTCCCCTCTACTCTGCACTGGTGAGGCCGTATCTGGAGTACAGTGTTCAGTTCTGGGCCCTCTCAAGAAAGATTCAAGATTCAAGTTCAAGAAAGACAAGGAACTACTCAAGAGAGTCCAGCGGAGGGCTACAAAGATGATCAAAGGGAATGGAGGACCTCTCTTATGAGGAAAGGCTGAGAGACCTGGATCTGTTTAGCCTGGAGAAGACTGAGAGGGGATCTCATCAATGCTTATAAATATCTAAAGGGTGGGCGTAAAGAGGATGGGGCCAGACTCTTTTCAGTGGTGCCCAGCAACAGGACCAGGGGCAACAGGCACAAGCTGGAACACAGGAAATTCCATCTCAACATGAGGAATCACGGAATCACGGAATCACGGAATCACGGAATCTTCAGAGTTGGAAGGGACCTCTAGAGATCATCTAGTCCAACTCCCCTGCTAGAGTAGGGTTGCCTAAAGCACATCCCTCAGGGCTGCATCCAGGCGGGTCTTGAAAATCTCCAGAGAAGGGGACTCCACAACCTCCCTGGGCAGCCTG
The DNA here is from genome assembly GCF_028500815.1 of Rissa tridactyla. Lineage (NCBI taxonomy): Eukaryota > Metazoa > Chordata > Aves > Charadriiformes > Laridae > Rissa > Rissa tridactyla. The sequence goes on from NC_071466.1 coordinate 109,251,242, forward strand.
TTCCAGTGCTCTGTCACCCTCACTGTAAAGAAGTTTTTCCGTGTATTTGAACGGAACTTCCTATGTTCTAGCTTGTGCCCATTGCCCCTTGTCCTGTCGCTGGGAACCATTGAAAAGAGCCTGGCTCCATCCTCCTTAAACCCACCCTTTAGATACTTGTAAACATTAATCAGGTCCCCCCTCAACCTTCTCTTCTCCAGGCTAAAGAGTCCCAGCTCTTTCAGCCTTTCCTCATAAGGGAGGTGCTCCAGTCCCACAATCATCTTGGTTGCCCTTCGCTGGACTCGCTCCAGTAGTTCCCTGTCCCTCTTGAACTGGGGAGCCCAGAACTGGACACAGTACTCCAGTTGTGGCCTCACCAGTGCAGAGTAGAGGGGAAGAATGACCTCCCTCGACCTACTGGCCACAGTCTTCCCTATGCAGCCCAGGATGCCATTGGCCTTCTTGGCGACAAGGGCACACTGCTGGCTCATGGATAATTTGCTGTCTACCAGGACCCCCAGGTCCTTCTCCTCAGAGCTGCTTCCCAGCATGTCCGCCCCTAACATATACTGGTGTTTGGCATTCTTCCTTCCCAGGTGCAGGACCCTACACTTGTTTTTGTTGAACCTCATTAGGTTCTTCTCTGCCCAAAAACTTCTTTGAAGGTGACGGAGCACTGGAACAGGCTGCCCAGAGAGGCTGTGGAGTCTCCTCTCTGGAGATATTCAAAACCCACCTGGATGCATTCCTGTCCAACCTGCTCTAGGTCAACCTGCTTTGGCAGGGGGGTTGGAGTAGATGACCTCTAAAGGTCCATTCCAACCCCTACCATTTTGTGAATCTGTGATTACTGTCATAGGCAAAACAGACTTGACCTCGGGAAGATTAATGTAATTTTTTTTCCCTATTAATAAAAGTGTAGGATAGTTAGAAATAAAAAACAAAACTGAAAACACCTTCCCTCTCACTCTCCCACTTGTTCCCAGGCTCAGCTTCACTCTAATCCCTCTATCTCCTCCCCTCAGCCAGTGCAGGGGAATGGGGGTTGCAGTCAGTCCATAACACTTCTCTGTTGCTCCTTTCTCCTCATAGTTTCTGCCTTCTCCAGCATGGGTCCTTCCCACAGGCTGCAGTCCTTCAGAATAAACCTGCTCCAGCCTGGGGACCTCCGGGGCTGCAGAGTGTATATCAGCTCCATTGTGGTCCTCCATGAGCTATTGGGGGACAATCTGCTTCACCATGGTCTTCTCCATGGGCTACAGGGGAATCTTGTCTCTGGCGCCTGGAGCACCTCTTCCCCCTCCTGACATTTTTTCACTTCTCTTTTTCACAGTTGCTGCACAGCTTTTTTTACCCTCTCTTAACTCTGTTATCTCAGAGGCACCACCAGTGCCGCTGATAGGATTATCTTTGGACTGCAGTGTTTTAGAGCCTGCTGGAACTGGCTTTCTCTGACATGGGGGCAGCTCCTGGTCTCTTCTCACAGAAGTCACCCCTGCAGTCCTGCCCACTACCAAAACCTTGCCATGTAAACCCAATACACCCCCAAATCTGGGATGTTATGGAGAAAATACCAAGTCTTACCTTATCATCGGGCTATTAACCTCTGCTGTTCATCCATCTGGGCACCAATGATACTGCTGGGTCAATCCCAAGCATGTCAAGGGAGACTGACTACAGAGCTCTGGAAGTGAGAGTCAAGGGACTAAGGATCTCCTCAGTCTTGCCAGTGAATGGATCGATGGCTGGGGGGGCTGATGCCACAGGAAGAGCTTTGGTTGAAACAAAATTTGCCTTGTATCACTATTTAGTGCTATTGCATCAGTCCATTGACATATGATGTGATTGTATATATATTGATCTACTTATGTCAGGTTTTCAAATGTGTATCGAGATATGTTTATATGCAAATTACCAGGGATAGGAATAGGCTCAGTCAGGTAGCTCTTTAGAGATAAGGCCGTGCTCACCCAAGCAACATAAATACAGAGGTTCTTCCCAGGCAGAAGTTGCTGAGCTGTGTGCAGTGCTGAGCTCATAATCACCAGTAGTGTAGCAAGAACGTTAACAGTGTATGGGATGGAATGTCCACAAAGTGTTTGCCACTGTCGCACTCCGTTGTAACCCCTGGTGTGGTAACTACATATAATTGTTACCTGAACTGGGCATTATGACATGGCTGAGCGAAATATCTGACCTTTATGCAACCTCTCTGATGAACTGCTTTTGTCAGACAACTGCAGTTATCTTCAATATATTTCACAGATCTTTGGCGATGAAAAATCTGTGAGGATCTGCACACTCAGTATGCTGAACGTCTGACTCGCTGTATCTAAAACCTCCTTTAACTCTGTGATTGCAAAGGGAGAATAGTGCTTCATGTACCTTGACCTCCTGCTTTCACTGCTTTTTTTGCCTGCTCAGCAGACTAGCAGCAGTTACAGCCTTCTGTGCCCTCGTCTGATTAAAGCAGGGGGCTTTCTCTAATGGGAGGTGCAATTATTTCCTCTTGAATCTTTTTGTCAGCCATTACTTAAACTCAAAGCCATTTTGTACTGACAATGTAGCAACATATTGATCCACCCAATTTGTCTGCACTGGTAAAATTCTTAGCAGCCCATTACATATGCTACTTCAATACTAATGGATTTGACACTCACACATGGAAGAAATATTAGGTATATGTCGGTTTTCGGCTCTCAAAGACAAGCCTACTCCACATTTCAGACAACTGTTTGCCATTAATTGCAGGTGCAGTTTGCCAGCTCTTGAGTTCAGACATGATAGCTTTGCCACAACTTTGAAACATGGAATAGCACAATTCAAGGGCTCTGCAGTCTTCCTGCTTGTTAATTCATTGTCTAAGGGACAAAGGTGAGCCACTGCCTAAGACGGTTGTCCTGGTTTGGGGTGGAGCAGGGACAACTTTCTGTGCAGTGAGAGAGGCTCTTGCTTACGCTTGTTGCTGTGGCAACCAGGGTCAGCTGACACGGGTGTTTACCCCGTGGGGGGTCCCACCTGTGGGGAGGAGCAGACAGGTCAGGTGACCCAAACTGACTAATCAAGTGTTCCATCGCATCTGCCATGCTCGGTATAAAAGCTGAGGGATCAGGGAGGCAGTTCTAGTCCCCAGCTGCTTCTTCACCAGGGAGTGCTGTTTCTCCTTCTTTGATGCCTGCTGTCTTAGGAGGGCCCTGTCAGTTCATCTGCCTTTGAGCCCAACCAGCGAGTTCTGGAATCCAGTTCCCATGTGTTGCTGAGTCCAGTCTGGGATTTCCCCACTGCCTGCCTGCTGGTGACATCTTCCTGGGAACTTGATATGGTTAGATATATGTATATATAGTATCTATTTCATTATTAATATTTTGTTGAAGTAGTCTAGTCTTTTCTCAACTAATAAGTCTCTTTATCTCTCTTCTTTTTCTCCTTGGAGCAAGAGGTGGAGGAGAGCACCCGTTGTCTTGTCATTGACCAACCCAGCCCAAACCATGACAGTGATTTATCATGCAATGGAAAAGCAATTGTAACACAGTAGCTACCACCACTACAGGGCTGCTAGAGACCAGTATCACTTAGCACTCTTAGCATTTCACTCTAGCTTTTACATAACATTCAGATTCCATTTTAGCTAACCTTGCACTGGACTCAAAGGTACTGCATAGGGTGTCAATATATTTATACAGACAAGATTAAGAATTGTGGATATTTTCATTCAAAATTTTCTGGCTTTGGAAAGCTGTCCTTCTCAGCCTGTCCTGTAATGCATTTAATTTGATAACTAAAATATTAAAGTAGTAAGCCCTCATGTTTAATCCTTGCAACTTCAGCTGTTTCAGGATCATATTTACAGACAGCCTTGAGTTCAATTTCTGCAAACACTGAGGTCAGTGAGAAAGTTCATAAGCTAAAGTTACTTGGCAGTTTGACAGTACTGTCCAGCTCAGACTGTACTGTAATGAAAGAAACAAGCACTGCAAGTTACTGTAGTAAACCCACCTATGACAAGGCATGCCCTGATTTATCAGCCTCGCTTTAATCAAATATTTTACCTACTTTAAAATAAACACTTTAAGACAGCTATCATTCTTAAATATAGACAGTCATATCAGTTAGAGCATAGTTGCCCTTTTTGAGATAAAATGAATCCCACTGAATTCAGTTGCACACAGGTTTCTTCAAGATTCATGGTAAAACCTGATCCTGATTTTGGTAAAAGCAAAATCTACCTGAATCTTCACTCAAAAATTTAGCTAAGGGAAAAGAAATCAAAGATGTATTCAAAATCAATTAGATGTCTAATTTTTATTAAGTTTTAGAAGCTGGATATATGAAATAACAAATTAGCTGTGAAAAACAAAGATTACTTTTTTTTTTACACCCTCAATATATGGAGTGATAAGGTTAGATATCAGGATTCACAATTTACTCATTAAAAATCTTGTTAAAACAGAACAAAGCTAAACAAAACCTAGCAATGCAGTGCTATTACTTCACAAGTGCTCCCACTTAATTTTCAAAAAAATTCAAGTGTTCTTTTTGTATGCATTGTCTATGCATATGTACGTACTGTGTGTAAGGTGAAAGCTGAGGAAGAATCAGTATATAATATATTGTATTATATAATATGATAATTCCTGGAGTCATAGTCTCTGCAAATACTGGTCCGTATTAAACAACTTATTTAGCCCTTTCTGTTATGGACTATTTTTTCAGGTGTAATTTTTGTGCTGGCATGGGTTTTTGACATTTATTTTTTTTTTTATTTAACCTCTCACCTTAAGGAGCTGATAAAGAAGCTCTTTGTCGAGATGCTGGAGGAAAGCAATTCCACGCTTCTATCTCTAATCCGTTGTCCACAGTCAACTGGGGCAATACCTGGACATACCTGGTGAGACAGAATGCACTGATGTTGAAGCCTTTCAAGCTAAGTTTACTTAAAGAAGAGCCATTCATTGATTGCACATCATCTTCTATTTAGGAAATCTGCATGAAAATACTCAAAGAAGATGGATGTTGTGTCGTCGTCTTCTCCCTTCAGCCTTCTCTCTTGTATTTACGTCAATACGGTATGTAAACTTATGTGAGACTGGCTTGCAGACTCATGGCCAACCTCTGAAATGTACAAATATCTTCAGAATGGTTTTACAAATATTTTCCCAAATAATAAAGGATATTCACTTTAGTGTGCATTCTCTGATTTAGTGCCCACTTTCATTAATATTCTGTGAACAGTTAATATTAAAAGAATGTTGGGATTCATATTAATATTCTTCATGAATACATCATTTAATGAATATATGATTATAATACTCTCAATGAATACCAATGGGCAATGTAACTGCAAGAGTATTGCTGAATGGCAATTTTTTATTTTATAAATATGTATATTTGCACTTTTAACCTGAGACACAAAAAAGATGATTTCAGTGAAAATTCTGAGTGTTTTTCATGAACACCCAGTTCATGAAAAATTAGAATAAAAGTTGAGTAACTTAACAGCTTACAATTTACCAGATGTTTTGAAGTAATTTAAGTAATAATTTTGAAAGCTTGTGATGATCTATATACAGACAATATACTGAAGACCATATACACACAAAGACTAACCATGTAAATGATCTAGAGGAAATTTATGCACCTTGTGGTCAGACAATTCAAGAAGATAAAAAGTGTCTAAACCAATAAAAAGTTTCAGGAAATAGTGAATTGTGTTCAGGAAATTTGTTTTCATTCTGCTTTCTGATTCTTGTCACTTAACCCGTGTTGTTTCCCTGTGTTCCCTGTGTAAGAATAAGATTAACATATTTGCATGTTGTCCATTTGTCTTGCAAACGACCTTAGGAAAGACTTCCACTTATTGCGTGCATATGCAATGCTTAAAACAAAGGTAAGCTGTGACCTTGAGATACTTCTACAGTACATATACTAGTCAGTATTATTATCATTAATATTTAATTCAGTTAACATTTTAAAAATTTGAACCAACAAATTGAAAAATCAGAATTCACACAGACTTCAAAATAGAAAGGTGCTTTAAATATTTCTTTTCAAATAGTTGAGCATAAAGTTTAAAACTAAAAGAATTTTTCTTAGCTTTATAGAGTAAAAAAAAAATGATGAAACAGTGGAAGAGAAGAAAAAAAATGAGAGTAGACAAATTTTACAGGTTTAGACAGCTGAACACACATTCTCTCTTTCAACAGTTGTGTACAAGCAGAAGGAAGTTAAATGTCTAAATGTTACCGCTTCTATTTAATATTTCAGTACGAATAAACTTTTGTCATGATTGAAGGCACAAAAAATTGGCCACCATACTGACAGCCTCTTTAAGTATATTTTTGATATGAAGTCAAACTGAAATCTCAAGTGTTCAGCTTGAAGTATAAAGCATGTTGCTATGGAGGTTCATAAGAGCTATAGTGAGGAATCACCCACTTGCCCAAACATAATAGCATGAAGCAGGCTGCACAGGAACGTGTCCAGGCAGGTTTTGAATGTCTCCAGAGTTGGAGACTCCACCACCTCTCTGGGCAGCCTGTGACAGTGCTCTTCCACCCTCAAAGTAAAGAAGTTCCTCCTCATGTTTCGATGGAACTTCCTGTGTTCCAGCTTGTGCCCATTACCTCTTGTCCTGTCCCCGGGCACCACTGAAAAGAGCCTGGCCCCATCCTCCTGGCACCCATCCTTTAAGTATTTATAAGTGTTGATAAGGTCCCCCCTCAGCTGTCTTTTTTCCGGAGTGAAAAGACCCAAGTCCCTCAGTCTTTCTTCATAAGAGAGGTGTTCCAGTCCCCGAATCATCTTGGTAGCCCTTTGCTGTACCCTCTCCAGCAGTTCTCTACTTTGGCAGCGGGGTTGGACTAGATGATCTCCAGAGGTCCCTTCCAACCCCTACCATTCTGTGAAGGAACAATAAATAATAGTTGGGATAATCATTGCAGTTTTACTCCTCTGCACATCGCAGAAAAACTTCTTTAATGAAAAGCATTAGACGCATTTGAATGTTGCTACACTGAGGATCCCTGGATCCAGTTTCTACTTGATACAAGAAGTGTGTATCCCTCACATGGCTCTCTTAAATTTCAGTTCTTCTTGCAGAGAAGAAATTTGCCTCTTAAAGCTGAAGACGAATAAAAGTTTTTATCTGAAACATTACATATGGCTTAGGTCACAACATTAGTGAAAGGACATTCAAAAGAGAGATTAAAAGATGCACAACAGAAGAAAACAAAAATTACTCGGGACCTTGGGGACTGAAGCTATGATGAAAGACCAGTCAGGCACGGTCAACATAGTTTAGATGCAGAAGACTTCAGAGCATGCTTACTGAAGTACATATAACATGCTGTTGAAGTTAAATTCAAGGCTACGTGGACTTTAAGATGTGCGAATTAAAGTGATAGAACGTACGTATACTAGCTATATAAATTCTCTTTTTAGGTAATGCAGTGTAGCTGAATGCTTAACTTGAATATTCATATTTAGTCATAAATGTGCTAATGAAACCAGGAATGTAGACTAATTGCTTATGTGCTACTTTACCTTTTAACAGCTTACATTCTCGGGCATTCACTGTATCTATTCAGGAGCTTTGTTTTTGGCATTGCTATCTGAAGTTGTATAAGAAAAATAGAAATTCTCCTGAAAGCTCTTTTCCACAATAAAAGAAATTTAAAATGTAATTTCTCTGAGGATTTTCTAAGCATTTGCTGTATTTCACTTTCTACGCACATATTTTGATTTCTTTTCTCACCTATTTTCTGTCATCGGTGAAAAAAGTCTATTATGTCTAACAAACTTTTGACTTCACTAAAAGCCATTGAAACTTTCTCATCATATTGGAATTTGAATTTTGCACTGCACAAACCTGAATCAGACACTATCAAGAAGCTCCAAAAACCTCAGCTGATAATTCTAAAATGCTTGTGAAAACCCCAGTCTAGATATTCTGGTTACTTCTGAATTACTAGGTGAGATGAAAATAGAGTTTAACTGCTAGGTGTAAAATATCACAAACCATAGGTGGACGTATTTCTCTCATATTTCATTCATTTTGGTCGTTCCATCTGAACTCATTTACTATGGATCAATAGATGGGTAGTATCCTGCTTCTTCACAAACATAGTTTTAGGTGGCAAAACCACAGTTTAAAAAATCTTTGCAATATCTGTCATGCTGTGGAGCATGTCATGCATGTGGAGCAGTTTTACAAATATTAATAGTTTTCTCAACATTTATTTTATTTTAAAATTAATTTCCCTTTATTAAAGGCTGTTCTCGCATCAAATGTGCATTTCCCAGCCTCTGATTTTATCAGTGCAAGGCTAGCCAGAAAAACAGCATTTCGATGATGAGATGTGTAAATTTGTCCTAGTTAAAACCTGATTATTTGTTAGTCTGAAGACTTATAGCAAATAAAAACTTTCCAATCACCATTCTGGAGAGTGCTAACAAAAAGAGTCGAACAGATAGATACTCAAGAATACTTTTAAAGACATGTCTGAGCATAAAAGGATATGCAGCTTTATTTATTTCTGTATTTCTTGCATCTTACTAATGGTGAAAAAAATTAGGTCACACAGTACTTGAGAATGTGCTTGTTACTGTAAAGTACAATATAATATATCATCCTAGCCAATGTCCTTTCCCAGAGACAAGGTAACAGAACATCAGCAGAATTTGGTTGCAAATCTTCTTTATTGATGGTGATTTTTGTCTAGTTCAAGCAAAATATTTGTTGACTCTTGCTAACACATAAATAAAGAAATTCCTTTTTATCTCTATCTTATTCTATGTAAATGAGGGTTTAGGGCAAACATAAGAGCTGTACAAAGCAATATTTTAAATTATCGTTTGCATGCTTTATTTTCTCTCTTCAATCAGGACCAATATTTTGTTAAATAGAAGATGAGAGAAGGGAAAATAAAAGGGGTGGTTTTCTCTGCGTAGCATGCTGCGGAACGACATAATTCTCACGCTGGTGAAGACTTCTGATCGCTCAAAGGAGAAATTGCAGAGATGAGCATAAACCAGGTGTTCTAGTTGGTGTCATGTGCTGTAATTCCAGCTCATTCTTCCTTCTCCACAGTCAGCAAAGCAAGATCCTCTTTTCTGCTCTTTGCATCACTTTGCCATCCTTAAAAGGCAAAGATTCCTTCCAGATTGGTAGTAAAGTTTCAACTGATCCTACAATTAGTAAAATGTGAGTAGATCCATGAAATATGCTTACTAGTAATAACACTGAACCTATTTAGACTTAAAAGGACACAATATGAGAAGAAGCTATTTAGTTTAGAAGCCCTACTCAACAAGAATTGGGACTTAACATGAGGATTTAATATTCCAATTTGCCTCTTTGAGCTGACATGAAATATAGTATCTGACATACCTCATTGCATTTTCCATGATTTCTGTTTCTTAGTTCAGATATTTGTGATTTTAGATAAAGTAGCAATAAAGTTTTTAACAATTGTCAACCAAGTAATGGAAAAATTAAGTATAATTTATTGATTTTCTTATTTCCAAATTGTATAAATGTTCTAATACATAATTCATACCTTGACAATATTTAACTTTTATCTAAGGAAACAGAGCTTCTAGTCTACTTTCTATACAAGAGTAAAAGAGACAAAGAAAGTCTTCTGAATTTTTTTTTTATTTGAATGGAGATTTTTCCACTCCACTTCCTTTATTTGGACTTCCCTCTGGTATCTTCAGTTTTTCCAGTGATCATTTGTGCACACTAGAATAATGAATGACATTTCTAAAGATAAGCACAGATGTTGATACTCAAGTCACAAAGACATAAACTAGTAAAAATCCTGACTTAGAATTCAAAAACTGAAATCTTTCAATCAAAGAAATCAAACCAGATAAAAGTGCCTCTTTTCCCCTGATCGAAATCACTTGTCAGTTTGAAAGTGTTTTCAATACCTTGAATCTTCTGTAAATGAAAGTCTCAGTTCTAGATGGTACAGCTGAAATTATACTTTTCAAAAGCACTCTTCCTGTGGCTGACTGAGGAATTATCTGAGAATGTACATTATACCAATTACTATCTAATGTTTTAGAGAAAAAAATTCTAAGGTATGCTGTACTGGAAAACAAGTAGTCAGTCTTTTTCTTATTCATTCAAGAGCTCTCCATATTTAATAGGCAGATCACTCGTGACAGGGGGAAGAATTTTGTCTCAGAAAGTTTCTAACAGACTAACAGAAATAAGACATCCTGCTGTAAGAAGCAGCTGTTAGCAGATAATAACGTTATTAAGAATTTGTAGTATTCTTGAGAAAGATGAAAAAAAATCTGACAAAATGAATAGGAATTATCTGAACAAAAGTCCTGTGACATGTGGTCCAATTTTCTAGCCCTGGAAGTCTTCAATCAAAGATGATATATTTGGGTATACAATTTTTTTCACCCTCACAGAGTTTTGTCCTTTATTGTTTGTTTATTTTAAAGTTACCTTATCTGTGGTTTCATCCTAAGCAGTGGTGGTTGAAGCTTCCTCTTTATTTGTTCTTTCAAGCAAATTATTTGTTCCTGCACAATGAGGACAGATGGGATATGATTACTGATTGGAAGTAGCAATCATAATCTGATGTTACGTAATGTTTTCAGAGGACCTGTGGAGGGGAAAGGTGAGCTATCATCTAAATAAGAAAGGATTTTGTTAGGCACCTTTTACAGACTTTTTAGAAACACCCTTAGACCTCTAAGGCCACGGACTGAAAACTACTGATTTAGATGCTTTCTAGAGTTTCAGAACAAACAATGTTGTTCAGAGGAGCTGGGAACCAAAGGAACTTCTCTTCACCTGCAGGGACGACTTCTGTTTCCAATCAGTAAGCAGCTGATCCACTGCTTAGTGTCTTTCCTGGCTTTCCAACCACTGATTAGTGGTGGGAGGTTCATAAATCCAGTCTCTCACAACGTTTGAAGAACTACGAGCAACAGATCTAGAAAGACTTTTTTAAAGATCATAATACTTTCTTCAAATTGAATATTGCTCTTAAAATTTTTCACAGATAGAAAGTTACATTTGATATAGTTTATATGGATACTGAAAATCCCAAAGCTTTTTGAGAATAGAGTTTGCCAGACTACTTACAGGTTTCTTTCATTCATTTCTGCAAACATTTATACAAGCAAATTTTTGTTTCCAAAGATGTTTGCAGAAGAAACAGTTGTGACTAAATATTTGTACAAATGTTCACTTGAGTATTTACCTTGATGACCCTTGTGGATTTCCGTCTGTCACATCATCAGGGAAAAGGAAAAGTTTGTAGTTTAACTTCTGTTTTCTGTATTTCATGAATTTGGAAACTGGCCAGAAATTCCTAATGTATCTGACTCAATTTAACTTCAGTGTAATTTCACTACAGATAAATTATAGATTTATTTATAGGATTAAACCTCCCTAGCATTAAACAAAACAGGAATTTATTGAATATTATTTGTATTAGCTTGAGGTACTTCATCCAACAATGCAGACAGTACAAAAATATGAATAAAGTCTTCCTCATGGTCCTTCACTTCCACAGATCTCTCAGCTCCTCCCTTACATATATATATTTATCCACACACATATATGGATGTGGTAGACAAGGGGAGAGCAACTGACGTCATCTACGTGGACTTATGCAAAGCATTCGACACTGTCCCTCATGACATCCTGGTCTCTAAATTGGAAAAGCATGGATTTGATGGATGGACCACTCAGTGGATAAGGAGCTGGCTAGATGGCTGCACTTAAAGGGTTGCAGTTAATGGCTCAATGTCCACATGGAAACCGGTCAAGAGTGGTGTTCCTCAGGGGTCAGTACTGGGACTGGTGCTGTTTAACATCTTTGTGGGTGACATGGACAGTGAGATCGAGCACCCTCCGCAGGTTTGGTGATGACACCAAGCTGTGTGTCACGGTGGACACACTGGAGGGAAGGTATGCCATCCAGAGGGACCTTGACAGGCTTAAGAGGTGGGCCTGTATGAACCTCATGAAGTTCAACCAGGCCAAGTGCAAGGTCCTGCACCTGGGTGTCCTGGTTCCGGCGGGGATAGGGTTAATTTTTCTTGGTATTCCATGCCATGTGAGCCATGCCCACCCTGAGCTGCTGGGGGAGGGGGCAGGAAGTCACCGTTTGGAGCGGGCTGGGGCGTCCTGGGTCCGGTCGGTGAGCGTCAGGGAGCGGCGGCGGTTCCGTAATCGTGTTTGTATATTCCTCTGTCCATGTTATTGTTGTTGTTTGCTTGTTCCCTTTGCTGTTCTGTTAAACTGCCTTGGTCTCAACCCAAGAGTCTTGCCTTTTTCTTCTGATTCTTCCTGTATTGGGAAGGCCCGAGCGAGCGGCACGTGGTTCTTTATTGCCGTCTGAGGCTAACCCACGACACTGGGTCATGGCAATCCCAGGCACAAATACAGGTTGAGTGGAGAATGGCTTGAGAGCAGCCCTGAGGAGAAGGACTTGGGGATGTTGATGGACAAGAAGCTCAACATGAGCCAGCAATGTGCACTTGCAGCCCAGAGAGCCAACTGCATCCTGGGCTGCATCAAAAGAAATGTGGCCAGCAGGTTGAGGGAGGTGGTTCTGCCCCTCTACTCTGCTCTGGTGAGACCCCACCTGGAGTACTGCATCCAGCTCTGGAGCCCCCAACATAAGAAGGACATGGACCTGGTGGAATGGGTCCAGCAGAGGGCCACGATGATGATGAAAGGGCTGGAGCACGTCTCCTATGAAGACAGGCTGAGAGAGTTGGGGTTGTTCAGCCTGGAGAAGAGAAGGCTCCGGGGAGACCTTATAGCAGCCTTTCAGTACCTGAAGGGGGCCTACAGGAAGGATGGTGAGGGACTCTTTATCAGGGAGCATTATGATAGGACATGGGGTTATGGCCTCAAACTGAAAGAGGGCAGATTTATATTGGATATCAGGAAAAAAATCTTTACTGTAACGGCAGCGAGGCACTGGAACAGGTTGCCCAGGGAAGCTGTCAATGCCCCATCCCTGGAGGTGTTCAAGGCCAGTCTTGAGTCTGGATAAGTAGCAACAAGAATACTCTGATAAAGAAGCATACCAGGAAACATACATTAAAAGGAGTTCCCATACAACACACATTACAAACCCCCAATTTGGAAATGGAACTTTTAAGTGAGAATATTTGTTCTATCAACAATTAGCAAACCAAAGTGTGTAGCTCTTTTTCAAATATGTAACTAATAAAAAATAACCAGGTCTCAATATAGCTGTGAATACTATATGCTAGTGAAAGAAACTACTTCTGAATATGCAGCATACCAAGAATGGTTTAAGCTATAAATTTTTCCTAGCATGTTTACAAATATCTAGTAAGAATTTCCATTAAGACCGCAGTGTTTTTTTTTTATTATTTTTGTTTTTGTTTTTGTTTTTGTTTCTTTTTGGGGAGGGGTGTGTTGTTTTTTTATTGAATCTTGCTCTTAAAGGCATTCACATTTAGAAACAGAATCATAGAATCATTTCGTTGGATGGGACCTTTAAAGAACATCTAGTGCAACCCCCCTGCAATGAACAGGGACATCTTCAACTAGATCAAGTTGCTCAGAGTCCCGTCCAACCTGGCCTTGAATGTTTCCAGGGATGGGGCATCTACCACCTCTCTGAGCAACTTGTTCCAGTGTTTCACCACCCTCAGCATAAAAAATTTCTTCCTTATATCTAGTCTGAATCTACCCTCTTTTAGTTTAAATCCTTTTCTCCACGTCCTATTGCTACAGGCCCTACTAAAAAGTCTGCCCCCATCTTATACACCACCTTTACACATGAAAGGCTCCGGAACCTTCTCTTCTCCAGGCTGAACAACCCCAACTCTCTCGGCCTGTCCTCATAGGAGAGGTGCTCCAGCCCTCTGACCATTTTTGTGGCCCTCCTCTGGAACCGTTCCAATAGTTCCATGTCTTTCCTGTGCTGGACACTCCAGTGCTGGATGCAGTGCTCCAGGTGAGGTCTTGCCAGAGGAGGGTAGAGAGGCAGAATCACGTCCCTCAAAACAGTGTTTCTGTTTACCTGATAGGCATATTGAAGACCCTAATGTAGTCATGAAAAACTTGCAAAGAAGAAAAAGGAAAAGATTACTAATTAAATGGTTCTCTGTGAATTGTTCGTGCAGCTTTATGTGTACTAAAACTGACTAACCAAGTCTCCAAGATCACTCAGTAATTTGTGCATTTGTATAACTAATTATGTATTAAATGACACTGTTTCTCAAGAAACTAGTTTACTCAGTGTGCCGTAAAAACAGGGAAAAAAAAAAGGAAAGCTTATCTGAGTATATTTTTTCTGAAAAAATCACAGTAAGATAACACTCTTATGAAACTAAATTATCAGTTTGATACAATTGAAAAGCCATCCTATTTTTCCTGTTCAAAATATACTTTTAAAAAATGACATGACCTTTTCTACCTGACAAAAAAATGCTTTCCTAATATTACTTCATAGGTTTCTTTTTAGCTAAGTTTGCAGTCTGTCAAAGAAAATCTTAAGAAAACATGTTGTTTTGAGTGAACACATAAGAGTCCTAACCACACCTTTCTTATGAGTGGTACTATATTTTATTGCATTTGGCCAAAATTTACTTCCCCTTTTTCTCCCTTTGGACAGCTTGCTGTGTTTGTTTCTGTTATTAAAGTAATCAAAAGTATTCTTCATGTTTTTGGACAAAGGTCCTTTTGAGGATTGATAAAATGGAAGGTGGATTCACAACAACAGTGGATTAAAAAGATCTAAATCAATAAAAATGGATAAAAAAACAATTATTTTTTTTAAGAATTCTTACTGATAAGATAAAGTTTTTAATTCTTAGGATTTCGTTGATTCATTTCATTATATAACTGTCATTAAATAGAAATAATCGGTCTGAAAATCTTGTCAGTACATTTAGCACTCACTGTTGATGGGTGTTATGACTTAGAGATTTAGGCATCTGTTTCATCTCAGTCCTCCAGACCAGTATAGAAGAGGAAACATAAGGTGAAAATTTCCCTCAGCAGCAAAGAACCCACGTAACTATATTAAAAACAGAGCTAGGGGCAGAGAGGGGAAGCAGACTCATCTGAAATGCTGAATTCCATGCAGTTATAGAATATCTGTGTGGAATATACATAATTATCAATAACGGAGCCAGATATCTAGAAGTAACTTTGGGATGTCTGCTCTGGCTGAAGACATGCTTTTCACTGCTATGCAACTATATGCTATAGAGTATATTAAACAAATGCTGCTGCTAAATATGGCTGGGTTTATACTGGGACCAGGAGGTAAAGAGAAGTATTTGTGCAGAACTACACAGAAGTTAAATGAGCCTACTGCAAAACAGGGTGCATTAACTTGCTTTTGGAACGGGTTAATGTGGCCTCAAAGTTTCTGATCATGCCAGAGTGGAGGCACAGCAAGTGCACAAACACACACAGTTTTATTGAATCTAGGGCAAAAGATAGCTTTACTCATGGGCAGGTACAAAATGCCTCTGGGCACTGCACTAGTGTTTAGGCATACCGTAATTCACAATAACTATATCCCGTATCAGTGCCTACTCTCAGAGTCAGTGTCCCTAAAACTATGGCTAACAGTTCAGCCTGTGAACTGACTCTTTTAGTCAGTATTTGTTTAGAAATGAAATGTTTTTTAGCAATGGAGATGTTCCTACCTTTGATAACGTGAACTCCAATTCAAACAAACAAGCAAACCTTTCATGACAAAATTTTCATTCCCAAAAAGTTTTTTACTGTTTTCTCAAATATGATGTCATTTGAACTAGAGCCTCTTTCCTTTTATCCTGTTCCACATCTCTTTAAACATAGATACTTTGGTGAAATAGGTTGTGTGACAGAGAGGATCTGCTGCTAAAAAACATGTGCCATGATAATACCTATGCAACTGTTTTTTTTCTGTTCATATAGCATTAACACAGGGATTTTAGATTAGAAAGCCAACAAGAGAGGATATCTAAAACCCCTATATCTAAGACTTTACTAAACCAGAAGAATTTGATATATTTTTCCTATGTTAGGTTATTTCAAAATAAAGTATAAAAACCAACACGTAATCATGAAAGAGAGAACGTAATCAAGAAAGAGAGAAACGCTGAAATGCTGCAGAGGAGGAGATATCTTCAGTAGAAAATTTCAGGCTCAAAAGAACAATATAGGCTTAGAGAAATAAGATATATAATCTAAGAATAGCTGAAATGATCCTGCTTAAGGGGCTCAAATTATACAAGAATTAACTGTGGCTGCTGTGACTTCAGAAGCTCTGGAAGAAAGACGACAGCTGTTTCTAGCACAGAAGCAGTGGCTGGATGTGAGAAAGAAGCACTCCCTTCCCAGACACTGCCAGGGGAACAGGGATGCTGGCAGGTCTTGAGGGCTGAGGGAGGTGACAACAGTCACCTTCCTCCCAAGGACTCAGCTCTCTGTGTCCCCAGGCTGGATTTGGTGCATTATGGCCCTGTGACCTTGGCTCAGTGTTACTGGGAAACTGGTTTCAAGGCATGAGAAAGTATGTGAGCTAAAGCTATACAAAATAAGAAAAGCAAAAACCCAGCAGTGTCATTGCTGAAACATTATGAGCGGCTCAGAGTTTCAAAAGGGAAAATACTGACATGAAAAGTTATAAAACCCTTGGGGTGGCATTTGAAAAACAAGGAATCAGAAAATAGGAATTCAGCAACATCAAGGATCTCCAAGTAGCAACAGAGGCTCATGATTGACTGATGGCTGACTGGTCAACAAACACTCGTCAAGTCTTCCATCAGGGCCAGTGAGATTATTTATGCTTAGCCTAGTAGCTTTTTATTTCAAGTTATCTACTGTGCATATATTAGCCAATAAATAATTATACTGCACTCTCACACTGTACGTATATTTTCAAATCGCCTGACCTAGGTGACCCAGAGAAAGAGCAGGAAGGAGGGTTACTCAACGCGGAAGTAAAGAGGGACCTGAGGTAGCGCTGGCTGCAGGCAGGAGAAAATTGTGTGCATTCCCCTAATGCAACTGAAACTGAAGCAGCAGCTTTAAAAGGGAAATTAGCATTTCGCCTAAGCCATGCTTTCATGCTCCAGCTTATTTTCTTTAATGTAAAATCATGATATAAAAGGCATTCATTACTGGAAATCGTAAGTACGAAAATCTCAGGACTGCTAATAGTGTTCTCCCTTCCAAAGAGACTTTATAAAAATAAATGTAATGAGAGTGTCAAGAAGAAAGAGGAAGAATAATTAAGAAAGGGAAAAGAAGAAAGGAATGAAAGGGAAAAGAGATAAGGAGCAGTAGCAGAAAAAGGGAAATAGAAAAAGAAACAGGCAGTACGAGAAAAGGATATATTATAAGAAAAAATAATAATGTTGAAACCGAATGTTTTTACCTTTTTCATTGTTGGCTGCTATATCATTCTTTCGTTCACTGTAAACTATTAAAATCACATTCTCTGAGTATTTTGCAGTACAGAAGATTATTAATGCATAACAAACTCATGGCAGCTATCTGCAATTGACTGAGCCTTACGAATGCTGACAAATGACTCTTGATAGTAATCACACAAATATGTGAGTGCTCTAAAAAGATTAATCTCCAGGAATTCTGTGAAAATATATTTCAGACAGATGTGAAAGCATATCCTGTTGTGCTTATGGAACCCTTTTCTGAAACTTCCTTCAGAACAACCTTGTTCTTGTATTATTTATCATTCTATTGTCTCTAATCTATAATTCAAAAAGAAAAATCCTTTGATTAATATATATGCAATATATTTCCAAATCAGTGCTGAAAATTTCAGCTACTAGGTGTCCATTATTGTTATCAGACACAAAAGTATGAATGTGCAGAATACTGATCAGGTCATTCTGTCCAAATTCCTGCCAATAAAGAACGCACCCTAGCTATTTTTACTGCTGTTGTTATCATAACATATATACATATATAACGAGGATTACAAAAATTGCTGTACTTTCTCACTATACAGCTGTAACTACTGAAATTACAAAGTCTTACTCTCCCTCTGTAAACTAGACCTGTCCTGCCTGAAACATGAATTATATCACAATTCGCTCCAGGGTCAGTCTGCAATCAGGTATTTCTTTCAGTCTTCTCAGTGATTACATCAATCCATTAAATTACAGAAATTCCATAAAAATGAAGATAAGTATTCGTAAGTGTACTACTGATGAGTTGAGCTCTAACATTCTAATAGGTATCATTATATTAGATTATGATATATTGTCTCATGTTTCTCATTAAGATTTCATTGCAAGTTTCCAATTATAATGGTGCTTCCTAATGCTACTAAAGGAAAGCATGTGATATAGCTAAAAAGTTAAGTTTCTATAGGGGAAAAATTTGCAAAGGCCCAGATGTGCCTAATCTGCATCAAAATTCAGTAAGAGATAGCCACCTAACTGCTATTTATTCCTTAAAAGTATTAGTGAAGCATAAAAACTGTAAAAATTCTTTGTGGTTTCAGAGCTTGGGGCGGGGGGAATAATAGGTTTACTTTTCATTTAAAAAGAAAAAAAATTACAGAAAAAAGAAAATCCTGACAATAGGCAACATTATATTGATAACCAATTTACTAATTACAGAGCACACAATTTTTGGCCCTCATTGTAATTCTAGATTCATATATATATGTAAACTGTATGTGTTTGGGCATATATATTTATCTACATAGAGGTAATTGTATATACACATATATATATATAAATACGTAGAAACATATAACTGTGAAATAGGTCTATTATGAAATCTGCACAACTCTCAAATTCCTAATGTGATAGATGAAGTTCTCTTCTACAAAAAAATATAGGAAAGAAAGGCTTTTGTCTCTTCAACTGTGTTGCTCTTAACTCACATTACCTTTAAAATGGGGAGGGTGGAAAAACCCAATTCTGGAAGAATGAGGAATATGAAAAGAAGTTGCTAATATATGTCTGTTTGATAGGAAGGTTCTCCTGAGGACTATACTTTCCCACTAAGATTAAAAAAAAAAGGAAAAAAAAGAAGAATTTAAGATTACATAGGCATCATCCTGTAACAAAACATGGCAAGTGGGAAGGGATAAGGAGAAAGAGCAAAAGTACAGAGAGGCTTAAAATCAAGGACAAACATAAACCTTGGCCTCATTTGGCGAAAAAAATCACGAGGCGGGTGGAGACTACAGTTGTGTGATGGCAGCACAATAGCAATGGTCATTGTGTGCCAGAGTATAAAGCACTCTAACACTCTAAACACTCTAGCCTGGATACCCTTGGAAATATTATTGTTGTCCTCTCTCCTATAATGTTAGTCTAGATAGGAATAGAATAGTGTAAGTCTTACACAAAGGACATATTTTAGATTTCAGTCTTATATTTGTGTTCCTTTTCTGTTCATAGATACTCTCTTCTGTTTGATATATGTGAGAGGATTTCTATCAAGTTAGAAAATATGGAAGATTTCACAGCAGAAAATCTGACAGATAGTAGTGCATGCTGCTGCTGGATTCTATCCTACAGGTTTTTGGATAACAAGAGAAAAATGTAAACCCTTAACAAATAAGTGGGGAAAACTTTATGAATTTAATCTTCTGTATTTTTAGAGAGAGATGTAATGTGCTCAATATATTAAAATTTTTGCTGTTACTTAAGGCTGTTTTTCAAGTATTCTTCTAGATGAAGTGAGGTAATTCCTTTTCACTTTGCATTATCCACCTTTCTTTGGCTAGAGAACAGCATACAGATAGATTCATCAGTTCTGCACAGCATGTACAGTTGTTTCCTTTCTACTACTACTTCACCAGACAACTGAAATGAAATTGTTGATAAATTAGAAGTCTTATGCCTACAAATGCATTTCTTTCTAAAATCTGACAGTCAGAATAATTAGTAAAACTACTAATGAATGATCACATGGCTTTTGCCCAGAATAAGAGTTTTAAGCATATGTATCTAATACATATGATGACGTGATAGAGATTTGTCCTGCAGAAAAGGACTTTGGGGTACTGGTGGATGACAAGCTGGACATGAGCCAACAATGTGCGCTTGCAGCCCAGAAGGACAGTCGAATCCTGGGCTGCATCAAAAGAACCGTGGCCAGCAAATCAAGAGAGGTGATTCTCCCCCTCTACTCTGCTCTGGTGAGACCCCACCTGGAGTACTGTATCCAGCTCTGGAGCCCTCAGCACAAGAAGGACATGGACCTGTTGGAGTGGGTCCCGCGGAGGGCCATGAAGATGATCAGAGGGCTGGAGCACGTCTCCTATGAAGACAGGCTGAGAGAGTTGGGGTTGTTCAGCCTGGAGAAGAGAAGGCTCCGGGGAGATCTTATAGCAGCCTTCCAGTACCTGATGGGGGCCTACAGGAAGGATGGGGAGGGGCTGTTTGCAAGGACATGTAGCGATAGGACGAGGGGCAATAGTTTTAAAGAGCAGGGTAGGTTTAGATTAGACATTATGAAGAAGTTCTTTACAATGTGCCCAGAGAGGTGGTGGAGGCCCCATCCCTGGAGACATTCAAGGCCAGGCTTGATGAGGCTCTGAGCAACCTGATCTAGTCAAAGATGTCCCTGCTTACTGCAGGGGGGTTGGACTAGATGACCTTTAAAGGTCCCTTCCAACCCAACACATTCTATGATTCTATGATTTTATATACTATATAGTATAACATCAACATAACTGATGTTCTAATGGAATCTGGTTCACTGAGAAAATAGGGGGTTTTATTTTAAAAAATTTACCATGGCTTTTCCCTTCTAAGTGTGTAATCAAATATTAAAATCATAGGTATCCTAAAATTTTGGAAAAAAACCCAACAAAACATCATCAGGATATTTTACATGTGTATGAAATTATGCATATGAATATACATATTTACACAGTTACACGACAAACTGTTGCAAGTACCAAAGTCACAAGTTTTACTGATTTTTAAATACATGTCATGCCACAGTCTTTAATGATTTTACTTCACAGAGGCATCACTGTGTAAACAAATGACTGAGTGATGACTCAGGAGATCTGTAATCTAGTCCTCATATTACTCCTGGATGACCTTAGACAGTCAGTGTATCTCTCCATATCTTAATTACTGAAAAAACATAGTGGTACAGTCAAACACCGATGAATCAGTATCCTAGCAAAACTCTCTTGACTTAGCTGCTTTGTTGTACTTTTTCTGGGTAATGGTCACACCACGCAAAGATCCTTTTCTTGTTGCAGCAACACTTCCTGAAGTAACCTTGCTTGGGCTCTACCAGCAGAGGCAATAAGTAGCTCCCTCTCACACCTAGTCCTTTGGGGATCGGCCTGCAACGAAAGGGGAAAGCACAGACGTGTCTGAGCCAGAATACCTCCACGTGAAGTGAGCAGTCGCAGCAGAGGCCCTAAAAGGTATAAGAAAAACATGGCAGCATCAATCCCAGGGGCGTAAATACAAAAAGCAGGTAAAGTAATAATGTGCGTAAGTGGTGGCGTTCATCTGTTTTCTGGTGTACAGCTTTCTCATCCTTTTTGGGGAGATAGATAGATATTCACCTTTGTGACAGTCTAGGTACTATAGTCGGAGATCTTCTATGCTACATAAACACTTTTGGAATTAATTTGATGATTAGACCATGCACAAAATCTGACAAGATAAAATTGGCGTAATATCGTGGATAGCTTGAGTAGGAATTCATCTCGCTGAAAGTCAAACATCTGCAGCTAGCTACATCTCAGCCTATAGTTCCCTTCATAGTTTGATATACTTCAGGCTTCTGTTGCAATTAATTGTCTTTTTCTCACCACAGACCTTAAAGGGAGGCAGGGGTGGCCAGCTGAACAGTAGATTCCTATAATTCCTGATATGAATTCTATGTACCTAGGAAGTATTTCTAACGGTGGTCCCTGAACATGGGTGCTGGGCTCTAACCCATCAGTGTGAATGCTCTCTCAGTTTATGTCACGGTTCACAGAAAATTATTTCGTTCAAGGTGCATGAAATTGTAGTCCAGAATATAATTTAGGTTTTTGACTCTTAAAACAGCATAGATGACAACTGAAGAACGTCATACGGTTTTAATCCAGCACTTTCCCATTCGTTCCAATTAGAGATAAGGCCTTTCTATTCAAAAGCTAAACATATAAATTTAGAGTAAGAAAGAAGTCACACAGCTTGCAGATACAGCAGCTAAAGTAGTAGACTGAGTAAGGTGTACATGAAACCATAATATAGATGAGGTTGTCTGCACTGTAAAAACAAAATGAACAACCAGAAAAACACAAACCAAAGTAATTTTTACAGCAACATTTATCCTAACATTTTCCTCAAAGCTTTTCCTCATGTGAAAAAATCTGCTTTTTGTTCAAGATCTCAGTAATTAAGAAGGTAGACAACACAAGTAGAAAAAAAGAAATAACATTTGTGAAGTAAATTTCTTAGAAGAAATTAAAATATGTCTCCTAATTACATTTAGCTGCAGTCTTTCCTGCTTATGTGTTCTCCCCATGAGTCCAAACCTGCTGGATGTTTTAAAATTCAAGGTAAGAATCCACAGGTTTTCATATTACTCTTTCTTCAGTTAATATCATAAAAACTTGTAAATCCAAACCAACATTAAGAGACAGATTGATAATGTAATTAATTATACACAAAGCCACCATTAAGTTAGACTAATTGTATTCAGATGCAAATCCTGTCATAAGGATGCCCATGGGAGCTTTCCTAACACAAATAACAGGAGAATTTTATTCTTTGGAACAGAACTATTTTATCTCCCTGTTTATGTGGATTTAAAGGTATCTTATATGAAGTGCACCATTGCTACAGTTTCAGGTGGTATTCTTTGAGATAAATGATTATTTATCCAAATTCCTATTTTTTCCCTCTTCCCATTATTTGAAGACTGTTTACTGATATATAGGAGGGTCTTCAAGCCAAGGCACCTATAAAAGTATAATTAAGAAAAGAAGTAGAGAAGTTATAATAAAATGTGTGAGATCTTCAAGCTTTAGACAATAAAATATTTTTTTTGGTTAAGTTAAAACAAGGCTTACCTGTAGAGAATTAGAAAATATGCACACAAAAGCATAACAAATATTGAAGTAAATACAAACCAGTGAAATCATTATTGTGTTTTTGGTTTTTTTGTTTGTTTGGGTTTTTTTATCGTAGTGAAAAACAGACTACAGAGGTTTCCGAATTAATAGCTTGCATTTCATACTTAAGTGCTCAGTCAAAAGACCCTGTGATAACCTTCTCCTACCAAAGCATAATCACAAGCTGTTGTTTCAGATTTATTTCTGTCTGACAACGATTGCTGTTTTAACGCTACAGAAATTTTGAAAAACTTTGAAAAATAATCAAGATACAAGGTACAAGAAGCATCACAATAACTGACAAAATGAAACAAGGCACTGAAAGTATAAAATACAGAAGAAGTGCATGAGATGACCTAAATATGCCAGCAGTCTTCCAAGATAGTTTTTCAAGAAGAGATAATTTTATACACGATCCACATTCTACAGATATTCACAAAGTACTGAGAAGTAGTGCAGCCAGCATTACGTTGCCAGCAACCTTCTTCAGAAAGCAAGCCATGGCAGTCGGGATCCATATTTAGCCTTACTGAACTTGCTGTAATTACAAGAATAGACTCATCATTCATAGCTTATTTGGGAGAAAAGCTAGAAATCTTTCTCAAAAAACACTTATTACTGCTATAATCTGTGATCACTGATTATAAAGTATAAGCACTTATTTCTTCCTATGGCATTGAGCATGGCTTGGCCAGCAGTTTGAACAGTTAATTTTTACAGCTTGTGCTATCTTGAAGGAGATCTCCAAAGGAAGAGCTGGCATGTGCTCACAAAAATTCATAAAACTTTTACACTATTCCAAAAGTTGCAGAAGATTTTAAAACCAAATACTTCTATAGCATAGGAAGTTAATGCTCATAGACAGAAGTCTGCTTGGGGCACAGCATTCATCAGTTAATTGAGAAAAGACGGAGACCAATATTGCTGTTTTGCTGTTCATCTGACTATATTCCTGTATATTCCTATATTTCTATATACTATATATTCTAACTACTCAACAAGATGATTACCATGTGCAGGTTCTCCCCTTTTTTTTTTGACAGATGGCGCCGTTATTACTCTGTAGGTTACCTAGTCACCAATGAAAATGGAGAAATGGAGAAATTTCTCCGCCAATGGAGAAAACCCTGGCAGATAAAAAAGAACTTATCCTTAAGCATCTTACCTGAGAAGTTACCACCAGACCAACAGGAGGCTTGAAAGTATTTTGCCAAATCTGGAGCTGCTTAAACTCTGTGACTACATTTCTTTAACTAGTAACAGGGAAATAAAATAAAAAATACAAAAATGGAAAAAATAGCTAATAATATCTCAATTAAAATTTTGATTTTTCATCAGACACAATGACAAGACAGGAAACAATTGCACTACGCAGGAATATAAAGAACTTTGTGAAGCAATGATTTTGTGGAGGTTTTCCCAACACCAGCATCTATTGCTCATCTTGTTCAGTCAGAACTTAAAGAATGTGGATACATAATGGGTAACAAATTCCTCATAAAGTTTCAAGTACAAAAAGGAACATTTGAAGAATAAATATATATTTTCTAAAACCAGAGGAAAACCTAGTAGGGATGTCTTTGGAAGTAAGGCTTGCTGAGATTAGGGATGATGACCTTGTAGCTAAAATAAATGTACACATAGACTTAGTTTTTAAAAATCTTCTTATTATTATTTATTTTTATAGAATGTTAAACTATTCTTTGATGCAGATCTACAAATAGATCATTGACTTCTGTGGGGAAAAAAGCTGCAACAAGCTCATTTTAACTTGCTGCATAAGATTGGTGCAAAGTGTCCTGTACTTCAGTGATGTAAAGGCATAAAGAGTCGCTTATAGGAGAATGAATTTTATGAAGATGGAAAGAGGGAGGCTCCAGGAAGAGTTCTAAGATTTATTTTTTTTAACTTACACCATGTTTTGAAGAATAGAAATGAATGCCTAGGAAATTATTTGTATGCAATGTTAATATTTTCTTATGAAGTGAAATTTTAAAACTATTAACACATAAAAACAGAGATTGAAATAAAAAATACTTGAAGATACATATGAGATTCTTCACATATGAGAAGAAAAGGCATGATCTGCCAACAAAGTATGAATCTCTATTTTTAGCCTTTCAGTGTTTTAACTATATAGATTTTTTTTTATGCCTGTTGCATCTCCTACTTCACCTATTTTAATGTATTTCAAGAATTTCAAGCTGCTACTGGTTTCAGAGGTGAAGGTTTCACTTAATATAATTACTTAGGAAAATGGTTAATATCAGGCATGTGCTTACTATTGAAATGAGTGGGATGTAAGTACAATACAGTATTGATACATGACTATAAAGTTTAGATACACACCTTTTCTAACCTCTAGATTGTCTTTGAAACTTCTGGACATTACCTACCAGTAGTATTTATGAAATTTTAATAAAAACTACAAAAAAAAAAAAAGGAACAATGACCTGATTGAATAGACTGTAACCTATACTTTAAAGTTACAACAGGTAACATTATTAAATGTAGCTTTAAAACAGAATAAATCAGACTAAACTGAAATTAAACAGGGGCCACATAATAATTAAGTCATTTGTAAGATTCAACTCTGACTGCTTTTTATGTTGAAGAAAATCAAAAGGTGAAGTTAATTTTTTTTTTTTTCAAGGAATTACTTGTACACAGTGAAACTTTATGAGGGATTTGTTACCCTTTATGTATCCGCATTCTTTAAGTTCTGAGTGAACAACATGAGCAATAGATGCTGGTCTTGGGAAAGCCTCCACAAAACCGTTGCTTCACAAATTGCTCCATTTCAAAAATCATTCATATAATCCAAGCCATCTAATTCATATATTAACCAATATTAAATATGTACTCCATGTATATGAATCATGTTCCTTTGAATACTTATATTTATGTATTTTCCAGAATAATAACATATTTATATCATATCAAAATCTTTGTGGTTAAAATACTGCATCCTCATAGGTGTCTTTTCAAGGTTTCATTATTACACAAAGACAAAATATACTCACTATCACGTGTCTAAATATATTCCAATCCCACAAATACACACATTTCAAGGTTTATTGCCCACTGTAAAAATAGTAATAATAATAAAAATCACTCTTTTACTTCAAAGGCAGCGCATTCCTATTTGCATATCTGTTGTTCCAACCAAAAATGCTCTCCTTATTCCCCTCCGCAAACCAGTTGCTTTCTCTGTCCACCACAGCAACTTCATGCAATCAAAAAATGTCATAGACTTTATTATAGAACAAGCTGAATTCCCTCAAATTGCTCTTGGTAAAAATGTGCCCCATGCTGCAGAGTTCACAATCTTATCATCGTTGTTATTATTCAACAGTTTAACAATACCAGCTTTGGCAGTAGCAGCATGCAGTGGAAAATACCACTGTCACCAACTGCAGACCCTGGTTCTGTGCCAGGCTAAATATCACTCAAAAGTGTTTTGTGCACCACAAGCATTGGCTGGCAAGGGGGCTGGGAATGTTCATATGAGCCAAATATACTGGCATCTGAGGATTAACTGCTAGCATCAGTTTGGCTTTGTTTGTTAACTGTATGCTTAATTATACATAGCAGTAGTAGCACCTTCTGTCATCTCTCTAAAGTGTACACTACAGTGATGTATACCTTGACTGATTCTCTTTCTGTGTCAGACATCTTAATGATAATGGAACGTAGCCTTGGAAGTATCAACCAAAATATATCACACATTTAACATATAATTCGCAATGTAAAGTTTAATGAATCAAAGATTTGTTTTATATTTCATAGGAAAACAGTCATCTTCTTTCAAGACGAAAACATCTTACATGTTCCTAAATAGACAAAAAAGGAAAGAAAAACCCTACAATATCTTGGTTAGAAAATCTTTCTTGTCAGCAAGGAAAATCACTTCATCCCATGTAACATGTTGACTGCAGTTGCTGAAATTAGAAATGACTGTTTGAAGATCTGGATCAACCCAAACAGAATACACATAAGTCTTAAACATTTTCACACACAATACTCTGCACCTTTGTCTCATGCCAAATCATTTCTATCCAGCACATAAAGAATCACTTGCAGATGAAAGAATTCCCTGAATATAAAGGGTTTAGGTTATGTTGTTTTGTTGTTGTTTTTTTTTCTTTTCAGAGTTGCTTCTTTACAGACATTGTCTTCAGCTTTTTCCTTTTTTCTTCAACTCATCTTTTAAAACACTCATGTGCTTCACTACTTGGCAGATGACCTTCTGCTGTGCCTGGCATGCACAGCCTTAGAGTTCTTCCCTTAGGCTACTTACTGCAGCTGCTAATGGTGGACCCCTGGCCACCCACTCCTCCTGACCCAAGCTCTTTCATTGATGTCTTGCCTCCTGCACTTGTTCCCCAACTGCTGATTCAAAACCACTTCCAAAATGACTCTAACCCCAAAGCGTTTATTCTGGCTCAAACAGCCTCTGATTTTTGTCTAACTTCATTATACCATCAGAAGTGAATTATAAACTAACCATAAATCCAAGGAATTATAATTCAACCATAAATCCAGGAGAGCTTTTTCTTATTTCTAGATTCTTTGCTTTCATAAAAAGCCATAAAAAAATAGTAATAGCTGTTTAAAATTATGAGGTAGGAAAATAACTATAGAAATACATTGATTCAGGGTCCCAAATGCTGTGTAGAATGCTTTCTGTTTGTTTGTTTTTAAAGTGTCGGGGTTTTCTTTCTTTTGTTTTCAGAGGAGGAAAAATGACCTACAAACAAGTGCAAAACACATAATGTTTTGTCAATCACATGCAAGAAAGGACTATTGGAAATCAATTTAAGATGCCTAGTCATTTGCAAAACCACTTCTGCTGCCTGATATACTTCTAAGTGAATTTCAATAACTTGAAATCTATAAACTTTGTCATATTAATTTTGCTTCATCATTTCTCAATCTGTCCTAATATTCTTAAACTTCTATTTATCAAAGAGAATATTTAAAGGTTTTTGTGCCTTGTGTGGTTTCTTTCTCCTATATATTGTCAGAATCAAGAGGAAATATGTGATGAGAACAGAAAAACTGCTTATTATTCAGGTCTTATAACAAGAATTGTAAGAAGAATTTATAGAGAAAAAACATGTCTGTCATTTCATTTATTTCATAAATAAAAATGCTAAGAACAGAAAAACACTCCATACCTGAAATGAGAACGGAATCTGATTGAAAAACAATCTATTTTTAATGTGAACAGAAGGTAGAAATTAAATGATCTAATTTTAGCTATTTAGGAGATAGATTTGTGGTCAAAGCTAGTCATTAGGTTAACTAGTGACTAATCTAAGGCATCCTCTATGGTCAATAGGGAGAGGTATCCTTTTTAGCTTAGCAACCTACTGTAGGTGGAACGAATCATCCTTTGCAGATACCCTCCTAAGTACAGAAGAAGCCTGGCTATCTATAAACTTGTACTGAGATGTGAGGTGAAGTGAAATTATCACATCAAAGTCTATAAAACAATTCATTCATATAGTGCAACTTCATGTTCTCTCTCCTATGGGTTTGGCTACCTTGTTACTCTTTGAAGTTTACACTTATGAAAATGTGAAATATGTGTTGATGTTATTTACAGGAAACCCACAATTTAGTACTTTGGGGAAAAAAAAAGAAATTTTAGAAAAAAGTGAGTCTATGGTCATTACTTTCTGTTGCATTTTTGAATAATCGTAGCTGCTAAGTAAAAGTTAAATCAAGCTTACCAAGAGTGATATGGCAGGTTTTCAAGTGTACCTCTCTGTCATTGCAGATAGAATTCAAGGCCCCCAGGTACTCACACAAAACATGTTTGAAGGAATATATATATTTAGTTGTCAGGTATCAGTACATTACATTATGCCTGGCTACTAAAAGAAGGCAGGTTTCTGCTCTTTCAGTTAATGTCAGACCAATTGTCCAATCTGATAAACAAGTCAGTGTATCGTTTACAGTACTCACATGTGGTAGTAAAATTAAGCCCTACTTTTGTGTATGGCAAAATCAAAAATCAAACTTTTAAAATAGATCATTATGCTTTTCTTAAGAGCTTTTGAGACAGAAGCAGGAGATACCATTGTTTGGTGCTTTATTTCCAAAATGGAACATAATATCATAAAATACACTGGATTTAGATGAAGAACTTAATTGAAGACATAGTTGAAAACTTAAAAATGATTAATTCTTCTAACAGATACATCAACATAACATTAATTCTAGGATAGACAGCTGAGTATAAAGTTTTATGGAAGGGACAAAGTGAAATGTAAATGCATCATTTCTGGATCCCTTCTGCACACATGTGAAAACAAATAGTCTCTGGGATTATTCCCAGTTGCAATCATAAACACAATTTTAAATGCTTCTAGGACAACCTTCTTGACTGACTACCAAGTAACCACCAAATAAATACCTTTTAAAACCTTTGTTTAGAGTATGACGCATTAATGAAAGGAGTGTCAAATTATTGTTACAAACATTAACTACTCCTTCATTTCCATTGATGTTGAAGACAATATTCTAATACCAGTTGCAACAGGAGGCAAAGTTCAATGCTATCTATGAGGAATGGAAGGGCAAATCTGCAGCCAGGCACAGAAATAAGAGCTACTGTACTATTCTGCTGTCTCTGTTTAGGAGTACAAGCTAAGCAGGTAATTGTAATGATACACAAATTCAACAACACCAACACCATCAAGAAAAAAGGAAATGCAAAATTGACCTCAAAGGAACTGTAAAAACACATCAACAGAAAAGTCATGATTATTCCTCTGTACTTTTCCTTTTGCCCTGCCTGGAGCTCTGATTCTTCTTTATCCTGGTAGACATTATCAAGCTGGCAGTGCTTCCAGACAGTGATTCTAGAAGTTAGAAGTTCTTTCTGAGTCTCTTTACTTTTTTCTTTTCCTAGGCCATCAAAGCATTTGAGCATATACGTAAAAGATGAATAATAACATATGTATATAAAGTCAATGTAAATAACTGCTGTGCTGGATCAGAGCCAGTGTGTACATCCATTTGCTGGATTAAAACCTAGCCTTGCTTTTAATAGCACCAAAGATGACAATTCTGTAAGCTCTGTGGTAAAGAAGTATACAGCCTTTGGAGAAGAATTTATTTTCTTAAAAGAATGTATAAAGAAAAAGAAAATTAGTATTTTCTTCTCTTAACTCCTGGTTAACTATTGCCATAAAAATATGAAAAACAAGTGTTTCCCTTTGCAAAATGAGAGGTTTTATGGACTTGTAGAGCATTTGAAACTGCCCAGTTTACTCATAAAACAATTGCAATTGCAATACATCTTTAATACATTCAACATTATTGATTTCCACAAGACACTCTTTGTCAGAAAGATTGAGTTATAGTTGAATACCAATAGTAGAACTCTCCAGGGTTATGGAGATAAATTGTGCACTGGAAATAGAAGAACAAATATTTGTGTCTGTTTGTTGGTAACTGCAGGAAAACCAGCACCTTTGGGTAGTCAAGCCAGTATTTATTTTAGAGGGATTCAGCTTCTGAATAAATTGAATCTGTCTTCTGTTCTCTTGACTTTCTTGTTTTTTTTTTATTATTATTATAAATAATAACAGTGTCATTACAACTTTGAGATAATCTGACCTGGTTTATATCCAAACGTAAGTTTTAATAGCTTGTTTTAGTTGAAAATTAACATTTTTTCTTTAGGTTTAGCAATTCCAAATAGTGATATGTATTATAGCAGAAGTATACTTGTTACAATTGCTCTTCAACTCAGAACCAGCCAGCTAGGTATCGAAGTACTAGAGACCATGCTGTTCATTCTAAATATATTTAAATCTTGACTACAAAAGGATGCAGGGCCTGTTGTTACAATGATTGAACGTTGTTGATGCTCAGCAGATAGTTTTATGATTCATGCTCCATTCTGTGGTATAAAAAAGAACGGTCAAAAGAAGATGATGACAAAAGCCCCAGCCCATAATCGAAATCATGGTTACTGTTTATGAAAGGAGTCTAACCCTTTGGGTCAGGTAAAAACAGCTTTAGAGATTAGAAAGAGACCAGAAAAAAAAAAAAACCCAACATAGTATTAGAAACCAATAAAGAAAGTGTAAATCACAAATTTAAGAAAATTATAGGACAACTATGGAATGTATAACAAATAATAAAAATAGACTCATGTTGACCTCAGATCATTAGCATTATATGTCTGGCAAAATACTCAGGAGCTTGGTGACTTATTGTAAACTCATTTCAACTCATTTCAACTCTCATTCTTTTCCAGTTTATTGAGGAAAATTAGCTATGTCCATTTTAGGACCTGGAGGAACACCAGAAGAATGAACATAACACTCAAGATGAGATAAAGACCCTACAAAGTTCATGTATAACAACACTGAGAGTGTTATGGGGATTTTAAGTGTGTAGTGGGGATTTTCTGTAATAATTAGATGATTTGGGCTTTGAGCATCCAATGTTAGTATCCTTGTAACTAGACTAGCAATAGTAACTTTTTTTTGCATTTTGATTGTCCTGTTAAAACATTAGTCACACTAAAAATCAATTCCTGACAACATATAGAGTGTTTTATCTTTGTGCTTATAATAAAATTTTTAGTGTAATATATGTCATACCAATTTTTTCCACTTGTTCTTTTTGTGTAACTTTTCTTAAAGATCTTCTGGAAGTACAACTGGAAAGACGATACTGATTTATCTTATACTAATACCTATAATACAGTTTTGGTAAGAAATTAAGCTTTATGTGTTAAATGTAACACATACATAATGGGTCAGGACCTTGCCCCTCATCTGTTTCCCCTTACATAGGTCTTTTCTGCAAAATATACCTGCATTGGTGATGTCACGCCAAGGATATGTGCAAAGAATGTTTTGAGTGAGTTCTGTTTAATCCATGCACTGCAATCCTGGCATGCAGTTCCAAAACATTCTCTCTTGTGCCAAATAGTAGTGGGAATGCTATTAACTTTCATTCTCCATAGACCAACCCAACCTGGAAGCAAGAAATTGTTCATTCGTCTGATGGTTTGGGTTTAGGACATACAGTTCCTTATAAAAATTGTTATCATGGAAATAGAGAAGGATTCCTTTAGTGTGTGTGCATGCATATTCACATACAGACATGTTCACATATTTGCATGCATTTAATAACTGCAAAAAAAGATTCAGCTATGCTTTCAATTGCCCGTGGAACTGTCATATCACATCAACAATCTTAATATTGACTTATTCGGTTATTGACTTATTCCTGCAGCAGTTCTTTTTCTAACAAGATCCAGTTCCTTTCAGATTGTTTTACATTACTGTTTAAATATAACCTGATGTGATGAAACAAGTCAGCAGAAACCATTGTTGGAGATGCAATAGAACATATGCAGTATGTGCCGCTATTATACATGCATGTGTATATATATGCATATGTATAAGAATTTTCATATAATACTTACACAGTTCTACTGGAAAGAAATCACTGCTTATGACAGAATTGGTATGTCATGTGAAGGATGAAGAGAGGTATGTGATCTGACAACTACAACATTACAACGAAAAATTAAATGACTTCTTTTTAAACTAATTTTGAATACTATTAATCTTATGAAGAAATTACATTCTTAAAAATATAGATTTCAGTTCTGTACCCCTAACTTACCTGCAAGACTTACTGATGTCAGTGAATTTTCTCATAAACCTGGGTCACAAGTCTTTGTAAGGAAAAAGTAGGCTGGAGTTGGAAAGTCTTTCGTTTGTTTTTTTGTTGTTGTTGTTGTTTGTTTTGCATTTTTTTTATTTTTCCTTTCTGAAAGCACTCTTCAAGCTTCCTGTCATCACCAATATTCTTACTAGTATTGTATTTGATTTCCTGCTATTTTTTCTCTTTCTGTATTTCAGACGCACACCATTAGCATGTTCCTTTGAAGCCTGATAAACCTTTCCTCATGACAAACTCTTAGCTCTTTTAAGACTTATTTTCATAGAAAAATACCAATATAATTACATGGATATAGTTAACACACTACAGTTCGTTCAAATTGGCCCAGCTGTTCTGCTATACATGTAAGCAAGTAGAGATGTTTCTTTGGGCACTGCTATGTGACAAATTCTGTAAATTATTTCATATTACTGGTTTTACTGGAAAATTAACAGTTTCAGTAGAAAATTGTACCCTTAACCAAAGTAATTACACCAGGATGAAACCTAAGAATAGACAGTTATATTCTTTTTCCTACAATAAACAAAAGATCAAGCTCTGAATTTGATTACACAAAGCACTAATGAAGTAAAAATGAAATTATTAGCATCAGGGAAAAAAGTATTCTTATCAAAGGGCCCAGCCTTCTGCCATTATGAAATGCAGCCTTTACGTAACAGTGTATAGAGAGGTTTAATTTTATACCTCTGCAATGCTAATTGACAGTGTTTAGCATCTTATTACAGCAAAGAAGAACGTGATTAATACTACTTCACAGAGAAAAGACCATGCTAAAATCACACTTCACACAAAGTAACGAGTTCTCCTTTGACTATGAGGCAGGATTTCCTTATCCACCGAAATCAGCCAGGGAAGCCTCTTCGCCTCCCACAGGGCCAGAATTCCACCCAGTGTTTCAGTTTAATAACACTGCAGAAGGACTTCATAACCAAATGACACTTACTTTTAGATATTTATCTATACAATGAAGAGAATTTTTTTTGTACAATGTTTTAAGATGTGAACATGTTTTCTTTTAAAAAATGTTTCATTCCTATAGTATTAAGACTTCAGTACAGATTTTGATTGTGTTTAGTTTTCATATTTGTTAGGAGATTAATTTATAATGCTAATTAATTGTTTCATTAATTTCAGAAAAATAAATAGCTTATAACACAGAATCTCTATAGCAACTACAGCGTTTGGAAGAATTACTCTTTGGATATATTTACATAAAATAAGAACTAACAATTATTTTGTACTCTATTAAGGATCCTAGTTTCATTATGTTTCTGCAGGGCATTTAAAAATGAATGAATATAAAAAATATCAGAAATTAAGTTTTAAGGAATATCAGTTGACATTCTCCAGTATATTAAAGCATTACGTTATATTGCACTGCTATGCTTTACTAGAGAGAACAGATAAATGTTACAAAAAAATATTCATATAGCATAGTTGCTAGCAGAAGCTTAGTAGTAAAGAAAAACTTATCTTACTCAATGGATTTACTCGCAAGATGTGAATATAATTCATAAGTGGTAAAGAACAATGAAATGCTTCTATTTTTGCACACCTTTGAAAGATTTTATTTTGTAACTTCTACTGATTCTTAAGTACCATTAAGAACAGAGTAAACTAAAGTAAACCTCAATATATTAGGATTGGTATTGGTTTAAAAGTTAAATTAAAAGCTTAAACCATTAAAATTCAAATAACATCCCAGTTACACTGTGAGTTCACAAATCCCAGAGGCACAGAACAGAGGAATTTTGGCCCTATGTCTTACAGCAGAAGACCATCTTCAATGAAACTGTGATTTCCTTATAGAAGGCCTGCTTCTCCAGAAAATCAGCAGGGATTCTTGAAAGGAGTTGGATTAGACTAACTAAGGGTTTGTAGAAGTGTTCCCTGAGCAATCTGAAGGCAGAGTTACAATCTTCTTAGTTTAGACAAGAAAATTAACTTCCCATCAGATTTTATGGTGTTTTTATTTTAGTTTGTTTTACTCCCCTAAAGGATGGAATTAAAAAGAAACAAATAAAACTCCGGCTTCTCTCTTACACATGTGAAATCTGTTTCCTCTGCTTTTGTGGCAACATTAAAAGCCGCACTTATCAACTGCTTTTATCCTATCATCTGCAAGTGGTGTAGTGATTTCAAGAATGGTAAGAGGTGTGCTTAATGCAGGTGTGAATCAAGTCAGCGCACCCATCGCACCACAGACATTCTATTATGGCTATGCATCTCATAATAAGGAAAGCATATGCTTGAAATAGCAAACTTACGTGCAAAATTTTATATCTTATGGGAGCTGGTTCCCTTCCTTAACACAGTAGCAATAATTTTGAATTGAGATATATAGAATCTGTTTTGCTATTCTGCCCTGCAGTGACACATGTAGTAAATACTGCACAACATTTGGATATTCAAAAAGAAAAATAGGCTAAGGGTTGGTGTAGCCTTCTATTTTTAGCCCATTGATAAAAGATTTTTATTTTCTTCAGATTCAACCATTATTGTGGATTGTTTATTGCTCACACATGTAAAACTCTTCAAGGCCAATTGAAATGCAAACTAGTCAGTAAGGGCTCATCATTCATACTACGTATTGGTGTTTTCAAACGTTGTATAGTTTGCAGTATAATCCAAGAACCAAGGGTTCATCCATCACCTGTTTAATTGTCTGTAACAAATATCCAAGCAGAAAGAGGAGGAAAGTGAAGGGAGGGAGTGTATTATCAGCATAAATTGCGCTCAGGCTATTCTTCTGTTATCTTTATCTAATATAATGCCATCCATTCTTGTCCACAGGTCCATGTAAGGAATAGATCGGGAAAAGAGAAATCCTTGAATGCTGGAAAGATTATTTTGCCCACATACATATTCACGAAGTTCGTATATTTGGTACTTTCCAGCTAGTATAGATTTTATGAGTGTTATGTTTCACTTGCAGTATTTCTTTTTTGTTAAGAATATGTATAAGAAGGATGTTTTAACTAAAATAATAGCAAGTGCAAGTACATTGCTAATATAAACAAAGTTGACAATGGTTACTACAGTAATTGCTGTGGAATATTCAAGATGATGCAAATGAATATAGATAGGATCATAATAAGTACTGATTTGCCATGCTTAAATTGTCTACTGCTTGCTCGAAACAGTAGTGTGCAATACTTGTGTGTTTTAGTTTTCCCAGGGGAACTAACAATTTCCCAGGGAAAGAAATTTCTGCATGGAGCCTCAAGCACTCAGAGATGCGTATGGAACTCCAGAGAATTTTCAATTCGTTTTCATCATAACTGTATCTCTGAAGCACTATGTGCAAACATAAAGCACTGGAAATAACCCATACCACGTCACATTCCTCTGTTCTTTTGTGATAAGAACATGATGTGTTTGGCAGTATAGGAAGCTTGGAGGTCAGTAAAAGTAAACAACAAAAAAATCCACCCCACACTCCCAATTTACTTAAAAAGTAGAAAACAACTCTAAAAACATTATTTCTAAAACAGTATTAATGTCAATAAAAGTTTGTCTAATTATCATTTTATAAGTATGTTCTTAAAATGAAATAGAAAATAGTGGAACTGAGAATTGATGTGTATCAGTCTTGTTGAACCACTAGAACCTTTACCGTAGAATTTTAAGACTCTAGGTTTTCTGACAGAAAGAGTAGTCCTCAAGACAGCAACCATAAGTAATTCTGCAGTAATTAAACTGACACTAGAGTTTTGCTGTAATGTTGATATCCCTAATTCATATAATGGAAATTTAGATACTAATTGCCCATTATTTAAACATGAATTATGTATCCACACAGTATAGATGTGAAATTTCTTTTTCTCATCCTCTGGAGAAGTTGAATTGCCTAGCTACTTGCTTTTGGGACTTTGGCATTTCGTCTTGCACATAAAAACAATTTGCAATTTAGTATCCTCAGAATCTTTATCTCCCTCCATAAACCCAAAGATAAGTCATTTACTGGGATTATTTGTTCTTTAACAG
This sequence comes from Rissa tridactyla, assembly GCF_028500815.1. Classification (NCBI taxonomy): domain Eukaryota; kingdom Metazoa; phylum Chordata; class Aves; order Charadriiformes; family Laridae; genus Rissa; species Rissa tridactyla. The sequence continues at coordinate 109,288,015 of NC_071466.1, forward strand.
TATGAATAAGGAAGAGTTCTTCTCTTGAGAAAGGCGGAGGTCTTTTAATATGAAACAAAGCTTTTGAAAATGAAATAGACTTGGCTGGAATATCTGGTTTTTAAACTTAATTTTGCATAACATGTCTCTTCACTACATTTATTCTGGGTGTATTTCTGGAAAACATTAATTCTATACAGCTGTTATATTCTACAGGTTAATAATCTACACAACCTCCCAGATGTTCAGGACACAATTTGTTGTGGATGCTTGGAGCAAAGAGTTGCCAGGGTCCAAGGCCTAAATTTCACTCTCTTTCCAGTATATGACACCCTGCAGTCACCCTGTAGTCAGCCTACAGGTCTACAGTCACCCTGTAGACCCTGGGGCCACAGCACGCTTCCCTTACCTGGATTCTCTCTGGCAGTTAGGCTTCAGGTTAATCAAATATAAAAAAAATCTTTAGCAGATAGATAAACTATTTTTCTCCATTTTTCCCATCTATAATATTTTAATCTTCTAAGCTAAAATCAATGTCTTAAAGAGTCAGGGTCTATAAGCCTCAATTTTCTGCTCGTTTTCTACAGAAATGTTGTATTAGTGAATTATTTTGTATTTGAAGTATTAGATTATTCAGGAATAATCATTTTCATAACAGTAATACTTGAAGAGAGATATACTTCAAAAATGTACCTCTGAAGAGGTGATAAATATTATGGATGACATTGTGGTTCCACTGAAAGAAATTTACGTTTAATTATTTTTCTCACTGACTTCTAACAGGTTGTTTTTGTAGGTTGCCCTTGACCAGATGTCTACCCAGTCACGGTTTCATATCCGTTCTCAACAGGATGGGGTGAGAAAATGAGATGGAAAAGCTTGTGGGCCAAGCTTGAGACACAGACGTCATTTACCAATTACAATCACGGGCAAAGAGTCGGGTTGGGGAAAATTAATTTAATTTATTGCCAATTAAAACTGATTTGGATGGTGAGAAACAAAGACAAAAGCTAAAACACTTTCCCCCATGCCGCACAGTTTTTCCAAGGCTCAACTTCAGTCCTTCATTCCTGATTCCTCTGCCTCCTCTCCCCTCCATGAGCAGCACAGGGACATGGGGAATGGGGGCTTGTGCTCAGTGCAGAACGGTTCCTCTCTGCTGCTTCTTCGTCCACATGCTCTTCCCCTGCTCCAGCATGGCTGCAGTCCTTCGGGATAAACCTGTTCTGGCCTGGAGTCCTCCAGGGGCTGTAGCATGCATATCTCCCCCAGCTTGGTCTTTCCAAGGGCTGCCGGGGATCCCTGCTCAGGGGCCTGGAGCCCCTCCTCCGCTCCTGCCCCTCTCCCCCCGGGGCTGGCAGGGCCGTGTCTCACCCTTTTCCCCTCAGCCCTGGCTGCCGGGCAGCGTTTTGCCCTTTCTGAGAGAGGCTTTCCCCGAGGCGCCGCCATGGTGGCTGCGGGGCTCAGCCGTGCGCTGCGGGGGGTGGGTTGGAGCCGGCTGGAACCGGCTGTGTCCGGCTGGGGGCAGCCCCGGCCGCTCACCACAGAGGCCGCCCGGCAGCTCCCCCTCACAGCCCGGCCTGGGCACCCGCACCCCAGTACACACGTACACTCCATACATTACTCTCTGTAGAAATTATTCTACAGACTCATTCTATGGTAATGAGTTGTTTGCTGTTATTTAAGTTCATTAGACCACCAAATCGTTTCACAGAATGGGTGTGACTGCACAACAGTCAGACGGTGATAATCCTGCGTCTTGCTTACCATGTAAACCCAATACAGTTCTGCAATATTTACCTTTAAAATATGACGGTTTACATGTCACACCTCTCTTCCATTTTTCTTATGCTTAATTACACAGGCACACAGACATTAAGAGTATGGTGTCTCAATAATACTAGTTTAGAATGAGGTGAACCTCCAAGTACTGTATCAAAACTACAGGCAACATTTATATTCCGGTAAGTAAGCAGCAACATACCTTTTCACTATTCCAGCGTCTTTTTGGCATCACAAGAAAGTATGCATGTGTATGTTTCCATTCTAATAAGCTTGTATATATGATATATGCAGTATAGATGTGTGCAAATACCAGATCAAGAAAAATACATGGCAGTACACTACTAGAAAATAGTAAATCATCCTCTCCCACTGTCTTCAGGCAGAAAATATACACCTACAGCTGTTCAAAATGAATAATAATTTTCCACATTTTTTAACCTAATTTTTAATCTAATTTTTAAAGACTTTTTTCTTCCTTTGGATTTTCCCTTTAGATGTACATAAGTGTTCAAGTCTGCAGCATCGGCTTTAGGAAGCATTAACACACATTTGTCCTGTACGAATTATCACAAGTTTGTATTTACTTGCTCTTTCTGCTCCCTGAAAAGTAACATGTGCCATAATCCAAAGGGCGGAATCCTGTGTGTGAAAGATTATTCTGTATTTGTTCATACTGCAATTATGAAGCATCCTGACAGTTACAGAGATTTTCATTTAAGTACTTAATTGGGCAACACTTGTATTTAATACATTATGGTCAGCTTTTCCTAACAGTGAGAAGAGCGGAATGAAGAATTTTGGACTGGGCTGGCTGAACAGTAAGAAAAACATTCAACGTTTCTATAATAGAGCAAAGTTTAGTTGGCTGTGATTCATTTGGTCATGTTATCATTCACGGTATCTCAATAATTTAATATCTAAGTAATGAGTATATGAATACAGCTCTAAAAATAGAAGTACCTATAACAGTTAGTCAGTGACACTGTAAGTGCATATGCAATTAAAACAGTTTTCCTAACACTATTTACCCTGTTCTGATTTTTTCTTTTACATTTCTGCATCTGCTCATCTTGTAACTGCAAAGCAATCCCTGTGACGGCTGCCGGCTAGTCTGCTTTTGAATATCCAAGCTGCAGTATTTGCCTATCATTATCTCGATTTCCCAATTAGTCATGTTCTCCTGATAGCTTAATACCTTGTTTTACCTCCATCCTCAAAAAAAATTAATATGACTCTGGTATTTTAGAGTATGTAACGCTGGGATTTGCTCAAGAAGATATTTTCAGCCACCTTAGGTTTTTAGTGATTTCCATGAACATAAATTGTGGAATCAGAATATATGACAACTCGCACTCTCCTTTCATACCTCAAACCTACCTCCCCTGCTTCTTCAGCTGATATGGGTTAGCAACAGTCATATTCACTAGGATTGACAGATGTCACCTCTGATTTCTTACTTCTCTTAAGTTTCCCAAGACCGGATGTTATCTTCATGTAGCTAAATTATTACCTTAATTTCTCTGGAGTTGTGTAGTCTCCCATTGTATATTCTCTGCAACCCATATTGTAAGACATCTAAGGCAAAGTTGTTTTTTTCCTTTGTCCGTTTGTATAATCCTTGGTGTTACGTGCCTCTAAACCTGGTTTGGAGTTACTATGTGTCATCACAGTACAATTAAACTCCTTTCTGTACCTTTTGAACAGGAAATAGCATTTCTCACCAGTTGGCAGTTTTCTGTTGTGATCTTGAAACTAGGACAAATGTTAGGAATGTAATAATTTCACTGCCTTGTTGAAACACCAAAGTGTCTTCTCATGGTTGCTTTGCTTGATATGTTCATCTGTTTAAGGAAATATGGCATACAATTAGCCTCCATTTACTAAAGACTTGTAGATCTTATGGGACACAGTGCACTAATTGTGAAAAATATTTCCCTTAAAGTTGCTTATCAAGGCATAGTTTACAGTTTTTGCACATATACACCTCTTTTTTAGGCTCCTAAATTATTACTGATTTTCACAAACCTAACACAATCAATATTGCTTACAGTTAAATTTCCTCTTTTTCTGCCAGCGTGGCGTTAAACTGAATTAGATCTTTTGTATCAGGTGGCTGATTAGACATGAAGTTTGGTTTTTTTTTGACAAATGTTTGCCCTGTGATCCACAGCCCAGCCCTTACTACCATCATGCTCAAGGTTCCTCAGACACAGGCTAAATGGATACCACTGGTTGCTGCAGGCATTTGTTAATGCTCTCTTTAAATGATATAGGGGAAAAAAAAACCATAAAGGGTTTGATTTTTATATCCCCATTATGTTTCACACAGTAAGAACATGTCAGCTTTATGATATGTGACTGGGAGCAGGGTGAGATTTCTGTGGAAGTTCTTGGCCTGCTCTCATGTTCAGTAATGTATAATCAAAGCTTGGTGTTAGTATTGTCTGATTTCTAAAGCAAGATGCTGGATGACCTGTGTGTAGCCTGTTCTAGTATAGTCAGTGCTACGTTCTTATGTAGATCAACTGTACTCCCCCATGTGCCTTTTCAAGCAGCTTACTGAGGCAAGAAGAGAAGTCGTGAAGCCCAGAGGGGCAAAGAGTTTGGATAACATCCTTTCAATAAACTGGAAAGATTCAGATCATGCAGGTCCAGTTTCAGCAAAATACAGCTTGTAGCTTTCCACTGAAGCAAATAGTGAATAGCTGTTGAAACAGAGGTGAAAATAGAGTTGAAATAGCAGTTGAAAAAGGCCTATGCAGGTTGTAATTTTCCAGTTTCCTATTGCTTAATGTTCAAGATTAATTATGGATTTGATACGAAGAGTGAAATCTCCCTTGTCACAAACTAGTTGTTAATAACTAATCAATCCCAGTGTTTCTTTGTTTTTTTATTTTATTGGTAGAACTCATTTTTAAACAACAAAATAAAATAACAAAAAATTGCCATTCTTTTGATTTGATCTAGATTTTTTTTTTTTTTTAAGTAATCAAAATATAGCATCTGTCCTCATTTGGAACTCTTCCTTTCTGTGTCATGAAATTCACTTACATGTCTTGAAATTGCTATTATAAAATCATCTTTGAAATGAGTCCGAACAAATAATGATTTAACAGTATTAGCAACAGGCTTTTCTGTGAAAAGTAATTAGGTCATCTGCCAATTCATTTTTACCAGCTACATTCTCAGGATTAAGCAAGCTTATGTTCATGCATTTTATCATCGTCTTCATTGGCCTATGTGAGTTTACATAATGATTGGTAAAATGAAGGCACCTACTTCTATGAGCCCTTTTCTAAATGCTATGCATGCTTAATGTTACAAGCTATTCCAGAAGCAAAAATCTTCTTCTTATTAAGGAACTAAATTTAGATATACCTTAGTGTATATGGAAGGAAGAAAATATTTATTGTTTTTTACTTTAGTGTTACAGTCCATTTATAAGCTGGAGTCACATGCTAAAAAGTTAAGGCTTTCAAAATAATTAACATTCAGTACCACTTATCTAAACTGTATGCTGATAAATTGTATGGATTCTACACCAATAGAATATATTTGTTAGGAAATGTGCTCAAAGGGAAGTTGATCATGGCTTCAAGACTTTAAAACTCAAGTTGAGGAAAGTTTCTTTAATTTATACCCTTCTTAGGTTCAGGAACAAAGAAAAGTGACGAGCAAGATGTGTTGGTGCTATAAATACAAGATTTTAACACACTTCCTCATCTAAGTACTACATTCTTCTCACTTTTTCAACCTTTTAGCTTCCCTCAGCTGCAATCGATGTGGCGTATAGCTTAAAGTAGAACCAGATAGTCACCTGGTGTTCTAAAATCAGTCATTCAGGTTAAGTTAGGTTAGGTTTTCTCCTGTAAGCATATCTCATGGACATCTGTTCATATTGTCTTCATAGTTTTTCTGTGATTATTTTTTTCTACGTTTTATTTCTTCAGCTGCATTAGAACTAAGCTCTTTGGTTATAGCTCCCTAAATTATCAAATTATATTGTTTCCATGTATACTTATCATTTTTTAAACAATTTTGCTTATTAGCTATCCTCCTAGCTACTCTCCCTTGTGTCTCTAATCAGTGCAGTTAAGTTGATAACCTTCTGGTTCGGAACTCATGTATATCATATTATTCATCTTTTTGTTATGTTTTTTCATGCTTCACAAAATGAGCTAGAAAGCAGCTTTCAAAAAAAAACAAAACAAAAACCACAACTAGGTTATCTAAGTAAGACTTCTAAGGAATCCCCTATATATCTGTGAGCATTTGGTGCTTTTTTCGAAGTCCCACCTGGACCACTGACATTGTCATACAGAAGGGGTGGCACAAAGACAGTGTTAGTGGCGTCTTTCTGAAAGCTTCTGGGACATTGAGTTTCTTCTTTACCTTACCAAGCATTGCTATATATTTGTTATTCATCATCATTCAAAGAAGAAAGGACTGTTTCGCTGTTAGATGCACTCCTTTTATTACATACAGGAAAGCTTCTCCCAGGGGGACTTTAACAGAAAAAAAATATTTAACAAAGGATTTATTTATTTAGTAAGCCAGACTAAAACATTTCAGACTAAAACCTAGGAAATTAAAATTAGCCTGATCATTAGTAAACACTGAGCACCCTTTTCTACTTCTCTTTTCTTCCTTCAAAAATGCACTGCAAACTGCTGCCTATACAGCTTGAAAGGACATTGAAGTAAACATAAATTGAATAACATTTCATGTTATTAAAGCCTATCTGGTCTTCAGGGCAAAGACAGCAAACTAGAATACCATGGTTTCTTTAAAAACTTTCTTTTGCATGAAAGCTGGCATATGCCGGTATTTTTCAAACTTGATTAATAGAAGGTAATTGATGGGAACAACAACAAAAAAAAAACACCCTAAAATTGAAGACCTCCCAAAGCCGAGCAAATGATAACAAAATGACTGAGTCAGATGTCTGCTTTATGTTCCGCATTGAGAGCAATCATAAACATAATTTCCATATACTGATTGTTCACCTTGAAATGAATTGTTGCAGGCAAATCTGTCTTTAAGAAATATGTATCCTGGTTAATAAACACCTATCTTTATCTGGCATGGAAAACATTTCTATACATTGCACTGTTGAAGTCAAGTAAGTGTACAGTCACTTTTACCACACAGAGATCAGAAATACCCTTATATTAGGAAAAAAAAAAAAAAAAAACAAAACCAAAATATCTTTTTCTGTATTTTTAAGCAAGTATGGAAATTAAACTGTAAAAATACGTAGGCGAATGAAGAACTATCAGTGAGCAATATTCCTAAATATGGACTAAAATATTTAACTGTCAGAGGTAATAATTTATAAAGTAGGACTGTAGACATTTTCCTGATAGATCTGAGGGGCATGTTAATGGAGCACAATGAAGACAGATAGCTCCATTCTAATACCATCGAGCAGACAGCCGCCTCATGAAATGCATCTCTGCCAGTGCCCATCAATCTCGCCATGATGGCTGCTTAGATTAGACACAGAAAAAGTACTCCTGTGAATCTTTAAAAGGCTATTTCTGTCTTTTGTGAAGTTGTTTAACTTTGTTTTCATTTTATGGATTTGGCTGGGCTTTAATGCACACAGCAGCCTGCAGACCTACCCTTATAAAATCCCATGAAGTTATTGTTAGGAAACATAAATTGTATCTTTACTGGTGTAACCACTTGGGTTTGTCCTGCTTCACACTATGTACTATTTTATTGCTTTTGAATGAGTTGCGTAAATCTATTAATAAAGAAGTGTAATTTAACACTCTGATAAATTTTAGATATAAATATGCATAGTTAAGCTTTACACGCTGCAAGTAAATTGTTGAAAGGTTTGGGAATCTAATATTTTTGTGTGTTTGTGAGTAAACACGAAACCACTTTGTTCACCCAGGTGTTACAAACTTCCTTAAAGAAGGAGGAATTGGTGCTAGAAGAGCAGAGAGATTGTTTAATTTATATGCTGAAAACAAAAACTAGAAAAGTATTGCTGTCATTCTCTGTTCATTACAATGCTCGGTGGCAACATAATACAAAATATGGCTGCCTGCATTTTCTTACAGTGATTTGTTTTCAGTCTCACTAAACCTATAGTTGCATAAAGAGAAAATAAACAATATCAAATTCCAAGCTATACCCTTAGGTTTGTAAGTAAGAACAAATACCATATATTATTAAAGACACACTCATCAAGATACAGGATGCTGGAGAGGTGTTGAAGTATTAAACAATGCTTTAAGTTCAGGAAAAAAATGCTGTCAAGGTAAATTAAATTTAAGATGGCCATGTTGCTCTCATTGCTAGAAAGGGTCTGTCATTTGGAAAAGTTTAAAATCAGTGTTCTTATAAAAAAACTATACTTTGTCATTTTTAAATTACTTTCCTTTTCAGTGATTTCTCCTCTTTTGTGGCACTGGAAGTTCCTTCAGTTGCTTGTGAAGAGCTAAATCCAGTCATCTTACTTGCAATGTGTAACAGGAGACTACGTTGAACTCAGCACTGTGGTACAGATTGCCATTAAACATGATGGGTTCTAAGTCAGAAAAATAAGTTGTTTCATGATATTCATACAAGAGAGGAGCCTCAGACTCTAGGAGTTATAAATCAGGGTCTTGGATTTCAACAGAATTTGTCCAAAATGCTGGTTTGGCCTTATCTTCAAATATCATTATCTTTAAATATCATTATCTTTAAATATATAGCTCTGTTTCTTCTAGTGTCTTCAGCTATGTCACTTCCAACTTCAGGCACATCTGCACAAATAAGCAAAGCTTTCGCTGGACACATCTGTCTATATTCTAGGCAAGGAGATGTATCAGCAAATTTGTGTGCCAGGGCTAACCCATGGTTTCATCAGCTGGGAAAAATACTGCTCACTCATAGAAAAGGTGCTGTGAGCAGTATTTTATTTTCCATTTTCACAAAGTCATTTCTACTGTATAAAATCCCAGGAAATTAAGTGAGCATGACTTGCTCCTGGATAGGTTATCAAATAACCTGTATCTACACAATCAATTTACACTCTCAAACTCCTACAAATGATTTAAGTTATTTTGCTTTTGTATGATAAAGTGCTCTAATTTTCCTAAATCTGGAGATCAGCATCCTAGTTTAACCTCTCCAAGAGTGCTGGAGAAAATGATCAGGGTCAAAATTTTGGTACTGCACACTTTAGAATTTAAGTGAAAATGAATAAGTCTTGAGCTGGATTGTATCATATTGAACTTACTATGGTCATGTGAAAGTCAGCAAAATAGATACTGCTTTTTTAATTTACACAGTGAGTTTAAGTTCTTGTAGAAAACTACCCTGCTTCTCTAAAACGCACTGAGAGTAAGTTTATTCAAGCTTCAGAGAGAGGCTACCAAACTATATGTGGTGCAAAAAACTTTGATGTTCAACTGTCACGGCTTGCAACAAAGCTGCACACAGTATTTGATTTCTTTTGCTTTAAAAGACCATAAGGAAGACATGTCAGCAATTGATTATGGAGACAGGAAGACAGGAAATATTGCCTGCCATCTAGACAAAGTTAGCATATAAGACAGACCTGGATTTGTGATTATTGATTCTGTGACGAGTTCAGAGTTTGATTTCAAAATTAATGTTTTATTTAGTGGCCATTTTGAAACAATCTTAAACCCACTTTCATTCAATCTCAGCCATTTTTTCCTATTTTTCCGAAGAGCTTCCTTTCCCTTATCTGTTTTTTTGTTCTGATCTGATAGTACAAATCACAGAGATCTAGGTGTGTGTATTTGTAATGTCATCATCTGAGTTAATGTAATGAGTCTATTTCCCAATTCAGTGTGTGAGATGCAGTGTATGATGACTTCCTCATCCTCCTCCATTTTCTTGTAGCTGAAGTCTAATTGATGGTGACTGTCATTTCAATCTGAAAGTCCAGCTTATCCCTAGAGAAATGTGGTGAGATAACATCTGTGGTGGTATGATTGTCATAAGAAGAAGAGGTAATACAGAAATAACGAGTGGTCATGGAGGAAAAAAAAAAGATAATGACATAACTTATCAGCCAGAACAAGGTCTCCTCAGGGGGAATCAAAGAAAGGAAGAGGGGGGGGGAAAGCAACACTGTAGGCATCTGAGAACATCACCAGTGTCATGATTACATCATGGGCACCAGCAGGAAACACTTCCTGCAGAGACAAAAGTCTGGTCAGCTTTGCTGTGTGGTAGTCTATCTGTAAAATTATTCAGCATTTCTCTTGTTAAAAGTAAAATTAAGCCAGAACAGCTGAGCTTCTATCATATTTTACTTGAACATTTTAACAATTATAAGAAAAGACAGAATTCTAAAAATAGTAAAAATTTAAAGGTAACTGAGTTTAGTTAGTCTATGCTGGCAGAATGCATTGTCAGCCTATGTGTTGCAAAAGTACTGCTGGGTAAGCTGATATACCCTTTAGACAGAAGAATAAATACTAGGGGTTTTGTTTTATTTTCTTTTCTAAATGCAACAAGGCCCCTATTAGCATAACTTTTAATCACATGTTTAACATTAAGCAAGTGAGCAGAACCAGCAATCAAACGGATGCTGGAATATTGTATCTAGGGAAGGATAACTTGCCTACAGATATGGAAACAGAGGGGATTAAGACAGTGGGTCTGCAGGATTTGTACTACAGAGGATGAATATTAGGTGTTTTAATTGCTCTTCATAGAGACAGTCCTTCAGGTAGTGTAGCAATTTTATTTTGTGAGAGCTTCTCAGGTTTCAGCATGTTTTCTGAATATCCACCTCAGCACGTTAATCACTATGCTGAGATTTTTAAAGGTTAGTACATATGCTTTGACGGGAATATTTAAGTCCCTCAAGTACTTACTGAACCAGTTTTTAATCTGAAATTGATATTTGGAAACATTCTTGGGAAACTGCTTATTTTGATTTTTTTCATACTAGAGTCAAGCAAACATTGTTACCTACTTCGTGGAGAACTAATGCAAAATCTTAGAAGATACTGTAGCAAAGAGTAATGGTCTTCTGGTCCTCTTTCATTTTCTCTGTATTTATGTATGTGTGTGAATAAGTAGACAACAATTATTTCCAGTAAATGAGATTTAATATGCTTATTTCCCAAGTGAATTATTCTTTCCCCTTTATAAGAACATTTAGATTTAAGGGACAGAACAAAGAGATTTTCCCACTCCCTCCTGATTGTGTCTGTAATACATACTGGGGGTTGGGGTGGGGGTAGGGTTGGTGTGCGTGTGATATGGAACAGTTCAGTACAAGCTAACAGAGGTCTTCAGTTGTGCATTACATTGTGTTTTGAAAATATAAAATCCCTGATTTTTAAAATCTTTACTTTTATTGAAACTTACGGTGCTTTTTTTCCCACTGGAATAAATGAGGTCTTGCCCTGAAGAAGTCCTTGTAGGAAAGGTAGAATTATATACTCCAGAACAAGGGCAGAATGAACCAACTGTATCATCAATTTCCATTGGTCGAACAATGTCTAACAAACAATTTATTCTCTGGATTGAGACTTTTGTCTTCAAATTGTATACAAATAAATAGTGACACTAGTCTTTATATGAGTAAAAACAGCACTTACCCTGTACAAGAGAGCATTTTTCGCTTGCTGATGCCCAAGCATTTTACGGATATATTTTAACTGTGAATGTCTGTGCAAAATCTCTGGGGGAGGTGCATCCCACAATTCTAATCTCCTCTTTACACAAATGAGGATATTATTGAAGTATGCTGGTGGTTAGAAGGGAAATAGCTTTAAGAGCAAAGAGGACACCTCCCTATTATTATCCCTAGAAAGCAGGTATATTTATAACTAGAAATATATTCTATACCTATATTTTATAAATACATAATTAGTGCCAACAGAGTAAATATCAGCTGCCATCATCTCCTATTTCTTCTCTTCAGTCACTATGATAAAGGTGCTAAACATAGGTTTAATTCTCTGGAAGTTGTGTTTCCAATGAGGAAACAACCTCTGTTCCTAATCATATGCCACCATCCAGAAGCTTTCAGACTCCAAGTTCCAGAATATCCAACAAGCATCCTTGCTGGGAAGCAAACTGTTTGTCACTCTCATTGAATGGGAATGTACATCTGCTTTGCGTTATCTTCTGAACAGCTTCCACTTTACATCTATTTTCCATTGAAAGAAGAAACTAAAGCCACAGTGATTAAGAGGTTGATGATTGCTTGAACAATGTCTCTTAATATGCAAGAAGTAGAAAAAGGCCTGGCAAACTGCACATGTTTCCTGAGATATAGCTTGATTAAGGTATGGTGATGCAGTATAGACTGTTCTCTCTTTTTACATAGCTCCTTCGTCACTGTTATTACAGAGTGGCAAATACAAACAGTTTGGCTACACTGGATTTCACTGTGCTAGGCGTAGTGAAAGAGGGGGTGGCTGGCTTTTCTCCACTATATGATGGATGAATAGGTGATACAAATGGGTCAGGATGACTGCAGCAGGATAACAGTAACAGAGAAAAGCGTGGTCTCATTGCGACAGTGATTATACCAACATCTTTCAGATACAGTGGGGTTAACTGTTACAGATCTCCACTGTGAAAAAGGGAGAAGTAGCATATGATAGGGTGGAGCACAGGTAGGGGGAATAATGAAAAGCATAACGTGGTCACCTCTGTTACTCATAAAAAACAAATGTGGAAGAAAGCTGTTAAAAAACTAAAAGTAAAAAGAATGCCTTTTCTAGCAGTCAGTCTTTGAAATGCTGTTAAGATGGTTCAAGGCTTAAAACACATATATGCAGCAAAACATACACATTCACTGGGAGCCCAATCAGAGATGCAGCACAGGCTAGATGACTGAGAGGAGGTAAGTTATGTCAGTATAGTGGGGGGAATATTATAACCGTCCATGTTGACATGTGGATAAACAGAAAATGTTCAACTAGCAGCAACTAGATGAAAAAATGGTATCTCCATTTTATTCGTGTATTAACTGAAGCTGGGCTAAATGTTGATTTATTTTCTTTGGAGAAAAAGCATTCTTTTGAAAATGTAATTCCAACTGTAAAAGATGTGCATCTGAAAATTTGTGTTTATCATGAAAGAAAAAAAATCCCAGATATTTCTAAAACAGAAGAAATAAGAATAATATGACAGGATTCCATCTGTCTCCACATCTAAGCATCTGTTTCACAACTTAGTTTTCTGATATTAGTCAATCATAAATGTAATTGCAGTTGTCATTGGGAAACTGGTAGGTGGGATCCCATGGGAAGCAGCTCTGAAGTGTAAAAGAACTCAGGAAAACTGTCAGCTCTTTGAAGACTGCATGTTCTAGTTACAATAGTAACCCATCTCAATAGTCAGGAAAATTAGTAGATGTTTCAGGAGGCTGGTTGGCAAAAACAGACAACTCAAGACAGAGCTCCAATGCAAAAAGGCAACATACAGAAAGCAGATGCAGAAATAAGTAAAAAAGAAGGAATTTGGAAAAAAATGCCTGGGCATGAAGGGATGGTGCTAGACTAGCCAAAGCTCAGCTGCATATGAGACCTTCAAGATAAGTTAAGGTCAACAAGAGTTTCTACTGCTACATTAGTAGTGAGACATTGAACAAGGAAAGTGTGGGTCAGTTGCTTAATGGGATTGCTGTTTTAGCAACAGCAGACATATATAAGGCTGCCTTTGCCCCAGTCTTCACCAACAAAGTCTTCTGGGACTCTGTGTCTAGATGCAAGGTTAAAGTAGGAGGAGAACAACCTGCAATGGATAAGGATCAAGTCAAGAATACTTTTAATAAAATCTAGAAAACTCCATAGGACTGAACAGGCTGCAGCACAGGGTGTGAAGACAAACGGCCAACGTCCTTGCCACTCTTATCCCCTTTGAAAGGTCAGGGAAACTGGAGATTACTGGAGATAACCTAATGACTGGAGAAAGGCAGATCTTTACACATTTTCAAAAAAGTCCAAAAGGGTGACCCAGTGAAGTGCAAGCTGGTCAGCCTCACATCAGTCCCTGGGAAGATCACTGAGCGAGTCCCCATGGGGAACATTTCTCAGCACGTGTGGGATAAGGCAGTGACTGGCAACAGTCAACATACTCCAGGCTAAATCATTCCTGACCAACTTGATTGCTTTCTAGGATATAATGACTGGATTTGTGGATGAGGGGACAGGCAATGAATGTCATTTACCATGATTTATACTAGGCTTTTGACACTATCTCCTGAGATATTCTTGTATGAATTTAAGACTTACAGTCTTGACGCACAGACAAACTAGATAGATAGGTAAAAAACTGATTGAACAGTTAGTGGCTAGTGGGTCGTACTCTCCTGGAAGCCAGTAACAAGTGCAGTATTGAAGTGGTCTAATTTGTCACCTGTCTTGTTTAAGATCATTATCTGGAAGAGATGACAGAGTGTATACTTGCCAAATTTGCCTAAGTTGAAACAATAGAGGTTCTGCGTATAAGTAAAATATTTTTTCCCTGTGAGGACAGACAAACAGTGGAGTAGGTTGCCTAGTGAGGCTGTGCAATACCTGTCTTTGGAGGTTTTCAAGACCCAACAGTGTAAGATCCTGAGCAACCTGGTCTGATCCCAGATCTGATCCTACTTTGCACAGGAGTTTGGACTAGAGACTTTTCAAGGTCCCTTCCCAACCTGAATTATTCTACGATGCTATGATTATTTATAAACATTTAAATGGTTTAAATCTAGAAAAGACACCACAACATGGTTCTAAATCTGTCAACATTAGTGAGACATTGCACTTTGATTTTAATGGACTTTAAAATACTATTCTAGCCTGATAGCTGCAGCATGTGGTCTATTATTGAACTGGTTCAATAAAACTAAATGGAGAAATCAGTGGATAAAGCATTAATTTCATTAGAAAATGGTCCAAGCCTGCTCCCTGAGACACATATGAGATAACTAACCAATATAGTCAAGCATAATATATGTAAGCTGGTAAGGAAAACCTAAGCAGCACTAAATAACCCATAGCTTTCCTACGCACATAAATTACCAGCATCATGCATTTTGAAGGCTAGCCAGGCCTCTGGGAACATACTTCTTATCAGCAATATTTCCCCACTCCTCAAAAGGTTTTTATTCTGTGTGTTCTGCTGTTTTCTTTAGACCAAAGAGGGCTTAGCTGAGCGAACTGATGATACTGTGAAGAGTCAGTACAAAAGAACGCGGTTGTCTTTTTTAAGAAGCTTATCCAGCTTTCAATAACTCACTCAGAACTCAGTCAATAAACACACTTCATACGAAACTGAGTTTTACCCATATTATCTGAAATACACTGTTGGGTTTCCCCAGATAGATAGTACCAATAATGTCTTTTACTGACTTACCTGCTACTTTTGCTGAGCATAGACTTTGAGAATATTGTTTGTTCCTGAACAGTGATGGGTTGACATTGCGTATGGCCTGACTGAAATCTTTGGCACTCTACGCTCAGTGTCTGATTAATGAGCAGAAAAATATATGCTCTTCAGGGCATATACCTTAAATTCAAACCTAGTTCTGTTTTATTATGTATTAATTGCATAAAACAGGCTTTTTCAAGGTATTCTTTGAAATACTTGGAATTCTTCATTTGATATATTGTTTCATACTACATCATTCCATGGTTATAGTGTTGGAAACTATTGTATTTTATTTTAATATAATTAAACTGAATACTTTTATTAACTAATAAAACCACTACTTTATGCTTTGCTGAATGCTTTATTCCTAAAATGTGTTAATAAGATATATTTAATCTCTTTCTGCCATTTATCTTGCAAAATTAACTTTAGCGTTCTTATTCAGTTGAATGTTACTTTGCAGAATATAACTAATTTGGTGCTATGGATAATTTCTCTAAATAAAACACTCACCTTTTTTTTTTTTCTTTTCTTCCTCTCCTTGATCATCCCTAATAAATGGAAAAAATAAAGCTCTGGTTAGTAACCATTTTTAAACAGTAAATCATACATCACTTAAACATAAAACTTTCAACTTATAAAACATAAACATATGGGAAACTTGCACAAAAATAGCATAAATTATAGAAGAAAAAAAATTTTCTGTTGTATCTGAGTCTATTGTCTAACACTCTGACATACTTTAGCAATCTACAATAGTAATCACTTGATATACATCTGCAAAACCATATAATACTCTCAATTTAAGACCCTCAGAGTGCCAAAGGAAACTGAAAGTGGTACTGACTCACAGGGATTGCTGTATAAAATTTTTTTAAGCTTTATGTGATCATTTTAACTTGTTGACAGTGTCCAAGTGTCTCCATTGATTCTGTCCCACCCTTGGACTTCTGAACTATATGAATTCCACATCAGACTTGGCAAGTGAAGCAGACCCACTGCAAAACCAGCAGGGCAAGGGCCAAAGGAGGGTACTCTTCTGAAGAAATAGCATTCATATTTTCAGAGAATTCCTCTATAGTACAAAAAAGACTGTAAGAAAGAAATCTGCAACCCACAACAGACATTTTTTTCTTAGTACCTAGCTGTGTTTTCCATGCTGTGCACTGCTTTAAATTGTTTCCATAGGCACAGCAAGTTACTGTATTTTTTAAAGAGAAAAAGTCTTTTTCTTGCCCTTTTCTTGTGCTTCTTTGCTCCTGGGATTGAGAGATTTATTTTTCTGTTGTTGTTGAGAAATTAGGAATTTAATAACCCTATATTATATATAAGTATACGTATGTCTGTATACACAATTTGCATTTTAATTGAAAATTTGCAGTTGGGTTTGATACTAGATACATTGACTTAATTATCCTTTGCTGACTTCAGACTTTTCAGGAGGTATACTTTGCCTTTCAGCTACATCTGATGCAGTTAAAGAACAAGTCAAATTATGCTCTGCTCAGCATGGAAACCATGCTGGATGGTTGCTGTTCAGACTGAATCATCTTGTAGAGAACTTAGAGAACTTCCAGAGTCCACAGCATATCAGGAAACTAAGGTTAGACTCAAAGTTAATGTCTGGAAAAGATAATGAACCTGGAAGAAAATACTGCCAACTGGAAAAAAAAAACAAACCAAAAAAAAGTGGTTTTATCACGTAAAGCAGATCTTCCTCCACTGGATCTGGCTCTGAAGACATTTTTTGGAAAAGAAAATTCTTAAATGCTTCAAAGCTGCCACAGTGACAAGTCCAGCCCTTCAGCAATGTCCAAGCATGAAGCGTGCTGGAACTCAAACTGCAATGTGGTCAAAATGTCCTTACATTCAACTGTTGTTTCATAAAGAGTTATTTGAAAGTGTAGTCGTATAGTGATAATTATCAAGAATTTACCTGTAACAGTTTCTCAGTGGGATTTATTCACCTAAGCTAAGGCTACAGGCATAATCCTTTCATTCATACAGTAGGTTCCAAGACTGGATATTAAGCAGTCACTTATTATGCTCTGAAATTTTCAACATCAGGCGAATGGGCTACAGTGACTCTCCCAGAAGGAGAGAGTACGTATCCCATATCCCTTTCTTCTTCCCTCTCTTCTAGCAGAGAAGCAAAAAAGGGAAAGAAATTTCTAATGGTTCTATAGGAATCCAAGCTGCAAAATTAACAACAAAGTTAGAATGCAAAGTTGCAAAATTAACAGGGTTTTTATATTTTAAAAAATAATTTAATTTTAAATAAAAAGAGGCATTCAAAAGCACTTTGCAAGATTACATAGATTGTGCAGTTAAAAAGGTCAGGGGGAATAGTCAGTGATATTCAAAGGCTTACAATAATAGCACAATTTCCTTAGTATCAGAGTTAATTGCAGATGTCCAGATTTTGAGGATTCAGTTACATTAATGGGAACCATCTCTTAATACAAGTGAGATTAAGTGGGTTTAACAGCTGTGTGATGTATCCCAGTACTATATTGCAAGCAGCAGCTCTAAAATCATTTTTTTAAAGCAGTCAATATCTAGTGCTTTTTTATGTACAGTTCATTTAAGATATTATATTTATAAATTACAAGAAAGCTGATACTTTCATGCACATAACTGAATGACAGGTTTTAAAGTGACTTTTGCAAGACCATGAATGTGTGACAGAAAAGTACAGATTTCTGATGCTCCAGGTGAAGTTCTATAAAAGCATAATAACACCTTCCTCCATTAAAATTCTTAACAAGAAGTGGAAAATGAAAGTATGATGTCATGACAGAAACAAAGCATCAATAAATTATAAGAATATGTGATTGCCTTTCATTCCAAACATCTACAATAAAGATCTTGGCTCCCCTACAACCAGAAGAAACGTATTTATTCAATATTTTTGTCATACTTATAAATACCAGGCCTGATTCAACAATCAATTTATGATGTTGTCTGACTTTCAAGAAGCACTAGTGTAACACACCAACAAAAGGATGCAGATCAAAAGGCGCGTGGCCAGCAGGTCGAGGGAGGTGATTCTACCCCTCTACTCTGCTTTCGTGAGACCCCACCTGGAGTACTGTGTCCAGCTTTGGAGTCCTCAGGACAAGAAGGACATGGACCTGTTGGAACAGGTCAAGAAGGGCCATGAAGATGATCAGAGGGCTGGAGCACCTTTCCTATGAAGAGAACAGGAGAGACTGAGACAGGCTGAGACAGTTGGGGGTGTTCAGCCTGGAGAAGAGAAGGCTCTGGGGAACCTAAAGGGGGCCTACAGGAGGGGCTCTTTATGAGGGAGTATACTGATAGGACGAGGGGTAACTGTTTTAAACTGAGGGACTGAGATTAGATATTAGGAAGAAATTCTTTCCTGTGAGGATGGTGAGACCCTGGAACAGGTTGCCCAGGGAAGTTGTGGGTGCCCCATCCCTGGAAGTGTTCAAGGCCAGGCTGGATGGGGCTCTGAGCAACCTGGTCTAGTGGGAAGTGTCCTTGCCCATGGCAGGGGGGTTGGATCAAGATGATCTTTAAAGTCCTTCCAACATAAACCATTCTATGATTCTATGATCATATGTTATCAACTACAGTGAAAAATGAAGTGTAATCTCAAGAAGTAATTGAAGTCAATGGGAGATGTGTATACATATGTGCTACATGACTGGAGAGCAGGTGCTATTTCTACTTACTACTACTAAAAAAACCACTTTGAATGCTAATGTGACTCTTCATATGGCAATATATCTGATAGATGTCCACATTTTTTTCTTCTTAAGTCTTGCAGGAAAAAATAAATCTCTGAGGATAAGAGGAAAGACAAAACTCACAGAAACTGATTGATGTGAAATTGTGTGTCTGATAAACACTACAGTCTAGCTCAAAAGTTAAGGTATATGTTTTTTGCTGCAAAATAGTTATGGGAAGGGGTAATGACTAAATGATTTCTTTTGGAGGACTACTGCAGCTGCCAGTCATTCTAGAAGTAATTGTTAAGTGGCTTTTAAAAAACAAAGGAAAGAAAAGCACTTAAAAAGCAAATAATTTATTTTGTAAGTGATGGAACTAAGGAAGGATGAACACTATAACTATAAACATGAAGTGGAAAATGAAAATATGGTGACACTGACAGAAACAAAGGTATGCCAACAATATCCTCTACATATTTGCATCTACAGTAATCCCTACTCCATAGTACCTGTGAATCCCACTGTCAAAAAGCCAGAAGTTCTCTAAACCTTCCTTAAGTTTCCAGTTATGATTTCCTGCCTGCCCCAAGTTCTGTCCCAAAATACTCAAACTCTCTCACATAATACTTCATATATGTGTATGCAAAGTGAACATGTATTTAGATGATCTGAAAAATAAATCTTTCAGGTTTCCATCCTACTTTAAAATGTAGATAGCCCTGGTCTTAGTTTAGGGTTCCTTTAAGTAGTTTCAGTATACAAACATGGGAGTGGTTAAAAATAAAGTCTGATCAGTGCTGGCAAAGCATTAAAGTACAACAGTAAAGAATTTCAGGCTTGCTTTCTACTCGAGTGTAGTCCTAGGGTATCTTTTAGTCATTTGTTTTGAAAACAGTCCTGATTTTAGTTCTATATGCAAACATGAAATCATGAGAACAATTGTTTATTAAAGAAACCTGGCAAGTTCCATGCTGGTTTAGAATTCGGCTCAATTTTTTTTCATATTTTTTGAACATATACAGCTAATGTAAATGAGGTAATAGTAAGCAGCAAAAATTTGGAGGTTTATTTTTCTCTGAGAAGTAATCCTTTAAATAATGTAGTTCTCAGTTGGAAGACGAATGCTAAAAACCAAACTTGGCTCCTTCCTATTTTAGGAATAGAACCCTAAATCCAGATTTACAGTGTCAGGGCCTGTCTTAGGTATCAGTGAATATAGGTTCTAATGTAAAATTACAACAAAATTAAGAACAATTTAGATCAGTTAAAAACATATCTAACGTTCAGATGCATAAATCGTTTTGGAGAAATTAAAATAATAGAATAATTATTGCTCATATTTGCCATATGAAAGAATCTGACACTTTTGGATATTAATGAACATAGTCATTATTCCCAAAATATAATATTAACATAAGGAAATATCATTTGCTGTTCCTAGATTCCTGTCATCAGTTTTCTTCCAGTCTCTTTGAAACGTCAGTAATTAACTTAAGAATGGTACCATAATAATCAAGTGATTACGGTGGTCAGACAGGTTCCAGAAATAACATCCTAAACAGCTGGAGCAAAATGACATTTAAAGAAGGTGTTCTTTTGTTTGCTCCAGTATCAGGAAAATATCTGAAAAAGAAATACCTCCAAAAATATCCAGCACAAGTTCAGCAAACCCATTATTCAGGTAAAAACAGGATATAATCATAATAGGTATTGCAATTAATAATAAAATCTCTACAATAATTCTTGTTTTTACAAGTGTAATTTTAGACTAATATAATCAAACATTGCAACATAGAAAACAAGACATAAAGAATGTTGCTTACAATCAGATAAGGTGCTTGGAAATTTGTGAAAAGAGATCAAATTTCAAAACCGTGACAGTTTTAATATCAGAACTCTGACATCATTTAAGTAGGAACTGAAAAGCACAGCTGTGGACACAGCTATTTAGTGTGGACTATAATGTGTTTAGAGCATTAACTTGGTTATGGCTATTTTGAGGGTCCAATGGAATAAAAAATTATGTGTATTGGCAAACATTCCTACCAATTACTGAGTCATCACACATATGTCAAGTTACACATGCACAGAAATCTTTGCACAACTTTTTAATTTTTGCTTTTTAAAATTAATGTGAAATTAATATTTCAGGAAAACATGTTCTATTGGTGCTACAATAGGAGGGTTTTTGAAGAAGAAAGTGTCTTATTTCTAGAAGAACAAAAAAATAAGACCTCCCCAAGAATAAAACAATTTTTCATTTTCATTTTTTAATTATAATATATACCTAGAAGATTAGCAACATATTATTCTCAAGCTATGACATTTTTCAAAATACAAAACATTCTACAATAAATTCATGATTAGCAAAATAATTTATTCACTTAAGTTTAAATTAATCAGTTTACCTTTTGTAAGCTCATTAGCTTCTATTCTACATTAATCACTATTAGCATTTTGTATTTTTGTTTTGATTGCATAGGTAGCATTTCTAAATCATAACTTACAGCATTACAGCATACTGTAAAACACATACAGCATAACATTACAGCAATAATTAACACTTATAAATTTTTAGATGTGTAAATGAATTTGAGCAGTAACAGGTTCCTGTTATGTTCACATTTGGTTTTAAGCATGACTGATTTTAGAGTATTGTTCAATCTACACATTTGTCTTTCATTTGAATTTGGTGTTTCTAGAGGAAATTCCATATATGCAGGCCTTGTAATGAGGATGGAAATAGGTGAAACAGAAAATCTTTTGTCTAGTGAGCAGTTTGAGAGTAGAAAACAGAAATTGTGTGAGGACTACAGTAAGTTCCATCTTGAAGTATCCCATTAAGAACAACTCTTAAGTAACATTTCTTTTTCAGAAAAAAACTCTGGAAACATGTCTCTAGTATTTGTTAAAACAACATGTATAAGGAAAGAAAAGGCAGAGAGTTAAGGGGAAAAGAAGGTTAGGATTTTTTTGTCCAATGAAGGAGTAAAATATGTCCATAATGAGGAGGATGGCACCAAATATATAGTTATAGTTACAAGGCACAGCTTCATATTTTACAGCTCTAAAAAATATTACTTTGTTTCTCAGCCAATAAGCTATTGCTGTTTTGTCTTTTGTTATATCTGTGGGGAGCAACGTCTACATATCAGAATTGTAAAACAAGTATTCTATGATTTTTGGAATTATTAGATTATTCTGTCATTATTGGATTGAAATAGAATGTTGCAGTAGTAAAAACAGCTAGAAATTTTACAGGGAGTTGCTTTAAAGTATAATTTCTACCAAATGAGTTCTAAGGGATTAAGATTTAAAGAAAATAAGATTTCTCCTACTAATTTTCTTTCCTGCATAGTTTCTGTTCAGCCCTTTTAACATATTTTACCTCTCAGACAGCGAACAAGTTCTCAAAAAACAAGTGATTGGAGGAAAACCATAAAATTGCCTTTATAGAATACATATATATATTTTTGTAAAAAAAGTATTATATAGAATATAAAATATAGATGAAAAATGAAAGGACATGTAAACAAGAAAAAACTGAAGAGCATGGTCCAATTAAATGGTGAAGAACCACTTAATACTGTAAAATTCCTTGTAGCAATGCAATTTGGAACATCTGTAATATGTTAGTCCCTGATATTATTATAGTATTGTGGTATTCATGATGTGAGTTTGGGTCCACTTGGAGATCATACTCAGTGTGAACTTTAACCTTGTTTGAACATCTCAAAGGATAGGACCTTAAACATGAAGAACTTACTTAGGTTTTTGCAGTATCGCAAGTGTGCTTTGATGGAGAAATGGAAAGATCTGCATGGTTTGGTTTCCTAACAACAGAAAAGAGTTTGTCATTGTAAATTGTGAGATAAGGCAGGCAGCACGTTGTAGTCAAAGCAAGAAACTTGCTTATCCTGGAGTCTAAACTTGACCACTTCCCTCATAATTTCATATTTACCAGCTAAAGATATATTTGACAGCTTCATGAAACAACATGTCTAACCACCAAAGATGTGACTCATCATCCCACCAACATGTCTACCTATGCCATCTGTAAGAAAAGAGAAAATGACTATACATGCCAAAATATTAAAATAATAGATCTCTGATTGATAATTTCTACTACCAGCCCCCACAGCCTGAAATATCACACTATAAAATGTGAATTTGACTTTTCAGTCTTGATCCAAAACAAGCCTGAAATGTCTTCCTTGGTATTTCGTCTTTTCCCTGCATGAAAATCTGTCTGAAGTTGTCTCCATATTCTTAAGGAAATTATAAGAAGAAGTAGAAATTTGTTTGTTTTGGATAATCAATCACAGTGGAGAAAGGCATTTAACAAATTATATCAGTCTCCTTGATTAGGAAATTGAACTGGATATAAGCCCTCTCATTAAGTTTTTGGCAGTAGATTGGAAATGCTGTGAAGACAGCATTTCGCACACAAAATTTCTTAGTTCTGGTTGTGCTGAAAAACAACCTTAAAATTTGACAAGTATTGCATCAGTCTTATGTGATCTGGATTCATTTCAAGACTGCAGCAATTCTTGTCTGAACCTCTCTAATTATCACTTGAATAAATGACTAGCAATAGTAGAAAAATCTATTTCACTTAAAAGTTTGTATTATAATTGTTATGGAGATAAATTGAGATTAAGCAATACTACAATGTATTGTGTTTTGCTTTGTGTTTGGTTTTTGTTGTTTGTTTGTAGTTTTTTTAGTTAAAAAAGTTAAAAGCCTCAGTCATATATTGAGAGCAGTGGTAAAGAAGAGTGTTTGCGAAGTAACTCGACAAGAACAAGTAATTTTGGAAGAGGAAGAAGAGTAAGCAAGTTCAGTGACAATAAAATCAGCTCTTCTTACTTGCATTATCTTTAGCAGCAACTTCAGTTTCACGTTAAAAAATGGTAAAATTCTCATTAAAGAACAACACGTACATGTCATTTTAATTCTTTAGGAGTAAATAGTATTGTCTGTTCCCTACGAATCTCTAAAGGTGAAAATGAATGTAGTTTGGAAAAATAAATTGTTGCTTTATGCTTACAAGTCAAATCTCTTCCAAATTCCTAGAGTTCTAGCAGAATGTCTATTGTTAAAAAAAAAATAAATCTATTTTAAATCTGTCACTATTTGATTTGTTGTGGTTTAACCCCAGTGGGCAGCTGAGCCTCACCCAGCCTCTTACTCACGGGATGGGTGAGAGAATCAGAAGGGTAAAAGTGTGAAAACTCATGGGTTGAGATAAAGATACCTTAATAGGTAAAGCAAAAGCTGCATGTGCAGGCAAAGCAAAATAAGAAATTCATTCACTATTTCCCATCAGCAGGCAGATGTTCAGCCACCTCCATGAAAACAGGGCTTCATCACATGTGGGATGACCAATGCCATAACTCCCAGCGTCCTCCCAATTCCACCTTCTTCCTCCAGCTTTTATTGCTGAGCATAACATCATATGGCATGGGATATCCCTTTGGTCAGTGGGGTCAGTTGTCCCAACTGTGTCCCCTCAGAGCTTCTTGTGCACCCCCAGCCTACTCAGTGGTGGGACAGTGTAAGAAAGAGAAGGCCTTGAAAAAGTGTAAGCACTGCTCAGTGCTGGCTAAAACACCTCTATGTTGTCAACACTGTTTTCATCGCAAATCTAAAATAGATCACCGTACAAGCTACTTTGAAAAAAAAATTAACTCTATCCAAGCCAAAACCAGTGCAAGATCCATAGTAAAAATATTATTTTAAAAGCTATTTCTGTTTTATATCCATGATGCTATCAATACAAACATGAATTATCACACATATAATGCTTACACCTTATACTAAGCTACTTAAAGTCATAATTGTTTGCATACTGAGCCACATATGAACAACAAAATAATCCTGTAACACTCATACTGTAAAAATGTTGTCAGATTTAATATGTAATACAATCCAGAATAACATTCTACTGAGTCAATGCATTATTTTTTATCACAGATCTTTCCTTCCTTCGTTTCCTCGCCTATGTATTTTATAAGTAATGTTAACATGGTAGAGATAAGTGATGTAATATTTTTTATGCACTTCACCAAAGTCTTGTGAGTGACTTGTCATATTTCTAGGGAAGGTCATAGTTATTTAAGGTTGGTTAAAGGGCATTTGTCTCCTCTTTTTCTTCCAGTCACTTGCATGTTTGATTCTGTTTTCTGCTGTCCTTTCCAGTGCTCACTTGGCTTTGCAGTCATTCCAAAAGACGATTAAAATGCTTGGCTACAGATGTCTCCTAAAGAAATCCATTTCCTGGCAGATGCAGCTTTCTTTATTCATTGAACAAAGTTAAGCCACTTCAATGTTCTCTCTTTTTTGCTTAGATTTCTAGGCGTATGGAAAGAATAATAGCAGTAAAAAAACACTGATCCCTTTTCCTGGTTTGAGACACAAGACCTAACCCTCTATTTCATATGGTTAGTTGTATCAGGATTTCCAGGGGGATTTCCAGGTGGGCATCATATTTCCTTCTTGCTGTTTCTAACAGCAAATGGTTAAGTTATGTGCCGTGGAGTGCTTAGTGAAGAGAAAAATCTTGTGCTGAGCTGTGCAAGTGGAAACAGAAAGATTAGTATTCCTAATGTCACCCAGACCGTGAGAAGCACGTTGTGCCAACCAAAGTCATTTTAATGTACAGCTTTCCCAATGTTTTTTGTAATTGTCTTGGTGAAATACCACTCTGGGATCCCAGCTACAGAAAGTCAGGATCATATTTATGCCATGCCTGCTGCAGCCTCATTGAAGACACAGAAATTAACAGCAATGCCCACTGCACCTTTTGCCATCCCTTGAGAACATCCACTAGAATACGGCTGTCTTCTGCATGGCCTCACTAGAACAGGGCTCATTGTATCCTTCCTAATATAGTCCTGCCAAGAATAATTTGGCTGTAAACACTGTAGGCCACAAGGGAAGAGTGAAATTTATTTATATGCACCAACAGCAAGCAAGAAAGAATAATGAGAACCACAGGAACTCTTAACATAATTGCATAACGTCCAGCAGAGCCAGCAAAACATGAAAACTAATTTCAGGAACAAAAGCTATAAACCTTAATATGATCTTAAAAAACCTAGGAAATAAAGTAATTCCTCACTTCCATGATTTTCAACAGGGAAATAGTACTTCAGAGCAATTAAGTTCTCAGATCTTTATCTAGAGCTTATTACTTGAAGTGCTTCAGTCCAGACGCTGAACATAAAACTTCTAAAGGCAAGCTAGGTCATAGAGTAGTATATGGTTTTATTTCCAGCTGAAGGAATATCCATTCTCATTGACCATTGCCTCTTGTGCCAGGGGAAGTTCAGATTGGACATTAGGAAAAAGTTCTTTACTGGTGGTCTGTCACTGGAATGGGCTCCCCAGGAAAGGGGTCACAGAACCACAGCACCAAGCCTGTCAGAGTTCAAGGAGCATCTGGACGACGCTCTTAGTCATATGGTTTAATTTTAGGTAATCCTGCAAGGAGCGGGGAGTTGGACTTGATGATCCATATGGGTTCCTTCCAAATCGAGATATTTTATGATTTTATGATTCTGTAATTCTGTCTGAAGCTCCTTCTGCCTGGATGAGGGGGACCGGGAGGAAAAGAAAGCCCATAGTTTAGGCTATGAGTACATTATTCTTGTTTTCTCTTCTGCTGAGCAGTGTCATGGCACCTGTGTCTCTCCTTATGCAATATACAGTCCAGGAAGAGAAGGAGATAACGCAGGTGCAAAAACATCATGTGACTTGCCAGAAGGGAATGATGATGCTTGAAGAAAGCCAAATTTAGTGGCCATAGAGTCCTAAGTGATTCCTCCCATCCCAGTCCATTAAATGCAGTTGCTTTTTTTCCCATTTGCAGGGAACACACACATACAATGTAGACACAGGTGGCCACACAGATCAACACAGAGTGCAGTGCCTTTACTGACATCCAGATAAAAACAAGCCTCGCTTACATAAACATGAAATAACAGAGATGTCCCAGCCCTGTACCTCTTCTCCAGCTGATCAAACTAGAAGTTCACTGGTGACATACACCTTCACTTTCTTGATTCCAAAAAAAAATGCATGTCCACTGGTCTCTTAAACATTAGCATTAGCTTCACGTGTACTGAATACCTGTGCCCAGATTGCAGGACCTTTACCTAGTCACCAGCTCAGACCTCTACTATTTTGGGGTGCAGGTATCCTGCACTGGCTATGCTACTTTAAAGCCCATTAGCTAACGGATACATAAATAACTCTCCTCCCACCTCCTGAATACAGAGTGAGATCACACTAAAATATTTAGCAATAGAGTTTAACAAGTAGATGGGATAAACAGTGGTGATCAGGCACAGGGCTCAGTCAGAGGAAGCATACCAACCAGCAGCTTGTTTACTTGCAATTGTGTTTGTTTATCCCCCATTCTCTCCATTACTGTATCCTTGTTCTTAACTTATCCTCCTTGATCCTTCATTTTCCCAGACCTTGGCAAATGAGCAACTCACCCCACTGGACCCCTTTTTGCTCCAACCATACCCCACTTTGGTACATCTGATACCATCACCTGTGCAATCTTGGCCTTATATGGTCCAATTGATAAAGTTACAGGGGCATTGCTGGCCTTCCATGGTGGTACTCTCCGGAAGGTCTCCAAGACTCATGTGCAATTACCCGTGATGTTCATCTTGTTGTTGCACATCTACAGCTTAAAACCCTGGAGCATATGGCCACTCCTCATGGCACTGCTGTAACATGTCAGCCTCTCACTTTCTGTAACACATAGTGATTCCTGTGTGTTACAGGAGCTGAGACCTTGAACCAGGGCTTGGTCATCCACCTGCGTACCTTCACACCCAGGAGCTATGTGAAGTGGGTGACAATGACTTGCGGGGGAAGATGGAGGAGGTAAAATGGGAGTACTGATGTACCCGGGCAGTACAGTGGTGGTGGTGGGAACTCAGTGAGTCTCCTTTCCTCATTATGAGCTTTAGGACATGGAGTCATGAACATTTTGAGTGTAGCAGGATGGGGGCTGCCCTGAGGATGGGTATAGGTCCTGGAGCCAGGGAGACCTTGGGCACAGGCAGGGCCCTGCCCTCTGCCTCTAGCCCCTGATCTGGTGGGCAGAGCCAAGGGCAGCAGAGGCCCCTCAGTGGTTCCAGGATCAACGAGGGGTTGGAGCAAGTCTGGGGCCAGGGCCAGATCTGGGTACAGGCTGCTGACAGTCCAGAGCCGAGGTGGGACTGCTGGGCCCTGGGCAGGTAGAGTCAGTGGGGCCGTGAGGGCAGGGCAGGGCAGGGCTGCCTGCATAACCAGACAGGGCCCCTGCTGTGGTAAAATGTGTCCTCTTTGGGGCTACGGCACCAGGTGCAGAGAAAAGCTATGAATCAAAACCTTCATTTTCCAAGGTTTTACACATTTCCACTTCATTTTGATACTGAAACACAGTGAAATGTTGGAGATTTTATAAAGGCCTGCAAAGCTTTAAGTTTTTTGAGAGGGGGTGGCAATAAAACTACCACTTTCATTTTTCAGTCAGATTCATAGCAGAAAACCCCCAAAAACATCAGACTGAAAAATCCACATCATAAGGGAAAACAACATAAACCTTATTTTGATAACAAAATATATAATGTATTCGCTCCTCATAAAGTTATCCCCTCTGATCCTTATATTTGTGTAAGACTATAAAGAAATCATTCAAATAACAGCATGGTATTCACACACGTTAAAAAACATTAAAATGTTAAAATGATTCAGAAATATGACTGCAAGAGAGGTCCAAGGCCTGGAAAATCTACCTGCTGTGAAAAATTAAAACAGATCAGTCTCTTTTATTTCTTCAAGAGTGCTTTATGAAGCAACTGTTACAGTACTCTGAAACTAGCTACATTTGTACACAGATTTCTGGAAACAAAGATATTTATAAGTGCACCAAAAAATATATATATATACAGAATCAATTACTTCACTTGAAAAATAATAGCATGTGTATATATATAAAAAAATAATATCAGTTGCCATAGCTCATTTACAAAAGCCTTAAATTTACAAACTTTGAGAGCTTTTTTCATATTCGATACCATGCTTGATATGAAACATTATTTCACACATTTCTTTTTGTCCAACAAACACACTGTTTGAAGAAACAAACATATAAAATGCAAAATGTTTCAAGAAAATCACCTAAGAAAGGAATTGCTTTTAAAGAAGTAATAATAGGGACTTCAACATAAGGGGAAAAAGGAAGGAAGGAAGGAAGGAAGGAAGGAAGGAAGGAAGGAAGGAAGGAAGGAAGGAAGGAAGGAAGGAAGGAAGGAAGGAAGGAAGGAAGGAAGGAAGGAAGGAAGGGATGGAGGAAGGGAGGAAGGGAGGAAGGAAGGAAGGAAGGGAGGGAGGGAGGGAGGGAGGAAGGAAGGAAGGAAGGAAGGAAGGAAGGAAGGAAGGAAGGAAGGAAGGAAGGAAGGGAGGGAGGGAGGAAGGAAGGAAGGAAGGAAGGAAGGAAGGAAGGAAGGAAGGAAGGAAGGAAGGAAGGAAGGTTGGTCTAATACTCTAATAGCTGTATCCTGATTACTATCATGGCAATTAATCTGATTGTCCTCTAACTTTTTTTTTATTGCTATGCAGTAATATGGGATACTCTGTAAACAGAAAATGATTCACCATCGTTTTGGTAGTATACTGAGTTAGAAAGATGAACAATATTGAGGCTCTCCAGCTATGGGCTTATGAAATGAAAATCAATAGTAGTGTCAGGTGTCACTGAACGACTGACTATAATGAGCATGATTGTCCATATGGTTTCTATTGGACTTCATGGGTAATATTGATACACGACTTTGGAGTGGCTTTTTATTGCGCTGTTGTTGGCCTACAAAAAAAATGAAGATTATCCTACCACTTATAGCACACTGGAGTGTTCAGTGGAAGCCTCAGGCAGCTGAAGACCTATCATCGACAAAACTGTGTTCCAACAGTAATCCTCTTTGTGTTGCATTTTGCTGTAACATCAATTTTATAAATATTACAGCCAGCACTTTACCTCGCAGCTACAGAGCTTTACAAGACTAAAAGCAAATGAAAATGCTATCAAAACTTTCACCTTTTTTTAAATTTTTTTTTTTTATTCTGTCCCCAGTATTAGGCCAATGCTAGATTTACAGATGCACACAAAGTAAGGGAGTTAACTGAGTTGAGATCTTTATATTATATGTGTTTGTGTGTGCAGTTTTGTGTTCCTATTTGGACAGAAAATATATTTCATAAATATTTTTATTTCAGGGTAAATTATAGAAATTTACTGTACACTGACAAAAGCTAGGAAATTAAATTTTATACTAAAGTTGAAATTAAAGCCTTTGAGAACATTAGTATATGTCTGAAATTGCCAGGAAAAAAAAATAGAAAAAAAAGAAAACATCACAATTTAAAATAAGTACATTCAGTGAAAGTCAAATATATTCTTGGAACTCCTAAACTTTTAATTGAATAGGATGAGTCTCTGCTTTAATTTCTCATTCTGCAATATTGAGAGTAACATGGAAAGAATATGCTTTGATAAATACAGGTTGAATAAAGACCAATTTCTACTTCCGTCAACACAGAAAACTTTGAGGCTTTGCTATAATCTCAGGTACTTGTGGAGGCATAGTACTTATGGGGTTATTAAAGGCATTGAGCAACTGTGTTTCAAAGGAGCCAAAATGACACCAGTGCAAAGGACAGACAGCATTACCCATGATGAAGAACTTCGCACATCAGTAATTTAAAAATTCTACTTTTGTTGTGTTTTAGGAGCAAGTAAACTCTACTTTGCTAAATTACAATATGAGAATGGACATTTTACTTCTGCAATGTGGCAAGACAGGAAAATCATGGTAGTCTGCAAATGAAGGACACAGAGCATCATGAGGCAGTTTTCTGAAAGTAGATCTGAAAGAACTAGCACTAACCTACAGCCGCTATATTTTTTGCTACTTAATCTCAGTGCGGAGCATCACAAAGAAAACATGGGGAAAAATAAAATTTTGGCGATGTCCCATTGTCTTCAACATGCTTAATTAAGACTTGAGGAAGATAGAATATCGAATTCAAAATAAAATTCACAGTATGTCAACCAGAGAGAACTAAACTGGAGAAATATCATTTAACAGAGTGTATGGCAATGAATACATCTAAAAGTCATACATTTTTTATATTCAGATAGCATTACAAAAACATCATGATCATTGCAGAACTCAGAAAGTGGAACAAATGTTTAATCCATGACCTTATTCCATGTTCCAAAACAAAATAAGTTACTTTCTTAGAAAGACATAGCGATAACTAAAAAAGTTAGATTTGTTTTTTTGTTGGTTTTTTTTTTTTTTTCCCCAGAGTATATTAATTGATTCAATGGCATTTGAGGTGCCAGTTTTGATCTTTTTTTTCTCCTCAATGGAGAGAAAAAGCTGTCAGATCTAATGAAAAAACAAACAAGTTTACTTGTATAATCTCTTATATTCCCAAATTAGCATTGAATCGTAGATTTTATCAAATGGCAAAATATAATCTATAATCTATAGTCTAATAGTCTATAATCTAATTTCCATCTCTGAGAATTTCCGCAAGATTCAGAATCTGAGTAGTATGAGTTCAAATGAAAAAAAAATAATTGTATGATCTTTTCAATTAATAAAATCATATAAAGCATAAGATGTTACTCTTTAGAGTACTTTATTTTGGATGTTTAGAATCCATATTTATTCTAGATTGTCTGTTGCCACATCGTAATGCTAAACTTAGCAGAAACAACAAACAAATACTGCCCTTCCCACCCCCTGATTATCTGGTCGAGATTGTACTGGTTATCTGGACAAAATAAGCTATAAAATCATTGCCTACATCCCCTCCAGGATAATCATGCCTATTTTAGGGCTTTTTTCTAGGAGAGAAGCAATACAAAAATAGATAAAACAATCCCTAAATATTATACAGACAAAAGGTACTACTCTTAAATTGCACAGATTGCATTTATATGCCTTTATTACATTTACTTTAAAATGAAAGAAGCAGTGGGACACTACTTTCCCTTCATCTGTATGCTGTATACGAAATGCATAAAAAAGTTTCCTGTTGGTAAAAGTAGAATTTACAGTTGACTCAGTGTTCACACCCCAAAAGCGTTTGAAGAACTGTTTCCTGTAGACAGTAACTGTTTATTGAAGCTCTTCATACGGAACTTTTTTTTAATTTTTCTCTGTCAGTCTCATCAAGTCATTAATCATTTTTCTTGTTCTTTTCTAAATTCACTCTAATGTTGTCAATGTTTTTTCTGGTGTTATGAACATCAGAAACTAAGAAGTTATTTCTGGCAATATTCATTGAATCTTCACTGGAGCACGATAAAGGCATGTGTGACATAGTAATAAATCTTTCTAATCCATTGTTGGTTTTTTTTAACACACTTAATTTCTCCACCGAAAATCTTTGTTAAACAGAGAAGCCTGGATAATTATCTACTGAAAAGTGAATGTTTAGACAGATATAACTACTAATAACTACTAATAGAACAAGGCAGTGATGATGAACCTATGACATTTAAATCAAAATCAGCAAATGAAACTTCAGTCAGTACCTTGTGAATATGCTTTCTTCATCTTCTTCCCAACTAGCATTTTCAGTATTGCTGAAGACGCTTTCACTCTTAGGAAAACTGTAATTTAAAAAAGTTTAAGAAGTAACTGGAGACTGATGAGAGTGATGGGGTATAGAAAATAAAAGTGTTTGTTAACTTAATCTAAAGTGTGCCTTTCTTCTCAGTGTAACAAAATAAATTCAGCATTAGTCAGTCTTTTGAGAGAACTTTTGAGAGTATAAACAAATAGTTCTAACTCTAAGAAGCCAAAAATGTGAGCAGAAGTGCTCTGAAATTCAGAGGGGTTCTTTTGAAAGGGAACCACTGAAGTCAGTGTGGGGAACATTTCTCCTAGGTTGAGAGTTGTGGATTTTATCAACATGCTTTTTCTTCTTTATTTCATTAAACTACTGATAATACAGTTAATGATTCCCATGTAGACGCAACAGTACTGTGCAGCTGACACCAAGACCGATACTCTCATAAATCCATAAAGAAATACACTATTCAATTTTTCCTGAATTCATGGCACTTAGAATTATATTAGACAGAATTCCTGAATATAGATGTTACATTAAAACCAACCATACCTGTATTTGTTTGACCCAAACAAAAGCAACGAAAAGACAGGGAGTTCTCAACATGCAACCAGTGATAGTAATATCCCCCTGCAAATTTTAGGCTGGTAGGTTTTATTACTGTGGTAGACAGCAACTATGGACCTCAGGTCACAGCTCCAAGCAATAATAACTGAAAGCAAAACTCATTTCCACAGTTTACGTTGCCATCAGTATTTTTCTTAGACTAACAAATGTTCTATAAAAATGTCAGTTTAGCTCTTTTGAAAACCGAGAAAGAAAACATATTGTTATTTCTATTTTGATAACAGTGGAGAGCTTCTGAGGTATTACACTGATGGGAGTAATTTCAGTATGTAGATAAACAAAACGGAGAATATTAATTATTAACCACTAATTAGTATTCATCTGTCCCTGCTTAAAAAAAAAAAAAAAAAGATAAAAAATCACACTTTTCTATATTTATATAATTTTCCATGTGGTAAATTGACGATAGCCTAGATATAAAAGTTGTAGTGAGAAATTCAGAGGTTCACAAACTAAAGAATTTGAAAAACAGGTATTTATATCTCTAGGTTAAAAAAAAAATAAATCCTTTAAAGTAAAGTATTTGTAGTTCAACAGGAAGAAAAAATCTTACTTCTGTGCTTCTTTGGTTAACCACATAAACATCTGCATTTCTTGCGAAATTCAGTAATTGTGTAGATTTTCATGACTGGTAGATTTATCTGCTATTGGTATTCTTTTTCCTCAGGCATACATCTTTTCTTTCTCAGTAGTCTGAGAGTCTCCCCCCCCGACACTGTATGCTGTTTCCAAACTCCCATAAAACTTAATGACAGTTAATAAAAAAGCTTCAGGAATCTTGTCCTGTGTCACAAGTGCATGTTGAGGATGTCTAAAGTAAAGTATTTAGCTTTTCCAATTGCATAGATTTCGACCGAGGTTTAAGCCCATATGTAGGAGTTAGACATTAAATATAAATATTTGTTGGTCTACTAATAGGACTAATTACCAACTCAAGTAAAATTACAGTAAAAATCAATATTCCCCAAAATTACAAATAATAATATGAATAACCTGAAGAATATACTCTTCTGAGTCTTGCTGTAGCAGTGAAATTATATACAAGGAACAGAGTTAAAAAAAAAAGCTTTAAAGCATAATTTGAAGATTTTAAATTTGAAGCCACATCCTCACTAATTTTTTGAGAAAGTTCTGGTTATAACTGACAAGGTTTTAGGAAAATTCTGGATACAAACTTCAAATGTTATATTCTACCCTTTGCACTAGATAACACATATTGGTTTCAAATGGAATTACCATTTTGACCATGAACACCTAATATTTCATCACATGCACTGTGAATTCCCCAAGGAAAGACAAAAAAAATAAAATCCCTTCATTTGTGCACACTCTAGGTACGGTGTGCCTTACCTATGACTGGGACGGTTAAATGCTACTGCAGTAAAAGCCACACTATGCCCCAGTGAAAACCTGTAACTGAAGGCTTAGAAGAGTTCTGATGTAAGCAACTGATGGTAAAATATGACCCACAATTGTTTAGATACAATGGAGTTCTGTGCTCTCCTTTTGTGTAAGCAAGAGAGACTGTTAGAAAATTAGTGAAATAACCAGCCGACTAACCAACTGGTCAACAACAGATATTGTGATTTTCAACATAAAAAGAAGCAAGTGTTTTTATGGATCTCCATGGCATATGGCTTCACATGTAAATCATTAATGACACTTGATTCATTCATAAAAAGAGTGATCGGATTGGGACTGTATACGGTAAATGCATTTTAATTTTGAAAAAGGTTAAAATCGAGTCTAGCTTAGTCAACCTTTTGTGTTCCAGTTTGCCTTGCTTCTTGCCCTTATTTTTTAACTTGCCCTTGGTTATGATAATTTATTTGAAATAACTCTGCTAACCAATATATTAAGACAATGGAGTCCATCTAGCTTTTGATTTAGAGGAACTGTGCTTCTATCAAAGTCATGTTTGTAGATTACAAAACTTATATAGATTACTTACCATTTTCTATAATATAGTAATTATTCATATTTTAAATCAATGTAGAGGTTAAACTTTGGCTCTGCTTATAACTTCCTGCAGCACCTTCTGTGCATGTGCTTATATTCTATCTTGCATAATATGCATACCTATACTGTGCTTGAAGGACATATAAAATATTCATCAACATTTTATAAAGTATGTAGAAAAGATTTATTTCTACTTATACAGACTATTTATATATAAGGGCTGCTAATGTTTTACACATGATTTATGGTTTCATCTTCAAATATAATGAAAGACTGCATAATTTAAGAAAATAAAAGGAAAACCACGCATAATAAATTTAAAATATGGACCCCTAGGAAATTTTATTTTCCTACATAAAGCACCTGAGAAAACCCTCAATTTTTTTCAGTACTGTTTCATACAATCTCTAATTAAAGGTAGATTTTATTAGAAGGCTTTTCCTTTGTTTGGCTTTTCTCCTTAAAATATAACAATGCTACAGAGGAAAGCACAGTTAAAAAGTAAAGTATGGATACTGTGACTATTCATTGCTACATCTTCTGGAAATCACTCCTTAAGGTTGTGATGTCATTCCCTGGCAGCATGGCATATATAGATCCTAGATAAAAATAATTTCATTGTTTCATTGATGGTGTTGCTAAGGACTCAGCCTCCATTCTATGTCATTTAATATGCCTTGAAATTAGCCTGAGCATTTTTATACAAGGAAATTTGGTGGCATTTCTACTTCTAAGTGGGGACTTTGGGTGCTGGCATCTTTTTCTTTTCCATCCCTGAAGTAATTCTAAAGTAACTGGACTCCATACAGAGAGAGACTTTGTTTCAAAGGAGAGAAATTAAATTAGAGAGTCAAGAAGCGCATCTAAGCAATCCAGCTATTAGTTGGGTTAGTAAACTAATCCAGAACTAGTTTATAGCATTCAGAGTTCTTATACTCATTTGATCAATATCATAAGACAGTTTATATCAGCAAGAATAACAGGACCAAGAGGAAGTAAACCTCAGGAAATTCTCTTTGAGTTCTGCACTACAAAAAAATTCTAACTCTTCTCACCTCTGTGTTTACTGGTCATTAAAAGTTCATGCCCCGGTGTTGCCTTCACTGTAGAGCTTTTCAGAAAGATATCTCTATCCAGTTCTTCAAGGATATTTCATGGCAATCTAGCTACCTATATGCTATTTAATTTACCATGGCTTGCTTACTTTTGCTCAGAGTTGATAGTAGCACTTGCATTTACAGAGTATTAGCCTCTGTAAGAAAGCCTCAGTATACATATCGCTCATTAAAACACCACTGTGGAGAATGTGGGTATTTTCAATAAGAAGCTTGCTTGTTAACATCTGATAGGATGAAAACACATGCAGCACATTATTCTATAGTATGGAGAAAAACGCTTGCAGTTTTTTCTTTCTGTTTTGGAAATCTTAGTGGGAAAGAACTGTAGAGTATTTTGATTGGGTTTTAATATTTGCCTTGCAAGCTTGATTAAACAAAGGAAGTCTGAAGGCAGAAGTCATGCACGAGTCAATGTCCTAAGAATTTTCAGTTCCTCTTCAGATTATTTCTGGTTGTGAAAAGGACTTTGGCCCCTGGGAAGGTTATTTTTACCATTACAATTGAGAGCTCCTTAGGACCATATTTGTGAAAATCCTTCTTCACAATATGCTCTTCATCTTCTAAATATGCGGGGTCTAGGTTACAGGTGTTTTTATGATGAGGATCAGGGCTTTGAGCTTGTTTGAAGACTTAAAGTCAATAAATAAAAGTTATATCAATAATTACTTTATATCAATAAGTACTTAAATACATACATTTTTATATCAACAAATACTTTATGTCAATACAATTTGTTAAAATAGGTTATGTTAACACTTCATCAGATATGATCAAGTTACACATGCTTGTGGCAATCCTTTTATGTGAAGAGTGCTCGTGATTAAAATCATATCATTTCATGACCATGTTTAACACTGCTGTAGTTAAACTGGTGTGTGACAGAAAAACAGATTTGTAGCCAACTCTGGAATGTTAATATTTATCTTTTTTTTTTTTTCCCCTCCTCCACCAACTATTACTCCCTGTAGGTCTTTCAGATCTTACATTATCTGCTTCCTTCATGAACAGGTTCTCACTCTTTGTTCTCTCCTGACTGATCATAAGTCCTCCCTACTCTCGCCCCCTGCACCTCTCCACTCACTTTTTGTGGCCAGACCATGCTCTCCATAGGTGGTGTAGCTCTCCACTATTGAAAGAAACAATGAGCAACAGAGAATACAATGTCAGATATTCCTCATCTTCATCTTTCTTTTCATTTTATTGGGGAAACAAAAAAAACCTCACCAACAGAAAGCGACTTCTCAGAGAGGCAGCATGGACTTTAGGTCTGAAGGGAATCGATCTAAGTACTTTCCTGACTGGGAATGTACTTAGCAGGGGCTTTCCTGCTTTAGACTTTCTCAACTAGGGCCCATAATTAATACCACAGTTATGTAATATTTTATATAACCAAAAAAATTTAAAATGGTACAAAATTGTCTACATTTTGACCCAAAGTAAATTACAGCAATTAGTCATATATTTTACATTATATTTTCCATTAACTTACTAAGTCAGCAGAACAGTGGGTTTTTTTCTCTTTTGAGAATTACAAAGTTCAACCATATTTCAAACCATGAACAGAATTCAGAACCTGACAGACCCAAGTCAATATAGGCAGTAATCCAGTGCAATAGCAGTCAAACCAATGTAAGAATCCAAGGTAGTAGAGATGAAATTTGAAAGGATGTGCTCTTCCTACTCCCTGAGAACCAGATGTTAGTTACTAAATGTTAGTAGCATATTACATATTGATTTTCAATTTAAATTTTAGCTTAAGTTAGCTGTGCTGCAAGCCTCTTGCTTAAATTTTTTTAATGTTTCAATTTAATTTTTGGAGCGGACTGAAACCTCAGGTTTTTTTATTTAAATTTGATTCTTCATTTTTATCCAAACACTGTAATAAGTAAGTACATCCCTTGTCATAGGTAGTAGGAAGTGGCTAATTATGTATATTACAAAGTGATAACCAAAATATACATAGTCAGAGTACGAAAAAACAGTTGACATAGGTCAGGTATTTGCAAGGAAATTACTAATGGACTATCCTAATAAATTACTTTAATAAAAATGTCCTTGGATAGATGTCACTGTTTATATCAGAAACACATGAGTTTTAAAATCTCTTCTCAACAACATGTCCGTATTTCTAATAAGATTAAACACTTTTTAAAATCATTGACTGAAATGATACTATTTCTCTTGGCAAATAAAGCCAAGAGAATTATATAGTTACATGTTATAATGAATATAGCCCCTTGCAAACACAAAGAAAGATATGATCCACATTATATGCTATTATTATATTTTTGGAAGATAAAAACTGAAACTTTCCATTGCTTGTTGAGAACACATTAAAACACAGTTTCCATTCTTTCTAACTGGTCTTCATTTCAATGACTACTTTGTCTCTTTCATTTCATGATAATGCAGTAGCAGCCTGCTTATGCAGGGTTAAAAAACCCAGGGTTTTGTGTTGAAATTTCTAGAATAGATTGTCATTGACTAGAACTGAAAACTATTATTTTCTCATGTACATGATTATCAGTAACAAAATAATTACAAAAACAAGTAGATGTTCTTCCTATAATGTGTAATTTTATTTGTATTTTTTTGAACATATTATATCACTTTTTTGACTAGATCCTTTCAACTCCATTGCAAGTGTTATTTATTGGTGCCATAAACAAGTAGTTACCAACTCTACCACCAATTTGTGTGGTAGTAGACTTAGAAATTTACACCAGCAATATCCCCTACTACAACTTGATAGAAGTGATACTGGAAGCCCTAAATTTAATTTAAGGTTAAAGTACTTTTTTCCCACTACATTTAAACCATGGCCCCTCCCAGACATTGTGTATGGCAGCTCTATGACAGTGAGTTGCAGAGTGAAAAAGGAAGAGAGAGAGAGCAGGAGACACGGAGAGAGGAAAATAAATACTCATGGGTATCATGTTTTATTCTGAGTCATACAAATAATGAATGGATTTCCATTTTTAACCTGTTTGGCAAAAAAACCAACCAAACAAAAAAACCACAGAAAACTGAAGACTTTTCCTCCATGTTCATATTTAAGCATATTTCCACCACGCACATTCTGGATGTTTCAGGATGCTGATGATCCCAGTTGTTACTGACATTCCCAACGTCCTCTCCTTCACAGATGGAGACAGATTCCATTGTATTTGAGTAAGACATTTGGGAGATTCTTCCAAAGTGCCACTTCAAAAAAAAAAAGACATCCATTTAGTGGGCATTTGATTAGCTCACATCTATACCACAGAATTGAAAAAAATGCAGATATTGTTTCTAATTTTTCTCTGTGTTATTCCATCCATCTAAATACTGTTTTTCCAGTGATTATAGGTTGCTTTTTAGTGTGGAAAAAAGCAACTTTATCACTGAGTCAAACCCAAATCTTGTCTAACTCAGGAACCAAATGTTACCATTTTTAGCAGAAACGTTCTCTGTTCTGCTTCATGTTTGACCTTCAACATGTTTTGAAATATCTTTATGTGGCAGGTAAAGCAGAGCAAGCTGCAGGCATAAACCAGTTTCATGTCAACTAGTTAAACTTGGAGAAGTATTGTATCTGCTATCCACTTTGAGTTAGTATCACCTCTATTAGCAATGTTCTCAAACATTAGGTGAAAAAATACATTTAAAAGTAAAGAAACGATTGCTGGGGTTTAGCTGCCACATCAGCCTTCTGTCTGTGCTGGGCTCCCATCCAGTTTGTGTTAATTGAGCTAGTGCTTATAAGGACAAAACAGTTTTATTAGCAAAGGCCAAAGATGCTCAACAACAGGTCACAGCACTTATCAAAATTAAAGAGGGATAAATTATGAGCTATGGAAAACAGACAAGTTGAACATGAACAGTATTTGACAGGCGAGTTATAATCATTGTGTGCATGACTTCAGTGCAGTTGTGCAAGTGATAAGAGGAGTGAGTTCTGGCATGATTGAAATCACAAGAACATCTGCCACAAAGAAACAAGCAAACAAAAAACCCAACAAGACCTTCAAAGACGTCTTTTTTTAGCAAACTGTAGTTAAGCTACTGAATAGGACTTAATCGGTACATAGGCTTTGTGCTACTCACATCAGAAGTGAGCTTAATTCATAATTAAGCCATTCAAAAATTTAGATTTATATATAACTAGTTTAGTCATTCCTGCTAATCTGCAGTTGGAATTTGAATTCAGGTGGCAAATGGCACATTGTACTAGCTTTGGCATTCCGTAGCTATTCTCTCTTTCAGCATGACTGATTTGCTTGTTGCATGTATTAACACCAAACAGCTTCTTAAAACTTAGTTTAGCTTTTAAATAAAATTTGGTGATCCTATATTGGGTAAAAATCTTCAGATGAACCACCGGCAGAATGACTTCTTATGAACAGCGTGCTAGATGTCCAGTTTTGCAAACCATCACTTAGCATGCGCGGTTTAGAAAACTACCTTGGAAACAAAATCACAGGATGATAGAATTATAGGGTTGGAAGGGACCTCTGGAGATCATCCAGTACAACCCCCCTGCCAGAGCAGCGTCACCTACAGCAGGCTGCACAGGAACGCATCCAGGCAGGTTTTGAATGTCTCCAGAGTTGGAGACTCCACCACCTCTCTGGGCAGCCTGTGACAGTGCTCTGCCACCCTCGAAGTAAAGAAAAGAAGTTCCTCCTCATGTTTAGGTGGAACTTCCTGTGCTCAAGTTTGTGCCCATTACCTCTTGTCCTGTTCCCGGGCACCACTGAAAAGAGCCTGGCCCCATCCTCCTGACATAATACTAAATACTCCCTTTAAGTATTTATAAGTGTTGATAAGGTACCCCTCAGCCGTCTTTTTTCCAGACTGAAGAGACCCAAGTCCCTCAGTCTTTCCTCATAAGAGAGGTGTTCCAGTCCCCTAATCATCTTGGTAGCTCTCTGCTGCACCCTCTCCAGCAGTGTTTAAAGTAAGTATTCAAATGTGTTTAAGTATTCATTCTTGTTACTTAGGAAACTATAGCCATCTTGTATTGCTGCATTCTTCACTAAAAAAGTCAGAAATGGTAGTGATTGTTTTTCCTATTCTGGGCCCCTGTTTTGTTGAAAAATCTTTTGTAGAATTGAAAAAAAAAACAAACAAAACCACAAACACAAAAGTATGTCAAGTAATGCAAAAATATTTATTTATTTTCAGATAAAAGTAACGTAAAAAAAAAATGCTACATGTGAGGTTGGAAAGTATTAAAGATAACAAGCCTTGGCACAGATACTAAATGAATGCCCGGAGTTAACACATTTTAATTTGGAACAAAGCTCAAACATTTGTATTTGATATTTTATTTGTGCCATTGACCTAAAAAATAAGTGTGTGCAGGGTGTATGTGTTACATGTGTATTTGCTCTCTCCAACCCCCATAGAGCCGCTGCACACAGACTGGTAAAATGTGCCAATAGGAAGGATCATCAATGCACAGCAGGATCGAAGTACAAGGAGGTAAGAACGACCTTGAATACTGGAGTAACAGCACTGGAATATGGAATGAAGTGTAAAGTACAAGGGCATGCATTTATGCACTGGAACAAATACCAAGAATTTCTGATCTATGATGAGTACTCATCGTGTAGAAATGACAGATGAAGAAGATTTAATATATTGCTTCATCCCAAAATGATTATTAAGTACCAATGCATTACAGCAAGACATAGGTGAATTTACTCTTACAGTGCATCGGAAGAGAATTTTCTTGTGTTCTGTTTAAATTCTTGGATTGTGAATTGGACAGTCTTGCTTAAATATATGGAATTCTAAGTCTATGTTACAGTATGAAAACACAGGCAGATAAATAATCAGATTTTTTTAAAGGAAAAATACTGTTTTTTAATTAAAATGAAAAATCAGTTTGTGTTATAAAATTGTCGTTAGCTAGCACAACTCTTGGTGGCCGTTGCAAATACTAATTCTGGATTTATTAATTACAAAGTATTTACAATATATCTCCCATTCATTTGGGGAATTTGATATTGTTATTTACTCCCATCAATGCAGCTACTACAACAGAATTAGACTTTAAGTGTGGGGACAGTTAAATAAAATAAATGGAATGGGATACAACAAAGCTACTTTCTTCCTATAGAGCAAACTAATCAACAGAGATCTAGATCTTTTACTTCATTTTGTTGTTGGCCTCTCCCAGAAATGTAGCCTTTCTCTCAAAACTGAAAAACAATGGTTTTTCTTTAAAGATCTAGTTGAAAAAGGAACTGGACAATTTCTGTTTCAATCTCTAGAAAGCAGTGAGATCTTGGAGAACTGACTAGAGCGAATTCATCTGGTGAGAGAACTGTATTACGTTTCTTTTCTGTCTCTAGGACTTCAGCTCATGTTTTCCTCTCTCTGAAGCCAGGTGGTGCATTGACCTTGGCTGGCTGCCAGACAGCTGCTCAGCTGCTCTCTCATTTTCCCCCAAAATAGAACATAGGGAGAAAATAGGATGAAGAAGATTATGGGTGAGGATAAAGACATGGAGTTCACTTACCATCAGGAGCAAAACAGACTCTACATGGGAAACATTAACTTAATCTATTGCCAGTTATAATAGATTTGAATGGTGAGAAACAAAGACAAAAGCTAAAACACCTTCCTCCTACCCCTGATTCTTCATAGGCTATGGTTCATTCCTTCAACTCTTCTACCCACCTCTCACCAACCACTGCAAGGGGATGACGAATGAGGGGTTGTAGTCAGTCCATAACATTTGCTCTCTGCTTCTCCTTCCTCCTCACACATTTTCCCTGCTCCAACATGGGGTCCCTCCCGCAGGATACAGTCCTTCACAACCTTCTCGAATAATTGGAGAAATGTCCTTCCCACAGGTTGCATTTCTTCACAAACTGCTCCAGCGTGGAGCCTTTCCATGGGGTGCAGTCCCTGAGGAAGGTGTCTCCCATGGGCCACAGGTCCTGCCAGAAACCCTGCTCCTGCCTAGGCTTCTCTCCACGGACCATAGTTCCTGCCAGGAGCCTGTTCCATTGTGGGGTCCTCCACAGGCTGCAGTGTGGATATCTGCTCCACTGTCCTCCATGGGCTGCAGGGGAAAATGGCTGTTCCACCATGGTCTTCTCCACAGACTGAATGGGAATCCTTTCTGGGCACCTGGAGCCCCTCCTCCGCTCCTGCCCCTCTCCCCCTGGGGCTGGCAGGGCCGTGTCTCACCCT
This sequence comes from Rissa tridactyla, assembly GCF_028500815.1. Classification (NCBI taxonomy): domain Eukaryota; kingdom Metazoa; phylum Chordata; class Aves; order Charadriiformes; family Laridae; genus Rissa; species Rissa tridactyla. The sequence goes on from NC_071466.1 coordinate 109,331,378, forward strand.
TTTCCCCTCAGCTCTGGCTGCCGGGCAGCGTTTTGCCCTTTCTGAGAGAGGCTTTCCCCGAGGCGCCGCCATGGTTGCTGCGGGGCTCAGCCGTGCCCTGCGGGGGGTGGGTTGGAGCCGGCTGGAACCGGCTGTGTCCGGCTCGGGGCAGCCCCGGCCGCTCACCACAGAGGCCGCCCGGCAGCTCCCCCTCACAGCACCTTGAAATGTTGAACTCAAGTCACACCACAGCCTCAAAGCCACAAGCCCCTGTGGAAGAGAGATGATGGGCCGTATCACCCCTCAGTTGGCAGAGGATGTTCCAAGCTCCCGGCACCACTCAATGCAACAAGAAAAAATCATAATCTGAGCCGATGTACTTTGAATTATAAATGAATGCTGTGATCTGCCATGTGTGCTTTCTGTCTGTGGCCGTATAACAATGGATCCTGTTATCTGTACTCCCTCAAAACTGTGAGATAGGTGGTGAGAGCTCTGTTCTGAAAGGAGAGTAATATTCTTCCATGGGCAGAGAGAGGATTAAACCTAAGCGCTTTTAATTCTCAGAAAGACATCTGCCAAGATGTTGCATGTTGGGACGAGTAAGAGAGAGAGGTGGAAAGCAGCAGAATCACCTCTATTTCTGATAAAAAGAAAACAGCAGCTGTAACTTCTGTCTCTTTTCAGTTCAGTTTGCATCTTTAGTAGTCAGCTTGAGGCAGCAAATACTTTGCATGCTCAATCTTAGCAAGACTCAGTTGTTTTGATATGTTTCTGGAGGGAAAACTTTAAGCTATGGATAAATTTGTTTGTTGGACAAGTGAAGTGTCTGTCGATAACAACTGGGAAGAATTTTTCTAGATTACAGTAATAAACCTGGGCACATGTGCTTTATATGTCTCTCTAAGGTCTGGAAGCAGAAGAGTTTATAATTAATGGAGAAGTTACATGATTTTTTTCTGGGTTGAGCTTTTAGGCCCATATTTTTCTAGCTGCTGGTGTTTAAATTTTTGAAGTCTTTAGTGCTGTCTTCTAAGACTAGAATGCACCAAATGATACTGAAACAGATGTTTAACAGTGAAAATGTTAACGAAGATTGTAAAACTCAGAAGCATTTTGAGGGTGGTGGTATCACAGAACTGCCCTCAAGAATCTTACTCTTTCAGGCCTAATAAGAGTTCAAACCTGTCATTATGGCAAGTCCTGTTGTAATAATGGAAGAACAGACTCAAAATGGCTTCAAGTTCTGCCAGAGGAGGATTAGATTGGATATTAGGAAAAAAATCTTCACCAAAAGGGTTATCAAGCATTGGAACAGGCTGCCCAGGGAAGTGGTGGAGTCACCATCCCTGGAGGCATTTAAAAGACGTGTAGATGGGATGTGGTGCTGAGGGATGTGGTTTAGTGGTGGACTTCGCAGTTCTAGGTTTATGGTTAGACTTGATGATCTTAAAGGTTATTTCCAACCTAAATGATTCTATGATTCCATGACTCTAATATAATAGAGAAACAATATAGTCAGCAAATTCACTAAAAAAATCTAGGATATGACAGATGTTCTATTTCTAAACTGTAATGCTTTCTCAGTATCTCTTGATTAATTCAAAATATTTATTCTGTATCCAACGTAGGGAAAACATAGAAAGGAAAGGAAGTGTTTTTTCAAATATTAGATATATCAGACTTGTACATCATTTTCAACAAATGACCTACATTTCTTGTCTCTGTGAATATCTGATTCCCTAAATAATAAATGACATTCCTAGCTTTCTATTTAAAAACAAGAAACAAATGGTTCACTTTTTACTTCATTCTTTTGATAGAGAAAATAAATACAAATAAATGTGTACAAATAAATAAATGCTTGAAAAATGCAGTTCCTTAAAACTGTTTTCTAATACTAGCCTGTACTTTTTACGTGTTTTTCTAATAGATGGAACCCTGGAATGTAAGTATACAGAGCCTCAAGGTAGCTATCAAGAAAATTAGGTTTGAATAGAAATCATCTTACAGGTTCTGCATCTTTCAATTACTACAACAATTTTAAGCAGGTCCTATGCTCAGAAATCCACTGCTACTGTTGCTACCTTTGATGATGCCATTCTCTGACATTTAACAACTTCAGTCCTGTGGTAGAGCTTCTTCCTTTCTGTGGCTTATTGCAAGACAAATCCTCTAATTTTTCCACATGACCTGATGTTCCAGACATCTTCCACGGCAATAGCAGAAATGCTATTCCTTGCTATGTCAGGTGATATCTATCACCTGATATCAGCCCCACATCTCAATCCAAAGTACCACTGAACTTGGAAAAGAGACAAAAAACAAGTCAGTAACCCACGGCTGCAAATACATGGGCAGTTCCCTTGAGATCAGTTACGTTGCTGACATGAACCAGTGTTTTCATAATCAGGAACCTGTTTAGGATGTGAAGAAAATACTATTCCAAATGAAACACCAGGGGAGATTTAAGTACGCAGAATGGAATTGCTTGAATTGGTACCTAAAGAGCACACTACAGTGCTAATATTGCTATTCCTTTGAATAGTTTGATGGAGTTTTCAATGACAACAAGACCATTGAAAAATTCCTAATTTGTGGACAGTATTGGAAAGAGAGGTAAAAAGCCAGATGTTTTTTTTGTTTTAACTTTCAAAGGTGTGAAAAATGAAGAGGAAGCAATAGGGTGAGATGAAAGAGAACGTAAGACAAGAAAAGAAAACCAAGTTTCTTTTTTTCTTTTTTAACAAGAAAAAAAAAAAAGAGAAAAGGAAAGGATATAACCTCTATGATTCTATCGTGTTTTAGACATATGGTAGCTCATATTGGTCATTTTTTATATTTTGTATGTAATGCTCACCAGCAATTAGTTCATGAAATAGCTGCTTTGAAAGATTTTAGAATAGACTAAAATGGCATGACAACCCCCACTGAGTTCCTACAACAGACAATTGCTTGTCTAGCTGAAATTGTGGGATTTGAATTCATCTTGTCCCATCTTCTAGTCATTTGGATCTCATCCAATGAAATTTCTGTGCTAGAGCAAAGTGCTTTCAACTTTAATTGATACAAGTGGGAGCCTCGAGATCATAGTTAATCTTAATGTCCTGTTAGTCAAAGTAAATATGGTGGGTGACTTAGATCATTTTGCCTAGTACATTGTAATAAAGCAGGCAATCATATTTTTATATGGAAATTAAATAAAACAGGATAAATTTTATTAGTGAAAGAATTGCTATTTTAGCTTTCTTTCTATGATCAGTTGACCACCTCTGAACACAAAGTACTTTGGTTGTGTACAGTCTAACTTCTAATCACATTGTGCAGCATGAAGTAAATTATCTTTTGAAAGTTTTAAATTTACTTGGTTTCCATGGTAACATAGTTATAATCTCCTAAAATAATGTATCAGGTTTGTCTTTAAAGATCTAATTTCCATAAAGCTATTTTCATTACCATTAATTAAGTTACAATCTTTTAATAATTTACCAATTGTGTTCCTTATCAACTTTGTCCAGGATTTGTGTCACGCTAACTAGTTTAAATATTGCCTAAGTCATCTCATATTTGTTTTGAAATATAAGAATTAACTTCTACACTGTTGGAGTCTACCCAATGGTTTTTAAATATGTCTAGACATGCAATCTGTGTCACAGAGTGCTTCTAGGCCAGTTTTAAAAATTGCTTCAGGCCAGGATGTGGGGACTTCTTAAATCTGATCATTAAGTTATTGTTTAATATGTTTATAGCTAGGGACAAATTATTTTGCTTTTACAATAAAACACTAAAAGCTGTCATTAAACAGGCCTGTGTGTGAGGATAATTGGTGGGAAGGAGTGTTTAGTTGCATTATATTTTGCAATAGTTAGAAACAGCCTAACAACAGACTGTAAAGCCATAGCTCAGGAGGAGAGTGATAACATTGAAGCTGATCATGAGATAAATTGCCTGAAGAAAAGGGGTTTTTTCCAAGTGATTTCAAGCACAGTATCAGTTGTGTCATTCTTCTGCAGCTGTGTGCCTGTATGAGAGAAAGGCAGGGATTTTGGAAAATGTAGAGGAAGTCACTGGAAATCAAATGAAGTTTCTGAGCAGACTACAGCCTGCTACCATTTGTTTCTATTGCGTTTAGAGAGATACTCTGTGTAATGTAAAAGAATTGTACTGAGTAGGTGCAAAATCTCAACCTTATCTTCTTAAGTCAAGCAAGGAAAAAAATAGAAAAAAAAAGTCAAACTTCTCACCATTAAAAGGAACATATGTATTTATTTTATTGCTTCCAATTTTCTGTATTGTTATTGTCATTTTATCTGCCCTAACTAAAACTGGCCCTAAATCATAGCTATAATATTTTTTAAAACATTTTGAAATAATTCTTATTATGCTAATATTTCTCTCTTCTGAACTCCTAGACTACTCATGAATCTCAAATAATATTTTCCATTTGAAATTTCAGCCCAGATTTTGTGTATTAATATCATTATTATTATTTCATTATTTTTCGGTCAGCCAGAAATAGTAATCAAATATATGTTTTTAAATGGTTAATTTTGTCCAAGCAAGCAGAAAGTGGTTAACATCATATGTAATTACTTTCTCCTGAGACTACTGTAATTGGGAAGGAGGAAATATCACAAATTTAATAACAGCATTTTGTTCCATGTACTGTGAATGTTGTCTGTTGGGTTTGATAGTTGGCTATATTTCCTTCATGACCAAACTCAGAACTTAAACTGCTTATAGCGGTAGGGAAAAGATTGTTAGATTCTTGGGAAAAAAAACAGCATAAAAATATGAAGACCTACCTGTTACATTATTGTAACTGTTTGCTCCACTACCCAGTCTATACCAGCAGTCTGATAAGAAGACGTTAACATTGCTTAAATATGTATTGCCTTGTTTAGTTCATATTTATTTTGTTCTGCTTTTTATGACACTTTTTAATATCTCCCGCATTTAAGAACTCTTTTAGATGTCAATGAATATATACACCGTACCAGTTATGACATTTTGTGGCCTGTGTAGGTCCCCATAATAAATTTAGTGTTTTATTATCTCTAATCTTATGATATTATTAGAACACTTTAAATAGAACACATAACAAAGATATATGCCTGTAAATGCAAGAAGAAAAGAAAATATAAACCCCCATACACACACCCCTGTAAGAATTATTCATAATAGATAAGGAGGTCAAATAGATAACCTATATATCTCCCTCTCAATGCCTCTGCTACTCAGATGTTGCAAACCAACAATACTCCACTGAAAATACTTGAGCATCTGACACAAAAGTAGAGAAAACCTTCCAATTAACTTGGAATTCTTTTCCCTTGGTCAGAGCCTGTTAAGATTTATAAGCAAAAGGAGGAGATTTATTACAGGTAAACCAGAGAGTTGGCCATCTGTATTATAGGGCTCTGAATTCAAATGAATGGATATGAATTCCACCACTTAATACTTTCTGGCTTGTGAACACTATGTTAAAAATTAAATTTATATCACTTTAGAGTTCCAGTGGGAAAACTGTCATGGGTAATGCTGGTGTGGACTGCATATTGATGGATTTTACAGTTTTGTCACATTAGCAATACTTCCATGATCATTTATCTTTCTGACAGTGACTTTGACAGTAAGAGACCCACTGTACAGAAATGTTGCACTTTCATTAAAAAGCAAACCGTTTTCCCTACCTGGTGGTCTCGAGAAACAGCGCATGTCTGCCTTGTACATTAAGACTGTAGGGAGAGTAACCTTGAGACTGCTTTGCCTTGCAGACCCTCTGTTACTTCCTAGTGGTGGGGATAGTAATTATTTTATTTTTTTTTAATGCAAACAAGTGGTACCTGCCTTTACTCTTGGACTTTGGAATCCCTTTTTCAGATTAAGTGAAATGCTAGGAGGAGAGGGATTCCCAGCAACACGACCAATACCGCATCTTTTTATGTTGTAATGACGGTACTTTCACAACTGAACGAATAATTGTATCCATCCTTCTAAGATTTAGGAGAACGCTCTGGACTATGATAAAAATCTAAAGAAACCTTGAAGTTATTTTCTATGTTTTGTCCTCTCGTAGATGCAAATACTAGAGAATAGTACCAGTAAGTTTCAAGGACATGTTTACTTTTTTTTTTTCCCCATGCACACTGTCCCAGCAAAAATCTCTGACTTACTCATTTTCACCTGAAAAAATTAGAAATAGATGCTGGCAATCTAAAACTGCCTGAACCTAGAGTCTAGTTTTCCTTTAAATCTAATTAGTAAAGAGATAAAACTTTATAAACGCTTGAAAACAAAATTCCCAGTATTACATACACTTTTCCAAAAATACAGCTAAAGGATTCTTCTTTTCAAAAATACATTTTGCAGGGAACAACTTCTGTAATTTACCAGATTACTGTAAGCAGGATTTAAAAAGAAAACATTTTGTGAAATTAACTCTACTGGCTTCCAATTGATGCTATGTAATAAAATAGATTTTGTACACATTTTTCCTAGATGTTACAGTTCGTTCTACTACATTGGTTCATTGTTATAGAAAATTATCCTAATCTGTTTAAGTGAGCATGAAAACTGTATTTTTCACTAGACTTTGCAACTATGCTCCCATTAAGATGTTAGTGTGTGAAGGCATTAGTCAGTTGTGCATTTCCTGATTTCTTCGGGAAACTGATATGCATTCAGAATATAAGACTGGTCTGAATCATTCTCATTTTCTTCTGTTACATAAGTGATAAGCATCAGTGTCAGCAATAAAAATACTTTCCTTTGCACTAGCTGCTACAGTTGGATGTTGACCAAAAACCTACAAAATTATTTTTTAAAGCAAAAAATTGATGAGACAGCAAGGAATAGATGAAAGAAGGATACATTAAAAGAGCACATAAAGTTTTGACCAGCATCATCAGCAACATAGAGGAAATTTACTCTGAGACAGATATGACACAAAATTCAAACTCCAAACGACTTGGATAGAGAAAGCTCTCCAGCAACAGAACAAAATAAGAAAAATATTTTTGAGAAAGAAGAAATAGAGAGTATAGTGTAGCAGATGTGTATGAATCAAGGGGTTATTAGCCAAACAGAGGAATTAAAATGATTAGTCTGTTGTCACTAGCAGGATACAATTTGATACAATGCACTGCAGTCCATAGAAAGAAGGTAGATGATTGAACAAAAGACAAAAGGGAAAAAAGAGAATATGCCATAATTAGTAGTTCATTGTTCTGCTCAATTGTAACATCTTTCAAATTAAGTCAGTATTTGAAATATGCAAATTACTAAATTCAAAGATGTTTACTTGGCTTAAAGTGGGGTTCAGAACTGAAGAAAGTTACAGTCTTGTAATTTAGCTACCATTCTGTTATGTTGCAGAAATCCAAGTGTGACAGAATTGTTTTAAATTTGACTAAAAATTATATAAAATAATTCTGTTAGAAGTTTATTAATTAGGTGTAGTGAATTGATTTTTTCCTTCTTTCTTTCATTATTATTTTGGAGGTCAGGGAAAACACATAGCAACTTACTCCTTTTGCTCATCCTTTAAATTTTTTTTTTTTTTTCAGGAAATTTCACTGAAGCATTAAATGCATTTGTCACAGGACCTTGAAAAAAATAGTTAAGTAAAACAAGGAATAAGTTTTTTATTTACTATTACATGTTCAAAGCATTTTGCAGTTTTTTTTATGGTTCCTGTTACCAGGAAGATTATACAAATATTTTTAATCATAACCAAGTAATCAAGCATCTCATCAAAACATGAAGACTTAGCTGTACTTTGACCTGCAATGGATTAGAGAAAGCAGGAAAAAATGTCTGGAGAGGAGCAAACAGTTCTTACAAATAAAAAACTTTTCCAGGTCTCAAGTTTAACTTCTCGTTCCAGAAATATCCCACTCACACATAATTTCTCTGTTTCATAGCAATTTTAGAAGTCTGGAAGTCAGTTCAGGAAGAGAAGCTCTCTGTGAAATATAATGGGCGTTCCACTCTGCTGAGATTTTTCTCTGCAGATTCAACAAAAGTTTCCTTTGGAGTACTCTAAACATTTTATGGCTGAAAAGCTTCCTCTCTTTGGACTGCCCATGTGTTTTATCTTCCTGTGATGTCTTCATCAAAGGAGAAAGTTATTTGCAATCTTTGTTTTTAACTCTAAAGGACTTTTTAATTCATCATCTTGATTATCTCTCATTTACAAAATCATCAACAGTTTTGTCAGCTGAATGTTCGAAAGATGAAATCAACCCAGGAAATTTTATGGAGATAACAGGGAAGTTTTTTATTTCCTGAAATATACATGCTATCAAAACACTATGCATCTGGCAATGAAATATTTTAAAACTATTTAAAAACAGCTTCCAGAAATATTTATCATTTCTATAATATTTTTAATATGATCTAAAAACTAAGAACTGGGGACTTTTTCTATACTGCTAAAGCCTATGGCAAAATTCCTGTCTACTGTATCAAGAAGTGAGATCTCATTTTCTTTCTGAAGGACTTTTGATACTAAACTGCAAAATGGTTTTCAAGCTTGCCAAAGCCGTCTTCCATGGTGTAAAGATAAAATGACTGTCTTATTACAATTAAATCCTTCTAATCATTGAGAATCAAACTATTATCTTAAATTTTCTATGCATGGTAATTACAATGAATATATTCAATATGAATACATACTTCAACATGAAATGTACCTACAGAAAAAGCAAACTAATGGTGACAGCTAACAACTATTTAGAAATACTCTAGTCAGTAATGGTCAAACTCTATCTTGAACTAACTAAAGTAAGGAGATGGAAGGAAGACTGAAATATGTGGCACTTAATCTTTTTCTAGGAAAGTCACAAATTCTTTATTCTAAACACACCTTAGTGTAATTCTATTAGAGCACATGAAGAAACATTTCTGTTAAGTTTTCTGGATGTAAATGGCTTTTATGCTCACTTTTTCAAATAAAGATGAAAACATTATAAAGACATATTTCATGTGGCAATGCCTTCTTTTTGGAAGATTGATAAACTACCTTGCAGACTACTGAGGCACTGGAGACTTGAATGTACCTGTACTTAACTGAATACTGATGTTGCTTTCGTGTTCAGTGGAGCTGCACTGGCCAAGAGGCTCTTGTTGTCTCTCTCCGTAGTTCATATAACTGGGACATGGATGGGCCTCAAGACTCCTCACGAACAGAATCTTACATAAGCAGTCAGAAATAAGACTTATCTCGGTGCATCCTCTTCCGTCAGACATGCCCAATAAAACACAATGAAGAGTCGTAGTCCTTGGCCTCATTCTGTCTGTACAATTTCTACCTTGAATATGGCCTTGAATAAGGATATATGAGTGTCAATATGGGGAAACTATACTTTTTAATATTTTTTGCAATTGAAATCTTTTTTGAGCCATGAATTTTTTCAAAACCTGAAAATAAACAAAGACTATAAATGAAAGAACTTTTGAGGATTTTGGTGGTTTTGAGTATTATATTTGGTTACTATTTCAGTATTAATATTATTTGAGCCAATGACACGAAGATTTTGCTTTTTGCTTCCTTAAATAAGCCTCTGCTGGCAGCAAGGCTTGCTAACCAATAAGCACTGATTCCCATTACTCTGTACTGTAATACTGTACTCTCAGATGCTTGAGCTTCACCAAAAGCAGGTAAGGGATTAATCATTCATGGCTTTTTAGAACATTACATAACTATAAAAATTGTTTTGAATTAACATAAGATAGTAGTGAATTTAAGCAAAACAAAATCAAAGTAAAAACTCATTAATGATTTCTACAAAACAGTTCATCCCATGCATTTCCTGGGAGAGCAGATCATGTCCTGTGTTTTTTTCTACAAGGGCATGTAGTGATACGATGAGGGATAATGGCTTCAAACTGGAAGAGGGTAGCTTTACATTAGATATCAGGAAGAAATTTTTCACTATGAGGGTGGTGAGACACTGGATCAGGCTGCCCAGAGAAGCTGTGGATGCCCCATCCCTGGAAATGTTCAAGGCCAGGCTGGATGGGGCTCTGAGCAGCCTGGTCTAGTGGGAGGTGTCCCTGCCCGTAGCAGGTCCCTTCCAACCTAAACCATTGATTCTATGATTTTCTTAATGGTTGTATAGACTCCTTTAAACACGTATTTCCCCCAGACTCTTAACACAGAAGGAATATAATTCACCTTTTTTCCATCTATGAGAACAGATATCCCATTTTCTTAAAGTATTTTAATATAATTAACATATACTGTAAGATGTTTTACAAATTTGGAGAAGGCAGAAAAATACTGCAATGCTGAGCTCAATATGCATATAGAGGTGACAAACTGCAGTGGATTCCTTTGTAGATATGTAAAAGCCTATACATCTGTGCTTAATGAGAAAATAAGATCGAAGGCATAAAGCAGTTTGTAGATAGCCGTAAATATTCATTATACTGTAAGTACTTTTTATTAGGTCACAGAATTTTTAATAATACAAAAGATAGCTGCATTGATGAATAAAGATGAGAGTGGCTGAAGAAAAAACTAATCTGTTATGTACAAAATTAATGAGGGATTGAGCAAACAGGTTTAGAGACCAAAATCCAGAGTTTTTTTTTTTTATCTGCACTTTTCTGATACACTTAGTCTACTTAATAATAGTTTTAGAAATCAGATAGTCTCTGAAATGTTTTCATCAAAATGTAATACCTCAAGTTTGTGCAAACTAGTACCAAGATGAGAATATTTTTGTAAGTGCTCTCCTAATATTTCATACTACTATTGTAATAATGACTGTCATCTTATTGTCATAACTGGTGACAAATTAAAGTGTCTTTTTGACAGTTGTTTGGGAGATTCTTCATGGGACCCAGTGCTGTAACTTAATAAAAAAAATCTTAAAAAATTTCCCTAAATAATGTCAAAGATGTGCATATTGTTTTATGGAACTAAGATTATTTGTTTCTTCAGTTAAAAAGATGTAGCAACCTCAAATAATTTCTCATCTTTTCTTGGCTAAGAACAAACATCCACAGTGAAATGCAGACGTCGACACCCATGAGCAGACCACTAACATCAGACACTAATGACTGTACCCAACCTGTAGTATCTAAACTGAATCTCTGTAGCAGTGTGTAGAAGCAGTGGCATTTATCATGAATAGTAATCAAGTACCATCTGCTTCTATATTGCCTGCTAATATGCAGGTATACACACATCTGTTTTGTAAGGATTTTGTAAGTATTCTCTCTACATTTACTCAGCTTCAGACTCTAGACAAGATTTGCTGAGAGAGGAAGCACAGAACACGTAGCATTCAAATAGGATGGACAGCATTTGGGAATATAGGGTAGGATTCATCCAAGGGATTTCTTCATCTGAGCAAATCCCTTGAGGCTCCCTTAAGACAGGCACATCTGAAGTGTTTGGCAGACATTTTCTGCCAAATTATATGAAATCTCCAGTCCACTCTGTCTCTCTACTAACTACCCAGGATGCTGAGGGGAGCTAGAACAGATGCAGACGTTAGAAGTTAGGTGAGGTGACTCCAATCAATAGCTTCACACAAATTCCAAATATTTCTTGTCAAAACCACCCAAAGGATACATTTAAATGCAGTGTGTACTCCTTGTAAAGATAAACTGTTGTGCTTAAGAAGATCGTAAGCAAAGATTTTGGTAGTCTTTCCAATGATATAAAATCTTACTCAGAACGAGAGATGTTCAATGACACTTGTATGGCGTATCCTTTAAACAGTAATTAAGTGGAAAATTAAAATTATATCCTTACTAAGATGGATCACTAGGGAAGCTGAACTGTTGCCTTTTCCTGTAACTCACACTCATTACAATTACAGTCCAAAACTTGCTTACAATTTTAAACCGTTAGTATTTAAAAACAATTATGTTAATTTAGGTATGCAAATCAGTGTAATTACTGTTGCTTCCTATAGGTTTCCACATAATCAATGTGAGTTGTGTCTTCCTGCTGAGGTCAAGACCAGAATTTCCATTTTGAGGCAGAGTTTTGTGTCTGTTGGAGTGATTAAAGTATCTTTCACTTAAAAAGCTGCTGATATTTTCTTATAGCTCATATACTGTAACTGTCAAAGTAAAGTGCATATGATGTTGTCCAATTATTGGAGTGAATTTATATATAATTAGCATTAGCATTCCTTCAAAAATAAATGATTGTTGATTTACCTTCTTTTCCTTGACTGTAAAAAATGATAAATGGAAGTACCATTATGTAGTGTGACTCACATTTTAGTGCCATACAGTACATGTCTTTTGTGTTCATCTACACTGTGTTCACTCAACACAGTGACTTTTGGTAATGCTTGATATACTTTAGCACATTTTCCCCTTCCACAGGTTCTGAAAGGAAATCTCTCAGTCTAAACTGCTGACCTATGTTAGCAACATCCATAGAAAAAAAAACAACAACAAAACCAAACCAAAAACCGTATGAGCATTGCTGACACTTCATATAGCTTTACAGTTTTGAGAGCCATTTAAAAGGCATTCATCACTTTAAGCAGGCTATATGTGATATTACTGTTATAATTGTTGTTGTTGCTATGTAAGTTGCTGGTAACAGTACTTGTACTTCAGATTGCCTGAAACTTCCTGTTCCTTGATAAGCTGATGTTCTACACTAAAAGCACCAACACTTTAACCAGACTGAACCTGTGCAGACATATTTTCAAGTTTGGGTGTCTTGCCCAAGGTTACTTTTACAAAAAATTCTTTACAATGATTTGGTTATTTCTGTAACAATATGAGGGAGAAAAAAATGCTTTAGAAGTACTTAAAAAATGTTAGGGGGCAGGGAGGAAGTTGCATTGCTCTCTGAAGGAATGCTGACTTTTATTCTTTAAGCAATGATGGGAAATTGGAAAACTGCTCAGCCTTGGGATCAAAGTTGTCATTTTGTTCATACCAGTGAAACTTTGTGTTAGTGCTACCCGAAATATAAATGCCAAAAAAAATCCTGAAAAAAAACAGAGAGAACTTCATACACATCCATTGTGTTGTGAAGTTTTGCAGCTGAGTAATCTAGAGAATTCTTCTCAACTAGGCTTTTCAGAGCTGAATGATGTGGATGAGATTTGTTCTTGTTTGTGGCACTTGGCACATGGAAAAGCAGAAAGACGTTGTCTCTTGTGTTCTCAGCAGTGACCCTTCACCCATGTGTGGCAAGGGAATTAGGGACAAAAAGGCGTAAACAGAAACTTTGCAATACAGAAAGCTGAAAGTTGAACAGTGGGAATGTGAAGAAACCTGTGACACAGACCAGGTAGTGCAAGGAAACAGTAGAGAAAGGAGGAGGAAATAGGAAGATGGTAGGAGGAGCGGGGAGAAGGATACTGGAGAATCAATAGGAAGCACTGATGGGTGAATGGAAGAAGAGAGGGACCAGGTCCTAAAATGGGCATTTGATACATGCAGAGTAGAGAAGGGCCAAAAATCAAAGTAGAACGGGATATGGCTCAAGATGAGCAGGAACTGGGGTAAAAGGTTGTTTAGAAGAGAAGACAGTGGCCATGAATTAGGGTAACAGAGGTCAAAAACTAACGAAATTTTATTCATGTACTTTTTATTTTCGCATAAAACCCTGAAAGCCATAAGGTTAAAGAGACCACTTAATTTATCAAGCCCTGTCCCTAAAAGGGAAAACTGTGAAGTCTAACACTTCTGAATCCTGTATTGAGCATAATTTTACACTGATTTGTTTTTGTACCTGAAATGTCTGTCAAGCTCAGGACAATTTTCCTTTGTCCTATATTCAACTCTTCTCTCATATATTTATAGAGCAAAATCATATCCTTCACCAGATTGCAGTGTGCTAGCCTAAACAAGTCAGGCATTTTCAATCATTTCCTGTAAAAAGATTCCACATTCCCCTAATCATTCTCTGTGCCTCTTCTGTCTCGAATTTATCTATCTTGACAATAGGTAGATTAAACTCAAATGAATATTCTACAAAAAGACTCAGTAGTTCCTTGAAAAAAGGTATGTTTTTGTATATATAAAGAACTAACACCTATATACTCTGGCATCACATCTGCCTTTTTCACAGACGCAGTATGTCCCTGCCTGTGTGCAATATGATACAGTTTTACTACAGCAATTTCTGTCTACTGCAATGAGTTTCATAAGAAACATCTGAGAGGAAAAGAAGTACGTGATGATGTAATTGGCAAATATGGCACTGCATGAGTGACACATTTCCTTCATTTTAATTGCCATTGTTTAGTTGCTGAATACTTTTTACTTCTAAAGGACACGGGTTTTAAATGTACATTTTGAATTATTATACCCTGTATAAAAAAGCAAGCCCTGCTATTTTTATGTCCTCTCCTAGCCTTCTAATAATAATATAGAAAGAAAAATATAGAACTAAGACATGTCAGCTTATGTCGTGGATACCAAAAAAAAAAAATTTCAAAAAAAATTATAAGGAATGAAAATAAACCAGATCCTTTCTATTTTGGAATAAGAGCGCATGGAAAAGCTAAGCTCTGTTTTCTGTACTTCTAAATGTACTTTCATGCCCATGTTCAATTAATGGTTTTGCATTCAGACATAATATTAGTGGAACAGAAATTATAATCTTGAGAAAAAAACATTACATTGGTATTTCAGTTACATAATGTAGTCTGTTCACAAAATAGCCAACGTGCATTCACTTCTACATAGTAAACACTCTTTCAAATGGAGTTTCTTTTTATTTCCTCATTCACAAGCAAAACTCATAATATTAAATCTCTAATCAAACATATGAGATGTAACCTAGAGGCTTCAGAGAAGAGTACCTGCAATGTTTTGGAGATTCTGGGCATTCTATGTAAACACCTTGACTAAATTATGTAGTTTATGCCCACATTCATAAGCTCAGTTGCTGTGCCCTCCTCACAGAGTGCTTACAACATGTTTCCTAATAAGGTCCAGTCACATTTTAAAACCTGTAGCCCTTTATAATGAAACTACTTTACTAATAATGCCATTAAAATAGTGATTGAAAATGTCATCTTCCCTCTTCAGAATCATGTATGTATGAAATTCAGTCATTTAATTCTGATATTCTTCATATGAAATCTAATTTTAACAGACTGTCACTGAAGAGAACCTGCACTTATGTGATTTTAAGTCTTCACGCAGTACTACAGATATACAAATATCTCGATTTAGACCTTGAATAAGACAGTTCATTCTCTGAAGAGATTCAAGTCCAATAGATACTGTAAAACTGCCATGGATTAAAGATGGCAATCAGAAAGTTTACTCTATTCCTAACACTGGTAAAACATTAAGTCTGTGAATTGAGGTTCTCTCATTCTTTTCTCACAGGCTCCATTAACTTAGTCAAATCACTGTAAGTTATCCCTGAAGAATTATAATTTAATATAAAGCTAACATTTATCTCCTTATGTAGCTACTTCATTTTACTGCATATTATTTCTTTGATTCTTTTAATACTTTCAACAGAACAAACAAGCTGAGGAGATGAGTTTACCTCAATATGCAAAGGTGGTAAGATTAGAACTGGTCACTGAATCCAATTCTAGTTTTCTATTGAAAAAAAAGGAACTTTCTAAAAATTGGAGATAATATAAAACAAACATACATAACTGTCTTCTAAAGGTATTTTAAAGCAACAGATTAAATGTATTGACTATGTTAAATATATTCAGTGTATACATCAAAAAGAATATTGACTGCTGACTTGATTACAGACCTAAGAATTTTGATGTAGAATAAACTGAGAATGGTAAAGTTGTTTGGTTGTTGTTTTGTTTTGTTTTTTTAATCTGGAGGAGAAAGGTATTATAACAACACAGTCAAAATTGGACAGTTGTTTTTAACAGTTATTGGCCAGTGATGAAGGGGGAGCAAAGGTATTTGCTATATAACATAAGAATCACTGCTGGTCTATTTTTTTTACAAAGAAATATTAAGGAAAAGAGGCTATTAAAGACAATAAAGTGTCAAAATACATATTTTTGTGAAATATTTTTTTTTTAACCATTTCACAGAGGATATATGAATCAAGGCATTTAAATTCTTATAGTAGAATATACTGAATAGCACACATAACTTCTATCTACTTTTGGAAAACATTACTGTTTTATATGGAAAAGTATGTCAGATGAAATAGAACAGCATGTTTTATGGCAGTTACAACAGGTTCTAGTAATGTCATTAAGAATAATAATTCCTAATGTTTAAATGGCATTTTCCATCCATAGATATGAATTACAAGAATGAGAGAAAGAGGAAGAGGAAGAAAGAACAATGAGAAATAAGTAGAAAGAAAGAACGACTTGACTTGTTAACAATCTAGTAACAGAACAGACAGTACTCTTCTGTCTGTTGAATCCCAATCCAATGTTTCACCGATTCAGTTACTTTATAGGGAAATGTATTTGAAGCTCATCACATACCTACTACATAAAATATGTTTTAATATCTAGAGTTAAAAATATGATAGCTGGTAGGAAAGCCTTGATTTTGTCACAGAAATAATGATGTTATGTGCTATTTACTTTATTTTGTTGAAGAAAAAATACTAAAAAATTCCAGGGATTGTAGATCAAAATATAGAAAAGTAAAATATTTTTTAGGTAACATAGCAAGCACAATTAGGTCATACATTGAAATAAAGGACTTTGAATATTCTTTACAGCAGAAAAATTATGAAATGTAATCAACTACTATCCATTGTTATTGGCTATTATGCAATATTGAAAATAATTTTGATGCATTGTATTAACTACCCTCCCTTTTTATCTTTAAATTTAATGAATCAGAAGCAGAGACAGTCTCATAGAAGAAAGCAAGCTTGGAATAGGTTTTCTGATTTCAGAAATGGATCTCTTAAGAAAAAATTTATGTAGTGACCCTTTCTCATTCTGATATTGTACCTCTAACTGGATGAACAAAAATGGGGTCATAGCAGGATAATATCAACAGTTTAATAGTGAAAATGGTGCTTCTTCAACATTAATTGATATCTAGAAGATTCAGTTGTATCTTCTTAGGAATACAAATTAGGAAAATATATATTAAAGTTTAAACTTACAAATAAAATAAAACTATAATTGACAATGCATTTTTCTCCTTGTGAAGGACCAGATAAAATTGTTTTATGTTAAGGATGCCAAAAATACATTAACCATAGCAGTCATAATGAAATTAATTTTCTGTAAGGACTAGTTAACACGGGTCAGATCCAGGTATTCCAGTTGTGTGCAGTTGTACTTCTGCACACTTGTACGTTTCTATAGTGAAAAGAAATAGGTATTTTTGCAAATTTCTATGGTAAAAAGGATATTATGCAAATATACCAGAACAGCTGCATCAAGTTGCAGTAAAACAGAGTGGAGATTATATTTTACTTCTCCTGTTTGGGTTTTGTTTTTTTTTTCCTTTCTGTTAAATCTTGACCTTTGACAAGGAAGGAAGGACCCCGCAAGTTAGAAAACAGAAAACTCAATGCTAATAGAGTTATATTCCACAGAAAAATAGCTGGAAAAGGGAGCACTGTAGAGCATGAGCTCTGCACTGCCACCTGATTCCATTCTTCCAACAGAATTTTTCAGCTGGAAACTGTTGGCATACCTGGATGGAGCTGAACTGCAGGGTCTGTGGTTTGCACTGTGGGTAAACATTTATATATGTTTTTGAGAGGTAAAGCCTCATAAAGTTAACTTATTTCATTTATAAGAGTATTGCAAATAAACCTGCACTGTTTTTCCATAAAAATGTCATAAAAATTCCAAACTCTTCGTTATTGTGTGTATTCTCAGAAGACATAATCAAGAGCTTTAAGAGCCTCTTGATACTCCTTGGTGGAATAGATTGCAATAGGTTTGAAGAAGCTCTTACTGTCTGGTGGGTCAAAGCATACCTTAGTGTGGATTTATAAAACTGTAAAAGCTCCAGAGGAGCAAATAACATGAGTTTAAAGAGGTACCACATAGATTAGCCTAATGAATCTGAACTTGTAAATATAGGACTTTTTTTTTTTAATTTGTTTTATTTTTTAGGGATTAAAGTCTTAGGTGACTTTAAATTATTGGTTTGTATTTTCATAGCTCTTTAGAATAGTTGTCCCAGCAGTTGCAAGTGTCATACAGCACACCACAGGGGCCTGATCTTTAGGTATTCATGCAGGCAAAACTCCTAGTCTTCAGTGAGCTTGGTCTGTTTAAAAACATAAGCTTGGTGTAAGGAGCACTGAAATAACTAGACACACAAAAGCAAATAAGGGAAATTTTCCACCTTGAACTCTCTCATTTTAAGTATATGATACATAACCAATTTCTCTTAAGATTTCCATCATTTGTAGCCCTACTGAAATGTCATGGAACTTAGAGCAGAATTCATCCCTCCTTTGTTTTAGGAGTGTTTGGTGTTTGTATTACAAATATAGTGATGTCTTGCTAGTGTTTAGCAAAGCTAAGGGAAAAACAGTAGAGGAAGCTATGTTTTTAAGATAAACCTTACCCATTTTACACTCTAGTAAAAGTAACAAAAGATAGATCCAGTTCAGAATTTTAATTCTGAGAATTAAAATGTATCTGGTATTGTATATTGTATGTATGACATTTCTAATTAAAGTTAGCCATGGCTGAACTGTAATGTAAAATGAAATGACCAGAATTAATCCAAGTGGGTTTTTTTCATAAGAAGCCAGAAAATGTGACTTGAGTAGATTGACTTACAGCTCTATATACTACTATATATATATCTAAACTACTATAAATTACTTTAAGTAATGTTAAGAATCTTACTTAGTTCAACTTAGTTCTTGACTTCAGCAAAGCTTCTGACACTGTCTCCCACAGCATCCTCATAGGAAAGCTTAGGAAGTGTGGGTTAGATGAATGGACAGTGGGGTAGATTAAAAACCACCTGAAATATAGAGCTCAGAGGGTCGTGATTAGGGGCACAGAGTCTAGTTGGAGGTCAGTGACGAGTGGTGGTCCCCAGGGGTCAGTACTGGGTCCAGGCCTGTTCAATATATTCATCAATGACCCGCATGAAGGGATAGAGTGCACCCTCAGTAAGTTTGCTGGTGACACAAAGCTGGGAGGGGTGGCTGACACACCAGAAGGCTCTGCTGCCATACGGTGACACCTGGGAGACCTGGGCGGAGA
Organism: Rissa tridactyla; assembly: GCF_028500815.1. Taxonomy (NCBI): domain Eukaryota; kingdom Metazoa; phylum Chordata; class Aves; order Charadriiformes; family Laridae; genus Rissa; species Rissa tridactyla. The sequence continues at coordinate 109,350,502 of NC_071466.1, forward strand.
GAAACCTTATGAAATTCAATAAGGGCAAGTGTAGGGTGCTGCATCTGGGGAGGAATAACCCCATGCACCAGTACAGGTTGGGGGCTGACCTGCTGGAGAGCAGCTCGGTGGAAAAAGACCTGGGAGTCCTGGTGGACAACAGGATGACCATGAGCCAGCAATGTGCCCTCGTGGCCAAGAAGGCCAATGGCATCCTGGGCTGCATCAAGAAGAGGGTGGCCAGCAGGTCAAGGGAGGTCATCCTCCCCCTCTCCTCTGCCTTGGTGAGGCCACACCTGGAGTACTGTGTCCAGTTCTGGGCTCCCCAGTTCAAGAAGGACAGGGAACTGCTGGAGAGGATGCAGCAAAGGGCTACCAAGATGATTAGGGGACTGGAACCCCTCTCTTATGAAGAAAGGCTGAGGGATTTGGGTCTCTTCAGTCTGGAAAAAAGACGGCTGAGCGGGACCTTATCAACGCTTATAAATACTTAAAGCGTGGGTGTCAGGGGGATGGGGTCAGGCTCTTTTCAGTGGTGCCCGGGGACAGGACAAGAGGTAATGGGCACAAACTTGAACACAGGAAGTTCCACCTAAACATGAGGAGGAACTTCTTTACTTTGAGGGTGGCAGAGCACTGGAACAGGCTGCCCAGAGAGGTGGTGGAGTCTCCAACTCTGAAGACATTCAAAACCCGCCTGGATGTGTTCCTGTGCAACCTGCTCTAAGGTGACCCTGTCTGGCAGGGGGGTTGGACTACATGATCTCTAGAGGTCCCTTCCAACCCCTAACATTCTGTGATTCTGTGAACAAAGACAAGGCAATTTGATTAAGTTGACACTATATGCCTACCCTGCCTGTTCTCTCTGCACTGTTCAAGCAATATGATCCTTCTCCGGGACTCTGAAAAAGTTGTGCTTTGTGATGTACTATTAACAGAGGAGACCTGGGTCAAAAACATAAACTATAAAATAATTTGTATTTTTATTTTGAGAATGAGTCATCCCCTGTACTCTAGTGGTAGATAAGCAATAGTTCAGAACAAGCAGTCCTAACGTGCATTGCAATTGTACATCTTGCATAATGTTTTCAGCTGAAGTATTGCTGATGAATTTCCATGGTGTGTAGTACTTCCTTGATAACTGCTGAGGTTTTCCAGTGGTATCTGATCTGGAAAAGCATTTAACCATCTTAGTAAATTCTGCTCAGTTTTGAGTTTATTTTGACATAAATATGACATGACTCAGTTTTACTAAGGTTACTTGCTACTAATAACTAGAAAGGAGAGGAAAAGCACAGGAATGTTATGTGGTAGTTTTTTACTGCTATCACATGACTTAAAAGTTACAGCAAAACAATGAAAAATTCATTTACTGACTCTGGACACAAAATTCCATGGGGAAAAAGCTACAACATAGCTATTCTCTGACTCCTATACACAAGGAAGGTATCGCAAAGCAGAGATCCATACATCTTTTATATCTAGAGTAAACTCCTGGGTCTGTAAAAGTCAATGGTGAAGCTGACATGGATTTTAACAGGGCCCAGAATTTACATTTTGTCTTTAATTTTTAATAATAACGCCATTCATATTAATACATTTCAGTCGTGCAGTGACTTTCAAATATGTGATACTTAGATATCACAAGATAAGCAAACACAAGATTTTAATGAAATATTAGTAGATAAAACTGTAAACTAGAACATATATCCTTATGAAATGCTTTTTAACAGCAAACACAGCTATAAGCCTCTCGATCAAGTCTGATGAGGCAACACAGCATAGATTATATATTATGAGGGTCCATTTGTTCTTATATTGTAAAATTCAGAACACACTGTGTGTTTTTTAACAGAAGTTATAGCTCTTAATATGAAAAACCATCTCTATCGCCTTTCTCTATATGATCAAGGAGTAGTGTGATTGGAACGATTTAATTGTAGTGTAATTTTAGTTTTTGCCATAAATTCTATGAGAAAAGGTTTCATTTTGTGATCCCCCAGTGTTCTGTATGTATGTCTGTCTTTGTGATGTCTATGACCTTGACCAGAAAACAAACAAAATCCTAATATGAAATGCACTGATACAATACTAGCAGGACTGTGAACCAATTCAGGAAAACACTGAGAGACTTGGAGTCCCTGATGTTAAACCAGCTATCTAGTTCCTCATGATGTTTATTATTGTTTTAGAAACACGGAGGTATGTTTAAAGGAAAGCCCCTAAGAATCTCAGTAGGAAAGGCAACAAAACAAAATTCTAAACCAATGTAATAAGCTATCCATATGATTATTTAAAAAAAAGACTGATTAGATTTTTTTTCCCTCACATAAAATGTCCAGTAAGTAGCATAATGTGAAAGAGCGGAACTTTAAAATAATTGTCTCAAAGGTTGCTTAAGCTTCTGCAAATCGATGGCAGGCTTGCAGACTGATAAAAAGCTTGCTTGTATCTATCTAGCACCTTCTGCAGACCATCCTCCTGCTTGCCAGTCACCACCCAAGGTTGCCATCAGCTGAGGAGGATGTGTTGCCCCCCCAGCTGGAAAGCTGTAGGCCTCTGGCTACCAGAGTGGCCAGACCCTGCCTAGCCCGGGGCCCATCTGAGCCTGTGTTGTTAACTCCAAAATTGCTGAAGCAAAATGACTGTGCCAAGCACTGCCCAAACAGCAATGGGGCAGGAAAAGCTAATACGGCAACCGTGTAAAATGACAATTGGCTGGGCAAAGGCCACCGTCACACTCATTGGTCAAGCTACGGACCTACCTGGGCTAACTGGCATGGCGACCCACCACAATTTGGGAATCGGGACCGAGACTCCCACCACCATCAACCATGGATCAATGGGACGCCTCTAAGCTTCCGAAGAACCGCCAAGACATCATCGGGCCTGTGGTGGTGACTATACTCTTGTTACGCTCCGTAATACTGCTTCTCTTTTCTGCCTTTCCTCTACTTCTGCCTTTACTCTATCGCTTGTCTTAGTGACTTTTGCTGGGGAATAACAATAAACCTGCAGTGAGCGGCATCTGACCTTGTTTGCATCTTAATTTCACACTTGGAATCATATCGAACCTCTCCCGGGCCCGATGTAGTTGGACCGGCATGTAACACATAATCATTCACATCTTACAAACAAGATAGAAACAAATGGGATTCTGAAAGGTTACTTGAGGGTATCACAAGTGGGCAATATCTATAATTTGAACAGAGTCCATGGTTACAGATGATGTTTAGCTATTGTGATTCTGAAATATTGAAAAGTATGACTGAACCCCACCCAAGCACCTATTCAGATAATATCGCTGCAAATAAGGAGCTATAGAATAAAACAGTTTTCGTAAAATGTGATTTATGTATGTTAGAAACATGTCCATGGGCACACATTATAATAATGACAGGAAAGATTAATATAATAAATATTCAATAAACAGAAGGAATAAAGGCTGCTTGGACCATTTTTGTTTATAATATCTGGCATCTACTTTTATTTTTTTGGTAGTCTGAGATGCAATAGTGATGACAAAGCCAAGGCTTAGGAAATGTGTATACCAATAAAGGAATAAACAAGGCCTACATGTAGGCTACTTAGAATTTTATCCTCCCAATGGGTTAATACAAGCCAGGGAAACAAAAAAATGGGATATTTTAAAACGGAGAAATTTCAGTGGATCCTCTTTTAAAGTCTTATTGGCAAATGTGGAAAGGAGAACAAACTCATCTGTAGCATACATTAAAAGATTGGGGTTTTATTTAACTTATGTATTTGTCTTTGATTACCACAACTGAAATGAATTGCTTTCCTTCTGCTGCAGCTGACCTGTGTTTTTCTTCCTCTGAGAGCATGGAACAGCTTCATCTCTATATATCTCTTTGCCGTTTATCTAAAAAGGACAGTGTCCAAGAGAATCACTCATTGTTTCTTTGTTTCAATTGGAAAGAAAGAAAAAAAAAAATGTACGTGTCAATCTTTATAATTTCTCTTTCTCTCTTAAGTTTTCTGTTCTTTGCTATCCTGCTGGTATCTTTTTCCGTATTATAGGAATTCAGTATTCCTTAAAATAAAATATCTTTTCGTTCATTGTTATGGTTCAGTTTAATTAAACTGCTCTATCAGAATTCCACTCCAGAAGCAACAAGGAGTCATGTTAGCTCACTGGCTATATGTACGTTTCCATCTTGTCCCTGATTCTTGTATTTTCCTCAGCAGCATATCCATTATTTCATGAAAGGAAGAAACATTTGGAAAAGAATAAGAAAAAATGGTCAGATTAAGTTTCAGAGGGCTGAAGCAAGCATCAAACCAAAGACTGACTCAGGTGAAATTAATTTAGCAGCAGCTGCTATCCCTTAGGTGGTTCATCTGGGCCTGCAGGTCAAGAATACAGAAGAGTCTACCTGAAGGTCTCTTCTAAGGAGGAGTCAGGTCTCCATGGTCTTGATCTAAATAGTAAGTGAAGTCTGGTTGACATACAAGTGTGTTGTGAATAGGATCAGTAGATCCTGACTCTTTCTTCCAAACACAGTTCCAGCTGAACCTCTTGACTCACAAAGACTAGGGACAACAAAATGTTTTATTGCCATCTTGAGGTAGATCGTGACTGTCAGTCTTCATCTGAATTCTGTACAAATACGGTCTTCACCTGCAGAAAACTTATTTCCTGCATGAAGAATGAGGTAAATCAATGTCTTTGGATGCTAGTTAAATCTAACAGATTTCTAGAACATTTCTTCTAACACTGTAGTAATCTGATGAACTTGGCATTAATTGCAAAGCTACTTGTAAGTCATAGGTTGTTGTTTTTTTTAAAATGTTGGCACTCTCATCCTCGTCTACCATGTGACACTTAGCTGGCAGCAGCAGCTTACATTTTCTGGAGGAATACTATGGATTTCCTTCTAAGGTTCTGAAGTGAGAATAAACTGTAATTACTAAATGCAGGTGTTTATGCTCACTGTGCTTTACTGGTGAAACTGCATTGCTGCCAACAATTAATGGTAGTCTGCTTATGTAACCATTTACTGCCAAAAGTTCTGCTCTTAGTTTCCTACTTTAAAGTGGTTGCTGACTCAGATAGCACTGAGTGGCTGCTGACTTGTGCCATCTAATTTTATTTCCCCTTTTTCTTGCTTTTGTGAACCTCAGTTTGAGAAACGATACAATAAAGCTTTAAGAAGTACTATAGCTACAGCGTCTGCCTCAACATGTCTGTCCTCTTGAGATTAAAGTGAAAATGAAAATCATCAAAAAATATGAAGTATAAAAGAAAAAAGAAAAAGCATGTAAGTGTGAACAGAATAGACAAATGTCAAAGGGAAGAGAAAGAGCATCCCTCCTAGGAAATCTACCAGAATTTACAGAATGGAGATTAGGAAATAGCAATAATATTAAGCTGTCCTGATCAGATATTTATTCAGATGAAAAGAATGATATGTACATAATTCAGGAATCAAATGCTAAGAGACAAAATGATGAATAAGGAAGCCAGGAGGTAACATTGAAAATGATTGTTAAAAGATTAGAGGCTTGTAAAAAACTGACAATTCAATAAAACGAGATTCTGCATGAACTTTTGGAAGAATTAAAGAATAGCTGTGGGAAAAAGAAATAGTTTTAGTATACAATTTAACAAGTTACCGTGTACTCAGTAATTAAAATAACCTAGGGACACATAGTCCTTTCTTAGCAATGTCTTATCCATGAGAAAGACCAGGTAGAATAATATACAGCAACTAGTACTACTCCTTGTTTACAGGAGAAACAAAGTCTATCTTAAATTACTGAAGGCTACGTTTTCATACACAGAGTTTGAAGTACGGCAAAACCTTGAAACCATAATTAAAACAAGTGGATCTAAAGGGTGGGGGAAAAAAGGCATGGGAAAACTGGCTATCAGCCAGATAACAAAGGGTCACTCAGAGTGGCCCAAAGGGGAATCCACTGACAACTGATATAAAAACCAAACAGTGGCAGTGACTTGAGCTGAAGAATCTTGCTCCAAAATGTGTATGCAGAAAGTCAGAATAAACCAAGTTATCATTAGCTATGGTGATACTTAACATGATAGATATTTTTAAATAAAAATCCCGTTTCTTTAATATGCTTTTTTGTTAAAGTTATATGTTCACTTGCTGTCAGAGTTACAAAAGTGAGAAAACTACCTTCTTTGACAACATTCATTTTACTAGCCTGTGAACACAAAAGCTTATAGATTTGCTTGTGTAAGAGTTTTTGTTTGTTTGTTTTATTTTTAATTAACTCAACATTCAGTACAGTATTTGTTTCCATTGTCCCCAACATTAGTTTTATCACAGTGGCATTGTTATTGCAGGGGCAATACTCCTAATATACAGTTTGTGGACAGAATTTGTAACTTATTAGATTAGCCATTTTACTTTTTCCAACATACTAACTGTTCCAGTAATTATGTTTAAATCTCTTTACCCCTTGTCTTTCAAGACACGCACATTTATGTAGTACTTATTTAAGCAACAATGCTTAGAAAAAAAATTGATAATCAGAATTTAAGGTTACAAGCGGACGGGAAACTGGCAGTTAACAATACATACCAGAACTACATTTCAAGATTAATATTTGCATTTCTTCTCAAAATTCTTGATGGAGCTCAAGGGTTTATACATTTATATATTTAAATATATGTATATTTATATATTTAAAATCTTAATAAAACAAGTCAGGCTGCCAAAATTAGAGTTAACTAGACATTTTATACCTAAGACTATATCTACTGTTCTATTTCAGTTCTAAATGTCAAACTTTTTTTTAAACAAATTTGGAGGGAGACCCTCCAACCTGGAATGTTAGTGATTATCAACAAGTTTCTAACATTTCAGTTGAAATTTTCATCTTTCTAATCATATATTGGTATAAGGTAGTTTATAAATGTCCAGCTCCTGTGTAATGCATTCGAAATTTCCTCTCTCTTATAGCTCTTCATTGGTGCTCCTCTACCTCGAGCAAATCAGAAAAAAGAGGAAGCGTATGTCTGTGAGGATTGGTCAGTGCCAAAGCTGTGGAGAAAAACTGATGCCTCTCTAAAAAATTCAAGTGTCCCCTTTTTTATGTAGCCAGGTCTTGATTTCTATAGGAAGTGTTTGGAGAAAGAGTCTTATTGACGGATGCAACAGTTGGTTAGGCACCAAATGTCATTTTTGAGCAAGAGACAATCAATGTTTATACACAATCACAGGGACTTGACACCTTTATCACAAGACATCTTCAGAATACTTTTAAAGAAGAGGAGCATATTCTGGAAATGAGAAGTCTGGTTGGTGAAGTAATAGTGATTTTGATTTCAGGTGAAACCGCTATGTCTTATCAAACTATTGGAGTGCTTTGAGGGTATTATTACTGTAGTCACTAAACAACATATTGTATAGCATGTATTGTACGTAGATTTTCCTGACAGCATTTGATAGAGTTTCATATTGGAAGCTAATGTATATACTGCAGACTTATGGAAAGCACACAGTTTTTCTGTTGTACACAGTAGTTGATAAGCCAACTAGTCTCTCCAACCTTATGGCTTCTGTTAAATAGGCACAGGATGTAAGACAAGACAGAGAGTTTCTTCTAAGAAGCCAAAGTAACTGAGTTCATTTAGCTCTTTATGGTGGAAACTACAGTTTTTATTGAGATTCGTGATAGGAAAACCTGATATAAAAAAAACCCCCAAAACCAAAAAAAAACCAGTGAAAGGTAATAAGAACTACAAGAACTATAGGATAAAGAAGTGTGTGCCATTGAAATGATTTATGTATCTTATGACCTGAGTGGTCCTGACAGTTGTGTTTTGACGTAATAGAAGTGTGTTTTTAATAACAATGGCATCAACAGTGAAACCCTTTACAAGACTCTAAAACAAGTGGTCTGAAATATCAAATTTTCATCTGCTTGTTTTTTGTGTTCTTTCTCTCTCCCTCTGTTTCTGTTTTCAGTGACATAAGAGCTGTTAGCAGACCATACAGAGATTTCCTGGGAATGTTGCTTTCCTTGAAAAAAATTTACTGTAAGTATTTTCCAGGGGGGAACAGAGCAGGCAGGAATGAGAAAAAAATGTATGAAAAGAAAGCCAAGGGAACCCCAGGACTGAGGAGAAAGGGACCCCGACACCAGCATCACACTCCTCCCAGAGAGATGTGGACGCACTGGTGGCTCACTGCAACATCCTCAGGGGACAATATAGGGTAAGATGGAGGATAAAGTGGAAATAGTTGTAAAAGCTGGTAGAGGAGCTTTACCTTCATTCACTTTTCTTCACTTCCTCCCTCTATTTATTTTCCAGCCTCTGTCAATGGGATTCAAATGTATGCAAGCATGTCCCTTATCAGAAATTCTACTATAGCATTCAAGGGGCTTTGCTGTACTGTGATAGGCAAGGAGTTTACATCACCATGTCCTCCAAACACATTAAAGTCAATTCTATTTCCTCAGGGATAAAATCTGAGAGAGAGGACTGCGAATGGGAATTATTTACCTGTTGTATACAATGATTCCCCAGAAAATACATCAAAAGGTTCAGGGAAATAAAAATACTAATAACATTATTGATATAATCATCTATGAATAGCCAGTGAGCCCACAGCACTCATGACACAATGGGTAAAAACTAGAAAATCTCCTTCCTTCCAAATAAGATTTCCATTGCAAATTTATGACACATAAACTGATGCTCAGAGATATGGTTTGCAGGTCCTCTACAATCTTTTCCAATATTTGACTATGCTATATTTAAACGTATATATATATATATGTTTCTTCCCACATGATTTATTTTTATTTCATCAACACCTATTCAGCAAAACCTGTTTTGATTGATACCTGTAAATTCTACAATAACAATAGTAACTAACAGTAACAAGTAATTGTGGTAAAATAAGATGGTACATAACTAAGGGTCTGTTATAGCTTGTTGTTTTCTTTGAGTTTTCAGAGGGCATAAAATAATAATTCTGATATCATAATTACTTGTATTTGTATTATGTCAAATTTCATAGGTACTTACTAAAAGTCTAGCCTGAGAAATGGACAAAATGGCATGGTACTGTACTATAAGACACAACATAAACTTTTTCAAAGACCCTTTTCCTCATGGTTCACTTATTAGCTTGTGTAAAACCTTGTGTAAAATTCAAGTATTTTTAAATTTCTGTCAGGAATTCAGTTCCATAGCAGATAGCTCACATAACAGAGGATTGATGCAGAACCTGAAAATCCTGCATGTATGCACATCCTTCCTTTAATTTCTTTTTTTTTCATTCTGCAAAATAGCAGTAATTTATATGTTAGAGCTGAGCACTGTTGGCCGATTATTTTGCAATTGTGTGGTGGTTTGCTACAAGATGCTTCTATGCATGACTTATCATGTGTGTCTAAATAAAAGCTTTTAGCTCAGCATACCCTAGGCAGGTGGACTTGTATTTTGCTGATAACAGAACATACAATTATAAATGCGCTGCTACAAATGTAATTCATATACTAACAAAATGGGTTGAAGTTGTCCAAGTGGACTATCTCACAAACACAGATGGTAATACTTGGCTTTACAGAAAAATTGTCCCCCTAAGGGGCAATTAACAAATTCAGAAAATCCGAGAATCTGAATATTCACCACAACTATTTATTATTAGGGAATTTTGTTCTTATTTAAAAACATCACCAGTCCTGTCAAATGCCAATTATTCATGTTAAATCTCATTCCAAACGAATGTGATTTTTTTTCAAATAAAAAATGTTATTACAGCCAAAAAGTTACTTTGACATCTGTGATCTTCCAACAACCTAGTTAAAGGGACACCCTTAGTGAGACTATTGCCAGAAAAACTAAGCACTGAAAAATGGATTTAAAATTTGTTCAAGGATGCAGTTTTCAACATAAAAGGATCAAAATGTTCTTCATGAAAAATAAAAACATATCCAAAAAGGCACACCATCAGCCATTATACGGTTTATATTAGTTGTGTTATCTAGCAGAATTCATTCTGGTGTCAAAGCTACATGAGGTGCTCTTTCACTGTGTTTTAGTTTCATGGGTATTTAAAGTAGCAAAACATTATCTTTGTGCCCTGCGTAAAATGGTTCTTGTTTATAAATTATTTGTGTCTTTTACTGTAACTATGTTGTATCTTATCTGATGCTATAAGTTGAATAGAATTCATGGTTTTATAAAACACAAAAAAATATAACTAACTTATACAGAAATATTCAGAAAAATCCAGGAAGTAAAATATGTGAATATCCCACTGATACACGGATTTAGCTGGAAAACATGCAGAATTGACATCTTCAGATCTGTTTAAGAGTTGGTGTTGAAGGGTGGTAAAGGCAGTAGCAAAAAGTGGTGGCATTTTTTTATGAGGGTTGGTGCTAGCAGGGGAATCCAGTGCTACCCTTTGTCTTTGAATTTGGCTTGCTGCTGCGTGGCACATTAGGAGGTATAAGCTGAGTAAATCCCTAATGTACCTAAAAACAGAAGGCTAATTTCAAAATGCACAGAGTAACAGAAGCAACTACCAGCCTACCATGCGAGCAGCTGAGCTCACTAGGAGTTCACAGCATGAAATCGCAACAAATTAGAATAAATTCTAATTGTTTTTACCTGGGAGAGCAAAAGTCTATCCTAAACTCTCCAGGCATCAGAAGTGGCAATGGATGGGGCACAGTATGAGCTCCTATCTCCACAGAGGAGTCTAACCTCTTTTTTTCCCAGCGGAAGATTTTATCCTCAGTTCAGTTCTGAAAACCTTAATCTGAAATTCTAAGTCTATCACCAATTTATAAGTTGTCAAAGTAAACAAAAGTTTCTTTGCCTGCTTCTCATTAACAATCCAAAAATTCTTTGAATTACCTATGTGTTCATACTCAGAAAAACTTTCACCTGAAAAGTATCCATACTTACATGTGGCATCTGCTTTTACATTTAAAATCCTTAACTGATTTTTAATGTTTATTTTAGATGTAGAATATTCTCAACTTACACACAAAAAAAGAAAGTACCTAATGTACATTAAGTAAAACAAGCCTGATTTTTATCTTTAGTTCTATAAAATTATTTTCTCCTGTGTCAGTAAGCCTTTGTTAGGAATTATAACCTGCTTTTCCAAAAAAAAAAAAAAAGAAAAAAACAAACCCAAACCTGAAGAATGTTTTTATTCACTGTTTTGGGAACTGCAATGCTGAGAACTGTCAAATGTCATTCAGCCTGAGTCCAGATCCATTTGACCAGTTCTCTCCAGAAGGAGATTTCAACAACCATTTTTAGTCAAGTACAATAGAAAACAGAACTATTTTGAACATGTTTTTATTAGTACCACAGTTATACAAAATTCTTAACAGAACAATGGTTTACAAGAGAAATAATAGAATGTTGAACACACACTTACATGTGCTGAGTGATGTGACTATGTCAGTTTTCCCCATACAGGGTGAAAAAGTTATCCCGATTTTCTGTAGAATTCAGTTTTCATGGGTGAAGATGTCACAAATGCTAGCACCTGTATCAGTGTTTTGAGCTACAATTAATGGCTCTGTCATACAAATATAGACAACTGTAAATTTGGATTTCTACATTCATGAAAGATAATGTAATCCTTTTGCATATACTCTGCTTTTTAGTTCCCAACATTGACAGTTTCTGCTTGAGAATATTATCTTCTATTATTTCTCACTGAAGTCTAATTGAGTCAGGAGTGATGCATATTTTCCCTGAATTAGCTTTTTTTAAAAAATAGGATAAATATACAGGTCAGAGTAAGAGTATCAGAAGCGAGACGTAATTTTTTAATTTTTATTTTTGCAAATGACTTCAGAAGGAAAACAGTAACTGAACACCAAACTAAACCAAGGCTAACAAGCAATTGGTTACATTGGTATATCTGTCTCACTCATCCAGGAGGGCTAGCAAAATCTGAGATCACAGGATTTTTTTATAATCCTGCCAAGTCAAAGCTCACGTAATTTTTTTTAATAAAATACACATGCTAGTACTGAATGCATTATTGACCTAAGTACTATGTATCTATTATGTCACCAAAGATACCAAACTTGCTAATATTCTTAAAACCTTCTAATATAAGAATATGAATTTAAGAAAAATTCAGCATTTTTCAGGATTCTTCAAAACTTTTTCACTCTGTAGTTCTATTTGTTTCTTCTCTTCTCCTTTCATTTTTTTTTTTTTCCCCAAACTCAGCTTAGTTTAAGAAATGGGACATGGCAGAGACTAAGATGACTGTGAATACTATTACTAAAACAAAGTATCAGCTCTACTAACTGTATTTGACTTTTATTCTGTTATTACTCTTTACAACAAAAATGGAGCAAAATATAGTAACGGTTGTTTTCAATCAATTATTTCAAATAACTAGCTATCAATATATGGGAACACCTACATATACTCTTGCTTGGCTGAGTTTCTATGCCACTGTCATTTTGTTTGCTGAGGAAATTGCTTGCTAAGGAATAAAGCTTAGCAAATTTTAAATAGCAATAAAGCTATTTAAAAACTAAGTACTAGTTACAAATTGTCAAGTTATACTTCTATAAACCATATTTATTATGTATTATCAAATACAAAGATTACAATATGTTATTTGTTAGTGTGAACCTCTGAAAGTTTTAAAAAATATTTTGACAAATCTGTAAAAATATGTCAAAAAAAAAAAGAATATTATCATGCAGATAAAGAGGATCATTCTATGTGGAAGTCACTGTTGGGTAACTTCACAAGCGTCTTATGCGTCTCCTTGGATAGACTGTATTCCTGTGTTCCTTATAATATCTGGGCGCACAAAGCTATCTAAGCTTTATGAATAATTAACTAACAAATTAGATGATGGGTGATGAAGATATCTTTAAAAAAAAAAAAATGAAAAAAGAAAAAGGGGAAACTCTAAATTCAAGCTTCCAAAAAGAACAACATTTTGATTCACTTTCAGAACAACAGCAGAAGAAAATCTGTCTTTCAAGTCGTCTGTAACCCGGTCTTAAGATTTAAGGACTTAGCAAATACATCCCACGGAAGTTTTTGTAAGAGAACATAGGAAAAGATGCTGTCTCCAAGATGGCTTGAATTAAATATCTGTGTTCTATGTAGTTTGTTCTGACTTTTAACAAGATGAAAGATCTTTTGCAGTATGAATATATCACCAATACAGACTGGGGCTCTGAACAGCAGAGGCAGGAAAGCATAGCTCTGAACAGTACTCCGGATTTTGCAGGAACAAGAATTATTATTGTCTTTATTTTGGTGGTTTTAGCATAGGGGTTGTTGCCTAGATGTTTGTGGTTAGAGCATTTAAAAAAACTTAATTGTGGAATCTTTTACAAAAGGTAATACTCACTTGGGGAACTGAATCTCAAACAGCATGGTCAGCTGCTGTACAGATGCTGACATGAGTTTCTGTTGAAAGAGCCTTTTCACTTAATACCACATATGGAATTCTCTGTATTTTCCTTACCCAATATGGAATCTCACGCATCAGGTGAGATTACCCAAACTGTTCCACTATCTTTTTATACTCCAGCTTCTGTATGGGCCCACATGATCACTCCAGAACATGCATGACCATTGATATTGATTATTGTAAACCATGTAGAAAAAGTCTTTTAGCTATCTTAACTATGTGCAAAAGACCTCAACAACTATTTCTGCAGTTGTATGAACAGTTTCCAATGACTATTTAAAATCACCTATGTTCAGTTTGATCAAGTTCTTCATCTACAGCAGTACTTACCTCAGTGAGTCACTTGCATGGCTAGATTCTCTGCCCAGAATGTTAATCAACCATCAGTTAATCAATCAATAGGTACAGGTAGTGCCTACAGGTGGTCTAGGCACAGCAGAAGTCAACCAGGGGTATCTCCTGAATAGTCCAAAATTCTTGCCTGGAGAACTCCATCCAGAACTAGTCAGGTGCCAGCCCTGTGAGTGACCTTGTCTAATGTTCATCTATTGTCTCAAATCAGTCTCATCTATGAAAGACTAGCTGGAGAGTGCCTTGACTTCTCAGGGTACAGGTGACTTAAGAGCAATGGGCGTGAAAACAGGCACAAACACATCTAGTGTACCCAATACCATAGGATAAACTTGAATTTAGTACTTCTAACTTAAATTCCATCAATTTTGCCATGGGGCTTCTGTTTAAAAGAGCAGGGAGAGCTACTTGCAACACTTTGGGGATTGGTCTAAACAGGGAAATTCACTGTAACTTATACTCTGTACCTTTCTTGAGGACCCGAAAGCCTCATTTTCAGTAACAATACACTCACTTGAAAATGATAGAAAATCAAAGGAAGAATTGTAAGTTACTTGGAGGAGAGGGTAACTTATTTTACTTCTTACTCATGTTAATAAAAATTAGTGTGAGTGAATGTCAGATTCCTGTAAATGTCATCATTATTTCCCTCTCATTCATTAATGAATAGCATAGTACGCTTTAAAGTGTAAAAAAACCCAAACCAAACCTCAGTGATTTTGAGTATATAAATGATTAAAGAAATATCCAGACCAGTATAAGGCAGATATGCTATTATCTTTGATTTTTAAGGATCACTTGTAGTTTTCTAACTTGATAGCTTCACTTGTGTAAGGGTGTTTTAAGTACGTTTCAAGGGCTTCTTCTGATTTAAGAAACACTTCTGTTGTTTAATGATAATCAGAAAAAAATTGTGAATTACTACCTCAAATTTATTTTATCAAGGATAGATGGTGATATATACCAGGTAGATGGGTAATTGGAGGGTAAGCAGGAAGAAGAGTGAGCAATTCAATGGTTATTAGGAATGATGCAAATAACAGAATAAGTGTGCATTTATACAATATAAAAATAATTTGTATGAACTAATGACACATTAAAGTGGGAAACACCTAAAAAACTTGCTCTCCATTACCCAAACTCACCTAAACAATTTGACTCTCTGTATTCAACTTTAAGATTTCCTATAAATTGATTACAGCCTACTTTTCTCTTTTCTGATCTCCTCTAAGTAATATCTATCCAATAGAATATGCAACAGTTACTTTTTGGTAAAAAATTATATATGGGTATTAGCAAATTGGCAGAATGGTCAAAATAATTTTTTGGCTTGTTCTGATAGATTCATAAAATCAGTGATGAGCTTGGAGATGAGTTGCAGCAAATGCTGTTTTTCAGGCACTGTCATGTGCGATAGGACAATGAGGAAAAATGAGAATATAGACAGTTACCTAAGGAACAGAGGATGAAGAGTTGATGATATTGACGCTGGAAAGAAATGAGGTGTCACCCAATGTTGGCAAGTTAAACTTTTTAATGCCCTCCTCTCCCATGCCAGTTCCACCTTTTTTAGAACATTGGTCCAAACAGATATGAACTCATTTAACTTTTCAGGCCTTCTCGCTTCCAAAGGACTGATTTTCCATCAGGACAAGTACTAACAGCTTTGCAAAGGGAACTTCCAGACACCTAAGGTAACTCCTCAGCTTGAAAATATCATCTATGAAAAGGGAAGGGCAGGCAATGTGTTTTGAAGGCTCATTGAAAAATTTGTCTTTGGAGATACATATTGAAGTACTTTTTTTCTACTACACGATCATCCTGACTACCTCATGAGCAAGGTAGGACAAACAGATGCTCTAATTGATTTTAAGGTCAAAAGGCTACATAATAAGTGAAGAAAGACAGTAAATCTTAACTTCCAATTGCCTGTGTTCCCAGTCTTGCTTCTTGCTAAGAACATTACAAGCAGTCTGATGAGTGGTAGGAGAAATACATGGCTTTGCTTGGAAGACATTTTTGAATTCATGGACTACAGCATGTACAACATATTAAAATATATGATGAAAAGTTATGACACACAATATCGTGTACTTCTTTACAAAGAAGTATGCATTTGTTCATTAAAGGAATAGATGTTATCTATATAATTTTGGTAAGTCAAAGACAACCATACAAATTAATTTTGCAGTCCAGGGATCTTGTAGCTATTGTGAGACAGCTGTATTAGGACATTTTGGAATATTTGTGTAAGGATATCCAAGGATCTATTATGTCTGAGGATGCAGACATGCCTCAGTAAAATATATCCTTTCTTGTATGTCATGATTCCTACTTTACTAGAGTTCTCTTTCACTATCTCACATTAAAACTCAGTGAATGTATATAAAATTCTATTTTTTATGAATCTTTTTAAGTAGAGATTGCAGCCAAAGTGAGGCAGTGAATATTCTTAAATAAGCTATATATCTTATCACTTAACACAACTGAGTTCCCTATCTTCAGAGTTCCTTTGGGTTATCTTAGATTTAAAGCAAACATTCCTAATGGGTTTTGTGCATTTAGATACAATATTCAATACTTAACATCTGAGAGTCAATAAGATGCACGTCAAAACTTAAGTACAACTTGAAAAAAGGCTGGAGTAGCATCCTGACAGTTGCCAGGGAGAAAAATGTGCAAATTTCAGTTAGGCTGAGTGCTTGTCTTAAAAAGTTAAAAACTGTAAAAGTTAAAATTAAACAAAATGCTCATATAGTTGTGCTGGTAACCATATGAAATATACCTGAAGAATAATAATAACAACAGCAATAACAATAACAACAACAGCAGCAATAACAACAACAACCACCACCCAATAAAATTTAGACACGCATCATTAATGAAGAAGTGTCTATACAGGATATGGGTGTGACTCTCTACAGAAGAGTTCAAAAACGTTTGGCCTATAGCACCCGTAGCAGATGATATAAAGCCAGTACACAAAATTCCACCTTCTCATTGGTTTCAGCAGTCTTTGGAACAGTCCACATAAAGACTTTCCTTTGCATGTTGAGCAGGGTAGCAGATCTGGCTCCTACAAGATATTTTGCACAGGGTGGAAAAAATGTTGCTCTTAAGTACACACAGAGGCATTGTGGCAGTATGCTTTTCACTGCTTTCTCACGGTAATATGGAATTATGGAACCCACGCGACCTATTGCCGCAGAACCATGTCTTTTCTGAGAATGATGTAAAATCAGACTCTGCAAGAGAGAAGCCTTCGGTAGATTATTTTAAACCTTAGGAAAGCAGAACTTAGCAGGGAAGTCCTGTTCATATTTTGGCCCAAAGTAGTCATGTGAAGGGGAATGTTTGATCATTACAGGGATAAAGTTTGAGATAAACTGATGCATTTTTAATGACAGCAGCTGAGAGCGCTACCAAAATGCAAAAAATCAAAGTATTAGGAGTAAATATATAAACAGAAGACTGAAACTCCTTGTTAGTTTGATGGAAATTAACAATATAATTGTATATATTTGTATGAAAACAAGCTATACAAATCTGAATTAAAATAATTTTTAAATGGCTGAACTAAGAAAGATGCATGGCCTCCAAGATGCCAAATGATTAAAGGCAGCTCTGATGTTGCATAAAATGCTACTATAACAGTACCTAATAAAAATTGCATTCTTTCATCCTCTTGAATTGTTGTTTGTGGGTTTTTTAGGAAAAAAACCCAAACAAACCAAAGCCAAAACAACAAAACACACAATCTTTCCTCTCGTTATAAGCTTTCTGCAATATATTTATTTATTTGCTAGAACAGGTTTGCCAAGCTGGTATGTAAATCATATCTTACAATAAAGTAGAGAAATTTTCTGGAAAGTTTATTTGCTTTCTTAATAGCTGAGTTTTCTTTTGAAAAACATACTATTTCTTCCTATTATTATGATTTTCTCAACAGAATACATACTTTAGTCATTTCAATTCAGTCACATTTGACACCCTTTATTTCTCCAGCTGATGCTTTTCAGGGGACTTTTACTAGCTCAGTAGATCCAACAGGTGTTCTCTCAGACTCAGGGTATTTATTCCATGTCTCACTGCTTCAGTTGGAAGTTAAAGCTTTGGTAATTGCTCCAAATGAAAGACCAGTCTTTTATTTAATACTATATTCAAGTGTATTTTTTCTTCCAGAACATGTACCTGTAAGCAACAGGAAAGATTTTAATGATGCATTTATAAGAAATCATGCACTTGATTTGCAGGAATGTTATGAATCTGATTTTAATGGAAGGTATGATATGTCTTCTGTAATTCAAACAGTGTTTTTATAGTCTTTTAGTGATTGGTGAGTTTTTTCCCAAATGTCAGAATACACTAAATTTTCCATTTCGTATTTTTTCCTCAAGTATTAAAACACTGTTAAACATACCCTAAGTCAATTAGTGACAGATTTAAGATAACATTTTATACATCTGAGGAAAAGTAGAGGTACCTCCCTAGATTCATAAAAATGCTTAAGAGGATAAAGTAGCCACCGTTTCATAGAGACCTATGGGATTTAGATACCTAGATGCATTGTAGGTTTTTTTCCTCCAGATTTAACTGGGCAACTATTAACTGTGGTTCCAGAGAATTTTTCCTTTAAGTACATTTTAAAAAGCTTTATAGAACAGTGGGTATTATCATATAGTCGTTGTATTTTAATGGAAAATGTAATGGTACTAGCTAATTTGAAAGTTATTAAATATTACAGTTTTTAAAATAATGTCAGTAATAAGTATTGCACATGGTTCCTTAAACTAAAGGAATAGTTAACATCTTGAAATTTGACATTCAAAAGACCACTCTTCTGATGGAGAGTAGGATACAGCAGCTTATTCAAAGGATCCTTTTATTCATAGGCTAAATCAAGAACACCAATCTTTTCAACTTTCTGTCAATGATATAAAAAGAATTTGGGTCCTGAGTATCATGTCCTATGCTCATTTATGTTTTCCCACATTCTTGAAGCACGAGATTTACTTCACATGCAAATGTCAGTTATATTAACTATGAGTATTATCTCAGACACCTGAAGGAAGCAGAAGAGTTATTGCATATGGGATGTTCAGTGATGTTACTAAGGTTAATACCCTGGGGTGGCCAGGGAGGGTTACCAGGCCCTGAAGGAAGGCAGTGGATGTGAGAATACAGGAAACATCAGAACAGTTTATCGTCTGACCTGTCGTTTATTCCTCAAAGGCCTTGGAAAAGGAAGAAAGCTACAAGAGGTTATCAGGCTGAGTACTTTGCTGTAGCGGGTATAATTCAACATTTAGGTCTTCTGTTGAGCATATCTGATCTAACTGGAGCATTTTCATTGTGCTCTCAGTTCATTATGTCTCATCAGACATAAGAGCAAGAAGTGTTTATAGTTGAGGGTAGTTATAACTTCAACCACACCTGCAAACCCGATTACAAGCACAATGCAACTATAAAAGTAGATAGCAATTCTAAGGACACCCTGGAAGTTATTGATGTGAAATTAAAGCCTCAAACTATAGATATCAAAGGCTGCTTTAATTGAAAGCTGCATACCATAATTCTAGTTAAATAATATTAATACTACTACTACTACTAATAAAATCATCTTAATTACCCAAATGCACTCCTGCACACATACAGACACAAAGGGATACAGGAAAGGTTTTCTTTGTCTTTTTTACTGACACTTCGCCATAACCTAATACCTGGATCACTTTAGGCTATGTTCACACTGCAGTACAGAAGAGTTTTATAAAATTCTATAGCTGCACTACTGCTTAAAGAAGTAAGACTATGTTAAGCAGGAAACATTTACTAAATAAAGTAAATGCTTACCACTCGTTAAACTTTACATTTTTTTATACTTTATCTAAACAGTGGAACAAAAGGTCTGGGTTCTCTCTCTTGTTCACTCTTCTTATTTTTGTGTTTAGACAAGACAATATGTCTGAGGCTCATTTCGACTTGCGTGTAGGTATAGAAGAAAATAGATTTCTGGGTACATGTTAACATTTAAGACTTGATGAGCTGGGGGTAGAAGAAAACAAACACTCTCCTCCCCTGTCCAAATAGGATAACTGTTTCTCTAGTTGTTTTCATGAAGGAATGGCGTTGTACCATTCTTGTGCCATCATAGCCTGAGACTGATTGGAAAGTACACATAATTGGGTTTTGTTCCATGTTTTGTTTAGAATTTTTTTGCGTATCCATAATTTATTAGCAAGGACCTTTCAAAATATAATAGTGTGATTCTTAATTGAATTGATTAAACATTATTAATTCTTTTGCTTACTTTCCATTTAATCTATAACCTTTGAAACATGTCCAATACAATTATTTCTGAAAAAATTAAAAAAAAATAGAGAATGAAAATTATTTTAGTGTACAAGCACTTGTCATTCTGGACAATAAAAAGATCTTTTCGACAGTCCACTGTATGGATGGAATTGGATTTAAGACTGAAACCTTTATTTTCTAAAAAGAACACTGAAAGAGCAGGTCTGTGAAAGAAAGATGATATGAAACAGTCTAGTTTGAAGTGGAGTTTCTGAAAAAAATATGAAAAATGAGAAACTGTTACTGCAAAGAAAAATCAGTTCAATATAAAATTTATGATGATTTTCAGAAAATCATTAAGAAAAGCAAGTCTGAATATGAAAAAAAAAAAAAAAAGAAACCAGGGAAGAATATACTAATATACTACTCAATATACAAGGAAAAAGGAAATAATTGTTCTCAATAAAATAATAATTAAATTGGAAAAGATGATTTTTCAGGTCAAGGGTATTAGGTTGAAGAAGGCTGCAATATGTAACTGAACAAGCTAGGTATCATTTAAAATAAGTTTTGCTACAGCTTGTGCGGATATGTGGACTGTGAACTCAACTGTTATTTTATAAAGAGACTTTAAAATAGTTGTGTGCTTTGTCCCACTAAAGACAAAGGTATATAAGTAGAATCACTGCTACAGTGTGCATCTGTAGCTTTCTCACAGGAAATTTTATTATGACAACTCTGGGTACATTTATTAGTCATATAAATGACAAATATATCTATAAACACTCTTTTTATAGCACATATTGGAATGACTCGGTGCAAAAGAATTTTCCCATAAAGAAATGGTCATCAACACAAATTCTATAATCACAATCAACCTAAAATTTGCAGACACAGACATATTACTTGATGTTACTATTGTCTGATTAATTAAAAATGAGCTGAAAGCCACAAAAGTTTGTCCTGGTGTTCTAAGTTTTATACTGTGGTTCAATTAGCTCCTGAAAAATTGATTTTGGGTTACTTCTTATAATTACAAAACATTGAGTTCTTTGTCTTTTTTTCCACTCACCACGAGAAGACCTAAACTATTGAAGAAGCAAAATCTGAGGCAGCTATGAATAAAATATGCACATGTACAACATAAACCCAAAAATCAATAGCATTAGTTACTGGATACACACTCTTTAAAAATTTTCAAATCAACTTCCTCTCTTTAGATGTTCTTCAGATTCCTAC
Organism: Rissa tridactyla; assembly: GCF_028500815.1. Taxonomy (NCBI): domain Eukaryota; kingdom Metazoa; phylum Chordata; class Aves; order Charadriiformes; family Laridae; genus Rissa; species Rissa tridactyla. Next base: position 109,371,786 of record NC_071466.1, read on the forward strand.
TTTGCAGAAGAACTCCCATGGAGAATTATGCACCTGTTATTCAGCACATTTCCAATTATCACACGTTGAAAACAAAAGAACAGCAGATTGCACAGTGTCAGAGTTAACAGGAGGGTAGAAATGAAACACCCAGTGACAGAGACTTAGAAGCAACAAAGTGAATTAAATACATATAAAGGAATAATCCATTAAAAATCCACAGTACATTTTCAAAGCATTTAGAAGAATACAGTAGATGTCTCTAAATGAGGTACCTAAGAATAATTAAGTAGTTAGTTCCCAGTGGAACCAAAATAAAATACAGAAATCTCAACGGTAAAATAAATATATATATATAGAAAATAATATGTATAAAAGATCATTCTTCAGTCAAATCCAAACTATCAAATGACCAAAAATATACACTCTCAATAGATTTTTTTTTACTATAACAAGAAAAGAATTCATATAATTTATCTGCAGAATTATTAATCAGCTCTGTCACTTTAACTTGTGGTTATGATTATAATTCAGTCACCAGTGCAAATGTTAAGATAGATTTTATCTTCATTTTAGATAGGGCATTCTGTAGTTCTCCTTGGACATAGAAGAGCATGCTCAAAATTTGCTTATAACTGAGTTTTATTTAGTTCCAGTTTGTTATTTTTAATGCAGAGCTAGTTCTTTCAGTGCTAGAAGGCAGAGTTATACTCATCTCTTCACAGGCCATTGAATATTTTACTATGTTCCTCAATATCTTTTTCCAAATATCGGCCGTTGCTCTTCATGACAGGCAGGTTGATTGGGACTGAAATAATTTGGAAAGATTGTACTGGGATGTCAGCTGAATTAGTACATATCTACAAAGAGATCAATAAGGAGCTGATAATTGTCACCTTTCTCTGCACTTGCTGATGCTTCTGCTCTAGTACCACAGTTACTAGGCTCCTCTCACACATTTAGCTTCTCCTGGGGAAATATCTACACTGTCGTTTTAAATTAGGACTTAATACTGCGCTTGAGCTCAGACTACCTTATACTACTTGATTCTGCAAATAATCTCCAACTGGACACTCACATTCAGTAACATCAACATGTAGATTATTAGTTTCCACAGGTCTTCGTATACAAACGCTTTGCTCCATATAGGCCTAAATCCAATGATGCTGGTGTCCATTTTCACCTAGGAAAAGTCCATGCCCTTTCTAGCGCAGACAACAGACTATTTAGGTTTTCCATATTACTTACTCTTCAGCATCAGCATCAAAAGGAAAAGAATTCCGATCTCATTCTCATTGCCACCTACAGGTTGTTCACTATAATGCTAGTCTTCCCAAAATCCAATGCTTAATTTAGAAAAGAGCAAGAGAAGAAAGAATGGAAATAAAAGAGAAATTACATTTCTAAATTTTCATCGCTTGCTTGTTGTACCTGAAAAGTCATAAGGGTTGTACTTATTCCAGTGTTTCCATTTCTGTGAAGATCCTGTTAGATATCCAAAGATCTTAAAAATAAAACAAAACAAACTCCTCACACCCTTTCAATAGCAGGGAAGAAAGGGGGGAAAAGAGGATTTGTAAAACTACCAATTGCCAATCACATCCAGAAGCTGTACCTTTCCCAGGCAGCAGCAACACCAGGGCTGCTCCATGAGCAAAGACAAGCTGGGAGCTCAGGACAACCCTAGCACAGACAGGGCGGTGCCCCTGACCGAGGCAGTCCCACAGCACCTGAGCAGGGTGGGCAGAGCAGGTCCCGTACTAGCAACAGGCTCTGTCAAGTGTCTGTTGAGCATCAACCACATACAAGGCCTCAGATCAGGCACAAGGACAATCCGGAAAAGCTAGCAAAGAGGACACGGCAAGCAAAGAGCAATGCTAAATATGGGCTACCTACAACACAGCTCAGAGCAGGACTGGGTACATCAGTCTGAGCTGAGAAGGGGTTCCTGGGCTATGATTAGAGTGTGTGGGTGGATGTCCCAGGTGAGGCTGGCCAGAGTCATTAAAATCTGCTGTTGTACTCAGGGTTATGATAGCATGCCTCCAGCTGTCAGTACTATTGAATTTATTTATGTTTTTTAAAGTTAACATTTGTCAAGGAAAAATACCTATTATAGATTAGAATGACTGTTTAAAGTCCACCAAGGCTCGTGACAACAGCGGTTGTCAAGGGAAGTGTGTATTAGTGCAAGCACAAGTGCTCCAGCTCTGAGGGAACCCAAGATTTCATAAACTGAATGTGTTTTGTATTTATAAGAATCGATGGACTGCTCTTTCCTTAATTTACTCAGCCTTCCTTTGGACTCCCTGTAAACTTTAGTATCCGTAACATCCTATCATAACAAATTTCACAGTTTGTCTATATGTTCCCAGGGGATTCAGCTGTATTTGTTACACTTGGCTCCTACTCCTTAGAAAAGGTCAATGACGATTTCTCATTAGCAAGTACCGGGAGGTCTGAAGCAACATAATTGGTGCTGACCACTACATTCAAATTATATATGTATCCCGAGGTTTTACTTCAGGCCATGTCTAATTTGGATCCACAGAATGAACGTTCTTTAGAAACTGGAGCACATAGGTGGGCTCCTGCAGCACATCTTTCAGTTAACTTTCACCTGACAGAAATGCAGTTTGCATATGCTGTGGTTAAAAACAAAGCTTTAAGGGAACACAATCCTAACTTCAAACAAGCACCTTCCTATTTCAGTCAAAACCACTAATGTAACCACACCCACTGAGAAATGCATTCCAGTTTATCTGCTGTAAGAATGTCACGATATTATAGACTTCTAAAATATCTCTCTATCCCACTCCCTTACCCCAGATTTTTTCCTGGACTGAAGACTCCTGGCTTACTTATTAATTGTAAAGTGCATATTTCATACTCGTTCATCCTTCTTGCCCTTGCCTGAATCTTCTCAGTTATACTATATCCAGGAAATAAAACTACAAACAGCATTTAAGATGTAGTAAGCAAATCAGATATTTCTAATCAGGAAGAAGGAAAGCATATACTTACACTTTGCATACCCTCATAATATTCAGTACATCAGGGGTTTCTTGAACCAAAAGCACAAGGTTTCATATTTCTTTACTACTAACTTTATACCAGGAAGAATGAAGCAAATATTTTCAGCACTAAATGACTATAAGAATTTATCATATAATTTTTAAGATATCTGCTGTCCTAGAACCATTATTTCTCTGTGGTAAAATTCTGGAATATTTTGAATTCATTACCAAAACACACACAGTCATTTTTGACCATGCCTACTAACATATTACTTGCAGCATTCCTTTTATATCATCGCTGAAAAGTCTTAATTTTTTATAGAAGTTCAGTTTATGTATTCATCAATTAATACCTCCAACATTTTTTGTTCTGAAAAATTAGCTACAGCCTCCTCTAGATGAGGAGAATTTCTGTGGATTTCTTCTTTATCTTTCACATTTTCCAGTTCTATTTACAGAAAACTGCATATGTGCTGATGTAATGCCTAAGGGAGCAAATGCACAATTTGCAGCAATGTTATCCTTAAACTGAAAAATAAGTTAAATTGAATTTGCATCAGAAATTTTGTTCAACCTGCACGTCAATGCTGTTTTAGTTTTGTCGTCAGTGAACAGAATGAATTAATTGCAGGAAGAGCTAATCAAACCAGTAGAACAAATCACTGACTACGTCAGAAGGTTTACTGTTTAAAATAGAAGAGTTAAATAGCAGCTTCTGATCTGTGGAGATTAAAATTTCTTTTGTTTGTTTGTTCATTGCTAAAGCACACTCTGTAATCATTGCAACAGTGCAGAAATATAATTTCTTTGGCATCTAGTCATTAGCACTAGTAAGAACTAATTGGATATTAAGCCAACGTTCATGACAGTAGAACTGCTACAGATTTACAGAACATATAGACACAATCATTTAAGAATTCAATGTGCTTCACTCTTTTAAAGTAATAATTTATTCATCCTTTTCTAATTTTTGCCTAATAACAGTGTTGTAAATTAAAACAAAACCCAAATAAAAGAAGAAATCCAGTAAGTCATTCATGGTCTTGATTTAATTTGTACTGAAGTAGAGTTAAAACAATATCAGCTAAACAAACCCTGTTTAATGAAATGTGATTTTTGGCAATGACCGGAAAGGAACTTGCAGAACTCTTATAGGAAAAACAGTAAAAGTTAAGAAAAATCATAGAATTTGCTTTTCAATTCCACAATTAACTTTAAGGCCTGTACAAGGATTTTAGGTCATCTTCTCTAACTCGTCTTGCTCTAACTCTTAGATTGACTGTAGGTTTGTCTTGTTTCTAAATTTCTTTCAGTCACTATGTATACAAAAGGAATCAGATGTATTAATTACTCCACTTTAGGTAACCTAAGCCTCTTACAACTCAAATAGGGCTCTACACATCAAGTTGCTAACTCTTCTGCTCTTGAGTTCTTTCTTGCGTGGTGATAGTATTTTTTCCCTTATAATCAAAAAGATTTTCTTCCCTAAACTGTAATGTAGTCATGAGGTACTGCAGTTTCAGTTAATCCACTTTTCTAGTGGAAAACGATTTTAACAAACAGGGAGACAGGATTTTATCAAACAGGTTATATCTCAATCTCATTATTATCCCAATTTCAGAGATTGGAAAAATCAGACGTAGACTGATTAGTGGTTCTGACTTAATATCATAGTAAAATACAACAGAACTGAGAGTATAATTTATTATGCAATCATGCACAATAAACACACACAAAAAAAATATTGTTCTGAAGAACCAAGAACAGAACATGTATGTGTATTGGAAAAGAAAAATTGGGTAGAAAATTTTGATTCACAGAGTTTTCAAACTGTTCTATGGGTATTAGTAGTTCTTTTATACTTTTTGTCTTTTATATTCTTCTTATAACTTAAATACCCGTCACAGCGGATGAAGTAGCCTTTATTTATATGCAACTAGAGATTTGCAGTACAATTTGTTTTATATAAAGCTCAATACAATATTTTCTATCTTCGACAGAAAGACCTATAAGGGATTTTCATCTGAAAGCTCTCTATAGAGATCTAAGATTCGAATGAAACAAAATATGCCAGGATTTTTGATTACACTGTGTAAAATACTTCAGAGCACAATGTTAAAATTTAATAGGGGAATTTTGTAAATATTTCAGACCAGATGTTGAAGAGCAACCTCATTTTACACATATTAAACACTGTAAAAGCTCATTTTTATAATATTAAAATGTTACAATGGCCTATTTCAAATTGAATAAAACTATTCAAATAAACCTTTCATCCATGAGATTGTATATGGCAAGAATTCATTTAATATAATGTACATTAAGCTTCCATTCAAAAGTCTCTCTCCTGTCTGGATCATTTATTTTAAAGGTAGAAGTCTGAACATTTCCTTCTCAAGGGATTTTTTTGCCCTTTTATACTTCTTGGATTACATTTCTAAGTAACATTTGATTGCCAGTGTACACAGTTGAAGGTTAATTTTGAGAGATACAGTATTATTTTAAATAAAGTTTTTCTATACAGTTTGAACATATTCTGTTGGGAAAGATTGGCCTTGCGGATAACAACTATAATTTCAATTTCTAAAATCCTTGTATTATAATTAGGGATAAATAAATAAAGGTAGACTATTCAAATGAACCATCAATTTGCCTGCTGTAGTTACAGCTGGCTGGGATTCATATTTGCCGGATATATTCCCACAGGTGTTTTGTCACTGCTTGAGCAGAGACTGGCTTGGAGTAATAAACATGCAGCTAGAATGTTGGTTGGAACTAGGCAAATTCTAATTCAAACCCTCTGGGCAAAAATTTGTATAGTCAAAGCTTGGGGTAAAACAATTCATTGGAACTGTAGAAAACAGCAAAGGAAGTTTTGGAAATAGAATGCCTTATATTTTGCACAGGCATTCTTTTTGAATATTTTTTATTATTTTATGAAAACAAACAATCCAAAGAATGAACAGAAAGCTAGACAATCATTGGAAATGCATTATAAAAGCATCCCAGCAGCCGAATCTGGACCAGATTTTTAATTTGCCTTCCTTTTTCCTTGGTGTCTTGATGTAGCAATTAACTTTGTATGCGTTCTATCCATATGCATTTTTAGATCCATTCATTCATCTTTCTTATCCATTTGTAGACAATTGTGTCTACGATGGTACCTGCTTAACTTGAATCAGTTACTGTAATGTATAAAGCCAAAGTGAAAAAGATATTTACCTTTTGTATCTGTTAACAGGTCTACAGTAATGTAGTATAGTTATTTCCTGTACAGCTGAATACTTATATTCAGGGAGATGGTGCAGGACTCTGTCTCTCTCTCAGAATCTCTGAGGCAGAGTCTGAAACAAAGAGGAACATTTAATACCTTATCATAGAATTAATTTCAATTTTGCCTATTCTTGCTTTTCGAAGTAGAGATTCCCACATAGGAGACAAATCAGAACCACTCTGCAGCGTCCAATCAGATTTCCACTAAGCCTATTCATCAGTCTTCAACAGTGCCCAAGTGATAGGAACTGGTTAAGAAACAAGAGGAATATAAAGGAATTATTACCCTGGGATTCTCTACTCCTTTCTACAACTGGTTATCTATCATCCAAGTAAGACAGATTCATGTCCATACCTTTACATTTAATAACTAGTAATAAAACTATTTTCTTTGATTTTCTTTAAAACTTTACAATTCTCTTTTCAGGAGGTTTACTTAACTGAACACAATTAACTGAGAAATATTTTACTGTAAAGAAGTTTTTTATGCTATAAGAAATAGAGAAAAATCCCTTTTCTGTTCATATGCTTCCAGACAGTCAAACGGAGATGCCTTCACACAATATTCTAAATATTCTCCCCTAAAAATTAAATAAATTCATCAGGATTAGAATAAGTAGGCTTCTCAGAAAAGCAACTAGAAGCAAGAGCATATGATTGGACTCGATGATCTCAAAGGTCCTTTCCAACCATGAAGATTCTATGATATTCACAAACCATGTTTTGCAGAGAAGGTACATATACGAGATTTGAAGAAACAAGGAAGTATCAAAGGAAGCATTTTTCCTGGGACTAGACAACTTTGAAAATATTAATATGCAGACAGTGAAATATTGCCAACCTAATATCAGTTTGGTGTTGGGGAAGGGCATTTCTTGCTCTGAGCCTGAGACACAGCTTGATGCCAGGTCATGAGCTGACAGTGTAGTGCTCAGGAGGGAAAAGAGTTTGGTGAGAAGCAGCAGAGGCTCCTGGGCTCTGAGAGGCTGTGCTGGTTTTGGCTGGAATAGAGTTAATTTTCTTCACAGTACCTAGCATGGGGTTATGTTTTGGATTTATGCTAGAAACACTGTTGATATGACAGAGATGTTTTAGCTATCGTTGAGCAGTGCTTACACAGTGTTAAGGCCTTTTCTGCCTCCTACACCACCCCACCAGAGAGTAGGTTGGGGTGCACAAGAAGTTGGGAGGGGACACAGCCGTGACAGCTGACCCCAACTGACCAAAGGAATATTCCATGCCATGTGATGTTCATGCTCAGCAGTATAAAGCTGGGGGAAGAAAAAGGAGGTGGGGAACATTTGGAGTGATGGCATTTGTCTTCCCAAGTAACCGTTACGTCTGATGGAGCCCTACTTTCCTGGAGATTGCTGAGCACCTGCCTGTCGATAGGAAGTGGTGAATGAATTCCTATTTTTGCTTTGCATGGCTTTTGCTTTACCTATTAAACTGGTTTTATCTCAACCCACAAGTTTTCTCACTTTTTCCCTTCCAATTCTCTCCCCCATCCCGCTGTGGGGGAAGTGAGCAAGCAGCTAGATGTGGTGCTTAGTTGCTGGATGGGTTGAAACCATGACAGAAGCTCAGGGAAGTGAAAAAAAATCACATTCATGTTCAGAAAGAAGGACATAAGAAGTAAGCTGCCTCTCTGCTTTTCATTTAGTTCCACATAAATAAATGAGTGTTCTCTATATTTCTATAGCAAGGAATAAGCAAAAGTTAACAGTGAAACTTTTCAAGGAGAAGTGGAAGTATTGCTGCAAAATAAATTAAGATATTGATGTAGCATGGAAATGACAGAGAATGGGAAGAAAAACCCCAGACAGTAGTTACAGCTTTGCAATGATATACTGTATTTTGATAAGACTTCACTGAGCTATTGTAAGACAGATGTCAAGCATTAGATTGGGCTTTCCACTCCAATTTGCAGTAGTATAAACTTATGACAGGTTTATGTTCTCACTGAATATTTGAGCATATAGTAGGTGAAGCTACAGTGTAGCTGGCTTCCTTTTTATCCTAGGAAAAAAAAGCCATATACTTTGTATATGCTCAGATGTGGCATTTTCACCCCACAAGAACCAATACTTTTTATGTAGTGTTTTCTGTCACCTTCAGTGCTTTTCCTATTATGTAAGCTCTCTCTTTTTTTTTTTTTCAGATTCCACTATACTCTGCCATATGCAGATTTTCTTTTAAATTGTTCCTTTAGTCTTATTGTGAAAGATGTACATCAAAGCTAGAGTTGTAAAACTGACTAAGCAAGAACAATAGAAAAGCTTGTGTTCAATTAAGATGCAGATTCCAGATTGCTGCATTGCTTGAAAACTGATGTTTCTCTTTAATAGTAGTACTTCTTATTGAACAGAAAAAATACTATCTTAATTACATTTCCAGAACATCTAATTTTTAAAAGGAACGAGCACTTACTGAGGAAACAAATTCAAATTATTTAAAGTTGTTACTTGATAGAAACGATAAATAGGATTGTCCCCTCTCACGTCAGACCTCTCACGTCTTAGCAATTTAAGAAGGGCATTCTTTTTAGCACCGAAGGCAGAAATGCCTTAAAAAGCTGAGAAATTTGAAATCATAAACCCCTGATATGATCAGCAGAGGAGTTTGGGGGTAAAGGTGTGATCAAATACATCAAGTACAGTTATTTAGTCACTGGCTGAGAGGAAGATTCAAGAGTATATCTTCATCCTTCCAGAGAACAAGAGATTTAAAGCCCTTCAAACTGAAGGAAATTTTTATACTAAAGGTAGGAAAAATACAGGTGAGCAGAGATTTGGCTCTAACTGATTGCATCAATATTATGCAATAGTTGAAGAGTCCATTCATGTATTTTAACTGTGAAACAAAACTCACACTTCTTCCTTTTTATTCATGTCGATATGTAAGCTGAATTAGGATATATGAGATGAAAAGCTTATGACAGATTTTGTGAGCTTCTTCAGTACCTCCAGGAATTACTTGTGATTTAACCTATTGGACATGTAAGATCTAGGAATGCAGCTGCCCCATAAAAAGACTGCATTTGCTGGGACAGCAATTCGTACTCAAGATTTTCCTTCCATGATCAGCTTGATGCAGTTTGAACAAGATATCTTTTCCTGAATAACAGAATTCAACCCTGACAACCTTCATGCATCTGTGCACTGACGTGTAGGTGTTGGCATCATCTTGCTGTTCATTCCCTAAAGGCAGAATGAAGTTAAATTGGTTAAGGGGATTTTATTTTTCCATGCAAAGATTATCCCTATAAAGAATAATTCAATTTCAATAAATTATTAATTGGTGGACTAGAATGCTAAACAAACACAAACAGTATTGCTCTATATACGCATGAAAGTTGTGTGTATACACAAACACTACAGGAAATTATTAATTTACAATAAGAATATTAATTTGGTAGTGAAAGTACAAGTGTATTATTTGGATTTAATACTAAATCTCTTCTGTACACCTGAGCAAAGGGACATTAACATTGCAGACTCTTCTTTCCTTGCCACTTTTTCAGATTTTTAGCTATACAGAGAAATGAACGAAAATGCATATCAATTTGCTAGATCTGTCCTATGTGTTGAGTACTGCATTCAGCTCTGGAGTCCCCAGCACAGGAAAGACATGGAGCTGTTGGAGCGGGTCCAGAGGAGGGCCAAAATGATCAGAGGGCTGGAGCACCTCTCCTGTGAGGACAGGCTGAGAGAGTTGGGATTGTTCAGCCTGGAGAAGAGAAAGCTCTGGGGACACCTTGTTGCAGCCTTTCAATGTATATAGGTGGTGTATAAGAAAGATTGGGGCAAGCTTTTTAGTAGGGCCTGTAGCAATAAGATGTGGGGTAATGGATTTAAACTAAAAAAATATAGATTCAGACTAGATATAAGGCACAAACTTTTTACACTGAGGGTGGTGAAACACTGGGATAGGTTGCCCAGAGAGGTGGTAGATGCCCCATCCCTGGAAACATTCAAGGTCAGGTTGGGTGGGGCTCTGAGCAACCTGATCTAGTTGAAGATGTCCCTGCTCATTGCAGCAGGGTTAGACTACGTGACCTTTAAAGGCCTAAACCACGATTCATAGATATAGATTCATAGATACGATTCTATGATGTAGAAGTTAGTGCTTTATTCATTAGCTAAATTTAACCAGAATACCTCCAGCATCTTAAAGAAAAAGACTAAAAGATTGTAATTTCTTTTAAAAATGTTTTATACCAAAGGAAAGTGGGAACACACAAGGAAATACTAGTCAAAAGATAAAGTGTGACAAAGCTATGACTGCCTATATAAAGTATGGAAAATATGAGTGGCAGAAGTTCTCTGGACTTTGGTTCTACTGCTGCATTGGCACCCAGGTGTAATCACATGCAAACTCTACTTAATCTCTTCCATTGCTGGAAAGCGTTAGAGCTGTTGTGCTTTGAGGATGATACACAAACATCCCTACTTTCACAATACTTAGGATTTCTGACAGGGTGGAACAAATGTGGCACAGGCACACCAGGTTAAACACTGAGTCTTGGAAAACATACATAAGTAGGGGTATTTTAAAAATTTTAAAGAAATGCACCTCCTTGCCTTGAGGCAAAGCCTCACCTCTTTCATCCTCCATCATATTCAACTCCTGTTATGAAACAGGCAGTTTGCAATTTTGCCACAAAATGAGACTACTTTAATAAATGTGAAAATCTGTTTATCCCAGGCTATTGCTCATAAACAGCAGAATTATCATTAACCATAAGTAAAGCAAATAAAAACAAATTTAAAAAAATGAGCCAGATTTAACTTGGAAACAATAATTACATTATAGAAACAACTCCTAGAATGTTCTTAATCTGGAGAAAACAGCTAGAAAACTTAATTAGAAGCAGAAATACCTTTTCTAATTATATGATAAAGAGGTAGAATATCGACATCTTAAATCAATAAATTCACAGAAGGTGGAAGGGAACTCAAAATTCTGAAATTAAATAATAATTTTGCTCAAGGTATCTTAAATATATAAAATTGAGTTAAGAGAAATAGCTTGTAATTAATATTGATGGGTAAGAAAAGAATTAAATATTTGCATCTTGCTTTCCTTTCTATTTTCGCTCTGTGGCCTGTCTAATGTACAATTCTAATTAATTAAATATATTTGGAAAATAACACAGTATTCTTGACATTTTTCTACAAACAATTAATATTTGATTATTCTAGCACAATAACTTCTAGTATAAAAATTGCTAGTGCAATTACATTATATAATCTATTATGCATAAAGTATAATCTTGCTCCGTTTAATGCAAACAAATGAAAATTTGGCATAGTTAACTGAAATGTGCAGATGTTGAATTTTTTGTTTTATGATAAGTATCTGAATAGTAACCTTTTAGCTATATCTCATCTAAATTGTGTTCATCATTTATTCAGTTTGAACCTTTCCCTGGTTGCAGGACATGATGTTTTGTAAGAATTCTTTAAATAAAGGAGTTTAGCCAGCATTTCAAATGCATCTGCAGATAAAATTCCTCAGGAATATAGGTAAGTTCAGGTACTATCTATCCGATTTTTAATCATAGAATCATAGAATATTTCAAGTTGGAAGGGACCCATAAGGATCATCAAGTTAAACTCCCTGCTCCTCTCAGGACTACCTAAAACTAAACCATATGACTAAGAGCATTGTCCAGCCACTCCTTGAACTGTGACAGGCTTCACTCACTGGCCCTAAAATTGAGCTCTGGAGAACCCTGCTAGTGACTGTCTGCCATCCTGAAGTAACTCCATCAAAATATATATTTTGACTTCTGTAGTTTAAGGAAAAGGATAAAAATAAAAAAAATTTAAAAAAAAAGGGTTGGCTTCTAATAACATATATTAATTATTAATTCTATGCTGTCTTGTATGGTTGAATTAAATAAAGTTATTTCAGCCATGTTAGCGTAAGGTCTTATTGAGGCCCAAGGCCCTTACTTTTTGTTTTCTTATTTGTCCAGGAGATTCTTCTATACAGTTCAAATGGCAGATTCTTTTCTCAGTTCTTTAATATTTCTGATGTCTTTGTATGGTCATGAAATATGACTTTTTGCCTGTCTAAAGAATTTTACAAAAAAAGAATCATATTTAAGGATATGTGCGTATATGCATATGTGGAGAGAGAGAAATTATGTTCATCACAGTACATACTAGTGTTGCGATGAGTACATGTATGCCAGTGGAGCTCCATGAGTTTACACCAGCTTTGCCATACAAGCATGCATATTAACTTACCTGTTATCTGTGCATATATGTGCAATCATTATGACTCATATGCAAATTATCTTGTGCCTTAGATAACTGGTTTTGGCTTGTGAACTGTGTGATGTTTTAAAGAAAAGGTATACTGTAGCTAGAAACCAAACCTGGATGTTGAAATACTTTGACAGAACAAAGGAATTGCCAAGATCTTTGAATGTACTGAAGCCTAAATCATTTCAAGAGTTACAAATATGGTGTTAACTATTGTCTGTTTGTAAAAACTTTGGTCATCAGGTGTGGTAAAGGTATACAGAATCAAAAGCTTATGCAATAGCACCCTCTGTATGAAAGTTTTTATGCTGATGTCATATTATGAAGTTTTATATTAGTAGCATGAAAAATTATTTGAATAAGAAATGGTTGTAAAGCTTACTAATGTCAACAACTGATTATGACCCAATGTTAATTACGTTCCTTCAGCCAAAATATAATATTTGGATTAGTAGAATGGAAGGATTCATTATTTGCCTGGAAGCTCTAGGAATGGCAGCAATCTTATTTAAGGAAAATTCATTTTCCAAAAATCAACCGAATTTTGATTCAGCCTCTCTGAGACAGCAGAGTAACCTCTTTGTCATCCTCTCAGCTGTCCTCACAAAAAACTCACTTGTAGCTGTGCTGCAATGCACTGATGGCTGTGCACAATAATCTACTGCACAGAAGAATGCTGAAGTCTGTATGCCTTGAATTTTGACTTCAGGCAGTAAAAAGCCTAAGATCCTGCTGTCAGTTGTAGTTCATCTCTTGGGTTGTATTGTGTGTGGGATTTTTCTTCTTCTTTTCTTTCTTTTATTTTGCATATGAGAAATTAACTTAAAGACAGATCCAGAGGAAATAAAACTATCTGCAAAATCAGGTTGAATTTGATGAACAATTTTAATCTAGAAAAGGAGAAAGAAGGACAAATTTTGAGAAGATAATCTCTTTTGGTTTCATCAAAAGACTTGTTTCATTTCAGCCTAAACAAATTATCATTCTCTTTCCTCTCTCCAGAGTTTCTGTCTCTACTATTAAACTGAAAAAATGCGTTGCTTTCCAATTTTAATGCTAGAAATATCTGTATAGATAGCAGTTGAAAGAATGACAGTCTTTCATCCCTGTGATATTCCTGTACAGCTGAAAGAATGAGATTATACCCCATTTTATGATCTGAGAGGGCTCCATAATACCTCAGCCAAACAATTCAAATTTTCTGCGATCCAGGCAATATTTTTTGAACACAAAGTGTCAAGGGCACACTGATGTTATGGCTTTCTGGTGAACTTTATGGACATACTAAAAACAAAGACTCTACATTTAATAACTTTAAGACTTTTGTGGAATACTAATACTTTATCTTTTTCTTATGGTTCCATACCACGCTAATATTTTGCTTTGCATTGATATGGTTATATTTGAGTTTTATTCAATGCTGCATCAACATTTCTGCATAAAATCTGCTATAAGTAGATGTTGCAGGATATTAGTGAAGACCTTTCTGTGTAACGGACTCAACCAGTCTTATGCTGAAGGATTACAGTCACTGCAGCAGTGCTAGCTCATCTTGGTTCCACAGGAAGGTCGTAACAGCTAACGCACCAACATTGATGGCTTCAATATCTTGTGACTTCAGTGGAACATGTAGAGAAACCTCAGAATCCAACAAGCTCCAACTTCTGGAGTAGTTTTGCAAGAAAACTCAGGGCATTGTGAGCTCTCAAACCGTTTGAGTCAAATAAGTTTCTTAAAGCAGTTGTTAGACAGAACAAGCCAAGAAACTGAAAAGGCCAGAGTATGTTATCAAACTGCAATGGTTCAGTGAAGAACAGAAATAATATGCAGTGAAGAAATTCCTATAGAAATTCTTGCAGTATAAAAATGAAGGAAAACATCTAAAATGGCCTTAAGAAACAGCGCAGGTATCTAAAGCTCTTAGTACCTTACAGAAGTCAAGTCCCTGTTTACAAATCATGTGAACCATTAAACCCTAAAAAGAGATCCTAGTGTATAAGAGAATTTATTATAAACAGAACAGTATCGAGGGATTATAAAGAAAGGTATAACTAAGTGTTCTGAGCACAGTAAAAAAAAGCCACACTGAAATAGACAGTATTTGCTTGGTTTTCACCCTGAGTAAGACATTCACAAAGTACAAAGTATCATGTATAATATGATATTACAGGGTTTTTCATGAAACTTCCCATGTATATTCTTGAAAAAAAGTAAAGAAAGAAGTGAGCTTCAAAAACAGATTTGAAAAATGAAGGACAAGATTGTATTTAGATGGGGGTGTGTGTGTGTGTGAAGAAACTCCAGTCAGCTATTAATATCAACTATTCAACTTCAGAATTGGGTCCATGAAATGGAAAAATAAAAATTAAGAATAGAATTCTTATATGTGGTACCATACCACAGAAAATGCAAGAAACGTGTGATTTGAAAATACAACAAAATATACTCACTCATATTGATAAGCAGAATCTTTCATTTGACATGGCTATTGTCTTGAATTATATTGTGTTGCTTTCTGTTAAAGCTGTTTATTATTTTGTATTCTACAAAATATGTTTTTAATCCTTAAAATGCTAGTGAGCCTTCATTTTGGTCCACTTTTGAAACTCTGAAATATGAGTATCCAGCAACTTTCCTTCACTGAAATTCTTTGCTAGGATGTTTGTGGTACACAACTTTGAAATGACAAAGATGTGATTGAATTTGTCTCCAATCTATATCTCTACAAGTTTACAGCCTCAAAACATTTTCTGAAATCTGTAATAAAAAATCAAGTATTTACTAGTTGTATCTGAAAGTGAAATATAAAAGCTAAACCTCATTGGGAATACCCTGTATTATAGGGTGTAATAGTCCTACGTCACATCTAATTCATATAATAATAAAAAATGGCCTATAAAATCTTGGATGGAGAAATTTAACTTTTTTCTTGTTTTCTGTTCAGTGTTTGAAGTATTTTGTTGGTTTTTAAATCATCTGGATTTAATACAGTCACGTCTAGAATTTCAGCATAATTATTCTAAATATCTTCAATGAGTAAATTATCTACTGCTATTTTTGTCTGTAACAAAATGCAACTATACCTGGTTTTATCCTGTTATATTTTCTCTGTTCTTAAAGGGTGAACGGCTCTTCTCAGGATACATCGCCCTTTAAAATTCATTTCTTAAATCAGAATCTATAACTTTGTTAAAGTCAGCCACCACAATAGGTAGTTCCTATTCTGAGTAAGATATTTTAAAATATTATACAGAATAAATTTACTGCTAGAGAAGAGATTCTTAAACAAAAGAGAAGAGAGCGGTTAAGAGTGACCTCTAGAATTTGAGGATTTTAGAAAGATAAAAGGACTAGGATTATTTAAGTATCAGACAGTGCAGAAAATCCCTGCATTACCCTGAGTAGACTAGACAAAGCGAGCTGACTCCTGAGAGCTAAAACTCTTTTACTGGGATGGCGTTTTTTTACACTCTGGAAATGGTACTGGAAATGGACAGGTGAGAGCTTGCACCAGACCAGAAACGCGACTGTGGATGCATATATGTGTGTCTAGGAATGTGCGCACACAGAAAAATCTCTGTGGTGAAGAGGCAAAAAGAGAGAGCGTAGACTGTTACAGGAAGCAAGGAGTGTAACCACCCAATAAAAAAGTTAGAGGACTGCTGCTCTGAAGGAGTAGACACAGAGTAAACATTCTGAACAAATCACTGCTAATTATTATACTATTTTCTCCAGAGTGATATTTAAGCAATATGACAAGAATGACAAATAGAATTACAATACGGTATTAGAAAAGTAAGATTTTCCTTGAAGCAAAAAGTTCAAGTCAAGTTTTGCATGAGAAGTGGGTGTTAGTTGTCAGAAACAAATAATGGGGATGGCAAGACATATACAAGCCCAGAAGGGAATCTCCTGCACTCTCGCTTACTGTTTGCCAACATAAAAGCCATAATATTTCTCTGAAAAACTTTTATTGCATTTTTTTGATGTGTTATTAATCAGAGAGTAGTTAAATGCATCAATAACTTCTTTTTTAATGAAAAAGAAATCTACTATCTGATTCTTTCTGAACTCTGCCAGGATCCTGTACTCTGGAAAACACTTGAAAATAAATTTCCAAATATGTCCATGTGGTCTGAGCTCAGCAATACTTTTATCCAGATTTTAGGCTTGCTCTATACATTCAGTTCTCGATGTGAATGGTAGATGTTATTCTCTGTGTCCAGGTCACAGAAGGCAGTCACACTGTGAAGGTTCCTCCTGTTTGCTCTAGGGATATTTCATGGGTAGTGTGCCACATTCCCCTGCGAGGCTGGGGAAACATTTTTGCACATACTTTTACATTTACACAGACACTTCGCAGCACTTGTGTGCCAGTCTGGCAACAAGCAGATGTTCTTTATAACATATGAAAGGAAAATATGACTGATACAGAGATTTCCTGAGGCTGGCAAAGGAGGAGCAGAGCTCTCACAAAATTTTGAATGACCTAACAGTTTTGCTGGAACACATGCTACGTATTGGTGAAATAAAGTGCCTTCTTTGCCGGCAATTTTTAATTTAACACCTTTGAACTCTCCACCACAGCCTCAGCATCCTTCCTCCTGTCCATAGCAGACTTTTCACCCAGCTACTTGCAGTTGTCCCCACTGGTGCCACACTGAATTTTTTCTGATGCTCTTCTCTTATTCTGGCATCCTGACTGACTCAATCCCAGTCTTCAGTTTTTTCTTCCTGATCCTAGTCCCATCTCAGTATTCATTTCTCTGCTTTTAGTCCGGTGGCCAGCAAACTCCATGTCACTCTGACAGCCTTCCCATTTGCAGCAGCTGTTTGTAATGGCCAGAAGTGACAAAGTGTAAGTAAGAGGGGGTTACAGTGGTACCCTTTGTGGGAGAAGGCCATGAACTGCCATGTGCTGGTCCCAAATTATGACACATGCTAGAGTGGAGACAACCCTGAAGGATTGTGTCTGGGGGTCACCTATGCGAAGGCTGGGACAACAGCGAAGGACTGCAGTCCATGGGTGACCCACACCAAAGCAGGGATGCCCGTGAGGTACCATGACCTGTGGAGTGAACCATACCCAAGCAGGGACACCTCTGAAGAACTGCAACCTGTGGGCAACTCATGCCAGGGAGGGAACAGACTGGAGACATCACAGCCTGTAGGCAATCTAGACCAGTGCAGCGACACAAAAGAACAGGGTGACAGGAAACCATTAAGTGTAGGGTACCAGAAATGAACCATTACACCCAGAGTGGCCAAACACCATCTCATGCAAAATAAGCAGCAAAATACGGTATGCAGATCCCCTCTCGCTCTATGCCACCCAGCACCTCCTTAAAAAAATTTTGCTGGAGAGAATGTAACCCACAGTGAACATATGGAAAATAGAGGCTATGGAGGGAGGAGGGTAGATGTTATATAAATATTTCTTTAATTGTTATTCTTTTTCTTACTGTGTGAATCAGGGATCAGAAGTTTGTGTCCACTGGCAAAAAAATTAAGTCAAATAGAATTACCCTACTTGAGACTATTTTGCTGGCAACACCATATGATGCTGTAAGCATGCCATCCACACCTCACCACATATTCTTATTTCTTTTGCCTTGTCATCTCTGACAAAGTTTCCTGTGGCCAAACTAGTTTATTTTCCCAGCCAACCTCAGCCTTCAAAGCTACTGTAAACCCATGTTCCAGTTCCCCATTTGCACCTGTCTTCCTGCACTCTGGCCCAAATATCTCTTTTTAATGCCCCATTATGTCATCCATACCTTGGTGGATGTCGTGGTTTTGGCCAAATTGGCCAATGGCTGGCGACAGATGCTCCCCCCCAACCTCTCGTACACGGAGAGGAGGAGGAGAGATAAAGAGATTTATGAGTTTTAAAAAAACTAATCTACTTTAATGAAATATTAATAATAAAATAAACAGGGAAATAATGAAATAGATACAGTATATACAAAACCGTATTAAGCTCCCAGGATGACATCACTGGCAAGCACTGGGGAAGTCCCAGACTGGACTCTGAAATGGGTGGGAACTGCATTTCACAGATGGAGTCAGGAACCCATGGATCGGGATCAAAGGCAGATGAATAGACAGGGTCGTCCTCGGACATAAGCCATTGAAGAAAAAGAGCTGACCCCTTGATCCCTCAGCTTTTATACTGAGCAGGGGGCAGATGGGATGGAATACCCCTGTTGGTCAATTTTGGGTCACCTGTCCTGTCTGCTCCTACCTGCAGGTGGAAGCCCTCCTCTTTTCCATTTCCAACCTTCCAACAGGGCAAATAATAAAGTTAGCTGACCTCGGTTGTTACAGCAATAAGTATAAGCAAGAGCCTCTCTGCGTACCATTCCTTGGCACAAACTGTAGACTTTGGTCTTATGACTCTGAGAACAAACCGGTTTTGACACAACATGCTGTTAATTTCAGAGAGCTAGAAGAGACCTAGCTAAGAAGTAAAATTACTGAACAGAAAGTTTGTTTTGTTTTATCTCAAACCAGGACATTGGACAAAACTTCTATTCTGTCTCTTGATTCTTCCTTCGATGGGAAGTGTGGAAAAGAGGGAACAGGGAGCACAGAGCAAACAAGTTACACACTTTTATATTGGCCAGACCTGGACCTCAGGCTAACACTGCTTCAACAGAAAAGATCAGTAATTACAAGGAAAATGTTCTTAGGGCATAGCCAATGCAAAGAAAATCGTTGAAGAATTAAGCAACAAAGGCCTAAAAACTTAGTACTGAGCATCTGCAGGTTATTTGAAATCAAAACGTTGAGGCTGTACTCCTTATTATAAGGATACAAGATTGTTTCAAATTATTCCAAGATTTGGGGGTGGGGGATTGGAGGGTGAGGACTGAGTTTTCAAAAATAAACATTAGATAATAATAATAATAGTCTTTACTAAAATGTCTGTCAGAAAAATCAAGCCCAGATGGTTAAAGTTAGGAAAGTTAAAAGCTAGTATAAAACCAACATGTAGCAGTTTATATTGAGTAGCATTATAATCTCAGTAATAAGTTGTACACCTGTTCAACCTCAAATATCTGCTATAATAAAATATAGCAGAGCATTATTTTTTTTAATTTTTTTTTGCAGTAGCAGAGGAAAAAGATGTTGAACTTCCTTGCAGAAAGAAAGTAGGTTCTATGCCAACTGGTTGATTTATACAAGTTTCCCATATTATTTATTACTGCAGCGTGGTGCCAGTATTGGAGGCTTTCACACTACCTTCAAGCTTGCAGAGAACCTTGCCAAGAGAGCCTAACAGTTTCTTCAAGTAAGTAATATTATATGTCTTGATTAGTCCAAACTTCAGTGATGTTTTCAAGGTCATTATATTATTTTCAAACAATTCTAATAATATATATATTCTAATACATTAACTGTAAAGCTATCAACAATAAGTTTTATAAAACTTATGTTCTTATTTGTTATCTTCTTTATTGTCAGAGCAGGAAATTCAGAGGTTAGAAATTCAATTCTAGTTAATATCCCTTACATATTTTTTTCTGCACCTATATTAAAATTCATAAAAACAATGTGTGACACTGCCTTTGTTACTGAACTCCCAGTTTTAACGTTTTCTGGGGTTACTAGACTGTTGTAATATTTCTGGAAGGTGTAGTAGCATTTCAAACATTATCATAGTTTGTGAGTAAAGTATTTACAAGGAAAAGCAGCAGCACATTTAGAGGATATATATATTTGTGTCCAGTATCACCCATTTCTGCATGTCTTGTATTTTGAAAATTTTACTGTAAAAGACCTGTTACTATTAAAATAGTCCACACTAGGACATTCAACGTAATGACCAGAATTTTCCTCCACGGTCTTATAAATAGTCTGCCTTATCCGTCTTTCTTCATTAGAGAATTTCTGTTAGTACTCAAGAGGAATTTTCAACTTAAATGCTCTCACCTGCAACACATTTTACATGTATCAGGTACTACAGAGTATTTCCTTCTGGGATAGTGGGAAAAAGCAGCTAGCTTTCAGTGTGCAAGATTATCAAATATATTTTACAGGAATCTATCAGACTTTATGTTGCTTTATTTCAAGCTCTAACCTCAGAAAAAATATCATGTTTTTGAAAGTAAATTTCTTACCAAGAAAGAAAGAATTTCTATGTCAGTGTGCTGTTAGGAGACTGTTGAGAGCTGAACCATAAGTGAAAAGACCTTGGTGGCTGAAACACTAGTTCAATATCAGAATTCAGACAGGTAGAAAGATACTATAGCAACCACCAGTCTACCAGTCAGTTAATGCTTACATGGCAAGTCCTCCTAAATGGATTGAAAAGGAAGAAATAAATTCAAACTCCCAGGATATCAAACATTTGTGTGTTAACATTTGTAAAAATTGAAAGGATAGTGCCCAGTTTTCATGTCAGTTCCACTTTGGTAAATGACTCAGTGTATTTGCAAAACTAGAATTTTATCCATTACAGCTGATTAAGATTTCCACAGTAGTAATACAAACTTCTTAATTATTGCATACTCCCACTTGAAAAATTGCCTGTGGCTTGAGAGGAACATGGATTCCAAAATCACAACACAGCAAACAAAGTTTGAGAGAGGAAGACCTTTTGCAATCAAAGGACATACGTAGGAAAAGGAACTTGCTGAAGCCACAATTTGATCAAAGGATTTATAATATGGCACTTCAAAGTTGGAAGACAAATGCACATTTGAAATGTGATGAATTTTAGTACAATACAAGCCATTTTTTAACCACTGATCTGGCAAAATAATATGTGCGTAGACAATGTATATTACGCATCTGCTGCAGCTGACAGAAAAACAGATACTTCATGAATATGCACTACTGGGAAATTTGATTTTTATTCTATTTTGAAATCACAGGCTTTCTGTTTCCTTGCCCTCAAAAGATTATTTTTGTTATGTGAATTTCCAGCAGTTTCTTAAATCTAGCTTTATGTTACTATTCTTAAGAAAGTTACTAGAACTGTGCTGCATTTATCTTCAATAATCTCATTTTGAAAAATGGTGAAGTTGTCTTAAAAGAATGCATTGATATGCCTAACGTGAACCATAGTTCCTTACAATTTTGTATGGTATCAAAGATACACACAGACCTGTTCTACATGTAGTTTTTAAGAGAATAGCATTAACCAGTTACAAAGTCTTGGTTTCCTTTAACTATGAAGAAGCCCTGAAGCTACAAACTGAAAACACACAGAAAAGGACTTGTAAGTCTGAAGGCAGATTAAATTTTAGTTTATGCTCACGGAAGGGCAATTGTGTCTTTTTTATCTAGCTTGTATTGGTAAGATACCTGAATTGCTGTGATACCTAGAACAGAGGGGTATAGACTGTATTTCTTGTGCAACATAACGTAGCCAGAAGCCATCAGCTCATTCACAGAAAATAAAAACTGTCCTTACTCATGCAGATAGTCTCTATCCAGTTAAGGCACGCCAAAAGCAAGGTGACATAAAGACAAAATAAACCCAGAACAAGACCTTATATTTCACAGGGTTCAGGAAGTTTACAATTACTTTAGTAGGGTTATGTTAGTAAGCAAAATTAGTCAACAGATTTCTGATTCAATGTATTTCCTCTTTTAAAATGTCAATTTGATATAATCAAAATACATGATAAAATTTATAAAAATATATATTTATGAGACCAGAATTTTTAATTTTGACATTCTTGTGTTTGTAACACTAACAAGTTTATTACAACAAAGATATTGGAGCAGTGAAATGAAATAAAAAATCCAGAATGTTAGGACCTTATGAAAAGTTAAAAATTATAGTTTCAAATTATTTAATTTATTAAGAAGATTGTTGGTCATGAGTTTTAATCTACATTTGGTAAAAAAAAAGTTTTCTAAATTTTGACTATCTGTTTTATCAGGGACACTTGTGTCTGAGTTCTGACATAAAGCCATTGTGCAGCAGGATAATTATGATGTAGTCGCCATCACAGAAACGTGGTGGGATGACTCACATAGCTATAGTGCTGCCATGGATGCCTATAGGCTCTTCAGGAAGGACAGGCAAGCAAGGAGAGGCGGGGGTGTGGCCCTGTATGTTAAGGAGTGTTATGAATGCTTTGAACTAAATGATGGTGATAATGAGACTGAGTGTTTATGGGTAAGAATCAGGGGAAGGGCTAACAAGGCAGATATCATAGTAGGAGTGTGTTATAGACCGCCCAATCAGGATGAGGAGGCAGATGAAATATTCTATAAATGGCTGGGAGAAGTCTCAAGATCGTGAGCTCTTGTCCTCGTGGGGGACTTCAATTTGCCGGACATCTGCTGGGAATACAATACAGCAGGGAGGGAACAGTCTAGAAGGTTCCTGGAATGTGCTGGGGATAACTTCCTGACACAGCTAGTGAGAGAGCCAACTAGGGAAGGTGCCCTGCTGGACCTGTTTTTTGTAAACAGGGAAGGTCTTGTACGGGATGTGAAGGTTGGAGGCTGACTCGGTAACAGTGACCATGAAATGGTAGAGTTTTCGATTCTGCGAGAAGCAAGGAGAGGGGTCAGCAGAACTGCTACTTTGGACTTCCAGAGGGCGGACTTTGGGCTTTTCAGGAGCCTGGTTGACAAAGTCCCCTGGGATGCAGTCCTCCAGGGCAAAGGAGCCCAGGAAGCCTGGATGATTTTCAAGAAGGAAGTCTTAAAGGCACAGGAGCAGGCTGTCCCCATGTGCTGGAAGACAAGCCGTCGGGGAAAAAGACCGGCCTGGCTAAACAGGGTTTAGCAACTTAGGGAAAAAAAGAGGATTTATGGCCTTTGGAAGGAAGGGCAGGCCACTCAAGAGGACTACAAAGAGGTAGCGAAGCTATGTAGGGAAAAAATCAGGAGGGCCAAAGCCCAGCTAGAACTAAACCTGCCTTCTGTTGTCAAGGACAACAAAAAAAGTTTCTATAAATATATTAGCAATAAGAAGAGGACTAAGGATTATCTCTGTCCTCTAGTAGATGGGGCCAGCAACATAGTGACCAAGGATGAGGAAAAGGCTGAGGTACTTAATGAAGTCTTTGCCTCAGTCTTCAGCAGTAGGACCAGTTGTTCCCTGAGTACCCAGACCCCTGAGCTAGAAGACAAGGATGGGGAGCAGAATGAAGCCCCTGTAATCCAAAGGGAAACGGTGAGGGACCTGCTTCAGCACCTGGAGGTGCACAAATCTATGGGGTCGGATGGGATCCACCCAAGGGTATTGAAAGAGCTGTCGGGAGTGCTCGCCAGGCCACTTTGCATCATTTATGAGCAGTCCTGGACAACTGGGGAGGTCCCAGCTGACTGGAGGTTAGCAAATGTGACACCCATCCCCAGGAAGGGCCGGAAGGAGGATCCGGGGAACTACAGGCCAGTCAGTCTGACCTCGGTGCCTGGGAAGGTCATGGAACAGATCCTCCTCAGTGCCATTACACGGCACATGCAGGAGAACAGGGTGATCAGGCCCAGTCAGCATGGGTTTGTGAAGGGCAGGTCATGCCTATCAAACCTAATATCCTTCTATGATAAGGTGACCCACTTAGTGGATGAGGGAAAAGCTGTGGATGTTATCTACTTGGATTTTTGCAAAGCTTTTGACACCATTTCCCACAGCATTCTCCTGGAGAAACTGGCTGCTCATGGCCTGGACAGGTGTACTCTTCGCTGGGTAAAAAACTGGCTGGATGGCCGTGCCCAGAGAGTCATGGTAAATGGAGTTAAATCCAGTTGGTGTCCAGTCACAAGTGGTGTCCCCCAGGGCTCGGTGCTGGGGCCGGTTCTCTTTAATATCTTTATCAATGATCTGGATGAAGGGATCGAGTGCACCCTCAGTAAGTTCGCAGATGACACTAAACTGGGCGGGCGTGTTGATCTGCTTGAGGGTAGGTTGGCTCTGCAGAGGGATCTGGACAGGCTGGACCGATGGGCTGAGACCAATGGTATGAGGTTCAACAAGGCCAAGTGCCGGGTCCTGCACTTGGGTCACAACAACCCCATGCAGCGCTACAGGATTGGGGCAGAGTGGCTCGAAAGCAGCCCAGCAGAAAAGGACTTGGGAGTGTTGGTTGATAGCCGGCTGAATATGAGCCAGCAGTGTGCCCAGGTGGCCAAGAAGGCCAACAGCATCCTAGCCTGTATCAGGAATAGTGTGGTGAGCCGGACTAGGGAAGTGATCATCCCCTTGTATTTGGCACTGGTGAGGCCCCACCTCGAGTACTGCGTTCAGTTTTGGGCCCCTCGCTACAAGAGGGACATTGAGGTGTTGGAGTGTGTCCAGAGAAGGTCTACAAAGCTTGGAGGACAAACCTTATGAAGAACGACTGAGGGAGCTGGGGTTGTTTAGCCTGGAGAAGAGGAGGCTGAGGGGAGACCTTATCACCCTCTACAACTACCTGAAAGGAGGTTGTAGAGAGATGGGGGCTGACCTCTTCTCCCTGGTGACAAGTGATAGGACGAGAGGAAACGCGTTCAAATTATGTCAGGGGAGGTTATTAACTGAAAGGGTTATTAAACATTGGAATAGGCTGCCCAGGGAGGTGGTGGATTCACCATCCCTGGAGGTGTTTAAAAAAAGGGTAGATGGGGCACTTAGGGACATGGTTTAGAAGTGGCTTTTGTCAGGGTAGGTTAAAGTTTGGACTTGATGATCTTAAAGGTCCCTTCCAACCTCAGCAATTCTATGATTCTATGATTCTATGATAAAAAAATATTTATATGTATATTGTTTATTTTCAAGATGAAATTTATAGTTTATTTTGGAGAAAGACTGAGTGCGTATAACTGGATAAAAGATGATGTCTGCATGATATCAGCTGACCAGACTTTAAAAACAAAGCATAACCTTACTTATTCACTAAAGCAGATCCTATACCTTCTGCAGTCAGTTTTAGAAAGAAAAGAGAAGAAGCCTTTAAAATATAAGTATGCACGTAATATAATTACTCACATTACTTACATTACCAATTACAAAGCTTACCTTCAGAAGCACAGCTTTTCCCTGGAAAAGCGAGGTCTTCAGCAACAGGAATCCCCATAAGCAGATCTTGAAAGAGAGATAAGATGGTTAGGAATTATTTTCTGAAGATCATGAGGCTTTCATCAATTAGCCTTGTGGATAATCAGAATATTATTGCTGTTACCTCTTCTTTACTGGAAAAAAGTTGGTGCTGAAAGAAAACTCTTTACAGGAAATTAAAAAAGGTATGTGGGCTCACCTTCCAACAAATCTTCCAATGATCATAATTTGTGGTGTCAGTTCTGTAGTTCTCTGTTTTCTTTTAAAAGGCAATAGTGATTTTCTTTCCTTTCCTGGACCAGAGACATGTGATAAAAATTGTGACTTATCTACAATTAGAAGGAGAAAAAAATAATTGTTTTCTAGCAATGTGACAAAACAGAACCATTTTTTCCTATGTTTGTGCCAAACACACATTACTGCCAAGACTTGAACTCCAGCTCCCATTCATCACCTCTAAGTGCATGTTAATAACCAAAATATAAAGCTTCAGAGATACTGTTATTCGTAGAATCACAGAATGTTTTGAGTTGAAAGGCACCTTTAAAGTTCATATAGTCCAACCCCCCTGCCATGGTGAGGAACATATTTCACTAAATCAGGTTGCTCAATGCCTCACCCAATCTGACCTTTACCGGTGGTGGGAAATCCACAACTTCTCTGGGCAACCTGTTCCAGTGTCTTACCACTCTCATAAAAAATATTTCTTTCTTATGTCCGGTCTAAATCTACTCATTTAGTTTAAAACCATTGATTGCCCCTTGTCCTTTCACTACATATCTTGGTAAAAACTTGTCTCTGTCTTTCTTATAAGTCCCCCTTTATATACTGAAAGGCCAGAATAAGGTCTCCCTGAAGCCTTCTCTTCTCTAGGCTGAGCAACCTCAACTCTCTTAGCCTTTCCTCACAGGGGAGGTGTTCAAACCCTCTGATCATTCTTTTGATCCTCTTTGGATCCACTCTGACAGGTCTACATCTTTATGGGGACCCCAGAGCAGGATGCAGTACTCCAGGTGAGGTCTCACAAGTACAGGGTAGAGTGGGAGAATCACCTCCCTTGACCTGCTGGCCACACAATTTTTATTGCAGCTCAGGATACAGTTGGCCTTCTGGGCTGCAAGCACACAATGCCAGTTCACGTACAATTTTTCATCCAAGTCCTTTTCTGCAGGGCTGCTCTCAATTCATTCATCCAACAGACTGTACTGATATTGGGAATTGCTCTGACCCAGGTGCAGGACCTTGCATTTGGCATTGTTGGACTTCATGAGGTTGGCATAGGCCCACTCCTCAAGCCTGTCCAGGTCCCTCTGGATGGCATCCCTTCCCTCTAGTGAATCAACTGCAGCTCAGCTTGGTGTCATCAGCAAACTTGCTGAGGGTGCACTCAATCCCACCATGTTATTGATGATGATAATAAATAGTATTGGTCCCAGTACAGACTCTTTTGTGACACCACTCGTTACTGGTTTCCACTTGGACACAGAGACATTGACTGTAGCTCTTTGCACTCAGTCATCCAGCTAATTCCTTATACATCTAACAGCCCACCCATCAAATCGATATTTCTCCAATTTAGAGGTAAGAATGTTGGGAAGGGGCTGCACCAAAGGCCTTACAGGTAAATGACATCTGCAGCTTTTCCCATGTCTACTGATGCAGTCACTCTGTTGTAGACGACCACTAGGTTAGTCAGGCATCATTTGCCCTTGGTGAAGCCATGTTGGCTGTCTCTAATCACATCCCTGTCTACCATAATCTCAACATACCTCCAGGAGGATCTGCTCCATGGTCTTACCAGGAACACAGATGAGGCTGACTGGTCAGTATTTCCCAGGGTGCTCCTTTTTACCCTTTTTTAAAATGGCTGTGATGTTTCCCTTTTTTCAGTCACTGACGATTTTACTTGACTGCTATGATTTTTCAAATACGATAGAGTGGCAACTTGGCAACCACATCAATCAATTCCTTCAGGACCCTGGGATGCATCTTGTTGTATCTCATGGACTTGTGTATGTTCAGGTTCCTCAGATGGTGTTGAACCTGATCTTGTCCTATGATGGGAGGGACTTTGTTCCCCAGTCCCTTCCTTCAGGTTTAGGGCCTTGAGAGATGTGAGAAGAGAGATTACTATTGAAAAATGAGGCAAAAAACTTGCTGACTACCTCAGTTTTCTCCATGTTGATAGTTCTTCTATCAGGCCAGGTACATTTTCTTTAATCTTTCTTTTCTGGCCAATGTATCTGTAAAAGTCATTCTTATTCTTTGCATTCCTTGCCAAATTCAGCTCCAACTGTGCCTTAGCTTTCGGATTCCATGCCTACACATCTGGGCAGCATCCCTATTTTCTTCCCAGGATACACATTCCTGGTTCCACTGTGCATTTCCTTCTTAACTTTGGTTTGATCAGGAGATCTGACCATGCTGGTCTCCTGCCATTCTTGTTTGATTTCTTATATGTAGGAATCGAGAGCTCTTGCGCTCTAAGAAAAACATCCATAAAGAGCTGTCAGCTCTATTCAGCTACTTTGTTCCTGAGGGCGGTTTCCCAGGGGTCTCATCCCCTAGTTCCTTAGATAACTGAAAGTTTGTTCTTCTAAAATTCAGTGTCCTGACTCTACTCCTCAGCTGGCCGGTATCCCTCAGGACTGTGAATTCCAACAAGACATGGTCATTGCAGCCCAGGCTGCCACCAATCTTTACATCTCTAATTAGTTCTTCTGTGTTGGTAAGCAACAGGTCTAGCAACACTTCTCTGGTCAGGATGTCTATCACCTGGATTATGGATTAAGAAATTATCCTCAATGCCCTCCAAGAGCACCCTGGACTGCTTACAGCTTGCTGTGCCGCTTTTCCAGCAGATGTCAAGGTGATTGAAGTCCCCCAGCAGGATCAGAGCCTGCAAGCGTGATGCCTCCTGTAGCTGAAGTAAGAGCACTTCATCAACAGGCTCCCCTTGGTTTGACAGCCTGTAGTAAACACCAATCATGAGTTTTCCTTTGTTGGCATGGTCCCTAATTTTTGCCCATAACCTCTTAACCTGTTCATCGCTGTTTTTCAAAGACAGCTCTGTGCAGTTAACACATTCTTTGACACAGAGGGCAACACCCAACCTCTACCCCTCCTTCCTCCCTGTGCCTTCTGAACAGTTTATTGCCATCAATTGCAGCACTCCAGTATAGTGGTTCACCCCACCATGTTTCAGCAATAGTGATTAGATCGTAGATTTCTAGCTACGCAGTGGCTTTCAGCTTCTCCTGCTTGTTACCTATGCTGTATGTATCGGTATAAAGGCACTTCAGCTGAGCTGTTGATTGTGTTAGAAAATAAATAAAAAGAATATTTGGTCATGAAAAAAATGGCATGGTCAAGATAGGGGTGGAAGAAAAGTTTTAGAACAGAGAACTGGCCCTTAAAGGATAGTAACTGTTAATAATTTGATTGCATAGTGCTTTAACTGTATTATATAAAATCTTGAACATCTTCGCCAGATGAATATTAGATTTCATGAACAAGCTGTGAGATCTTGGTAATTCTCTTAGCATTTTTCCTGTTTATTCCACTTTTATAGAAGGAGAAAATTAAAAAGGAAAAAGTAATCAACATGCTTCAGATGAATGTTTGGGTACTTTTTAGCAGGCATTCCTATAGTGCCCTCTTGTGATAACTGAGATGTGGGTTCTTGAAAACATCTTTAACAGTAATACAAATTAATAGAAATTGCCAGACTTGATCAGAGCTGCCAAAAATTTGTCAGGTGTTCAGACTGTCATAATGACATGCACCAGCTGCTTCAGAAGACCACAGAAAGACCTCAGGTGGATTCCATATCAGAAGTTTCCTCTTACACTTTGTCAAGGATTAATTCCTATTAAGAAAATGTACAAACGTTTACTTCAACCTAAGTCATCATCATATTTGGCTGTGAACTCTGTTACTGGCCACAAAGATTTTGAATTATTTTTTAAAAGCTGCTATTCTTTGTCTTCAGGAGTATATTTTGTCCTTGAATCTACCTGGGTTTTTTTCAAAATTGTTAATTTACTATTTTTTAATTTAACTGATGTTTCCACTGTTTTCCTTGTAATAGAAGAAAGAAGATATATACATTTTAAACTTTTATGCCATTAACAATTTTAATAAATTTCTTTCCAAACCTTTTTGCATCCATATTGGCTTCTATCCTCATGCAGTGTCTTGGCTTTTTAGAAATAAGGTGAGAAGAGAATCGGAAAATATTCCATATGAAGACACTAGTTGGTAGTGTCTTCACTAATAGGTGCTACTAGATATTTGAAATTTATAATATTATATTTTTATAATTATTATAATATTGCAGGCTTTTCTAGTTGCTCTTTGATCACAGGCGACATGGATATTTCTATTGAGATGAGAAAATAGCTTTGGTACTGCTGCACTGAGTCTTAACTTGAAACTTGATAACTTTAGTTCAAACTCAGTTCAAACTCATTTGCTGGAGCAAGTTGAAATTCTGTTACACACATCTTGGTGGATCCCTGTAGAAAACAGACTAGAACATTTCCTCTAAAAAAAATTAATTTATTCATATTCAGTAAGTATCTATGTTTATTTCTGTTTGGTCAAAATATCTTTCATCAACCTCAGTATTCAAGCTCTATGAGCTGTAGATGATTTGGCATTCCAACAGGCACCCCAAGTTCATTGCCTTTCTTGTATTCTTTAGTTTATCCTGTTTCTTTACCCAAGAAGTGCAACTTTTATAGAGATTCTTCAAGCAAATGGCTACAGCTCCAATCTACTTACTACCCATCCATTCCTCCGTTCCTTTGTTCCACCTTGTATTAAGTAAGCATCTTTAGATTAGAAGAGGTTATTTTGGTTTATGATTCTGAGACAGAAAACCAGAGTTAATTACCATTCCATTGCATCTACCTTCTGAAGCATCTGGTAATGCAGTTGTCATCTAAGCTGTGTTCATGTTTTTCTAGTCTTCTGTATTTACAGAATATTTTTCTTAGTTTTCTTACAGAAATGTGCATGCGTTTTTTATATCTATTATGTGCTTTTACATTTGAAGAAATGCAAAAGAAGACAGGAAATCCAGCCTAGTTTTAGTCTGTCTAATCTAGTCTATCCATGCCAAAGCCTAAAATTTGAATCAAACAGTAATTAAGTTTAGATTTTTAAGGCCCATAAAAGCTTATTTGACAAAGTCTTAATCTCTGAGCTGATTGATGTGAACTCTATTGACAATATATTTTCAAATCTCTAAAATTGTACAATAGAATTAGTATCTTTCAAATGTCCACTTGATCTTATTTCCTTGATACCATCATTTCACTTAGAATTACACAACCAACTAATTCTACCTCCTGTTCTCCCATTTACTTTCTCATCTTGATACCAAATAATTGGTATCAAGGGGGCCACAGGAAGGATGGGGAGGAACTCTTTATCAGGGAGTGTTATGATAGGACACGGGGTAATGGCCTCAAACTGAAAGAGAGTAGATTGAGATTGGATATCAGGAAGAAATTCTTTATGGTAAGGGTGGGGAGGCACTGGAACAGGTTGCCCAGGGAAGCTGTCAATGCCCCATCCCTGGAGGTGTTCAAGGCCAGGCTGGATGGGGCTTTGAGCAGCCTGATCTAGTGGGAGGTGTCCCTGCCCATGGCAGGGGGGTTGGAACTAGATGATCTTTAAGGTCCATTCTAACCCGAACCATTCTGTGATTCTGTAATTGTGATCTTGGTATGGATATTTGAAGAGCAAGAAAAGATAAGTATTTTAAGGTAATTGGTTTGAAATATTGTTGTAGTTTCAGTTGGGATAGAGTTCACTTTTTTATTAGCAGCTGGTATAGTGCTATGTTTTGGATTTGGGATGAGAAATACTTTTGATAGTGCACTGGTGTTTTTAGTTGTTGCTAAGCCCTAAAGGCCACTTCTGCTGCTCATACCATCCTGACAATGAGCAGCCTGTGAGGGCACAAGAAACTAGGAGGGGATACAGCCAGGACAGCTGATGCCAACTGACCAAAGGGATATTCCATACCATGTGACATCATGCTCAGTATATAAAGCTGGGGAAGAAGGAACGGGGGGACGTTTGGAGTTATGGTGTTTGTCATCCCATGTAACCATTTTGTGTGATGGAGCCCTGCTTTCCTGGAGATGGTTGAACACCTGTCTGCCCATGGAAAGCAGTGAACGAATTCATTGTTTTGCTATGCTTACATGCGCGGCTTTTGTTTTACTTATTAAACTGTCTTTATCTCAACCCAGAAGTATTTTTTTCACTTGTACTCTTCTGATTATCCTCCCCATCCAAACTAGCGGGGAGTGAGCTAATGGCTGTGTGGTTCTAGCTGCTGGCTGGGGTTAAACAATGACGAATATTTTTCCACCTTTTCAATGTGTGTGCCATAATATGGCTTTCTTCTCATCTGCTGCATGTGATAATTGCTCCTTCTGAGTGTGATACATGATGAGGGTTTTTTTCTGAAATAATGTAAAACAAACCAATACTCACTGCCTTGATAACAGTACGATAGTATATAAGGAATTCTTTTTTTTTTTTTTTCTTTCTACACATATGTCTCTGGTTAACTGAAAAGCATGTTTCTTTCTTATTAAATAATGATATTGATGTGTATCCTGGGTCTTAATATTACACAGGAATTTATCAAATACCTTTCAACATAACTTCATCATGTATTCCACTTTTTTCAATAGATAATAAGATCATGAAGGAGTTCATTATATATCTGTCACTTCATTATATATCTGTCAACGGTTGATTAGTAAACACTTTGACTTGGAATCCCCAGAGTAATCATGGGATGCAAACATTACCTTCTGTGTTTTGTTTCAATCCGCTTGAAAATATTATGCATGTTATATTTATAACATTTATTATAGTTTAGCTGTATTTTTGATGCTTTTCTATGTGTTTTTTCTTCATGTTTAAAGAGACCAATCAGGTCTTTTTAGAAAACTATTTTTATTTTTATTTTATCCTTTTCCTTTTTAAGCTAAATTTATCAATGTATAACAAAAAACACAGAAATGCTTTTGATATAGGCTGCTTGGGCTCAACTTATATCAGTAAGATTTTGTTCTTAGAAGGAAAAATAAAAAATATATAGTTACTCTGCTATTAACTATGAAAAACAGTAGAAATATGAAATATGACATATTTCTTCATATTTACAACACAACTTTTAACATCCATATGTAAAACAAGCATACTTTTATTCTTAAAAGATTTTATTTAGGCATTATTTTTGATATTTTGTAAACAATAGATGGTTGAAATTTCAGACAGTCATCCTGCTGATACTGGAGTTAAAAGATGAGATTTCAGGTTAAATGTGTTTTTGTATTGAAAGAGAAATTGAAAAGAAATCATAAAAGCATGAGAAACCCCTCCAACTTAGTCTAATAAATTACCATTGGAATTATAATGAAAAAATCAAACACTGTGAGCTTCCCTACGACCAGGCCATTATCTATTTTTCTACAAGTGATAATAATAACTCCTTACTCATACATACCTTTATTTGATTTTCATATAAATGCTTCTTTTTCATTTCACATAAATACACATACTAGTATAAGTAATGAAGTACAATAGTATGAGCTATTACTGAGCTAAATGTATTATGCAAAGCTTTAATGTATGAGTCTGTATAAAAGTTAATTAAATCAAAGAAATTAAAAAAAAAACACAAGCTTTTCATAGCACTCATTGCATATCTTCATTTTATCTACTTTGTTAGTTAAACTGTATTGAGGAAAATAGGCCTGAAGAGTTGACCAGCCCGTGGTACCTTTCCCTGCATTGACCTTCACACAGTAGCGATGAAATGTGATAGCATTTGCCATTTGCTGCCATCAGCAACCTTTCAATCAGGACAGGGGTCATGTTGACACCTGACAAGAGCAAGATGAGGCAATCTACACCATGAACTAAGTATCCTTGAGTTCCTTTGCTGCTTGTGTCTCCGTTATTGCCTTTACTGTGATCCCTGGTGTGAAACGCGAATTTACCACACTATCTAATTTCTCTGAAAAAAGGAAACTTAGGTCTGATTGTGGGTGTAACTACAAGTAGCACCAATGAACAGTGGTATTTCCTCATCAATACTCTCATTATGTCCAAAAAAAGTTTCATTTTCTTTGTGGACGGATTTTATTACTGCTACTCCTTATTTCTTGTGTTTCTTCATTTGATTCTACTTTGTGTAGATAGTAGACTAGTTGTGAGAAAATATCAAAAAGGCCTCCAATATTCTTCACAATAAGGCAACTTATCCCTTGCAGCTGAACATATAATTACCAATGTGGATTTAGAAGTATAACTTCTAACATCCCAAGAATACAAAAGAATGCCTTCCCATATTCTTCTGGCCAGGCTTGCAATACATATCAAAACCTGCCTCTTACTGTGCCAAGTAATATGGCTGACAATAAAAGTGGCCTGCATATTACATTAATGTTGATTGATAAAAACTACCTGATGCTTTGAAATAGTCTTCTATTTTCTTTTCTCATCTCTTCTTTTCTCTTTCATATTTTTCCCTTCCCTTCCCTTCCCTTCCCTTCCCTTCCCTTCCCTTCCCTTCCCTTCCCTTCCCTTCCCTTCCCTTCCCTTCCCTTCCCTTCCCTTCCCTTCCCTTCCCTTCCCTTCCCTTCCCTTCCCTTCCCTTCCCTTCCCTTCCCTTCTTTCACCTTTCCTTTCCTTTCCTTTACTCTCCCCTCCCCTCCCCTCCCCTTCCCTCCCCTCTCCTCTCCATCACTCTGTCATATGACCTCTTCCCCAAAAGGAAATCAGAAAGAATTTTCTGTCAATTTTTTCCCCTTCAATTCTCAGACTGAAAAATTTCCATTGTCACTTAGCTACAGTAAAGCAGCTAAGGCTAAATCCTTGGGGACTTTTCACTGCAAGAAAAGAATTTGGAGAGGGAAAGTGCCTCAACACTGAAGTGATAAGAGGCGGAAATGGGTGTGACCAGTAATACAGTTTGTATTGCTTCAATAAGATCTTAAAAGGCAGGACATCTTTGCAGCATGTCATTGTAAAATGGTCTTAATAGGGAAAGAGGTTTAGTGTTTGGCTAGATGCAGGTGTACATGAAAGGTGAAGAAACAGGACCCAAATCAGATATATTA
Source organism: Rissa tridactyla (assembly GCF_028500815.1). NCBI lineage: Eukaryota > Metazoa > Chordata > Aves > Charadriiformes > Laridae > Rissa > Rissa tridactyla. Next base: position 109,406,491 of record NC_071466.1, read on the forward strand.
CAACTTTCTGTACTATGTCACAAGTGCCGTAAAATGTCTTTGCATGTAAACGCTTTAGGGATTACTTATTTTATTTAAAAATTCAACCACCTATACTGCAATAGACCTACTACAAAGAAATCAAAATAACTTGGTAAAGCATGAATTGGATTAATTTATCATGTTTTTCATTTCAAACTACTGGTGCAGTTCAGAAAAAGAAAGCCACAAAATTGTAAATGGTATTGTGGTCATGAAAGTAGAATAATCTCATACATGAAATAGAGTATCTGGTGACATAACAAGAAAGTAGTACTGCTGTATACTTTATGGACATGACACCAAAGTGGTGCAAGTTTGTAATTAAGCAACTTCCCTAGATTTACAAATAATTTGGCCAGTAGGTGAAACCACTTAATATCTGCTGCAAACAGCGTACTTTGGGTTTTTTTTAAGCAGAATTGCTCACTATCTATGAATATGTTATTTTAGCCTATGGAATAATAAGCATGTAGGCCATTCAGCCTAAAATACTCAAAAGTATCAAGCTGGTTTATCATTGAGTTCCATGGACTTCAGTGGAGTTATTGTAGAATGGGCAAAGGATGAAGTTCTGCATCTGAATATCTGTGTCCTTATAGGGATGGAAAGGTCCTAAGTCCCGTGGTGTTTCTAATTTGGAGTAATGCTGTGTCTTGAAAAGCTCAGGAAATTATTTTGCAATCATAGAATCATAGAATGGTTCAGGTTGGAAGGGACTTTGAAGATCATCTAGTTCCAACCCCCCTGCAGCGGGCAGGGACACCTCCCACTAGACCAGGTTGCTCAAAGGCCCCTCCAGCCTGGTCTGGAATGCTTCCAGGTATGGGGCAATGATAAGCAGATGAACGTGGAGGCAACACTAGTAACTGAACCCAGGTTTTAGTTGCTTCTTTTTTTTCCATTGGAAGTCTCAAGGATTTTCTGAAAGAGAGTTATATCCAATGTTCTGTCATAGTACTATCATTATTCCTCACGTATTTCTTTTTCAATGATCGAAAATATATGTTGATCATCTTTCATGCTTTTAATGAGATTTTGATTTATTGTTCCTATTTGCCAGCATTGTATTTTTTAATCAATCACTTCCGTTCATTCTCATTGTTTGTCACATTCACTTGACTAAAATTAGATTATTGATTAGATCTCTGAGAGAAGGAAGTATTTCCAATACACTGATATAGCACCTGAACATTACTGTTTTATTTTGGTACTAAAAAACCTTATACAATACGTTGGGAATTTTTGACAAATATCATAAAAATGCTATGTTGCCATTGCAATTCATTAAGCTTGAGTTAAACTACTGACAATTTAGATGAGATAGAAATTAATATTTCTTCTTCCCCTATTCTCTCCATTAATCACAAAACTAGCTGGCTGGAAATTTGAGGACAAAATTTGATGGTTTGTTGGTTTTTTTGAAATGCCTATTTTCAGGTTGAAAACCAATGAAAGAAATATGCTAAATTTTCAAAATCTAAGTCAAAAAGAATCTAATAAATCTGCATCAGAAATCATGATGAAAGCAGAAAATATTTCATACAGAGAGAGTCAGTCTGGTGGTGAGGGAATGTTTCCACTTCCCAAAACATAACCTCTTTACAAAACAGTAAAAAAGCTGCTTCAAGATGTAGGTAACAGAAGAGTTTTTATAGTCTGGGTGAGGAAACACCTATTTGGAACCCAGACAATTGGTCAGGAAGATGCAAAGATGGACAAGACTGACAAAGTATGGAACAGGTGCTTTACAGAGCACCATAAGGTATCCAGTGGTCTGTGTATTGAGGACTCTTGATAACAGGGGTCACAGACAGGAAAACTCCTGACTCCTCTTGGAAAGAAGGGTGTGAAAAAAATAAAGGAGCAAGTCTCACACCTATCACTGACAAAATGCTACAGGAAAATTAGCTTACACACTAATTCTAGTAATTAGTGCATTTTAGTTTGACACAGAGCTTGGACACTTTATCATAAAAATGTGTATAATATAAAAACCTCACTGAAAATTGGTGTAGTGACTGTTGGTCTAAAGTATTTCTTTAACAGGTCTGTTGTGTCAATTAGCTTCACTAGCTCTTTTACGTCAATAAAGAGAAATCATTTAAGACACACTGGGGAGTGAGAAGGTATCCTAAATCACAGCAAGACAGAAGGTAAGTAGGGAGTTATTGTTCATTTTTCATAACACCCCAAATACTTGGGGGCATAAAGAGTTTAGAAAAAGGAAAGTCCTTTTTTGTATGCACAACTAAAACCCTTCAAACAACTTTCCAAACTAACAAGAATACATAAGTTCAAAATATGTTTAGAAAAAGAGACACAGTGTAAATGCGATGACCTAGAGGGCTCCTAATCTCATGGCTGTTCGAAATCTGAAGGATAACGTTTATTTTCCCAAGTTTTTTTTGCTGTTTTCCCGAGCTCTAAGCCACTCTACAGTGTTAAAAATAGCACCTGAGATTTTATGTGTCAGTATGGTCTAGGTTGCTGAAGAGGAAGTTGATCAGTAGCCATAGGACAAGCTACCCCCTTTCCATCCTGTCTTGGTTTCAGCTGAGATAGAGTTAATTTTCTTTCTAGTGGTTGCTGTGTTTTCATATTCAGTATGAAAGAAATGTCAATAAGGCATGTTGTTGTAGTTGTTGCTAGGGGATTTTTATACTAGTCAAGAACTTTTTTCAACTTCCCATAGAAGCTGAGAAGGAGCATAGACAGAACAATAGAATGGCTAATGGAATATTTTGTACCATGGATGTCACATTCGCTATCTAAATGGAGGTTGTCTGGGGCTGGGGCAGGGAATCCATGATCTCTACTTGGGTTGGGCTGGGCAACCAAATCATGGGGCAGTGAGAGTGATTTTTGTCTTGTATAATTTTTTACCATTATTATTGTTATTGTTATTTTCCTTTTCCATTATTTTTCTATTAAACTGTCTTTATCTCAGACCACGAGTGGGTTTATTTCCCTTTCCACTCCTTTTGTCCCTCTTCTCCCTTCTGGCATGGGAAGGGGGGATGAGTGAGAGGCTGTGTGGTCCTAGCTGCTGTCTGGGGTTAAACCATTACACGTCCACACTTCTATCCAGACTAATCCACCTGAACTAGAACAACAGGGCGGTGAGTGAAAGAAAATTTCTTCACATATTATCCAAAGCACATCCCAATCTGCTTTCTATTGACTTCAATAGACTTCAACATTTTGAACACGATGAAAAAGAAATATAGTAGAAGCAATAGTTTATGCATTCAAAGCCACTTCAGGCCTAGTCCTCTCTTCAGCACATCAAAGTTTTTGGAAATCCTTGGCGAAAGAGTTCAGAAATTACTCAGTATTTTAAGACATTTATTCACAAACTTTACAGAAAATAAAATACATGCAAAGAACATAGTTTTTTGCCTTGGTTGCATGGCATTCTCTTATCATTGTACAGTACTTCCTGATAACCTCAGTGCGAAAGATGTTCTCTGCAGTATCATCATATTTGATGGAGTAACCTCCACATCATATCAAGGCAGGGATCATTGGAAGGACGTTCTAATAAGCATGAAGTGCAGCCACGTCATCATTTTCCTGCTCATTCTCACCCTCCCCTCCCTAATTACTGAGTAGAATAGTGTCTATGTCCTCTATATATTAAGCCTTTAAATTGTCTGCACTTTAGTTCTATGACGTGGGCATAAATGCCATTGGGTACAAAGCTACATCTTCTCCTCAGATCCTCACTAAAATCACTCTTGATGTAAGCCTCCAACTGGGCAAAATTCAGTTCTTCATCTGTCATAGTTTTATTATAAAAATAATTACTTTAAATTCCTGTGTCTCATTATCTAATTAGAAATGAAACCCCAACAACCTGTAGAAGCTTCTGTTAAAGCACTTCTTTGACATTAAATATTTATTTTATAATACTGCCATAACCTCATTTTTCATGATCTGCTGTCTATTCCTACATCACTCCCTGGTCATAACGGACCAAATATTCTCATTGAGATCAGAGAGTATGGTAAAAGGTTATCAAACCCTTCACTTGGCCATCTTTAATAAAATCATGTTCTTGTCACAATGACTACTTGTAGGAAAAGAAAGACATGCAGTGAGCCTGACATCTAAGCAGCAAGTAAGATCTACGAAAATCAAGGTATTCATAGGTCTAAATCCCTGAAATGAAGACCATAATCAATACTTCCTTCTCTAGCACAATAAATGTCTCTTATAGGATACAAAGACAGGTTCTGGAACAGATACTCAAAAGAGCTAAAGACTACTTCAGGTCCTAAATTACATCTTTATCGTCTCTTTATAAGTTCTTTATCAACTTTCTTACCCACTATAACCCTAAAACTTGGAGGAAGGGGAATAGGATTGATGGTACATGTATATCTGGAACAGGACAAAGGAATCTAAAGAAAAGCATACTTGAAATGTACCACTGAAATATCTACAAGACAGTGTTTCCAACATCTGTGACTAATTTCTATAGCTGACTGAAAGGCTAAGAACGTGATTTAGAGAAGAAATTAAAAAAAAAAAAAAGGCACAGAGCAGCATTTCAAATGCATATTTCTTTTCAGGATCTCCCACTGGTTAGTTTAAATTTCACCTCAGTCAACATGCCTATCAGATGTGAATCACATTCCTTGGTACCAAAATTATATTTCCTGTGCAGGGAAATGGGGACTGGGGTCAGTTCGTCACATTGTCTCTGTTGCTCCTTCCCTCTCAGAGGGAAGACTCCTCACGCTCTTTCCCTGCTCCAGCATGGGTCCCTTCCGACAGGAGACAGTACTCCATGAACTTCTCCAAGGTGAGTCCTTCCCATGGGCTGCGGTTTTTCATGAACTGCTCCAACATGGGACCTTTCCATGGGGTACAGTCCTTCAGGAACAGACTGCTCCAGCGTGAGTCCCCAACAGGGTCACAAGTCCTGCCTGCAAACCTGCTCCCATGTGGGCTCCTCTATCCATATGACTTCAGGCCCTGCCAGGTGCCTGCTCCAGTGTGGGCTTTCCCAGCCTCCTTCGGGCCTATCCACCTGCTCCAGCATGGGGTCCTTCACGGGTTGCAGGTGGATATCTGCTCCACTGTTAACCGCCATGGGCTGTAGGGGGACAGCCTGCCTCACCATGGTCTTCACCATGGGCTACAGGGGAGTCTCTGCTCTGGCACCTGGAACACCTCCTCCCCTTCCTTCTTCACTAACTTTGGTGTCTGCAGAGTTGTTATTCTCACATATTCTCACTCCTCTCTCTGCTGTTGTTCTGTTGCCGTTTTTTTCCCCTTCTTAAAGATGTGCCCAGAGGCACTACCACTATCGCTCATTGGCTCAGCCTTGGCTAGTGGTGGGTTTGTCTTGGAGCCGACTGGCATTCACTCTACTGGACACGGGGGAAGATTCTAGTAGCTTCTCACAGAAGCCACCCCTGTAGCTCCCCCTTGCTACCACAACCTTGCCACACAAAAAACAATACATAAATTCTTAGAAATGTTAAATATATCAAAAATATAAACAATGTATATGATTGGAGTGTATAAACTCTACTATTCATAGCAATTTAACTTCTGCAATAAGTGAAAAATTTGGTTTAGTAAAAAAAAAAATCTATAAATGTGTGTCTGCAGGCCTTGCATGAACAATTTCAAGAATAAAACCAGAATTTATTAGTAACCTAAAAGGATTCTGTTTAAACATAACTGCTTCACACTGGAATTAGTATTATAGATTACTTCATAATCTTTTTTAATGTACTTTGTCTTGATATTTGTAGTTAAAATATTGTGGATCCAAAGGTGTATTTATAGACACACTTACAGGTTAATGTATGATTATCTCCTCTTAGACTCAGGTTTGCAACTTTGCACAGTAATTTTATTTGCATAATTTTATAATAGCTATTTTTTGGGTGTCTTTTTCACTTAAATTTATTAACTAGCAACATGGATTCCCCACATAAATATGAACTATTTTTTGGTTTTAGAGTGTTTTCATAAACTTCATACTTTAAGAGTTGTTCTTAGGAAACTGTTTGCTTAATAGTTAGTGGGTATTTTCACTCTGCGCCGAAAGAGTGGACAGCCAGATACTTTAAGTTAGGAAAACAATCTAATTATTGCAGAACTGATTTGAAAAAAAAAACACCAAAATTTCAGTTTTGATTTGTAATAAATTTAATTTTTTTTTTTTTTGGGGGGGGAGGGGGAAGAAGAGATTGATTCTGTGATAGCTTCCAATTTTAGTCAAAGCAAATTTCCAAAACTAGAGAAATATTTTCATACTTTCAGTTCTTTGCAAAGTCATCCATAGTCTCGAGCTTTTTTGCCTCTTTTCCTCACAAATTTTAAATAAGCTTGTTTAAATGGACTTTGGAAGTGACATTGGTTAGCAGTGAAAATTAAGTATCATTTTCCAAAAAGCAAAAAGATATTTTTAATCTCTTCTATTGTACTGACAGCATTCCAATAAATCTTTTTTTTGCCTTTAATTTTTTTGCCTTCAATATAATATCAGACCTATCACTTAAAATTTTCCATTAAAAATGAAGGAAATTTATTTAAAAATAAAGTTTCTAACAAAGACATTTTAAAACTCAAACAATATCAATAAGGTAGGATGAGGAGTTCTCAAAGTGTGGTGCAGAGAAAAAAGGGAAAGGGAAACTTAACACTGTCAACACCAAACCAAAAATAATCATGAGGACAGCCAAATAATTTATGACACTTCATCTTGTAAACCGGACTTGACAAGCATTGGCTTTTCTTTTTCCTTTTGTTGCTCTTTTTACCTTTTACGTTATTGAAATGCTCTTAGATCAGATTTTCAAATTTTCCCTGAAAAAAAAAAAAGCTAGAAATATACAACTGTTCAAAAAATTACAAAGCCCCTTTTTTCCCAGGCCCAGTGTTTATTCTCAGAATAGTTCTCAGTAAATTTTGAGAAATTGTAAGTGATGGGTGAGATGTAAGAACACTGTAAAGACTACATGCATCTTTCAAAGGAGAACAAGGAACAACAGTCAGGGACGCACCTGGCTTAACACCCCTCACCAGAAAATCTGTGAAATAAGTAATTGATCAAATGAATATTTGAGAGATAACAAGTTAAGTTAAGAACGAGCCAAGGTGGGCTCATCATGAAAAAAATGTGTCAGTACAGCCATAATTTTCTTCCAAAGCAGAATAACAACTTTGTGGGTAGAACATAAGTAATAGACATAGGCTGTCTTGCCTTTGGTATACTATCTATAGTGTTTTGCATGACATTCTCATAAGCAGTAAGAGAAATATACTCAAGATTACGCATGTGGTAGGTAGCCAAAATCCTAATGAAAGAACCAGAATCAGAAAACAGTTAACAATGAATCACCAGCAAAACATACTGGGTGGTGTTCCACAAGGATATATCCTGGCTCTAATGCTATATGATGTTTTCCTTAGTAATCTGGACCATGGAAAGTTAATTTTGTAGAAAATGTGGGTTTGATTTTGATCTACACAAAATAGGGAAATGCAAATATCTTGGAGAATGGGACTGAAATTCAAATTTACCTTTATAAACTATAAAAAAAATATAGGCCAGAAAATAGTATGGAATTCCATTAGGACATAGGCAGCAGTAATCAGCTTCTTAAATACTAGGTGGGTTAAACTCTTTCAGAAAATTTTCCAGGCTTCTTGAAAGTCACAACAGTGCCATATGTTGGGTGAACCATCCTATTAATGAACAAGTAATGAAAGACGACATGGAAGGAAGTTATCTATTCTGTTTGGCATAGAGATAAGCTGAACAACAATCAATTTCAGCAGTAGTCAAAGTCCACAGATCAACAAGAGTGATCTGAGGTCTGCAGAAAAGAACCTAGGAGATAAAGGTTAAAATTTTTGAGGTTAGAAGAAGAGAAGCCTCTAGTGGAGTGGAAAAGACAACTTGGGAGGTTTTGTAGTTACATCAGTGCAACTGTATCAGGAGTAGGCTAAATTAATATGTGAAAGACAGGGGATATACTGAATTAATCCTTTGTGGCAGGCGATATTCTAGATTTTTTTTTTCCTCTTCTGTTTTTATGTCATGCTGGTCTTGAAGAGTTTGACTTATTTCCTAAAATACAAAAATAACAGATGAAAAATGCGTCAAGCTATGATGAACTTTGGTGTATTTTGCATAAAGCCAGCTTGAATTTTCTGCAGCATTTTCATGGAAGCAGGAGAACTCTGGAATGTGCAAACAGTGTGCATGCTTCTGGCTGGACTCACTGCCAATACAAAACTTCAACCACCAATAGAAATGCTAATTAAAAAAAAAAATTAAAAAAAAAAAAATCTTTTATATAAACAAGAACTCAGAATTCAAAGTCAAGTAAAATTAACTGATTTTCATTAAAAAATTGCTAAAACAACTAAAAGTCATTCATTTGTCACATTGAAGATAAATGAGATGCAAATAAAGCAGTGATGCTGAATATGTTCTCCATTTCCTGAGAAAAAACCAAAAAGATAACTAGAAATGTTATGAAGTGAGGAATAAAGAACAACATTAAAAGCATAATCATCCTAGAAATTGTATCCTGCGGTCTAGAAAATGGTGCAGTGTATCTACCACCCTCATCTCTAAAAGGTATTGAAGGATTGAAAAAGTGCAAAGAAGAGCCTGAAAAAATTATTAAATTCCTTGCAGTGACATGTTAAAGAAACCTGTACTTTTTAGCTATCCAGGTAACTGGATTACCTGAGCACCTATTATAGGCCATCATCAGAAAAAAGATACAGAACTAGATGTCTGAGCTTCTCTTAATTTTGTAATGACGAGGATAACAGTGTTGATCTTCATATATACTTCCCTGTCTTGATTATTTTCCTTACTTTCCTTCTAAGTATAGCTGAATATATTTCTGACTGGGTTTTGAAGTTTTTGACAGTCAAGAAATCAAGTCTGCTTCACTAATTGTGTTATTACAACAACATTATTATTTTTCCGATTTTTGGCAAAATTCAGATGGACCCACTAAGAGCTATGTGCAATGCATGACAGCCTAGAAGAGCAAGTAGCTACCTTTTAAATTATACAGTATTAAGTACTCATGACAGATGTAGAAGTCTGACCCCACGTGGGCGTAAGTAACAGCTGCAATACATCTGTTTTTCCAAGAGAAAAAGTCAGTAAAGTGAACAAATAAGCAAATAGTGAAACAAAAGAGCAGAAAAGTATGCCTTTAAACACGACATTTCCATGTGTCTGCCTTGATACAGTTATCTTTCTTACTGTTATCCAAAACCTAGACACTTTGTTGAAAAAACATATAGAAGCAGTCTTTCTATATATTTTTGAACCTATTTCAGAGCAATAAATTGGAAATAGTAAAAATCAGGAAAACAAACAGGCAACATCTAAGATTTGCTTCATTTCCGTTTACCTACAACTAAGAAGTGGTGCTCTCTTCACACATTGTTATGGGTTTGAGGAGAAGTACATGGAATAATCCTAAACAGTAGTGATAGGAAGCCTACTTGTTAGATAGCATCAGGTATTCTTCCTTGGCAGTAATTCTGAACTGGATTTGAGCTTATGATGGCTCTGAAAAGACCCCTTAAATTCACTGCGTGGAATTTATGCATCACTCTCTTCTTTTACAACTGACAAACATACTGGTGTGTGTCACACAAAAATTCATGTACAGAATAAATGAATTTTTTTTCTAAAAATTTGTGGTTTTTTAAAGCCCTTAATGAAAACATTCATGTCCTAAAAATGAAGGCTTTGGGGTTTTTTTTCCACCGTATAATACATTTTAAAAAGAGAACAGTAGCTCACTGCCCTGAAAATACTGTGGTGGGGGGGGAACCCACAAAACAAATGAAAACAGTTTGGCATGCCCTATCTGAGCAGGAAGTTCTGACTGTCTGCAGGTGTTGTTATCAGATGTTTAAATGGCTGTTTACCTTGCATCATTTGTTACTTGAAAATAATATTTTGTTGTAATTGAACTATCTTTGCATGGGAAAGAAAATACAGTGGATATTTAGCATTAGCATGCACTCATGATCCAATATGAGAGCAAGGCTATCTACTCTCCCCTCAGTTCTCATCCTAATGCTATGCTTTTCCTTCAAGGCCATAATTTGTCATAATCCGTTACTGAACAATGAAGATGCTTGATTATGGGCTATGTGCCATGCATAAATGACACACTTTGTGTATCTACAGGACTTTATATATACAGGATCTCTACAGGACTTTGCTGAACTGGTGACATCTATGTGGCGGTCTAATAGCAGAAAGACGCATTGGTTTATTCTGTTAGGTTACAATAAATGTGAAAATGCAGCGAGAAGGTAATAAAGCTAACAAACATTTTTTTCTATTTTTCCTTGCATTTCTTTTTTTTGTGTGTGTGCTGTCTCTGTGGTTTTTTTGTTTGATTTCTTTTTTTTTATATCATACAATAGCAATACTAATACCAATAAAGCAGTTTTGATGATAACTCCAAGGAGTAATTTATGTAAGGTAAGTGGCTTACATTACCTCCTCATTATGGGCTCAAGACTTTGACACCGATGGACATTAGAGTGAAGAGAATATTTTCGATCTTTCTTTCCTCCCACTCTTTTATGAAATGAACAGCAGGGAGGAAATTAACCAAGAAGTTCTCAACCTTCCACCTAACTCTCAAACCAGCCATTTTCCTGCCAGCTGCAGTGACACCAATTATTATAGGCATAATCCCCTTCTGGTGCTAATTTAGTGAAAAATGTAACTTTGAATAATGTTGAAATAAAGAGTCAATTGATTTACCCCCTATCAGAACTTTAATAATTAGAACAGCGTGCACAATATAATTATTCATGTTGTTTCTAATTTAATTTTAAATAATTTCAAATTGATAATGAAATTTTAATGGTCTTGGAATATAGGCTATAAAAACAGGCAGGGAAACCAAGATGGTTATCCAATTCTTATCTTTTAAACCCCATTACATCTCTTAGGGAAAAAAATCTATTTTACATGATAATTTAGCGATGATTTTCTGCATTTCAAACTGTTGGGATTTTTATCTATGCAGAATAATAACTGAGAAAATATCCTATTCAAAGAATACTTTTTGTTTGTCATTTCTGAAGGACAGAGGGAAGGTGAACTGCAATAGTAAAAGGTGTAGAGTCAGTCATGACTCTGCATCTCAGTCTCACTATCTCACTATACCAATTGAAAAAATGTAGCATTTATTTTAATTTAGTGGTGCAGTGTCTTGAATCTGTTATTGTTGTTGGCAGTGGCAGTAGCATTTGTCAACTTAACCTACAGAAGATATTGACCAGAGAAGAACCATAGTATTACTTCATGCTCTTATTCTCCTACAGTTATTGTTCCTGCTCCCACACAGAAGGACTGATAGCAAAATACCTTCTACTTCATCAAAATTTAAAGAACCTATTTAGACATGGCAGGCTTTTTTTTTTTTTTTTTAAAGAAACAGTCATTCATCTAAGTATTTAAAAGTTGTCAATATGCAAAATATCTGTACATTGTACCACTAAGCAATAGGAAAAACATAATATTTTTCCTTTTGCTTTTACCTAGGCAATGGACTTCTCAGTTAGAATTTTTTTCCAGTTTGTCAGAGTCTGTGGCTTCCATGGTTGAGAAAACATTGGGGATATCTTTTGTATGTTGCTTCACGGTTGTCAAGACTCTGAATCATCACAATAGTAAGATCTCTATAACAGTCACCACAAGAGTTTCCACTGACAAAAATACTCCCCAGTACTTTCTGCTGAGATGTGAAGAAATTGAGCATTTACCAAGATAGTTGATCTCTATCCTCTATAAACGTGGAAATCAGAAATAAAAATCTCCACCCACTTTGAGTCGAATCCCCTGTGATACTTGCAATGAGAAGTATGCCTTTTGTATGTGTGTGTTCTGCTGAAGATGCACTATCCGTTATTATACATAGCATTGCAAGTAAGAAGTGAATCAATCTTCTAACTGTTAGAAAATGATAGGAGGTAATCCTGATTAAACTTCATGACAGCAATTCAAAACCTATTATGTTGGCTAAATCAGAAAAAACGACACCCAGGGATCGAGAGGAACAGTGGTGTAGTTCCTATCATGTCTTCAAAGCCTTTGCCCTTTTTTCTCACAGGTGATTTTAGCATGGGGTTTTACGATTGTTTGTTTGGAGGAGGATTGCTGGGGATTGTGGTTTGGGTTTTTTTGTTTGTTTTCGTGGGTTTTTTTGAGAAGCCTGTTTCCCTAAACTTCATGACAAAATGGAGAAGGTTGTCCACCTTCCTGTTGGTTGTGAGAACCCATCTATTTGAATAAGATGATGATCAGCACAGGCCTCAGATAAAATCTCAAGATCAGGCCTATCTGTGAAAGTTTGCTCCAGGCTCTAACTACAGATATTTTGAATCACAAGGGAATTCACAAAGTAGCACATTAAAACTCTATCAGATATATAATTATAGCACTATTATTATTACTCTTTGCCAATGAACTAATCACAATTTCATTTAAAAGTATTTATTTCTACTTTTGTTTCTAATTAGTGCTTTCCACTTGAGTTTTTTTCAACTAAATTAACCCTAAACGTATAGCTATTACTACAATCTATTCAAGTACATTTGTAAAACTACTAAAATTTATGAATATTTATTTTATAAACATTATAAAACACATGTGGAAGTGAGCCCAAGAGAGAACAATGCCAATATCAAAGTTAATAATTTAAAAAAATCATGCAGAAATAATCCTTCAAAAGTAATTTACACTTTAGGATTGATAGACCTACTACTATTATTAGTGTTAGAGGGTCATAATAACATAGATATTCACTGAGAAATTCTGTTAACAAAACCATTTATTGCATAAAAATGTTACCTATAATATAAATTCAAAGGATATAAAAAAATAATATTTGAGCATTAACTCAGAAGCAAGTATTTGCAAAAATAGGTCAGGAAGCACGAAGTCCACACTTTAAATTAGAAATCACTTAAAAAAGAAAGCCCAGACTAGCCTCCTTGCCTTGTGAGTCCCCATCTGACAGATAGAGCCTAAAATAACTTTAGCTAATCTGAAGGATGACAGATGAGCTGAATCCGTGCTGAGAGACAGTAAATGAATATTGAAGGAGAAGGAGCAAGGAAGCTGCTGTTCTCTGGTACTTTTAAAAGATGCTGAAAACAGCAGCTTTCAAAACTGTTCACAGACAGGCATTAAAAACAATTGCCACACAATCCAAGGAAATACAAATTTGTATATACACAAAGACCTATAAACTAATTGAATTTCAATTTTTCTTTTGCAAAGATTTTTTTTTGTCTTGTTTTCCCTGAGTTAATCTCAACTAGCAAATGATTTCCTTTAAAGGCATCAGTGACACTCAATTAAAATAAAAAACAAACAAACAAACAAACCAAACAATAGGATACAATAAATTGTCCTTTGTGTGACTTCTTATAATACATGATTAACTTGCATTACCAGTAAGTGTCACAATGTTTAGTTTTGTATACAGAAGATATACCTGGCCTTTTTGCAGAATCAAACTTTTCAACATTATTCAAAACAACTTTTTAAGTTGTACTTTTGCTTTATTTCAACTAATTTTATATTTATTTATTTTAAAGATATTTAAGAATTCAAAATACTAAAAGTCATTTTCACAACTAACTTGCTAAATTTGTTCCTAATTACTTTAACACTTTAAAATACTGTGGGCTGCCAGCTGTGACCATAAACAGAAAAGACAGAGAATGATGAACTGTATTGAAAACACCTGGATAATTTTTCTCTCCTATTTCCTTCCACAAAATCTACTTGCTTACCCAAATGCATGTACATCTGAATAGTTTGGTTGTTAAAAACTTAAAACAGCTCTTTATCTAGGATAGGAGGCGTGCTTTAACAACACAGGTATCAATGCCTTGTATTTTTGTACTTGTATATTTAGAGGGATTCATCAAACTATCTTCCTCTTCAGGATCTTTGTGCTTTTCTAATGCATTTATTAAAAATTTTGCAATTTTTGAAGAAAGCAAGCATTATTTTCTAAGTATCTGATATCCAAACAAAGCAGCAACCATCCCTAAATTGAGTAAGTCTAGTCTTCAGTACTATGTATTACAGATGTAAGCAGAAAGATAATAAACACACTGTTTGACTGCAAAATTATCACATTATAACTATGGACACAATCTGTTGCCTTTATTTTAGTACAATTCCAGCGATTTCAACAGAACGCACCAATAAAACCGCAAGAGCATGTTGTTTAATAGGAACATCACCAAATACAATCTGGCAAATCATTCATGAAAAACAAAATATCAGAGGGTTATTCTAAAACTCTTTTTTTTTTTTTATGCAAGCAAATTATTTAATAGCATTTAAAGAATAGGTGAAACATACTCAGGTCATTAACTTTTCATGACACATATCAATGTGAATTATGGATAGTTCTACCAGACAGTCAAACCAACAGAGATCTGTGCTAAGCTTTCTTTAGCGTTTCCATCAATGCATCCTTGCAATGATAAAACCACTGATCTTGATCTGATTAAGATTGTTATAAACAGAAAACGATTTCATAATCTCACATAAAGTATAGGAGAACAATTTATCCATATACCATATAGTTGATTTGCTATCTGTATGATCATATTAAACAATATTTGGTTATCCTAATTGAAGCAAGGGAAAATTCATTAAATCTTAAAAAAAAATGTCAGAAGCCACAATAAGAAATTTGGAAACAAGAAATGCTAATTTGCTTTTATCAGGATCAGACAAAAGCTATCAATAGATCTTGTATCACATATGTTAAAATGTCTACATGGCAGTGCATTTACAGCATCTACTGCTTCTCGCTAGATAGGAGTACGTATCTATCTAAAGAAAGTGAGAGTCTAAAAAGAAAACCAATTTTTCCGAACTATAAAATACACCTACCGTAATCAAGGAATACTCTAAAATTAAATTCAGACATGACTAATAAGTCACTAGAATTGTTTATTATCACCAAAACTGTTTGGCCTGTCCTGTAACTCAAGGTGAAAGTTATTTAAAAGCTTATAATAGTTAATCATTTCAATTTTGATTAATAGCAAACACAAGAATACCGTTTAAGTAGTAAAAGTTAATAGTGATTCTAAAGTGGGGAAGTTGCTGTTAATTTACCTCAAAAGCAGCCTTTAAAATCTTTTCAGTCAGTGCAACATCACCACCTAAGATATGTTTTCTTTGTTCTTTTTTTTTGTGTGTGTGCACTTTTTCACACATTTAGCAACAATTCCAAGTTGCACAGGTGGAATATAAACTTACACTCAGTCTCTGCCTTCCATGTTGCTAAAATGAACAATTTATTAACTTAAAGTAAAAATTTACTAGAGTTTCCATAGTCAAAAAATATTCTAA
This sequence comes from Rissa tridactyla, assembly GCF_028500815.1. Taxonomy (NCBI): domain Eukaryota; kingdom Metazoa; phylum Chordata; class Aves; order Charadriiformes; family Laridae; genus Rissa; species Rissa tridactyla. The sequence continues at coordinate 109,421,927 of NC_071466.1, forward strand.
GAAATTAAGTAAGGTAGCATAAAACACCATATATGCTTATAGATAAGTAAGGCAATATAGAACAAAAGGAAAACTGTTTAAAGTAGACCTGTCTAACTAGATTTGATACTAGATAAAGAGACAAGATTAAATTATCCAGTATTGTATCGCTGGCACTCAGCTGAAAGATGATCTGACCATACTACAGAGGGAAGTAGGAAACACTTTATTTCACAGGAAAATGAAAAAATACCTATAATGCACCCAAAAATCCCCAGTATTGTTTGTCTAGAGACTAAGTGAATCTACACGATGCGTGGAATATTCTAAGAACAATAAAGACATTATTTAAAGAAATATATATATCAACAGTCTCCAAGCTTATATGAAAGCAACCTTCAGAACACCCCCTACCCATTGATTTTTCTCACTGTAGGAGTACAATTTTATCTTCCTGAAGTACCACACTTACACTTACTCCCCTCCCCCCCCCAATACAATAAGTATTTATTTAATTGCCAAGGCTGAATTTGTAAAAGAAAAATTTTCTTTAATAAGTCTTAATATGCCGTCCAGTTACGATTGTATTTCTTTAATAAAGGGGGAAATTATTCTTTCACTAGATAATAATAATTGAAGAAAAATCATCTGAAAATGAAAATAAATAGCAAGGTAATGGAAAAGTACCGGATTTGGATCTGTTGTGCATCCAACCGCTTGGATGCACACAAGTCTATGGGACCAGATGGGTTACATCCAAGAGCACTGAAAGAGTTGGCAGACGTGCTCGCCAAGCCACTTTCCATTATCTACCTGAAGTCATGGCTAACTGGGGAGGTCCCAATGGACTGGAGGGTAGCAAATGTAGCACCCATCTACAAGAAAGGCAGAAAGGAGGATCCGGGAAACTATAGGCCTGTCAGTCTGACCTCGGTAGCAGGGAAGGTCATGGAGCAGATCATCTTGAGTGCCATTACAAGTCATATAATGGACAACCAGGGGATCAGGCCTAGTCAGCATGGGTTTATGAAAGGCAGGTCCTGCCTGATGAACCTGATCTCCTTCTATGACAAGATGACCTGATTACTGGACGAGAGAAAGGCTGTGGATATTATCTACCTAGATTTTCGAAAAGCATTTGACACTGTCCCCTGTAGAATTCTCATAGAAAAACTGGCTGCTCGTGGCCTGGATGAACATGCGATCTGCTGGCTCAAGCACTGGCTGGCTGGACGGTCCCAAAGAGTGGTGGTCAATGGAGTTAAATCCAGCTGGCGGCCGGTCACAAGTGGTGTTCCTCAGGGCTTGGTGTGGGGACCATTTCTGTTTAATGTCTTTATTGATGATCTTGACAAGGACATAGAGTGTATCATCAGCAAGTTTGCAGATGACACCAAGTTAAGTGGGAGTGTTGATCTACTTGAGGATAGGGAGGCTCTACAGAGAGTCTTGGATAGATTGGATCAATGGGCCAACGCTAAGGGTATGAGCTTCAACAGGGCCAAGTGCCAGGTCCTGCACTTGGGCCACAATAACCCCGTGCATCGCTACAGGCTTGGGGAAGTGTGGCTGGAGAGCTGCCTGGCAGAAAAGGACCTGGGGGTTCTAATTGACAAGCGGCTGAACATGAGCCAGCAGTGTGCCCAGGTGGCCAAGAAAGCCAATGCCATCCTGGCTTGTATTAGAAATAGTGTGACCAGCAGAAGTAGGGAGGTGATTGTCCCCCTGTACTCAGCACTGGTGAGGCCACACCTTGAGTATTGTGTCCAGTTTTGGGCACCTCAATACGAGAGAGATATCGAGGTGCTGGAGCGAGTGCAGAGGAGGGCAATGAAGCTGGTGAAGGGCCTGCAGAATAAATCTTATAAGGAGTGACTGAAGGATCTGGGACTGTTTAGTTTGAGGAAGAGGAGGCTGAGGGAAGACTTCATCACTCTCTACAACTACTTGAAAGGACATTGTAGAGAGGCTGGTGCTGGTCTCTTCCCAGGGGTAATTAGTGATAGAACAGAGGGAAAGGCTTCAAGCCGCAGCAGGGTAGGTTTAGGCTGGACATTAGGAAAAAATTCTTCACAGAAAGAGTGGTCAGACACTGGAATAGGCTGCCCAGGGAGGTGGTGGAGCCACCATCCCTGAATGTGTTTAAGACTCGTTTAGATGTGGTGTTAGGGGATATGGTGTAGGGGAGAACTTTGCAGAGTGGGGTTGATGGTTGGACTAGATGATCCCAAGGGTCTTTTCCAACCTAAATGATTCTATGATTCTATGATTTAAGACCATCTATGCTGACCCATTATAAAACAATTGTGAGCCTGAAAGGACAAATTCTCTCCTCAATGGTCTTGTATTTTTTGACCTGTTTGTACTTTTCCGACCTGTTGCTAACATTGATCTCTCCAACTGCTATGAAAGTCAATTTCTGTATACCCATCATTGCATACAGATACATGGTTCCAAAACCAGCCTTAGGAATTAGATACACTTGGAGGTGCTGAAAGGAAGATATGGCATTCTTTCATCCAAAGAATAATAGCTAAATCTGAAGAAATGTAAGTTTCATGGATTTTTTCTCTGTCATGATAACCTATAGAAATCATAGGGAGTTTTAAAAGACATTAACATTCTATATAACTGTTTGGAAAAGAAAGGAGAAATTGCTTTTTTTGTTTGTTTGTTTGGGTTTTTTTGCCTTTTTTTGGGGGGAGGAGGGGTGGGTTGGTTGATTGGTTTTTGGGTGGGTTTGTTTTGCAGTGAAGTAATTATTTCTGGTGTATGCCAAGCCTTTGCAAGTGCTGACTGTTTGCAAATGCTGTCCTGGCTGATTAGTACCATTCCAGAGCGTCTCTGTAAAATTTCAAGACCATGATTTTTTAATTTCTCCCCTTCCCCATGTTCTCATTTTCTCCTTGCAACAAGGACAACAATGAGGAATAACAGTCTGCGTGGGAAGTAAAGTGAGACCATCTTGCAAGCTAAAAAAGAGAATAATTAAATAATATTAAGTGAGATTCTAACAGAATTACTGGACATGCATAAGCAAAATATGAAGCCCCAACATATCACATATTTCAATGAACCAAATAATAGAAGAATGTGTAAAGCAATTGACTGGCTGAGACTGATCCTACAGTTAACAAGACAGGTGCTTTCTGGACTTCTGCCTTATTTGACAAAGGGTAAACTTAGAAGAGGCAGGTGGGCTCTCAGGATGGCTTAAACTAGCTTAGAAGCTTTCAAACATTCATCTGTCCACAGGTATTCTCCTACCTACTGTTAATAGGTCATTATGCAAATTTATTTTCTGTTATTATGCAAATTTGTTTTCTCTAGTCCTTGCAAGAAACAAGGTGTTTTAAAAACAACAGCACAACAGAGGATGCAAGACCGAAGGTGGAATCACACAAAAGTAAATTATAGGAAGAGAAAGCAAAAAAGGAGCTTAGAGACAAGAGTGTATAACTGCCAATTTAATCATATATATATATATGTAAAGCTGCCGCACTAAACCCCTTTGATAGTCACAAAGAACTGTGTATCTTGTAATTAATTAATAACAATGTTGGACACATAAAATAGCTCTTTTATTTTGGTTACAACATTGCCCAAGGGCTCTTTTCAGAGATCGGGAGACTTTCCCACTAAACGTTAAAAATAAATAAATAAACCAAGTGACAACATCCTGTCAAGTATGATGCATATATAATTCAAGTGTGAGACCTAAGACAACAGAACTTTATTTGGGGGGGGGAACAAGAAAGGCAGAATTGTATCCTCTCTGCGTTTTTACAGGGCAATGCAGCACCACTCACGTGGTTCCCCTCAGCATTGCAGCACTCTCTGACACAGATTGCAGCTACTTTTCACCTCAAAATATAGACAGCTAAATCAAATAAGAGAGAAAAAAATATGTTGCGTCAGCTGACTCAGGAATTCAAAGAACTTTCCAAAATTGGAAATTTCATCTGGTGAAAAGTGAGGTAAAAATAAATTTGCTCATAGACAAATTTAAAGATAAAGGAATATTTGGGAATAAAACTTGGTCTATTTCTTTGTTCCCTTTAACATTCTTGACAATTTACTCACCCTCTGTAGTTTAAAGCATGCTAGCCCAGTGATCTTGAAAGATTACACTTTAACTCTGTCATAGAATGAAGAAGAGTGGTCAGCTGGTCTCTCCAGCTCCAGAATATATTCACACCTTTTTGATTAAGTCAGGGAAGGCTATTTACACAACCAATTGATCCACTCAGCTGATACTGCCACTCCATTGTCTGGTTTGGGTTGAGATAAGTTCAGTTTTCTTTACAGCAGCTGTGGCCACTCCATGCATTCCTCCCTGAAATTTGTGAGCACAGCACTTGTGCTCTGAACCTTCTTCCATTGTAGGGGTGTGTTGGTCAGTCACACTAGTACAGGAATATACTGTCTATATACACTCTTGCATTAAAAAAAAACACAATAAAAGACTGGTTGTAATCTCTGTAAAAAACTGCAACTATAAATCTTTTGTATTTTTCCTATGGAGTTAAATTCAAAGCAGTCTAAGATTCTTTTTCAGTGCATCATCTTGTGCCTATTGATGTGACACTCATTAACCCAGCGTGAGTTATAATAATAGACACGTTAACAAGTAAAAGATAAAAAAGGGACTATTTTAGTCACCGAAAAAAGGCCTGTTGTTTAATAACTGAATCATAGTTAATAATAATAAAAAAATCTTGCAGTTCTATCAACTGAAACAGCATGTGTCCAAAATACGGACATTTCTTTTTAATTTTTAATGACATATACTAAAACTTTGCTGCTTTCATCACCAAATTAATGAGTACTTAGACCCTTAAAGAAAGGAATAATAAATAACAGCCATAAGAATTACAAGTGAAGTTGGAAAAGGACTTAGGCCAGGCAGCGTTGTACTATACTTCTTGAAATCCTATTTCTTTGAAAGTATTACCTGAAGTATTGCAATCTTTGGATATTCTTTTCTTACACTTCAAAATATTCAATACTTGAAATACTGGGGAAAAAAACCTGCAACATATAAAATCATAGAATCATTTAGGTTTGAAAGTACCTTTAAGATCATTGTGTCAAACTGTTAACCTAACACACCATGTCCCTAAATGTCACATCTACACGTCTTTTAAATACCTCCAGGGATGGTGGCTCAACCACTTCCCTTGGCAGCCTGTTCTTATGCTTACCCAATGATAACCCTTTCAGTGAAGAAATGTTTTCCTAATATCCAATTTAAACCTCCCCTGGCACAACTTGAGGCTGTTTCTTCTTGTTCTATTACTTGTTACTTGGGAAAAGAGACCGACCTGCACCTCGCTACAGCCTGCTTTCAAGTAGTTGTAGAGAGCCATAAGGTCTCTTTTCAGTCTCCTTTTCCCCAGGCTAGAGAGCTCTGGTTCCCTCAGTCACTCCTCGTAAGACTTGTGCTCTAGACCCTTTACATCTAACATACCACTCAACTAAGAAAAGCATTAGAACTTTTCTTATGTTATTAAAGTGAGGCTATTAAGGTGAGGGAAGGTCCAAATATGTCTTCTGTACTTCAGCAAACCGTGACTGAATCATTTACAGTGAAATTCACTAGTTATACTGTAATGACAGGTAACATTTATTTTATATAAATTTTAGCATGTGTTGAATTCAAAGATGCTAAAAACAAAATGTATTTTAATTCCAGGAACTGCAGGACTCAGCATTGAATTATTTGAACTTTTTTTGGTGAAATTTTGAAATTGGAAATTGAGTAAAATTTTATGTTAGAGGAAATATTGATGTCTTATTTATAACTGATAAACTATCTTAATATTAAGAAAATGTTATCAACACATGGGTAATGACCAGCTTCATTGCACTAGTGTCCGAATTCAGAGGTTGGGGATGTTAAGATGTGATGTGAGTTTACCATTTTTAAATTTTTGTTGCAAAGTAAGCACCAGCACAGGAAAACCCAGCTATTGTATACATACTTTTTAGAGCTATATCTTGAATTTGTGACACTGGTATGCTGCTTAATTTGTATTTTACTACAAAAAAGTGCATTTTCTACCAATGGTAAAGTGCTGAATAGAAGCAGAAAGAGAATTAATAAGAAGTGTAACCAATGTTGCAAAATCTTGCCTTTGAACTTATATTTAAATGTTATTTTACTCAAGGTCTTATTAGGGAAAAATGACAGTACACCACAGAGCCATGAATTTACTGACAGTTCAACTAATGTTTTAATGGTCTTATAGTCAAAATCACCTAATTAAATCAGAAAAAACCTCTTTGATCGTAGAGTTATATAGATTGTTACAATTATTTTACAGAAAAAGCCCTCTTATTATCTACCTATTTTCAGTAGTTTTACCCTCAACCTTCTAGAAAACTTCTTGGATACATTCAATTGACAGTTTCAGCCTTCCTCAAGAAGAGCAAGGCACTGGTATTCAGCATCCTTCCATCTACCAAAAGGAATGTGGTATTCACAGAGGGAGGGAGAGTATTACTCCTCAGTCATGGGTCTGCTTGGGGATGTTTTTACACAGTTTCTTTCCACAGCCTGCTCCCTTCCTCCTGTTTCCAGGGAAGGGGTGAAAGTTGCCCCTGCAGACCCCTAATATCTCCTGGGGGCCATTTGTCTGCCAGGGACTGCCTGGGGCTGCCAGCCCCTTCCCCGGTGGCACTCACAGAGCTGGAGCTCAGTCAGGCTGGGCAACGGCTACTTGGCCACGGGGCACCTGGTAAACCCAGTTCAGCCCTGCTCAGGCCAAGGGCAGCCCAGCCACCCCCAGGACATGCCACAGCCTGACAAGAGCAATTGGAAAACCATGTTTATTCAGTTACTACACAACTGGAAGTTGCTTAAGGCTCACATACCTTGACTTTGTCTTTTTATCTACTTTCACCTGCTGAAATTAAGAACTGAGCGTTAAGGTTTGGGAAGTCTATAATCTGTGCCTCATCCTGCTGTTTTATTAGATCTGCCACTTCATCCTCTATGCACTTTAAGGGAAAAGGGTCAGCACATGCCCTTTCATTGCTGCAATAGGTTTAAGTAAGTTTCATATCATATATATGTGCAGCTCTATAGACTAGTCAGAGAATCTCAAAATGATGAAAAAGAATCAGCCAGAGATCCTTGTCACAAGTTGAGTGGTGTTTTCCCCAATGAATAGATGAAAAAAATAAGGAAATAAAGAAATTACCTCTCATAGCTATGTTTTCAGACTTTCATTAATGGACTTTCAGAAGTGAGAATCTCATTCCCAGTGAAACTAAAAGCTGAGCGTATTTTGCACTACATTACAAACACCTGTTCAAATACCTGTTTATGGTATTGGTGATCTTTTTGCAAGACACACATTTTGCATATGTGCATGCTCAAATAAAAGATTAAAAAAGTCTTCTTGCCAAAGCTCAAATGGAGATCAAAATACTGATTTTTGATAATCTAAAAAGTTTTATAAAAAAAACCAAATCAGATTCTTCTTCTGTTATAGGTTTAATTTTTCCACCATGTTTAATTAGGCTGAAGAGAGTGAACTAAAATTACTTATGAAGCAAGCAAGCAAACAAACAAATAAAAAAGCAGAATACAAAAGGGGAACAGAAGTAGGACATGCAGATCAATAACAAAATAATATTAACTTGGAAAATGTCCATAAAATTAATTTTACTGAGTACAAAACAAAATATGATGAAATGACTGAGAAAAGAGATCCACTTCTGATAGTAAGCAGTATATATATTGCATTTTTAATTGCCCTTTTAGTCATTTTCTAATGTACACTCTGGGGAATATTATGGTAATATTCTTGCAGAGTTTCTACAGTTCTTCCCCATGAGGGTGGTGAGACACTGGAACAGGTTGCCCAGAGAGGTGGTGGAAGCTCCATCCCTGGAAGTTTTTAAGGCCAGGCTGGATGGGGCTCTGAGCAACCTGGTCTAGTGGGAGATGTCCCTGCCCATGGCAGGGGGGTTGGAACTAGATGATCTTTAAAGTCCCTTGCAACCCTAACAATTCTATGATTCTATGATTCTATAATTAAGTACTCAACATATAATTTGTCAAGTGCCACATTATGTTATATAAGGATCTGCAAAACCCATTCTTCCGCCTCCCGACTTAGTTATCAATTCTATTGTGCTCATGCCATATATCTAAATTATTTGTGTTGAAGCACATGTTTAGACTCAACATTCACGTCTTTCTCTCTCAGTGGCAAAGAAGTCAAATGCAGCAGGTGTTCAAGAGGAAAATCAATGAAAATGTATCAGTTTGCATTGCTATGCGTATGTGGATGCATGCATTTCCATACAAGTTTCATACATAACCACCTGTCCTCAAAGGAGACTTTGTGTATTTTAAGTGGCCTATCACTTACCCAGTTTCAGAATGCTGTGGGTGTCTCGCATATTTGAACATTAAGAATGCAGTTTTCTTTTAGGACAACCTTGTCACCTGTTACCAGTTTATTGACTCATCTCACATAATGCAGTTATCCTCAGGTTATTGCTGGTACAGGAAAAGTGCCACTCACTAGAGAACTTAGTCACAGAAATCATCAGTTCATTTTGGATAAAGTTGTAAGAGCAAAGCATTTAGTTTAAACTAATTATATATTATATATAGAGATTCTCTCTAAGGCAGAAAAAGATAAGTGGGATGACATTTGCTCTAAAGGGACATATCTTTCTACTTCATTGCCTATAAAGAGGTCTGATACAACTACTTAGGTTAAATGCTTTCATTTTTGACAGTTAAATTTAAGTGAGATGAATTCCGTATTGGCTACCAAATACTATTGAAAATTCAACCTAAGTAATTTATCTGAGGTCATATATAAATGGTAACACACTTAATTGAATCCTATTTTCTTAAATTCATGACTAGTGCTCTAATTATTGGTCCATGCTTCCTCTCTGTGAAAAGCAACTAACTAAAAACTTTTTTCTGGTTTTCAATCTGTGTTTGAATTCAGTTGAGGATATCAGACATTAGGTCAGCTCCCTCACAAGATCAGGTAACAGTCATCTACAGCAATACCATATTTTTATCACCTCCTTCTTTGTCTTCTAGTATTGTGAATGGAGACAGTAGAGAGAGGCATGACTACTGAAATAATGTGAAAACTCTTGGTCCCAACAAAAATTTCTCTGTCTTGCAGAGGCAATATATCTCAGCAAATATTCCTTTATTTATCATGAGTTTGTTATTCCTGTATGCCCTGTTGAACTTATTGCGGGGGAAGGTGGTTTAAAGTTCTCTGCTCACTCATGGAAACAAATTATTAGGTAATCTATCTAATCAAAAAAGCAAGTAGCATATATTTGGATGGAAACAACTTAAGTGTGGGACTAAGAAGCCAAAGGAACAATCAACACTGTAAAAGAGTAACAAGGATTTTTTTTTTTTTTTTTATTTTATTAGTAGCAAAGAATTTAAACCAAATGTAGGTTAGGAAGTACTTATAAGGGAAGTGTGCAACTCATTACAACCAGTCGAAAAATTATCAAGAATATTTTCCATAGGGAAATATCTTTTTGTCTAAAATTTATAAAATTCAGAAATAACAATTCCAGCAGATTTTAATTCAGAAAAAGATTAGGAAATAATCTAATTTTCCCCTTGCTTAACTTTTTCAATTTGAAATTGTATATAAAGAATAAAAGCATCAACACATGAAACATGACTTGAGCGTTTCAAAACATTATTTTCTGGACAACTTTTCCACATTTTTCCCTTTTAATTTCAATTCAGGATTAATCCTTTTAAAACTCAGAATGATTTCTGGACAGAGTCATTAAAAAATTGTAAGATTTTAAAAGGAAATGTAGCTATTACCAGGTCTCTGCAATAGCTGTGTAAAACCTGAACAGGAGTTAATTTTAAGGAAATTTTGAATATCTTTTTAAGAAATATGGAGAGAACTGAAGTTCTTGAAACCATAAAATGTCCTTAAAGCAGATCTTAAACCAAATATTTTTTATTAAAAGACTCAACATTTTAAAAATTGAAATTTACTGTGTGCCAGTTTAGAAATACCTTCTGAATTGAAGCATCAGCTACATAAACCAAACACTTCAAAATGGAAGTACTGTTTTTATTATGAAAAGTTCAATGTTGAACATTTCATTATCAAATAATTTTTGAGTTTTGACAATGAAGTGTCATAAGAACTAGGGTTTTTTTCCCAACACCGCTCCCCAAAACTCACAAAATAACACTTACTAAAGTTTTTCAGCAGTGATAGAAAACAAATGCTGATATTTCTAAACCATCTCCAGGAAAAGTTCTTATTTCTAGGTCACATTTCCTCACATAATGATGTTAGTCAGTTTTGATAAATATGTAAATAAGAGAAAGGAGTCTTACTATTAATATCCTAATGATCTTGCAGGAAAAATATGAAGAAAAATCATTTTCTCCCCTCAGGAAGCATTTGATTCCAAATTGTTACATTATTATAGCTTCATGATACACTTTACTTGCAAGAGCCACGATTTATAACAAATTACACAACATTATTATTATTATTATTAAAGCATTAAAATTCCATCATACGGCAGAAATAATAAAATCTCCTTAAAACAATACCAATACAGCTTCAAAGAGGTCTGATCTTTCTCCTGCAAGCACAACAGATCATGTAAGTGATTGGTAACAAATTGGTAGTATGGCTGTTATAATTCCACAGAGTTTAAATGCCTGGATGCAGATATGAAATTGTACAAATAACAAAAATAAAATGACACAAAACCAAAAGCAATAAAAAAAGACAAACAAAACCCCCCACCTTTTTAATGAGAAATTCAAAAAGATTTATTATTGAGGCCTGCTCTGTGGAAATCACACAATAAATAATCATTTTGGAGACAAAGTGTATTCTCTAAAGCATATTACTTTGGTTTAATTTTGCATTACGGCTATAAATTTAGTGAAGGAACTCTGAGTGTTTTATAAGCTATACATGTTTTAGAAAAGATTAGGAGCCCCTTGACTAAGACTGCACATAATGTGTACTTCGTATGTGCATAACAGTAAGTTTCTTGCGATGCCTTGAGTATTTTCTCTGTAGATGATATCTCCCTGTGAAAGATGTCAGTCCTGGCTTTCCCTAAAAAATAAGATAACTGCAAGTTTCTCAGTTTCCTAAAATAAAAAATAAAATAATAAAATCATTACTTTTAAACAACAGAACATACTGTTTAAAAATATGTATTTTATGGGATTCTGGATGACCTTATGTCAAAGTTCAGTTCAAGCATTTACTTAGGTGGTGTCTTCCGCACTCACTGGGATCATTTTTACAGCCTGCTTTGCTAGTCCAACCAGCACACAGAGAACAAAGGATCATCATCATCCCCTCTGGTAACCCAAGATGTTTCCTTCACAAGAAAGTCCCAATATACCACAGCTTGTTATTAACCCTAACGGTTTCCGAACAAAAACAGCCCATGTGCATATCCTCCATTTTATACAACTTGCATTGTAACACTAAGAGGAAGGAAAAGAAACTGGTATGACAGGAAGACTGGTGAAAGTATCAATGCTCAAAATCAATCTTGTAAAAAATCTTGTAAAAAAATCTGTGAACCACTGGTAAAAAGTTCAATGAAATGTGTTGAAGTAAAATATTGGGATATATATACTTAAATGCTTCATACGTACTTCAGGACACATACATTTATACAGAATAGCATCTTGCTTCTGAGAACTAACTGAAAAATTAGATAGATAGGTTTATTTTTTACTGAGACATCAAATTTATTAAATGTAAGTTAATGGAACATCAAGTATAGCAACCCACACAGTGACTCTTCAAGTCTTACCTCATGTTTGTATTTCTTTAGAAAAATCAGTAAGGTATGAGATAGAATTGGTATGTTAGGTTATCTCATACAGAGAGATAGCAGTTTTATCTGTATTTAGAATGGAATACCATTTGAAGTCTAATAAAAAATTACCTAAGTTTACAAACATATTGAAGTATATTTCTGGTTTGGAAAAATGTATTTTTTTAATCATGTGGCAGGGTTGAATACAAACAGTTTTCACTGTCTTAAATAACAAGAACAGAAAAAAAATCAAGTTTAAACATAACTCAGTCTGTGTCCAGTTGTGGTCTTTCCTTCTCATTTGTCACCACTAGCAGCCCAGGTGTCAGACTGCACTGACACCTGGGCCAACGTGCTGCCCTTAGTCCTTTGGCTCAGGAGCAGCTACCTAAACCTTAACACAGAGAAAAGTTGCACAACAGAACACAGTGGAATCCACCTCACTAAAACGATCTGTGATAGCTTTCCTTTCCTATGGATATGTGATAACATATTTTTTTTGTCACTGAAGTTGGTAGATGTGTCTGACTAATCCCCATATACTAGCAGGATTTTTATAACAGAGTACTCTCTATTTCACAGAAAGATTACATCTCAAATTCAAACCATTCTGGTAAATACAATCAACAAAAATATTTTTTTCTTTTTTGAAATTATTTTAACACTAACTGACACAAAAATAGATCTTAATTTGATGTGGAAGAAAACTTGTAACCAGAGGAAAAAAAAAAGTAAAGAGAAAAAAAGGATGTTTAACTTCCTTTTATTCTTCAAAGACAGCAAATAAGTAATCAAAAACAAAGGAATAATTATTTAAATGAATTAAATACCTTATAGCCTGGTGTATTGTAAAACCTGGAAGGCATCAAATACACTTGCAGCACAGAAACTCCCATGAGTTAGCATAGCAGAGTTTTTTGCTACCTAAACTCACATCATCCTCTGGGAATGTCTGTAATTGACATGAGTCCTCCTTGCACCATGAGCCAAGGGGAATTTAGGTAGACAACAGGAATGCTTCATCTTTTCTGTTTTGTTTTGTTTTTTTTTTCACAGATCTGGAATAAAAACGTAATTTTCAGCCCTTTCTCTGGGCTTTACAAAGCAAATGGATTTGGTTTCATCGTGCTGCCGTAACTAATATAGATTATTTCCTTGAAAAAACTTGGTGTCAGCAGACAAATAGAAATATTTTTTACTAAAACTAAATTAAGTTTCTGTCTAATTTTGACCCAGAAAGGCCTGTTATTTTTGGCTAAATGCCATACACAAAATTATATTAATATTAATAATAATAATAAAGAATAAAAAGTTCCTGCTCTGCTTATGAGGATTGCAGTTTGATTAGCTTTGCTCTCACACTCCTCAGGCCATATTCTCAGATTTATTCTATTTCCCAATGGGTACTTTTATATTTTCTCCTTAAAAAATGTTTATGGTGAATTACCAGAATGGTGCACCACAGGAAGTGTTGTCCAGGTTGGGAAGCTAACCCAAATAAAACAAGTATATAAAGGCAATTGAATAAAGATTCCCATGGAAGCCTATGCAATTCAAAATGCATTTATTTTGACAAAATATTTTAGTTTGAAGACTCTTCTTTGCAATGCCAACAAGAAGACAGTTTCTGAAGCCAACAGGTATTACTCATTAAAACTTTCCATTATATTAAAACCAAAATTTTCGATTTAATTTCTATTACCACTTTTGATGGGAATTTTTTACTGGCCTAATAAGGTATGCACTGAAGTTGCCTAACAAAATGAAGGAAATAAAGCTATATAGAATTCAGGTTTAGCTGAATGTATGACAAAGAGATCACATAATGAAAAAGTAACTGGTAACAAACTCCAAAAATATGCTTGAATGAAAAAGCTGGCATTTTGGGATATAACAATAGTAATAATAATAATAATAACGATAACAATAATAACAGCAACAACAATGATAATAGAATCCATGTTTGGAAGCATTTTATGCAGCTTCTGAAAACCAAATAATCTAAACAACCTACACCATTTACTATTGCTAGACCAGATGTCATAAAATGCAACTTCGTTTTAACATGATAAGCACTGAAGTGGTAGACTATAGTAATAAATATTTCAGACAAGTATTATGTAAACAATACACAATTATAGATGCCCTTAAAAAAATGGGTATTGGGGAGTGGGGTCTGTGAGAAAAGCAGATCAGAAGAACAAGTTACTGTTATTCTGATCTTTTGATCATGTTCCTGTGATGGCAAGTATATAGAGTTTTCCCATTGCACAATGGCTTCCAGTCCCTCCTGTCTGTTGTCCATGCCACATGCGTTGGTGTAGATGCACTTCAGTTGGGCTATAGATCCTGCCACATTTCTGGGGGGAGAAGCCCTTATTCCTACATGACCATTCTCAGGCACTTCCATGGTTTCTAACACATCAATAACTCTTATGCCTTTGCTACCGCATGCATCTCCATCCCCTACCTCCACTGAGACAGCAGACCATAAGGCCAAGCTTATCTCTAGCAAGCCTAGTTTTATCCCTTTCCCCCTTCAAATCTAGTTTAAAGCTCTTTTAATGAGCCCTTCTAACTCCTGTGCAAATATTCTTTTCCCGACAAGTGTACCCCGTCTGTGACTTGCAGACCGCAGGTCTGGTGTCATGTAAACTGACTCATGACCAAAAAACCCAAAATGCTGCCAAGTGACACTAGGCTCAGAGACAAGTATTGATCTGCTGGCTCTTACTGTTTCTCCTTTCATCATTGCCTGCACTGAAAGGATAAAGGAGAACACTACTAGTGCTCCTGATCCCGTAACCAGTCTTCCCAAGGCCGTCAAGTCTCTCTTGATTGCCCTCAGACTTCCTGTTGCAGCTTCATTGCTCCCTACCTGAAAAATCAATAATGGATAATAATCTGAGGGCTGTAACACGGTAGGAAGCTTTCTCTTCGTATCTTTACCCTGGGCCCCAGGGAGGCAGCAAACTTTGCTAAGGTGTGAGTCCGGTCTGCATATTGGGCCTTCTGCTCCCATCAGAAGAGAGTCTCTTATGACAAAGACCCGTCTTTTTTCCTTTATGGAAGCAGTTTTAATGCAGGGAGTAGGCCGACTTAACCTCAGTGACACCTCCAAGCTAGATGAAACATCATCCTCGTTTGGTTCCACTTCCAGAATCTCATACTTATTATGCAAGAGGACCTGGGAAGGTGGGGTAGTCACAGAGGAGAGGTACCTGCTGTGGTGGGCAGGAAATTGTCGCCATTGCCCCCATACCTCTTAAGCCACTGTGTTCAGCTGTGTGGAGAGAGGATGTGAGAGATGATCATTTCCGTGTCATGTGTCCTGTCTGCCTGTTGGGCCTGTACCAGGGAAGGTAGGCTGTGATACCAGCAGTCTCTCTCTCTCTTGGACTCCCTGGTACTCCTCAACCTACTCACCTCCTCTTGAAGCTCTGTCACTAAGCAGTGTTTCTGTCTGGTACTGGTGTAAAAGCAGGGCACACCTTGCAGCCTGACACCTGGGTGTCAGCATGTTCCCGTCGGACCTCTGTCTGGTAAGCTGTGTCAGTTGTCAGTTTAGTCTGATGGCTAGGAAAAAACAGTGTTCCTATCCCTACTTTGGCAAATAGTTCAGCACAATATGAAATAAAATGGTGAGAAGCTGAGAACAGTGCACCCCTGATCTCTCACATTGGATATACAGATGGACGTTTGTATATTACCAGCTGAAGAGATTAACCAGAATCACAACTTTCTAAAGCTTCAGGAAGATATCTGATCTGTTGAAGGAAATTTTCCCCTACCCTAATCTGCATAGAAATGTATTTATTTTTTTGTAAAACACACAAATAGAAATATAGATATATATTACTCATGTATATACACACATATTTTACTCCATCAACATTTTTTTCAGAACATAAAATTTCTGTGAATACTTCTATCAGATCAAAATGTTTAAACGCTTTTGGATTTGTTTTAATTAAAAGCAAAAAATGACCCAAAACCCATATATAACCGTCAATAAATAAAATAAAACAAAATAATGAACAGAGTTCCTTGAGGGAGTGGAATTAGGAACATGTTAATCCTGAATGAGCGAGAAATTTAATACTTGTGAAACATTTTTCATATTCATATTGTTCAGAAGGTATGTGTGTACTGGGTAAGTTTACATTGTTTGCAAAATAAAGGTTTAAAAAATTTCATATGCCACTGGAAAATTTTCAACCAGATGCATATTTCATGTATATGCTGGTATTAGCTTATATTCATACCTTCTTAATTCAAGGTTTCATTCTGTCTCTGTCATGTAAACTGGCCAAATTTGGCCTGTCCGTTGCTGACTACTTTTGAAGTGTTTCCTACCTTCTCTTTTTTCAAAATATGCGACTTTCTATATCTGCTAGAAAGACAATGTTTACTTTTTTAATTGTCCAAAATTTAAAAACTAATCCAGAATGCATTTCAAAATACTGCTTACTACAGCTTCAAAAATTCAAGTGCTCCCATAAAGACTGGTTGCGTAGTTTTTCATCTTCCAGTTAAACATAAATAGTTGCTTTTATATATTTTTCATATTTGATTGGTTTTATGGCTTGTGAATACACATAAGAAATATCTTTAAAAAAAAAAAACAAAAAGCTGCTTGATACCATATGTTATGAATTTAGCTGTAGTGTATGTGTTTAGCAGTGTATGATTCTGCTATAAAATTCAGCTTCTGTGAAGAATAGATGCACACAGACTGAAAACTATTAATAATTGGAATCAAAGTCAGTTGTCTATTTTCTTTATGTTATCTTTACAGTTCTGGATCTGTTGTTCTTAACAGCTGTTTTAAACAAAAGGTTGATATTTTCTTTTCCCAGCCATTTTGCTGGAAATTCATGGAACACAATTATACATATTTCCCTTTAGATCTGAGATACATCAATTAGATCTTTTTTTTCTTTAATTGAATAGTTTTGCTGCCAAAAGAGTAGCTTTTTATGAAGTGTCCCACAGTAAAATTGGATTATTTTTCTTTTTAAACCTTCCAAATCCTTCTCTATTCCTGCTTATTGTTAGCACTTTCCTATAGGTTTCTAATATTAATTATAAATTGCAGTTGGCACTGAGCCCTTTTAAAAATTGTACGTGTTATAAGTGCATAATGAAATGCAGCTTGCTCAAAGTCTAGTGATTTAAGGTGATAATTTCCTAAAAGTAATTCATAATATATAAAGTAATGACAAAGGCTAGGATGAGATATTCCTCTGCTTTTCTGGTCTCATAACCTAGCCAGAACAGGACTGTTCATTTAAATTCCCAAGTACTTCTAAGTGTTTTACATATTTAAATATGAAAATGCGTAATGACTGTTCCAATTTTTAATATATTTCATAGGTAAAATAACTAAGAAATTAATTTGTTTGTGAATTTTGTGTTAAAAGAAAAAAAAAGTCATTGAAGTACTACGTTTCTTAGGGAAAAAAAGTGCAGTTATGACAATGAGTATACTTTGCCAGAAAGTACCATAAGAAAAAATCTAATTTAATATCCAATAACATCATCCAGTTTCTTCGTCAGGCCTATAACAATTGTTCCAAGTGAAGCATTTTAAAAAAATATATTAAGTTTCAAATTAAAGGCTTCAATATGCATTTTAATACAGTTAAATGCAGATCATATTTAGGAACAAAAAATGTACAAAGCACTTAGGAGATAAAAGTCTGTGCTGTCAAATGAAATGATCCTGAAAAGGATCTAGAGACCAAGCTGAATGCAAACTCTGGATGCTGCTATGAGTGGCTCATAATAAAGAATATTCCTTTTGTTAATGTTAGTAAAAAGGAATAACTCAATCTTTGGAAGACTGTGAAAGAGAATATCACATAGAAATGAGGATAAATTCCTTATATGCTTTAAGATACATCATTGCTAGAATCATTGTCTGGTTCAGCAGTCACATAAAAAAGTATCAAGGTTTAATCCTACCTATTGGATACTTTTAGAAGTGTGTTATCATAGAATTCTACTGGAAATGGACATGCAGCTCATTCCCTCTCAATGTATCCCTGTGATGTTTTTTTAAAAAGAATTTATGGCTTGTAAATTAGAGAGGATATTCTTACACTATTTTTGAGACATGGTTTAAATACCTAAATTAGGAATTTTAATCAACAAGAGCTCTACTTAGAAATGAGAACACCTTAGTCCCAAATATCTCTCTAGGCTCCCTTGATGACAAAACAGTTCCCATCCAAATTCAGAAAGTATTGCAAACTATATCTGTATTAGTAAATTAAGCAGTAGCCAAGCATTTTGCTGGAAATTTGACAAAGAACACAGAGAAGACATAAATTACGCCTGTGAATTCCCAGGCACTGGTATTTTACACAAGGTGAATTTTTTAAAAAAACAGAAATGTCACATTTTTATCCTATGTTAATGATCAGACTTTCAGGCAAACCCTGGGCAGAATTTGGAATTTAGTTCATTTCAAAAGAAGTTCCTAAATATTAATAACAACTATGGCTAATTATTAATATGAAGTAATTTAGAATAGTCCTCCAGCAGTATCATAACAGGCATCATATCTATGCACACTTATACCCTTTTGCCACTTTACACATGGCCAACATCATACTACAAAACCCCAGGTTTTGGAAGCTACACAAGTTGTGTTTGGTGTCTTGACACACAAAATGTGCATAAGTGTTTTTGATTAGTGTCTTCACAAAAGGATGTCTGTCATTGCCGTCTGAGAGAAATGGTGTGAGAAACAAAGTGTATCCAGCTCTACGTGGATCTTCCTCATTCCAAATCCCTAACTTAACCTATGACTTGGAAGTATGTGGAGGGAAGAAAGCAACCACATTTTGCAACACAGACAGAAGATAGAACTCAAAATGGCATGACTAAGACGGAAGGATACATATTATCCTTCCAGGGTGCTGCAGCACAACTGGAGATGTGTGTCAGCCTACACAGATCTTCAGATGCTATTGAACCCCTTGTTGCCCAGATCCTGAAGGTGGTATTCCTACACTTACCTCCCACTCTCTCTGCTGCTGCAGCAATAACCTTTCTCCAAGGTATGCTGGTCACTAGGTACTCCTCTCCTACCCCACACACTGCCATCTCTGCCATTCCTTGTCATATTCACCAGAATTTGGCACACTAACTGGTTCAGAGCTCCTTTCCAATAAAGCCTCTTTTCCTTACAGGAGTGAGCAACTCACCCAGGACCACAGTTCTCCACCCTTTTTCTTGGCCTTTGTCAGAGAAATTGTAAAAGTTGTTGGCTAGTGGGGTAGAGGACCTATATATGTTTGTATACCCTAGGAATATTTCTACTACAGAGGTGGTGGTGGTTAGCAGGGAAGGAGGTCTTTTGGGAAGAATGGATTTGACTAGGAGGAATGGCAAACAAAGCGTTAAACAAGACATTAGGCATTTTATAACATTTCCTATCTGTTTAAATTGCAGACATGAAAAAAGGAGACGGCAGAGAAACAGGAGAAGGAGGAGAGACCTGGAAGCATCTTGGGAGTTTCAAATGAGAGACCTGTTACTAAGACCTGTTACTAAAAAGAGATGAAAGGCTACAATCCATGCCTAGAAAAAGGCTGTCAAGAGTGAACATCTTAAGAGTACGCAGACTGAATATGAGGTAGCTGGGGAATTGGAAAAGACTGTGTATCTGAGAAGTTTAGAGGGAGAGAAGCTGGTTTGGGGTTTTGTTTGTTTGTGGCATTTTTTAAAATCATTACTGGAATTCTGAAAAGCCTTTTTAGGTTTCTGTTACTATATCCATAGGGACTGGGCTGCGACAAACCCCAAGCCAGATAAGAACAGACATCCCTATGTCTGCATCCTCATAGCTTCAAGGACAGCCTGGCAAAAAGGAATGCAAGAACCAATTCTGCCATGATGCATTACTTTGAAAATGCTCAGCAGTGTCCTTGCACAAGTAATTGATGGCACTGCAGGAAATCACACATGAAGACTGACTCTTGAGAAGGGGTCACATGACTACTGACACACAACTGAATCCAATTTTCAGTGAGATCCTGAAGGGACCAACAGAAGTGGGTATGATGCTTCTGGTTGTGGCCAAAGTCAAGATTGTAACTGGGAAGTGGCACCTTTCACAAAACAGTAACCCCCTGCAAACTGAAACCCGTGGTTAGGAAGAGGATACTCTTCTGAATTGCTCATGAAGGACCAACATGCTCAAAGAATATGGTTAGTTGTTGTCCTGTGTCATGGTGGTTTACATAAAGGAATGACAGCTGCCACTGTTGATCCATTCACAGAAGACTCCGAAAGAAGAATTTAAATTACAGCAAATGTTCCTACTCAGTTAGAGGGGGCTGCAATAGGCAAAAAGGACTAGAAGTCTAATAAATATTGCTGACACTAATCATGGGGCAATGATCTTGCTATCACTTCTCTGTCTGCTACCATTGTCCTCCCATCATGGACTTGAAGACCGCAAACCAGTTACCCATTGATTACTGACAGTCAGAGACAGCAAAGCTCCATTTACAGTGCAACGTCTTCGCTTCAGAAATTTACAGTTTCCATCATGGTGTCGAACATCAACCTGGTAGCCTCAAGTTGGGGAAATGGAAAGAACCTCACATTGCCTGAGAAACTTCACAGCATGGACATGAGAAGAAACAGCAGGAACACCAGAAGCCTGATCATCATAAGAAGCAGTGTGGGAGGGCAAATGAGATAGGCATGGTGGCTGGAAAGTGGCCAGTATCACACTCTGAAGTTATGTGGAGCTGAACCCCTTTATAAGGCAGCTGCAGCCATGATGACATGCCCTGCATAGGGCTGATGAGAGAGGAACACCTGCTCTACCACCTCTTACCTGGTCTAGGTGACCCTGCTCTGGCAGGGGGGTTGGACTAGATGATCTCCAGAGGTCCCTTCCAACCCCCACCATTCTGTGATTCTGTGAAAGGTGTTTCAGTGTTTTTTGTTTCTCACCATCCAAATCTATTGTAATTGGCAATAAATTTACTTACTGGTGTTGCCTCCACGTTCATCTGCTTATCATTGTCCCATCCCTGGAAGCATTCCAGACCAGGCTGGATGGGGCTTTGAGCAACCTGGTCCAGTGGGAAGTGCCCCTGCCCATGGCAGGGGGGTTGGACTAGCTGATCTCCAGAGGTCCCTTCCAACCCCTACCATTCTGTGATTCTGTGTGAACATTGTCTGTCTGCAGTGCCTAAGGTACATAGTCGAGAGGACAAAAAGGCTTGTAGGGTGTTTTCTGTGACAAGGCCAGGGCAACAGCTTGCAGCTGGGACACTCTCTGGGAAACAGCAAGTATAGTAGCACAGACTAGGTAGACTTCAGTAGCCCTCAACGTCAAAAAATTATCCCACGTGCAATTACATTACTGTTGTAGATGTGACATATCGTCCCTCATTCTTGTAAGAGGTTTTATTAAGGAAATCAAATACTTCCTTAGATTAAATTAATGAAGATTTAACTAGGTGATAACAAGATCCTTTCTGACATAATGTTTAATTTTTCCCATTTTATACGCTGGCATATATAGACAATTTTTAATCAAAAATGCAAACACAAATTTTGCAGCCATAACTGACTGAAGACTTTTTCCAGCTTCCAATACCTATTTATCACTGTGCATTGCAAATGACATTATACACACTTAGTTCAGTACTTGACCTAGTCTAGCCAAATTTGAATATGTTTTCCCCTTAATGTTTTGCAATGCATGAATACAGGTTGACTTGAATTTCAATCCATAATTTTGGAACTTGTTCATGCTGCTAAGAAACATGCAAATAAATGCCAGTTTCTTGCTGAAATACTTTATCAGCAGCAATAAATAAAGTAATGCTTCAAGCTTTATTTGAAGTTACCATTTGAATGCATATGATATACGTTCACTTTCTTTTTTTCCAAATTTATAGTGGCATAGGTATCAAATATAAAGCTGTCTTCAGGGTTTGAAATCCAGCACCTATTTAAGTTAATGGGAAAGTCTCTCTTGACTTTATTAATATCTAATTAGGCAAAAAATAAATTGTTGAGGTCAAGTTCTCCATTGTATGCCTATGTAAATTAAAGTGACTTACCTTTTCCACAACAGAATTAAGAACAAGCAACATTATTTGCATGGAAAGAGAACGAAGATCATACATTGCTTGCCATGCTACTATACATACAGAAGTCCATCTCAGCATCAGAGTAACAGGCAGCTACAAAAACCCGTGTGCCTATATATGGATATGGTTATATATATACATACAGCATTTAAACGCATCCAAGAAGTTGGTTTAATTCAGAGCTTTTTGTGAAACAATTTTAAACTGTAACCCTAATCACTTTTCAGCTCATTTGATAGAAAGGCCCCAAACCCTCAGTTTTATTTGAAACCTATTCATAAGGGAGAAAAGACATTGATATGAATACAGTAAGAAAATGGGATTAGTTATGGGGTTTTGTGTGTTTTGTTTGGTTGTTTTTTCTTTTAACAAAGTTAAAAAAAAAAAACTGTCTTAAAAATTGTTATTTTGCTTTAATAATAACAGTTCTTTGTAGGTTGTTCCTTAGCCTATGACATGGTTCTCCTTGTCATTATAGAGGTATTTTTCATTTGCTAAAGCCAACCAACTAAGGAAGTGTTCCTACAGGAAATTCCTTTCAGCCTAAGGACCAACAAGTGTTCAAGAATAGGTAAGCTTGAAAAGCACAGGTCATTACTTTAAATTAAATAATTTTTTAATGCTTGAAAACTAACTCTCACAGATCAGCTTGACAGTTGTGTCTCCTGGACTCCTTCTTCCAGCCACTGAAAGAAAATAGAGTACTTGAATCCAGAGAAATAAACACTGAGGTCCCTTAGATTTAGTTGTATGTTTAGATGTTCTTATTCTGCTTGTAACACTGAAGTGTATAATAATTTATACCCTCTCGGGACTGAAAAAGAGGGGAACTTCTGATCCTGATTCATAAATGTACTACATAACCATGTTTCTTTCCTCTACTATTTGGGGGTCTTGTTTAAATTTCCTGTTCTGTTTAATTTCTGCTTCTATTTTTCCCATGTTGGGAAAAATAACTTCTTTTATACAACATGTCTTTATGTTCCTCCATAATTTTAAAATCTGCTCTGGCATGAGGGAAATAGTTCAATACATGATGATGAATTTGTCATTAGTTTTGCTGAACAGTTTTCTCTCTTTAATGTAAAGTAGGAGATTATCTCTGTCTTGAAAAAGTCAACAATAAATAAAGAACTCATTGTCTAATTGCTGGATGTAGTACAGGAGTCAAAGACTAAATTATCCTGAAACTCTTATTAAGTAATTGGGTAAGACCTTTTCACTTAGTCAATTTTCTTTCAGCTTAGTTTTTCTTTCCAATTGGAATTAACTATTATAGTTAAAACTGCTTAGGTTTATTCTGGTGTTCTTAGCTTTAGAAGCTGTTCATTTGCTTTTTTGTGTTTGGTTTTGCTTCAAATTAAACCCTTATGATAAGAAATCAAATGAAACCTGTATAAAGTTTAATCAATATAAAAGCTATGTGATAAATTATTTTCAAACATTACAGAAAAATTACATTAATATGTTTTCTTTCTTTTTATAATCCTTACAGATACAAGCCTAATTTGGATTAATTCCATTTTAAATGAACAAAAGGTCATTTTAAATGAACAAAAGGAGGAATCCTGTTAATTTTAATAGATGTTTGACCACTTATCCACATATGTGTTAGAATATAGACATTTTCAAACAATACAAGATTACTTTGTTTGTTTTCCAGTGTTCCTTTCTTCAAAGTTGGAACTGATTTGTCTTTAAATAAATTGAGATTATGGACTGGTAACACTGTACACATTGCAAAAGCTTAGGCTTTATAGCACAACTTAAATCATGATTTTGAATTTTTCATTGGCCATTTAAGAGCAGCATATACAACAAACTGTTCTTGCTAAACTGCTCAGTCTTAATTAGTTTGGCCTCCAAAATGGAGATTCTTAACAATGCCAAAGAAAAGCCCTGACTGGATATAACAAAGGATTAAAGAACAAAGATTTGAGGATTATTGTGTGTAAGAGATGGCATGTATGAATACCAAATTTGAATGACATCTACAGAAATTTTGAGAAAGATTTTGAGAAATAAACTTTAAAAAATATTAGAAAACAGTAGGCATTTTAGCATTTGTAAAGTACAGTTTCTTATCTTTTAGTGTTGTAGTAGCAAATATTGCAATAGAGTAAATGAGCCATCCCTCTTAGCTACCTACCAAGTAGTAAGACTTTTTGAGCTCAGCAGAGTGATGAACACAGACATTAAGTTTGACATTAAGAATTTCTGTTGTCTAATGTATTTCACATTGTTAATGAAGCCAAGATAGAGGAAATAAGTTTTCATATTTTTCTGGATTCTATCTTCTAGAATGGTACAATCACAGAATAATGGGCCTAAAGGGACTAAAGAGGCCTAAATAATGAGCCTAAAGAGACCTTCCAGTGTTTACCTAGTCCAGTCACCAGTCAAATCGTGAAAATCTTGAAGAACACAGATCTGATAATCTCTCTGGAAAATTCATTCCAGACATCATCATGGTGACCAAGTTTTTACTTATATTTAGTTGAAATTTCTAGTAAAAGTCTGAATTAATCTTCTATCTTCTGTTTAGGCAACCTGAAGACAGCAGTTACGTCCTCCTCACTCCTCGTCTTCACTTGAGAATGAACAAACTCAACTATTTTAACCTCTCCACATATACCATGTGCTCCAGCCCTCTGACAATCTTGATGATCCTCCAAATGATTTGTTCCAGTATACCCTGCCTTTCTTGTAATGAGAAGCCGAAAAATGCACACAGTGCTGTGTTGCCACCCTATTTATAGAATCATAGAGTTGTCTAGGTTGGAAGGGACCTTTCAGATCATCGATTCCAACCATCAACCTAACACTGACAAAAAGCATCACTAAAACATGTCCCTAAGCCCCACGTCTACTTGTCTTTTAAATACCTCCAGGGATGACGATCCCAACACTTCCCTGGGCAGCCTGTTCCAATGATTGATGACCCTTTCAGTGAAGACATTTTTCCTAATATCCAGTCTAAACCTTCCCTGGCGCAACTTGAGGCCATTTTCTCTTGTCCTATTGCTTGTTACTTGGGAGAAGAGGCCGACCCCTACCTCCTCTCAGGTAGTTGTAGAGAGCAATAAGGTCTCCCCTCAGCCTCCTTTTCTCCAGACTAAACAACCACAGTTCCCTCAGCGGCCCCTCATAAGACTTGTTTTCCAGATTCCTCACCAGCTTTGTTGCCATTCTCTGAACTCAGTCCAGAATCTCAATGTCTTTCCTGTAGTGAAGGGCCGAAAACTAGACACAGTATTCGAAGCAGGGCCTTACTGGTGCCAAGTACAGGGGGAGTATATTTGTACTGTTTGTGCTGTTACATGAGCTTAGTCCACCCCAATTGCAAGACTTAACTTTGCGTTGTTCAGCTTCATGTGATTTTCATCAGATCATTTCTCCAAACTCTCGAACACCCTCTGAACAGAAGTCCTCCACCTCTATTTGGCATAGTTCACAGACTTGCTGAGTGGGCGCTCTGTCCCATCAGTTATATCAATAAAGATATTGAAAAATACTTCCTTCTGTATTAATACCTGAAGGACACCTCTTGTCACAAACTGCCAGTTGGGCTTCGTGCCAATTATCTAATCCTTTAAACCTGATGGTCCAGTCACTTTTCCACCCACCTTATTGTCCACTTATCCAATATCTCCAATTAGGCTATAAAAATATTGTGGGAGACCTCGTTGGTGATCTGGCTAAAGTCAAGATATATAACATCTGCTGCTCTGTCCCTGTCCACAAAACTAGTCATCAACAGGCAACTGGATTGACCAGACACAATTTGCCTTTGAGAAATACAGATGGGTGTTCTCAGTCACCTTCTTGTCCTTCCTGTGCTTGGAGATACACTGAAAAAAAAATGTAGCCAGTTGGGAGATGGTAAATAGTAGCAATTATGAGCAAAGATACACATTTCTTTTACACTAATGGTGACATAACAATTTAAAAATAATAATTTTCACCTTTTTGCGGTAGAGAAGCAAATGATTTATCATATATTTAACATTCAGCATGCAGAATTCATGATGGGTGTTGATGCTCAGAAAGTCAAATAATCCAATCAGAACTACATTCTCAATGTGCAATTAAATACTACTTATTTAATCATTCTTAATTAGGATTTGGTCAGAAGTCCTCATCTATTTTTGACGATACAAAATTGAGAAATTGTAATAAAGACAGCCTTTTTAATACCTGTCTAGAAAGTGAAACACTATTTTTTTCCCATACCTTAAAGAAGTATAAATCATTTTAGTGGGTTGTGTTGGTTTTTGTTTTTTTTTTTTTTAAAAACTATGCCTTGCCAGTCTTTGATGAATAATCTCTCCAATATATAATTTTTAATGGAAACATGCCACATATTAATCAGTATCTGTATGTGTCCATTTATTTTATCCTATGATAGAAGACATAGGTACTGTCAATGGAGCATGGACAACCTTTGGATAAGATCCAAGAGGCAGAGATGGATTGCAACATCACAAGCTTCTTCATAAAAATAGGAAAGGAAATAAAAACATATGATAATATTTCGGCTGCAAAGATTTTGCAGGCATCATAGAATCAACTGTGCATCTTATACATATCATTAAGCATTGGCTATTACATTAATCAGACTTTTTCTCAAACAATTAAAATATATTTTGAGTGTATTACTCAAACTTATTATACCAAACATAGCCTTCCTAAAACATGTAAACAAGTATGCTCTATATTATTAGGAAATAAATTCCATCTAGAATAGTAGTCTTGTGTGGTGTGCTGTCCAAAGCTATATTGTTTTACACTGAATCCTTTCAAATTATGAACCAAACAGAGCCTGACCCAGCCACCTCATAGAATGCTTTGAAAGAAAAAACTGCAGTATGCTAGGGGTTGCTTTGCAGGTGCTGCTTTTCCTCCTGGATTTCATTATCTTTATTTGAGGATTTAAAAATCAGCAGCCTAAAGCTACTTGAAAGAATATTTAAAACATCACTCAACGTATATGCAGGAAACTGTTATTCTCTGCTAGCTGCTACAGAACAGGCTGAAGACTCTGGACTGTCCTACTTCCAGCACACTGAACATCTGTCTTCTGAGGGTAACCCACGCCCCCTTCAGCCCTTCCTCCCATATCTGCTGAGTCTCGAGTCTTGACGTGGGAGCATCATCAACTTTACCTGACATTTTCTAAGAGAATATTTCTGTTTACTGAGTATGATGGAATCACAGTTCACTTATTTGCTTTAGGTAAATGTTAAGCATAGGATTTACTATGTTAGCATTATAATGATACACATTCTGTAACCTGTTTTGGCCTTTCTTCTTATACATAGTCACATGGTAGGAAACTTGGCCTCCAGGAAAAGTGTTTTCTTCATTATTTCACGAGAGCAGGCCTTCTCCCCTAGGGCTTTTGTCTTAATGGATTTATTTTGCATTATTATGCTCTGAATTATTTATAATGTCTCCTAATAATTGTCAAAATAATTGCCTTCAAAGTAATTTTCAGACATAGTGACTATACTATTAAATTTGAGATACTGATGCAAATGGATGGTCTAAATGTAACCTGAAGTGTACATTTACCTAATTACTAGAGAGCTAACACCAGGACTTTGCCCTTGTGGCAGTCAGTTCCTGAGCATGGTACTGTTCGTTTTTGTTGTGGAATGCTCTGGGGAAGTGTCAGATCAGCTGCATTTGTTACATCTGTTTTTACAAATGCCAACTTTTGGTGACCAAAATGAGAAAAAATATTGGAAGTTTGTTGTGTCCTTGCATCAGCAGTAACTAATAACTGTCAAAACAGCTACATGTTTGTAAGTGTGAGAGGAAGGAATAAATTGAAGAAATAATTGTTAAATTATAAAGACACATATTACAGAAGATTTTTTGCAGAATAAATCTTTCTTTTTAAACAACTTCTTCTTTATTTACTTTCCTATTTAGAATTTTTTTAAAACACATTTTAATGAGAAGAATTAATGGTACCAACTAAAAAAGACTGCTAGGAGATAGTTTGGGTTTTTTTGTCAGGAAAAAGAGATATTTTAAGAATTTTCTGTCTATTAAAGAAAACTAAATCTGCTAATCTCTCCTGTATCCTGCTTTATCACCTCATCTATCATGTGTGTTCTCCTCTTCTACTCACAACTTATTTCTATTCTTGAAACTGAATCTTCTCTTCCCAAGGAAAAGTTGAGATCATGATCTACCACTTCCTTGATTTTTCTCCAATAATCAGAAAGGCCTGTATTGATTTCTTCCTGCTGCTTTTACCCACAGCTACAAGAAAGCAAAGAAAAGCTTTTGGGAATACACTATTAGTTGCAGCAAGCCAGGCAGGATAAAGCAGTCATGTAAGAATCAGTTAAAGATGGCACTGTCTAGGAAAGGCTTTTTTCAGACAAACAATTTCTATTGGAGAGATAGAAAAGAAGACTAGTGTAGTCTATTGACAAGGGATTTTTTTTTCTGAAAATAAGAAAATCTGGGGGAAGTGTAAAAACAGAATCAAGAAGATGAAAGGGTGAATGACAGTTCACTAAATCTCAGTTCACTAAAAGGAAACTCCTCTGTGAATTACCCTAAACCATCAAAGATGTTAGATGCTAAAGGTATCTATCAATACTGCCAGGTTAAAGATAGGTAAGACAAGGAAAAAAAATCATTCCATTGTGAGAAGTGTGGGATTTTTATCCGCACCATGCATTCTGCAAAAGAAGATATTTCCGTTTTGGTAGTTTACATTTACCTTACTGCAATACAGTGGATATTATGAAAACACCTGTTATTTTGGATATCCCTACTGACATTATTACTTGTCTGCTTAAAAATAAATAAATAAATAACACCCTTTCCAAATGCTACCGTGACCAAACTTTAAAACATACAAAGTAAGGGTAGTAAAAAGAGAAACAGTCATCCTTCTTCTCATAAGACAGGAAATGAGAAATTATCTTTGAAGATGACTCAGGACTCTGTGCTATAGTCTTCAACTGTAGCGCGAAGTTGTCCTGGTTTGAGGTAAAAGAGAATGAATTTTCTGATTTGTAATTTTACTTTTTATCTGGGCCTCTTCTAACTGTCTAAAGTCTGAAATTAACAGCACAGTTCAGAAACTGTTCACTCACAGAGTGGTAAGACGTGATTATACCAAGGAATGGTACGCAGAGAGGCTCTTGCTTATACTTATTGCTATAACAACCAAGGTCAGCTAACTTCACTATTTGCCCCGTTAGAGGGTTGGAAGCGGAGAAGCGTAGAGGGGTCCCACCTGCAGGGAGTAGCGGACAGGACAGGTGACCCAAAACTGACCAACAGGGTATTCCATTCCATCTGTATCACGCTCAGTATAAAAGCTGAGGGATCAAAGGGGCAAGGCTGCTCTGGCTTGTTTTTCTTTCTTCAATGGCCAATGTCTGAGGAGGACCCTGTCAGTTCGTCTACCTTTGATCCCTATCCAAGCACTCCTGACTCTAGTTTCGGAAGTCAGCTCCTGTCTGTCACTGGCTCCAGTCTGGGACTTTCCCTGTGTCTGCTGGTGATGCAATCTTCATCCTGGGAGCTGGATACGGTTTTGTATATATTGTATACTTTTTTTATTTATTTATTGTATTATTATTTCTTAGTAGTTTATTTCTTTTTATAAACTTGTAAATCTCCTTATCTCTTCCTCTCCTCTCTGAGGAGGTGGGGGGAGGGCCATCTGTCGTTCTGATTGGCCAATCCGTCCAAAACTACGTCGGAAGTAAAGTTCACTGAGTATTTTAAGTGGTAATAGACAATCTTCTAAAGTAACTCAGCACTTGTATAATTTCACCAGGTTATATATTGTCTCCTTTTGAAACTGTTAGAAGAAAATCCAGTACAAAATGTTGAATATTTTTTAGGTTGGTGTCTATTGCTCCAGAATGTTAAAGACTTAATTTATCTTAAGTAAGTCTAAGCTTCAGAAAGAAATTAATAAAAGTATTAAAGAGAAAGCAGAGTGAATTAATTAATTGTGTGAATTAAAATACATTTATTTTTAAAGAAAACATACTGTAAGTGGTATAGTGGAAAAGCAATGGGAATACAATTATGTTGATTTGTTAAGGATTTTTAAGAACATCTCAAAGACTGGCTCAGATTTCACTAAGTTTTCCATGTTGCAAATAAGAAAAAAGATAAAAGGTACTGAAAAGAAGAGAAGATCTAAGATTATCCTCTGGCTGTCTGCTTTACTACTTAGATGAAAAGTGCTATTTTTGTATTCAGGATCTAATGCTGAGTTGAGGTGAAACTTGGTTTCTTCAAAAGAAAAAACAAAATAAAACAGAACACAACGAATACTTCTCAAACATGCAATTTGGTAGTTTAAATACAACTGTATACATAGGGAATGTTTTTTTAGCACCTCTTTGTTACCTGAAAGGAAAGAGACAACCTTGCTAAAAGACCTCTTGTTTTTCTTCAGAGTTTAATCCAAAATGTACCAGAACTACAACAACAATCTCATGGTTTAGAACAGTTAAAGGAAGAAATCAGTAGACTGCTCCACTAACACCAGGACATAAAATATAAAAGGAGGAAAATTAAGCATATAACATAAAAGAATCCACCTAAACATATCATATACTCATGTAATTTTATTTTTCTTTTAGTTACCTGAATAGTCTAATATACCTTTAGTGAGTTTTTCCAGGGAAGAATGGAGACAGACAGAACTTCACAGCCTAGAAGGAACAACAGCAAAATTTGAACTAATTGGAAAAAGAGGTAGATACTTGTACTTCTCAGAGAAAATTCACATTTTGTCATGCTCTTTTGAAAAAATAGTTTAGGGACAGTTCTCAGTACAGCAGTTTAAAATTTAGTAACACAGAGGGAATTTAAAACAGAGTAGAGCATCAAAGAAAAAAAAAACAAAAACATACAGAAAGGATTTCAGTACATGTCTAAAATAGCTTCTCTGCAGAGAGAATCACAAATGCCACGTAGAACTGTAAGGAATTGTTCCTAATGAATTAGGTCCCAATGCAAGGAGCAGGGGACACTGAGTTAAATAGTCAGGCTGTAACTCAAAACTAACAGCAAGAACATTTTTCCCCAGGCACCACATAGGTAAACTGGGGAGATTATTATACTAGGATGTGAAAGCATAAATATCTTCCAAAAGGAAAACAAAAATTTATTAAAGACTGTTCCATAAGTTTATCTAAAACTTTTTGATCATCTTTGCCCTTTTCTATATGCTTTCTATTAAAAGCAGAAAATATGGAGGTCTACTATTGTTATTTTGATTTTTTGAGATGTATGTTGATGATAGAGCCTTGCCACTGAGTCTTGCCAGAAATTGGAATGATTTTCAAAGAAAAAAAAAGAAAAGTAATACATACTGGCTCATTTTCCTAAGCATCCACTACAGTACGTACCCAGAAACAGGATAATGAGTTAGCTTGTTCTTTACATTCATGTAGTATAGCTTGCCATATGTTTTTTTTTTCCATTTATATTTTAACATAACATCATTATTATAATAAACAATTAATGAAATTGTTTCCATTTATGTTTTAACCAGTTATCTGTCCTGATTGGAGGTAAAACAGAACCAAGTTTCTGTTCAGTAATTTTACTTTGCAACTAAGCCTCTTCTAACTAACTGAACTCTCTGAAATCAACAGCATATTGTGCAGAAACTGTTTGCTCTCAGACTGATAAGACCTATGTTTATAGTTCATGCCAAGGAATGGTATGCAGAGAGGCTCTTGTTTGTACTTATTGCTATAACAACCAAGGTCAGCTAACTCTGCTATATGCCCTTTGGAGGGTTAGAAGTGGAAGAGGGTAGAGGGGTCCCACCTGTGGGGAGTAGCGGACAGGACAGGTGACCCAAAACTGACCAAAAGGGTATTCCATCCCATCTGCATCATGCTCAGTATAAAAGCTGAGGGATCAAGGGGGCTGGCCTCTTTCTTTCTTTGGCCAGCATCCAAGGAGGACCCTGTCTGTTGATCCGCCTTTGATCCCGATCAGTGTATTCCTGAATCCAGATCCATAATCCAGTTCCCATCCATCACCAAGTCCAGTCTGGGACTTTCCCAGTGTCTGCCTGATCCTGGGAGCTCAATGTGATTTTGTATATATTATATATATTTTCATTATTTTCTTTTTATTACTTTATTATTAATATTTCATTAAAGTAGTTTAGTTTCTTCTAAACTCATAAGTCTCTTTCTGTCTCTCCCTCCTCTCCTTGGAAAGAGAGGCAGAGGAGAGCATCTGTTGCTCATTTCAGTGGCCAGTCCAGCCCAAACCACAACAGATATTTTAAACTTCTGATCTGGGGGATGTAATACTTTGTTATTATAACTTCTGAAAAAGTACTTTGATTGAACAGGGCCTGCAGCAGCAGACCAGACTCTTGCTTGGGTTAAATAAAGCATAATTCTCCTGCTTTCCAAAGAAATATGCCAATATAAACCAAGGCATACATCGCCTCGTGGAGAAGCAAGACTCCTGATAGCTTTGGGCATCCTAAAATCATGATTCAAGAGAAGAAAACTGACACTTTTTCAAATTCTTAACTGCCAGGGAGACACAAAAGCAGGGCTGCTGATGAAGCCAGAGGCGAAATATGGCTTCTGAGCAGGGAATTTTTGGGCAGGGGGGTGTCCCACATGGGGCTGCTCAGTGCTGGTCTGACAGTGCCCTCACAGCCTTGACATTAAATATCTACAATTCCCACTATTTCGTGTGAGATCAAGACCTGCTACCATGCTGAATGAGCAGTTCTAAACCTGTAGTAGCTTGGAAAATTTTTATACAAATTGCTTGAACCTAATTTTTCAGGTCATTCAGTTGTAGTTAGAAAGAGTATATATCCAATAACACATTCTGTATTATGTAGCACATTGGATCCTTTGGGATCTCTACCTGGAGGCAGAGGGAGGGCTGCTTTGTGACAGGATAAGAGGCACCAGGTGGTGGGACTCCCCCTCCCCACCACAGGGGACAAGATGTCACAGCCTAGAATGGGGACTTCTCATTTTAAAACCCCACAGTGCTAAATTTCTTCTGAGAAGTTTGTGAAGTCGTTTTGACTCTCCTGTCTCAGAAGCAGCAATCATCATTTTGGCAAATTTCTTCAGTGTATGGCTTCCTGGAGCTAAATGAATTAGCACCATCCGCAGAGCTCTCCTACATTGCTGCTGGTCCCCTGAAACACACCATGCACACCCTGCCAGGCTTCTCTCCATGGTAAAAATGAAACTAGTTCAGAAACCCATTCAACCGCTTACTTTATTTCATTATATTTTAATTAATTCTTTTGAAAACTCCTATGAGAAAAGTCTCTGAACATTTTCAGTGTTGAGTTTAAAGCTAAAATTAAGGCAATGAATCAGGCTGTGGGAAGCTAGAAGCTAATATTCTAAAAGTATGTGCCACACAGCACAACAGATTGGAAGCTGTGCACATTTATTTTGAACATTGACATATAGTACATGTTTTTTCCCCCCAGATTATCGCTTGTTTCTGTTTAGGATAAGAATATTGCCCCATTTTCTACTACAAGCAGAACACGCCCCTACCCTTCAATGTTACTATACTAAAGTTTACCAAAATCTGTCACCAGTATTAAAAAAAAAAAAAACAAAAAACAAACAGCAAGCACTTATGTTTAGGATTGAATTTTTTTTTTTTTATATATATATATAATGAATGTATTTTGTTAATGATAAGAACATAATTTCCTCTGTCCTTTTGCCATGCAATATACAAAACTACCATAGGAATAAAGTGTCAGTGTGACCATATATTTCTCCAATTTGATCACTTCCTACTAGTTTCCGACAGATACATTATGGTTATTCACCTGTTATCATGTGTGTTATTTTAGCATTTCAGTGATCTGAATCACCATAAATTTGAATCACCTTAGGCACCTGTAACCAAACATGTGATTTGTTTCACATATTTTAGTGGACATGTCTGGGGGAAGTTTTTTCCTGTTCTCATGCCAGTATTCCAACATACACCAACAGTAAGGCCAGGGACTGCAGTACAATAAGTAGCTTCAGTAGCCCTGATATCAAAGTCAATAAGAATAGTCAACTTTTAGTGAAGGCTGGGTTGGGTCCTAAACTGAAATGCAAAATATACATAAAGCCACACTACTCAAAATGACTGTGACTGCAATCCAATGGACAGCTCTCTGACAATGTTTAACCTGATGTCTTTGTGGAAATTTAGCACTCAGCTTGCTTGACAGAAAAGGGCAACCTAAACCATAGTTTAATTTTCAGCACAAAGTCAAAATCTGGCTTGCTACACATTTCCAAAATATTCTCCTATGTGTGTTTTTGACACTAATTGTATTGGTTTTTTTTCTTTGTTATTTCAAAGTTGGAGAAGGAGTGGGTTTTTGTAAAAGAACAAGCCTCGTGTCTCAGAATTGTCTCACTAAAGCCATTTGAGCCTCTTATGCGTGCCCCAGATGGAGAGGCAAAGGCTCCTAGACTGAGAAAAAGCATCAAAAGTAAATAAATAATTGGGTACAGGTCTGTACTAATAAGAGGAGGATAATATAACATATCCTGTAGAATAAACTAAGTGTTAAGAAACTTAAAACATATTAGTTAATTAGAAAGAGGAATAAAAACACTAAGTTCAGATAGAAAAACAAGTTCACTGTTGTGGAAGACTAATAAGAGCAAAGTAAGAAAAACACACACACTTTTGTGATTGATGTTATGTTGTTTTAACAGTTTTCCTCTATATTTATGTTCTGACAGGTAAGTATTTTGTTTTGAAGAGGATCTCAGAAGTCACCACAATTTTAACATCTCAGATACTGCAAATGGGAACTCTATAAAGGCAGCCAAACAGCTTTGGATATGAAGATGTGAAGAGAGTACTATTGCCACTTGCAGACATAGCTGAAAAAGAGGGATGAATTGTGGAATATCATCCAGAGACCCAGAGGCACACACAGGGGCTGACATTAGGAAAGTAATTAACATGGGGAAAGGATCTACGGCTGCTAAAAAGCTCAACTTCAAGCTTAAAATTGTCTCAAGACCTTTGTGTGCATTTTTTTTAAAGAGGGTATACTGTGTTTCCTTTATTTTTCAAATAGAGAATCAGAGATTATTA
Organism: Rissa tridactyla; assembly: GCF_028500815.1. Lineage (NCBI taxonomy): Eukaryota > Metazoa > Chordata > Aves > Charadriiformes > Laridae > Rissa > Rissa tridactyla. The sequence goes on from NC_071466.1 coordinate 109,456,996, forward strand.
TACTTGTTTCACTTTTCCACGGTGCTATAGTGATTTCTCACTGTTTATTATTGTTGTTCATTGTTATTCACTTTAATATTTAAAGAGGAACTTAAAGTGTTTCAAGATTAAATTAATAAAAATAAGAACAACACCAAATTAAAAATAAATTATTTACAATTTCTTTAGAGTACTCATTTTAAAGATATAATTTAATGGCAGACAGAATAGCATTTTTGACCTTTTATAGATATATTAACTAGTTCCAAGAGACTGTCAATATCAGAGGCAGTGCTTGAGTAAACATCAATAACTGGGATATAGCTATTTACTCACCCTTACTTTTAAGGGGCGTTTGTTTTGTTTGGGTTTGGTTTTAATAATGATTGATGAGAAGGCAAAAGAAAGTAGCATTTGACAAATCTTGTTTATACAGGTTTACAATTCAAACTCCTCAGAACTGGAAAAATGCCAATCTAATAGAAAATGAACCTCATGCACATGCCTGGGAATTAAACACTGTGTTAGACTTCTTACTTACATGACAGTTTTGAGAAAGAATAGAAAGAGTAGACACCTCAGAAACTTGTTGAAGCTTCAGGAAATTTGCACTGCATTTGGCAGACTCCATGAATCAGCTGGAGAGATAATACCCAACATATTTCTTCTGGGAGGGGCCACGGGAGGATTGAAAAGGAGACCCTAAAGAACCAAAACAGTGCCACTAAGCTGATGCTTGTGTTCCAAATAGAAGAAAGTAGGACTAGAAAGTTCAAAGCATGCTTCATAACTTACCCACTTTCTGTTGACGTTTTACTCTGTTCACAACTGCCTGCTGGCAGCACGCTGACTTGCCAATCCTTATCAGTCACATGGAGGTCAGTGACCACTGGAGGCATATCCTGGCCTCCTTGCCAATCACCCTTGCAAAAATCAGACCAGATCAGAAGATGCCTTTCAGAAACAATGTAGACGCAGCACAAGTAGAAATTGGGAAATGTTTTTTATTGAAAGATGTCATTTAAAAGAGTAATCACATGAAATGTCATATTTGATAGACAGGCCTTCACTTTTTCACCTGCCAGAGCTTTGTCAGCAAAATAATTTCTGGAGATCTGTTCAGATAGCCAACACTGGTGCCAAAAATGTCTGGATCCCTAAGTAAATGATTACTCTAAAGAAACTTTAAATTAATAATTTATTTTTCATTTAATGTTGTTATTATTTTTATGATTTTATGCATTTTACCCTTTCAAAAACCATACAGCTATATCATTGTGGAAGATTCCAGAATTTCCAATTTCCTGATAAGGAAAGATAAATTTCATGGTAAGTCTGTTTCTCCTAACTTATCATGAAATCAGTGAAAGAAACTAATGAAATTATTTGCTTATTGTAAAATAGGTGAAAGGAGGAGGAGAAGGAGGAGGTGCTCCACATGCCAGAGCAGAGATTCCCCTGCAGAGACTAAGGAGGAGCAGGCATTACCTTGCAGTCCATGGAGAGGATGATGCTGGAGCAGATATCTACATTGCAGATCACGGAGGATGCTACACTGGAGCACGTGGATATTTCCCAGGGGAAGCTGTATCCTATGTGAAGGACACATGCTAGAGCAGGGGAAAAGTATGAAGAGGAAGGAATAGGAGAGAAAAACTGTTATGACCTGACCACAACCCTCCCACCATTCCACATCCTCCTTCACTGCTCAAGGGAAGAAGGTAAAGGAGTCAGGAATGAGGGACTGAAGTTAAGCCTGGGATGAAGGAGGGACTCCTGGTAGACAACAGGATGACCACGAGCTCAGCAATTGTTGAAAAGAAGGCCAATGGCATCCTGGGGTGCATCAAGAAGAGTGTGGCCAGAGGTCATCCTCCCCCTCTACTCTGCCCTGGTGAGGCTGTGTCTGGAGTACTGTGTCCAGTTCTGGGCTCCCCAGTTCAAGAAGGACAGGGAACTTCTGGAGAGGGTGCAGTAAAGGGCTACCAAGATGATTAGGGGACTAGAACATCTCTCTTATGAGGAAAGGCTGAGGGACTTGGGTCTCTTCAGTCTGGAAAAAAGAAGTCTGAGGGGGGATCTTATCAGTGCTTATAAATACTTCAAGGATGGGTGTCAGGAGGATGGGGCCAGGCTCTTTTCAGTGGTGCCCAGTGACAGGACAAGAGGTAATGGGCACAAACTTGAACATAGCTAAGTTCCATCTAAACATGAGGAGGAACTTCTTTACTTTGAGGGTGGCAGAGCACTGGAACAGGCTGCCCAGAGAGGTGGTGGAGTCTTCATCTCTGGAGACATCCAAAACCCACCTGGACACGTTCCTGTGCAACCTGCTCTAGGTGACCCTGTCTGGCAGGGGGCTTGGACTATATGATCTCCAGAGGTCCCTTCCAACCCCTATCATTCTGTGATTCTATGAAAAGTGTTTTGGGGTTCTTTTGTTTCTCACCATCCAAATCTATTCTAATTGGCAATAAATTAAATTAATTTTCTCCAAGCTGAGTCTGTTTTGCCCATGATAGTAACTGGTAAGTGATCTCCCTCTATTTATCTCAGTCCACAAGCTTTTCCATCTAATTTTCTCCTCCTGTTCTGCTGAAGACGAGGAATAAGGGAGCAGCTGGGTGGGCATCTGGCAGCTGGCAAAGGTCAACCCACCACACTTTGTAGTCAGAACACGGTTCCTACATCTGTAATTCCTCACCTCTGCTCCCTATATTGGTACTGCCGCCAGTGACTGTCCTTTCTTTCTGTCTTTTAACGCTTCTAAAGAATCATAAGGACACTATCCTCTTCCTTTTCAAGTCCTTTTGAAAATACCTTCAATAAATCAAATAATTGTGGATATCAGTAAACTGGTAGAAAATAGTATCTGTAATAATAAATAAAAGCAAACACATAGAATGGTTTTATTCATTTGTAGACTTCTGTTCAATGCATTCACCGTAGAAAATCTGACCCCATATAGGCAATAAAAGTAAGTCAGATTATTTTAAAATTTGACTTTTGTGAAAAAGATTAATCTTACCTAGTTCACAAGTTGAATCACTTACTTATTTAAATGGAACTCTTAGAAGTACAAAGATTTTTCATTTTGTTGCACAGTGTGCAAATATTCAGTATAAATCTCAGAGGTTACAGTTAATACCTTTCTTTTTCATTAGAAATTGGCAGAGAAAACAAAGCAGTTTCAGTTAATCTAATTAAAATACATTTTTATTTTAAGACAGGATTAAGATATTTAATATCGACAGCATACAAGTATCTGAAATCTTTAAACTGGAGGCTCAAAAAACCTGCTTCAGCTTTCTTTCTATGCTCTGAAATGATTAATGTTTCATGTATCTCAAATGCAAAAAAAAAACCCCTTATGTAAGCATAGTATTTCTTTGAGAATTTATAAGTGTAATTTTTTCACTAATAGTTAGATAATTTTGTGCCAGACTTAAAAACAAATAAACAAACCCAGTTTTTTTGAAGACCTGTGTAGATATTGAAAAAGCAAGATCCTCAACTACATTTCACAGGAGTCTTAAACCTACAGGAGCTGAAGGACTTGGCAGCTTTACTCTGAACAGGTGTTCAGTTTCTTTTGGAGTATCACCAGTGATGCTCAGGCCAAAAAGTGCCACACCTGAAGCCAAATCTCAAATCCTGAAAGCCAAGTGTCATCCAAACAAGTCTTCCGTCAGTAAACATCAACAAAAGAAGACTGAACTGGATACAGATTTTACATGCACAAATGCCTCCTTTTCCACTCCCCCTCCCCAATACTTTATGGTCTGCTTTGATATGGTTTGTTCATTTTATCACAGTGTTCTAAAAAGTACTAAAATCTATGCTACTAAATATAGAATTTGTTCAGAACCAGGATTTTGTTAAGGCCAGCTTCTATCTCTTAATGATTAATAGAAAATTATTAATCTTTCACCAAAGAGGGGCTGTAAAATGTAAACATATTTTACATAATTATTTAAAAATTATTTCAATAATTTCTACCCATTTCATACAAGTTTTTCCTCCATCTATTACCTCCTCTGTTCCATGTTCAGACAAACATTTTGCCAAAGAACCCTAACTATCTCAGAAAAGTTAAACTCTTCATCCACACCTATATATAGCAATTACCAATATGAATTGAAGATCTCTAGCAAACAAACAAAAATTTACAGAATTTAGAAAACAGTACCATTCTATTAAAACCAGTCGGATTTTGGAAGAGAAAGGAATAACATTAAGGTTACAAACTACTTTACTGCAGATCTCGATCTCAAATGATTTGAAATGCCGTTGGAATATTATTGAAGGAAATACTCATGGTACCTTTGGTCAAAAGAAGGATTAATTGGAGAATAACAGAAGGGAAGGAAGCTGAAACAGCCTTACTCAGTAGCATCTGAGTTTTCTTGGGAAGTGTCTTATTTAAACACTAACAAGACCATATGGCTTCAAGATCTTACCTAAAAGGTTTCAGGCTAAATTTAACACAACACAAGAGACAAGCTGGCTAGTATTTTAGTCAGATCACATTAAAAATGTAAGAATATTGCCTAAAAAAATCTTCTTGGAAGGCTGAAGACAATTCTTGTGTATCTTCACCTAATTGTTGCCTCTTTATTCCACTCCTTGAGTATGTTTCCTAAAAGAAAAAAAAACAAAAAACAACAGGTTGTGAGAATTCAGAGCTAACATGCAATTGTTTGTTCTTTTTTTCTTAATCTGACATTCATATTACACAAAAATCAAGATGGATTCGGGCTTCTGTGTCTAAAGGTTAAATAGATGGTAAGATTGGTAGAAAAAAAATTGGTTGAGAGTATTTGAAATCACTTAATTTCATTGCAAATACTTCACAAAATTATTCTGCTTGGCATTTCTGAAGAATATTCTAAATATGACTGGGTGAGCTTTCCTTTTTTTTGTGGGGGGGTGTGATTTATTTTGTTTGGTTGGTTGGTTTGGTTTGTGTTTGTTTTTTTTCAAATGCTTGTAATTGTGGCTACTTGCTCCCTTTGGAAACAAAATACCTTTTTTAAAACTTATTTTATAAAATTTTTGGGTTTTAGCTTTTTTTTTTAATAGATATGATGTATAATTTTTTCAAGAAGTGACATGTTTTCCCACTTCAAAAACTATAGAAATTTTTAATAAGTGATGCTTTGCAAATCTTTGACTTTCAAAGTGCAAGCATGTTCTGAATTTACAAAGAAAAATCTGATATGTTGACCTATGAATAGATTACTTCAAATAGAGACATTTATCTTTTTTTCTGTAATGAAATTATAAAAAAAGAAAAGGACTAAACACTCATGCTTTTATAACGACAGTCTAGGTATTGATGGAGTTAAAAATATTCAAAGGTAGAATATAAGCCTATATGTGTGGTTGCATATATATGACTGCCTTTTAGGAACAGTTTTCTACTTTAGAGAGGCAGAGACAAACATTTGTTCTTCTGAATTCAGAGGAGCATATAAAATGGCTATTCAAAAAAATTTCATAACAGAGTTGCTGTAATTGTTAGAGTTTTGTACTTATCTTCATTTAATTCCTTTTTGCAAATTTACAGAGAAAAGGTAATATTCCACATACTAGAATGGCAAATATTTTGGACTTCTAAACAGCACTGTTTTACTGCACTTTTTTTGCAAAGGCATTAACAGCAGCTTCAAGCAAAAACACAATAACCAGTTAATGCGACTGTTGATTCCAGAGAGGTGAGGAAGCTAAATATACTGGTGTATTTGTCTTTGAATAGGATAAATTAGCCTGCCAGACTTAATGAAAGGATTGTAATCCTTTGAACACTAGGTATTTTCAGAGATTAGAGACTCTGAACTGTACAGAATGAAAGCATATTTTAGCGCCAGTTACAGGGTTAAATTCAGCTCTTAACTTCAACTATATATTCACTGAAACAAGTTATGTAAGAGCAGTAATTTGCCTAATGTATCATGATAATCCCTTAATTCCAGAATATATCCTTTGTAAGCAAGCAAACTACAGAGTAGTAACTTCCACATAAATCATCAAATGTTAAACTTAAGACTACCTCACATTAATGAGCTACAATGTCTGTCTCTTGCCTTGGACATACTGTAAAGGTTAAGCCAGTATTCCTTATTTTCCAAGCATGTTACACTTGTACCCATAACCATACAATTTAATTTGTGAAGCTCACCCACAGAGCACACAATTTTCTAATGTTTATGCTTTTTTTATTAGTTGGACAGTATTGTTCTGAGTTCAGCTAATTTGATTGGAGGCAGCAAGCTTCTGAGGACTTTAGGACACCCCTTGGCTTTGTATACTATTCTCTTTCCAAGTTATGTATTACATCATTGTTCTTAAATCTATTTAATAAAATAAATGAAGAGAAAAAAAATTTCCTTTCGCTTGATATTAATGCTAAACTTGGTTATGACAACAACAAACATAAACATCTCATTACAACCTTGTTTGGTTTTCACACTAAATCTGAGTTTAAGTTGAGCTGCTGTGTTCACAGTATAGCTAGCAGTTTGTTTTTCAGTTCCCTACCATCCATGCTGGCACTCTTCCTGAAAGAATCCTACTGTCACAGGGCCGTCCTCTTAAAAACTTCTTTCATTGTAGCTTCCTGGTTCAGTTGTTTTGGGGTTTTTAAAATCAATTCTGAATATCTAGATGATAAAATAAGTTGCTAGGAGACATACAGCTGCTGAAGGCTCAGTTTTGCACCTGAAGTGCAATTCTGAAAGTGTGTGGACTTTCTTGGCTTCACTGACATAATCAGGAGTGAGCACCCATGTTTCGCTAGAACAGCAGTGGAGGTCATCTAAATATTTTTATTTAGGTTTTCTCTTGTAGTTTCAAATTGCAAAAACTCCAAAGGGACTAGCTGCCAAAAGGTCTTTCAAGAAGTAACAAATGAAGTATAGCAATTGTCCACAAGCTATGAAACTTCATCTTTCCATACATGACAGTATTGGCTTCTCTGTCATCAAAAGGGGGACTGAAATGGAATTAAACCTGATACAGAAAAAAAAAAAAAGAACGCAACCAAATTATTAATTGTTATCTGCTTCTGTGATACATTCTTATTTGAGTTAACTAAGGGAGCTATGGAACATTACATCTTTTGAGCTAAAGGCCAGGAAGGTATAACTCAGTGTTACTGTAGTTACAAAATCAAGTTTTCTAGAGATATTTCTTTAAAAAAATATACCAGATCATGTAACAGCTTGTAGGATAGATTATAAGATTTAGCTAGTAAGTTAGTAAGTTTAGTTAAGAGCCAGTAAGACTTTTCCTACTAGGAATCTCAAAAGTCAATGAAGTTCATAAACTCCATAATCAAACCCATACCCATACCCAAAGTGAAACATTAAATCACATAAAGATAATCTGCTTTAGGATTTTGTTATTACAAACTTGATGTGCAACAGTATGTGGTAAAAAAGTTATTAAGATTTACAAGCTTACTCTGTGAAAACATAAGGCCCATTATCAAGAAAGCCAGAACAGGGAAGTAAGGCTTTTATGCAAATGTGAGAAGTTACTTCATTTTTAATATCCTCATTCTGATGCTGAACAAGATTAACAAATCAATGAAAGTTTTATTCTGTTCAGGTAGATCCTTGAGTCTTCAGAATTTTTCAACAGACTTGCCCACAAAATCTCTTCTCATGGAATGAGTGGGACCTATATTTCGTAAGATCCCAAACTAATTTTAGCCTAAAATTCAGTATTTGTAAACCTGCATATCTTGAAATTAAAAAGAAACATGTACAGAGCCCCTTAATCAAAAATCTATTCTAATAGTACAACCTGAAATTTGACCTTACAGGGAATAGTGTAACAAGCCAGAGATACTCAATCCAATGAATTAACCATTTGAAAATTTTTAAAAATAAACATTTCAAAACAGTTTTTTAGTGCAATTCTGTAGTTTACACTCAGCTCAGTTTTAAAATCCCAATTGTTACCTTAATTTTTCAAGTTGTTCCCTTTGCTGTATTTTTTCTTAATAATGAATTTTAATATACCATCAAAATTGTATCAATGTAGAGAAAAAGATTCTTTGGTAAGTACACTTTCACACAGAAAAAAATACATCATTACATTTTTAGTGAGTACAGCATTTTTTTGAAGACAATGACTTTACGTAGGAAGAACGATACAAACAAAGGGAAAGTTTTCCCACAGAATCCAACTTCTATTCTTAAAGAAATCACTTTGCCATTCCCCCCAGGACATGCACTAGCCATGTGTAACCATGCCAACTAAGCATATTCTGGGAAAAGCAAAGTTGATGCTATAATGAGCATTTCATAAGATAAAATTATTGTAAACAGTTATTCTCTGTGCTAGCCTGTAAAGCCTACATATTTTACCAATCTTAGATTCTACAAGTGATCTGAATAACACTGCCAGAGTGAAGCGAGGAAATATGAAAAGTGACCTACTGTGGGGTTGTGATGTCTTCAGCAGTTTCAGACTGGTATGCATCCAGGTACTATCATCACATTTGATATCACAGTGTCTGAATGACAATTAGAAATAGGGCCATTTCTTATAAGCCTTCTCATCAGCTCATACAAATTCCATAGGTCCTTTCCAAAGGAAAATTGAAGTCCATGTGACTTATAGGTACAAGGATAGTTGGTCCAGGATACATTTTCAAGATCAGGGTTTGCATTTTCTAGGTGACTTAAATTTGGAAGGATGTATGAAACATGCTGTTCAAGAAACATTGAAGAATACTTGCATAAAATTGGGTAACGGTACATATAAATAAGTCCAATATTTCAGTGGTAAAAACACAGTTAAAACCAAACTCTATAGACAGTGTAGAATTCTAAATGCAAACCACCTCATGAGTGAAAAATTATGTGAAAAATTTTAAGTTTATGAAAAGCTGAACAAATACAATGACATATTGATGCTTCCAAATAAAAAGGGTTTTGTTCTTCAACAGTTATCAGATGAAAAGGTCTTCTTTTTGGGAAGGGAAGAGAGGGGCAGATGAAAGGAGAAGAAAGCTTTACAGCGGGCTATTTTCTTCCTATGTTGCTGCCCCTCTGCTGTTGTTTTCTGAAGAGCCAAGTAGGTATGGACAATACTTCCACTTATTTATTTGACTTAGTGTTGGTTTAATTTAGTATTTATTAATTTGTTCGGCCTTTGGTCTCATTATTATTTACTGACCACTGTATTTCTTGAAAACATCTTGATTTTAGGGATTCAAAAAAACTCCATGCAATAGTCATGCAGAAAAGGACACCTTAATATAGGGCAAATGTACATCTAACTCTGTAACTGCCACAGGAAGATATCAACTCATTAATCATAAAAGATTGGTGATTTTAAAATTAAATATTATGTTTATCTCTTTAATATTTTATGACGTTAGTAGACTGAGAAAATTTAGAAGTTACAGATGTAAAAGGACAGGAAAAGGATATGTGCTTTTTCTTCAACAAATCAACTGCAGTGACTTTTAGTTATTAATAAATCATAATGGTCAAGGTATTTTAATAGTACATTTCTCACTGTAGCTGAGATGTTCTAAAACAATTTTCTAGTGTTTCTTTCAGTAAAAGAAATAGATCGCCATTTGATGTAAAATTAGAACATGGAAACAAGGGTAATCTTCTAGTTGTGTGATATCCACAAAATCCAGGACGGGATAATAGATGGGACAGAAAATATTAAAAATGTAGTATTACCACATTACTTCTATACACATACACAAAAATTAACACCCTATTATGTGCAAATTTTCCCCTAATCATCAAGGACATTTTATTTTCTTAGAAAGGACTAAATTCCTGCTAAGACTCTCCTTTTCTTAATTCCAGGAATTTTATCTGTAATATAACATATTTATAACCAGGTCCTTGTAAATTACTGTAACTTAGTTAATTTAATTAGAAGAATGACACGTTAGCCAGGAGACCCATCAACCTCATTGCTTTCTGCTATTTTTTTCTTCAGAATATCTTCTAAGAAAATATACAGTTGAGAATACTTTTACCTTGAACACAAGCAGCTGTTTTAATTCACTAAGAAGTGCTGTAATATGGCAGAAAACCTAAAGTATAACTAAAACGATACTAGAACTTGGAAATAAGAATTCCTTCTCAACGATGTCCTTCAAATACCTAGGTCATTTCCTTAGTCATATAAACAAGCCTAAAAATTTATGATCTACTAACAGAAATTAGGGTTTGTATATTTAAGTTAGCTAGTACCTAACCAGTGGGTTTTGATTGGTTTGTTCCTGGATAACTTTACCTGCTGGTCATCTTATGAATTAAATGTCAAAAAAAACCCCCAAAACTTTCAGATTTTGCTCTCATTTTCTAAGTCTATCAGTGAATATTTTTTGGCATTGACACCAGGAAAGCTATACAAGGAGAAATATACCAAAATGCAATTTTGGTTTGAATTTTCCCTACCCCTAACTACAGTTATTTCTTGAATTTTAAGATGTTAGACTTCATTAGGACCTCAAACTTTACTATGAAGAAGACTCCTGTTGTGCATTGCTCAAAATGGATCCCTATTAGGTCTTTCTACAGCAAGGATTCTTTATTTGTCTTATGTATCCCACTACCTTTTTTTACACAAGTTTACCAATATTCACAGTTCTGAAGTGTCTAAGATATGGCAGCCTAATAGCTAATTCTAAACATTATAACTTAGTGTATTTTTCCTGAAACTCCACACATACAAGCCATTTACAGAAGAGATACATCTCTATATGCTCTGCTTCCTTGAATGACACATCAAGATGCTACATGCCATAAATCATTACATCAATCTTTTCAGGATATTATTGTATGGCTTAATACAGTATGACATGACTATTAAGAACCAGATGTAGTGCTCCATAATACCACAAGTCAGTCTTAGGTACAAGAAATGACAGTTCACCTTCAAATATGATCAGAGAATTATTCCTTAAGAATTAACCAGCCTCCAGTCTGTTGAAAGGGTCATAAAAGTAGCAGCCTTTGAATATGTTTCCATGCGCATGTGTGCAACCAACCTGCTGCTGTGAAGAAAACAAAAAAGTTCCACAATGTATTTCTTTTCCTCTCCAATTACTTTGAATGATGAATTCAAAATTCTCACTTACAAATAACAATTTATGACTTACACAAACACACACACTGGCATTCACCTACTGAATCTCCTTTAATGAAATGCATAATAAGTACATCAATAGTTAGCATCAGTTCCACTCTCATTGTCTATGTTGTTTGGGTTCATAGCCTTTATACTATCTCATCTGACCAGTAAGACACTAAGAAAACAACCTGAAGAAGTCTTGCCAAAAAATTTGCCCTGTTTAATGACAAAGTGAATGATCTGATTTCTAACACTTATGAAAAAGGAAAAAGGAAAAAAAGACTAATTAGCCCAGTTCACTTTAGGGATGGCTGATCAGCTGGTGGGGAGAGCTACACAAAAGATGGTGAAGAAACAAAAGGTCTTGTTTCAAATGATCATGAAAATGCTGGAAGACTTTCCTGAAAGAATTCTGTGCAGAGGTAACCAAGTTCTAATTCACAGGCAGTTCAGATGACTTACCAGCTATACAGATTGAGGCCCAAAACAATCTTGTCTGAGTTCAACAGCAAAGCACATGCACGTAAAAGCAAATAAGTACAAAAACATTTGCCTTGCACAGGAGCAAGCTACCACGTGCCAGCTGACACATGTCTATGTCTGCTCCACAGTGTTCCCTTTAGTGATTTCTCCAGAAATTCAAGCATTTCCAGCACCTTGCTTTGTACAGAGCTTGTTTCTGTCATCAGTGATATATAGCGTAAGGCACAGGCTAGGAAGATGGGCAAAATAGAAACTAAAGGAGTTGTGAGAAATGTGTTCAGATAACAGAATGGCAAATATGGGTTCAGCAAATTTATACAATATTTTAGTTCTAACACAGTTAAGGATACTGCACAAAGAGCTGATCTTTGGGATTTTAACTCACAGTAACTGCAATGCTGGAAAAGGGAGGTGTATACTGTATGGACATTTGGATATTTGCAGACTAATTAAACTCCTTATTCCATTTCCCTATTCTCTGGATACCCTCAGCAAAGAAATAAAATAATAAATATCAGGTTCCATAAATGATTAAAATCTAAAGGAGATTAAAAGGACAATCAAACACTTCATGATCCCAATACACTCCAGGGGAGAAAAAAAAAAAGAAAAAAAAAAAAGAAAGGAAAAAAAGGCGGAAAAAAGAAAAAAGGGGGAAAAAAAGGCCATGCAGTTACCAAAACAGCGCATTTCAATCTTGTCTGTAATCCTTTTAGAGTGATGGCCTAATTGGTGCTGCAGAAAGGAGGTTGTTCTTCCCAGGATCCGCTGCTGTTGCTGTTCTCTTCTCCTACTTCCCCTCCCTGACCAGCCTCACAACGAACCCAAAGGCAGCAGACACTAAAAATAGAGCAGTGCTTCAGCAAAGTTAAGATTCAATACCTACTATCATTTCAGTCAGAGACTGACAGCTCCTTTATGCCCCATTGAGGCCCACAACCATAGATACCTCAGAGCTGAAGTTACACCTACCCTAACCTTCTAGCCTTTTAAAACTGCAACTAACATCTCTCTAAGTTTTTTCATTTTACCTTACCAAAATCCATTGAACATAGAACTGAGTTTTACCTAGTCAATCGAGAAGCTTTGAGCCAGCTCTGGCTGGCATCAAGCACTGGTGGAAATGAGTGACTGGACTAAGCGTGCCATTCATCTGATAATGATAACTCTCTGACACTGACAACCTGCAAATTTTGATGGTATGGGGAAAGAATATTCCCATCAAAATGTGTCACGCAAAATTCACAAACAATTGACATTGAGTGTTATCCAAGTTTATTTAAAAGCTTGCAAAGGGCACAAATTTAAACAACTCTGACCAGTCACAATCGACAAAGGAAAAGAGAAGTGCATACAACACCCCCTTTTCCTCTGTTTTCTGTTTTGTGTGGTGCCATACATGCCATTCATTTCTCTTCAGTGGTTCTGGAAAGTACATATGCATAAAATATTTAAACAGTTAGTTGTTACCTATTCTCTTTCAATACAAATTAAAAAATTGAATAAGTTAATACAGCAGGATTTTTTATTTCACTGTAATTGGAAAGTACATAAAGGAATGAGACTGTGGGATTTGAGAACTAGGAGGTTATACTAGAAGGCTTTCTCATCTATGCATTCTTGTCAGCCTGCATGCAAGAAGGCAAGAGAGCATTAATGAAAACATGACGTTAGAAAATAACCAGTGAAGATTTCTGTCAGTAGCTCACTTAAGACTGAGAACAGGAGAAGAATAAAATTGAGTCAAACTTAACTGGCAAAGTATGAAGCACAGTGTTCAGACAAAAGCCCAGAGTTAATAAGATTAGTCCTGACAGGCTGATGCTAGATATCTGGTCCATGGCATAGAAAATGCTAACATTTAACATTTTCTTTGCCTGTCATGTGCAAGTCACATTCTCAAAAAAGAAAACAAAAAATGGAAGCAAAACAAACAACAGTAAACAAACCCCCCAAAATATCTGTAAGCTTGCATCTTATTTCTAAAAATACTATGCAAAACTGTCCCAAGATAATTGAATTTCCAATCCAGCTGTAGAACAACATTCAAAATACCTTTATGAGATGGTATAAAAAGGAGGTTTAAAATTTACCAGTTGTTTTAACCTTTTGCTTTATTTGTCTGTATATGAATTATATCTTAAAACAAGTGCTTTTAGTTTCTCTTGTACTTTGAAAACAGAAAATAGTGGTGGCACCTTAAGGCTAGAAAATCATACTAAAATTCCTAAAATTCCTTACACCTTCTTTTGGTTTTAAGCGGTTGCTAGAATTAAACCCAGTTGTCAAAATACCACCCTAGTGAAAACTGGAAAGAATTGTTACAATGCTTGCGTTGGATAAGTTTTCGCAGCTAATGGGGGCAATAGCTGGGTATTTCGATGAACCAGTGCGATAAGACCTGTGAGATAATAACTACACTAAGTGAACCAATGTATAACTCACTCCTGCTGAACCCCTTTTTTATCTCCCTCAACACCATACTTCCAGGGTATGCTTTTAAGTGTCAGAATGCTTATACACCAGACCATTACTCATGACAACAAATAAAAAGAAGACCACCCTGACCACGTATAAAATGTGATTAGAGAAGTCTTCTTTTCATTTGCTATCAGCAGTAGTTAAAATAAGACTCCAGATAAAGGTACAAGTGAAAGTTGTCAAACAAATTACAAAATATATAGTACTTAATAGACTGAACTCACACTTGCTGCTGCCATTGTAAGCTTGTTATACATGAGTACTTGCAGAAAACAGCATCAGACACCAATACAAAAATATTTGCATTTGAAATTACACACACTGTCGGTAACGGAACAAGCACCTATGTAAGAAACAGATTCAGCATCAATGGCTTCCACATGGCTTCACAAAATGGATTTTGTGATCTGAATGCAGATCAAATTGCTCACCCTGCTGCTGGGACGCAAACATGAATACTAGTCAATGAATGTTAGCTGCAGTGGTAACAGCAAAAGCAGCACAACCTACATGGCAATTTTTTTGCGCTCACTTACTAACACACTGTGACTATAACTATTCATCAGAGCCCTAATAAAGAGGTAATTAACTGAGCCAGACATTTCTGAGTGAATCCATTGTTATTAGAACTACACATGCTATTTTGTGGGACCATAACAAAAAAAAAAATCAGTTTGAACTCTACAGGCAGGCAATACATTTCACAGCAGTACATTATTTGTACAAAAGAAACAAATAATCAAACAACGTTCCAGTGCATAATGACCCTTGTTCTAGGATTTTGTTACCTTTGGGTTTCCCTTGCAATCACTTGTGACTGTTGCATTATATGTTCTCACTGTTCGCCTCTGAGAAGAAGCTGATACCATCTCCTCTACCCATCTGTTAGTGAAAGGCCGCAAACCAGGTCCCCCCAAGCCTTCTCTTCTCCAGGCTGACAAAAAGACCACGTCCAGGTTTAGTGACCTTAAGCAAGCAAATATAGACCCTCAGCATGCCCAACAATTCAAAGGGAGTCCAGTCAGGACAGGTTTCTAGAACATCTACTCCAATACCTACTCCGTCCACCACACAAAGCAAAACAATCTTTTTGAATACCTCATGGAAAAAAGCAAAGTACTATAGGAAAGATCAAAACCCTATAAATTGATGTAACCTGTGAAAATAGTAGAAAATACCAAGATTTATTTTTGTCTGTTTCTGCAATTTTTTTTCCCTCTGCTTTGTTAAGTCCTATTGTCCAAATAGCAGACAGAACAGACATCTCTGTACACTACAGAGGAAGACAAATATGACAACCGAAGGTACTCTCTAGACAGAGGCAATTTACACCTGACTTAAGCCTCACTTTCAAATTCTATCAACAGTAGAACAAGAATCACCAACTTGATTTTTCTTTTTTTTTTAATGTAACCATAAAAATAGCAGTGTAATTGCTCTACCTCTTATGTCCGGGTGTAGTTCATTTCTATTCAGAAGCATGTAAAAGGACAACAGCCAAGTTATTTTCCTCTTAATCTAGATTATTCTTTTCTGGTCCTTGAAAATAGACAGCAGGCTACCTGAAGTATGAGATCAATAGATACAAATTTGTTGCAAAAACCTTGGTCATAGAGAACAAGATTTTCAAAATTACTACTGTGTTTTGAATTGGTATAAGGTTCATTATGAACTTGTGTTAATAACATTTTTGTTTTGTAGTAAAGTTACTCCCTAAAATCTTAACAGTTTTCATAATCAGGAATTATTTTCCTGAGTTTGTAACTGGCACAGGGGAAAATCCATATTATACTGACAGAACAGTTTTATATTATATTATTATACTGACAGATAATTTTATTCTTTAATAAGATTCCTTGCTAAAGATACTAATCCTATGCAGTAAAGGTGTTAAATGCCTTCATGCAGCTGTTAAAAAAAAATGAAGAATATGGTCCTGTATGTAAAATACTAGAATATGCGTGTCTACCTTAAAAAATACTACTATTATCCTAAAAATATATCTAATGGTGACTGACTGAAGTGAGGTCAAATATAATAATGTCACAACTAAATAAAATGAAAATCTCTAATTTATTATGCTTTTATAGAGTAGTCCATCATAATTTAATGTGAGCAATCCAATGCATATTTTTCATGTACTGTGTAAAAATGTAATTGTTTTGATGAATGATTCCCAAGGTATCCATAAATGTTATTGATTTTGCAGGAGGTGTGATGCAAAAGTGATTTTTCTGTGTCATTCAAAGCAACTAAATTTACACAAGAACATTTAAGTTTCCCTTGTTTGAAAATATTAGAATAAAGTCAAGTGCGATAATTCAATAAGTTCCCCTTGTTTACAAATTTAAGCGAAAGCCTAAAGCTGGAAAAATTTTTCCATCTGTAACCTCCAGAATTTTTTTTCCCAGCAATGTCAAAACTCCTATTGAAGGCAATTTGCATGACAAAAAAAAAAAAATCAATCATTCCCTCTTCTATTGTAGAAAAGGTGTTTCGATAATTTTATGGAGGTGTGTCGAAGTATGGTTACTCAGAAAAGTGAATTGGTTCAGTTATGGCAAGCAATGGAACCTTTTTACGTTTGTTAGATTTACAGCTCTGATATTCAAGATAATGGAGTCTGGGCTTGGAAGAAAGAGTTGTTTCTAAGTCTAACTAGAAAAACATCATATAGATTAAGAAACGGATTTTGTCAGAAATGAGAAATTTGGTCCTCAAAGGGAGGTAATCCTGAATATATGCTCTGTTCTGTCTCTTCTCATATAATGGTTTTACAAAAAAAATGCCCAAGAAGGTATAAGGCGTTGAATTTTGACATAATAGGAGACAAAAGTCAAGGAGAAATCTCTAGTCTTAAAACAGATGTGCATACAAATCCACATATATTTTACTTGCAAAGGTGGATAAGATTAAAAGACAAGGTGGCTACAGCAGAATTGCAAAACGTTAATATTCTTCCCCTGAGAAAAGATGGTATATGTTTAGTATGCCATGTTATCCCAGGACATAACTAAAAAGTCAACAGCTCAACTGAAATCAATGACTGAACTGAAGCTGCTGTTCTGCTGAAGTTAATCACAGGTACAAAAATTATCTCTGAAAAGTCTGAAAAGTGACTGTGAGAAGCAGCAATATACCCAAATTCTTTATTTTGCAGCTATTTTGCAAACTGATGAAGAAAGTCACAAAGTCACCAAGAGCAGTAACACTTGTTTGTAGAGCTGTAAGTAATTTCACAGGATTGTTATCAAACTTAGCAAGATTGCAGCTCTGGGGAGAACTTGACAAGTCTGGATTAATCACCTACCCAAATGGGAGACTGTATTTATGAGTCATCTTATTTTGAAAAAGATCTTTATATTTATTTATTTATGCTCTTTTAAATTTTTTTTCCTCATTAGGTTCCTTTATTCATTTCCTAAGTAACAAGTTATACATGGGTCATTTGAAATAGTTGTTTGTTTATGTCCTTATTTCGTTAAACAAATGGTAAATATTTATCATTCTTGCTTTTCACCAGGTAATGCTTTGGATACACAAGAATTATTGTATTCTAGTCTTGCAACTTAAACATTATCTCCCTGTTGTCACCAACTATATTTAACTAACTCAGATTGTTTCAGAAAAATAATTGCAATTCCCAGCTATTAACTTTGGTTTCCAAATTCATTAACATAAATTCACATTGTTAGTCCCAAAGTCAAACCTTTCTAGTGTCCTTACAAATGAGTTTGTACTTTACCCTGCTATGAGCTATTCCGTACTACTTAAGGGGATTACAAAACTGGTTCACACGAGCTCCCTCACATACTTGGTTCTCACTTCCTCTGGCCTCACCTAGATATTTTTTTGGCTTTTCTTTTGTATTCAGCAGCCCCTTCAGCTGTCAGTCAGATATCTCTGCCAATTTCTAAGGCCTCTCCAGAAGCCTTTGCTTCTGCTTTGTTTGTTTGTTTGTTTCTATTTACACCAGGTTCCATCTTGGGCATCTTTGTAAGCTTTCTGTTTTACTTTTTATGCATCAGTTTAGGTAGCAGCTTAAAACGATGGGAAGATGTTGAAAAACAGAAAAAAATTGCAAAAGCAACCAAAGCAGCCACACGAAAAGAAAGCAAGCAAGCAATGTCATGAACCCCCTAAACTATGTAAAGAGGGTATTTGCATATAAGTATGAATGGCAGTAAGTACCGACCACTATCAGCATGCATATCAACGGTCACTCAATTTATGGCCAAAATAATGCTATGGTTATGAAGCTAATTTTAATATGCCATCAGTATTTTTTCCTTATAATTGAACTCCAAGAATTGTTATATTTAGATCTAATACTTCACATAATGTTTCTTCTCATTCTTATTTCCCTAGCTTTCATTACAAGTATCCACAAAATTGCATTTCCATTGTTTGACTTAAGAAAGTGAAAACAGTTTGGCACCTCCTTTCCAACTCTCACATCTTTCTTGTATATATACAACTACATATGGGTTTTGTTTGCTTGTTTAATTTAGGATATATTATCTCCTACATTCTTCAGAAAAGTCCTTCCCCTACCCCCCAAAAAAAAAAAAAAAAAAAAGCTTTACCATGCATGCACGCCCTTGATTTTTATTTTCTCTTAAGGCACTTTTTGTACAGAAATGGTAACAGTATGGTACAAATTCAATTAAAGTGCTCCTGGAAAATACTGTTCTGTTTGTGGAGGAGAAAAGGTCATCTTTCTGCATCTTGCACTGGGAAATTAAACACATACTTTCAGAATGAAAAAATGTGCCAAAATAGTTGTGAAGTTGTCCTTATTTTTTGAACTGAAATCATTACAATTATTATTAGCCATCCAGAACTGCTCTTCAGTACTGAAATGAACTTCCATTAGATTTGTCATACACCTGTATTTCTCATACACCTGTTAAGAGGTTGTATAGCTAATATTACTTGGATGAAACATAAAACAACATCCCCAATGTTTAATATTAAAAATATTTGAAATGTAAATTATGACAGCATATTAAACTATTTATTTATTATTAAAAGTGGAATTATCTTGATTTATTATCTTTATTATTATCTTGAATGTTTCCAGGGATGGTGCATCTACCATCTCTCTGGGCAACCTATTCCATTGTTTCACCACCCCCATTGTAAAAAAATTCTTCCTTATATCTAGTCTGAATCTAGCCTCCTTGAGTTTAAAACCATTACCTCATGTCCTGTCGCACCAGGCCCTGCTAAAATGTTGTTCTTATCTTTCCTATAAGCCCCTTTTAGGTATTGAAAGGCTGCAATAAGGTCTCCCCAGAGCTTCCTCTTCTCCAGGTTGAACAACCCCAATTCTCTCAGCCTGTCCTCACAGGAGAGGTGCTCCAGCCCTCTGATCATTTTTGTGGCCCTCCTCTGGACTCACGCCAACAGGTCCATGTCTTTCCTGACAGAAAGCCGGACGTGGTACTCCAGGTGGGGTCTCACCAGAGTGGGTAGAGGGGCAGAGTCATAAAATCATAGAATCATAGAATACCAGGTTGGAAGGTACCTCAAGGATCATCTGGTCCAATCTTTCTTGGCAAAAGCACAGTCTAGACAAGATGGCCCAGCACCCTGTCTAGCAAAATCTTAAAAGTATGCAATGATGGGGAATCTACCATTTCCTTGGGGAGATTATTCTAATGGCTGATCTCATCATGAAAAATTTTCCTCTTGTGTCAAACTGGAATCTCCCCAGGATTGCACCCATCAGGCCTCATCTTTTCCATGTGACTCCTTGTACAAAGGGAGTCTCCACCTTCTTTGTAGCCACCCTTTAAATACTGGAACATGGTGATAAGGTCTCCCCTTAACCTTCTTTTCTCAAGGCAGAACAAACCCAGTTCTCTCAGCATTTCCTCACATGGCAGGCTTCCCAGTCCTTTGATCGTCTTTGTGGTCCTTCTCTGAACCCTCTGCAGCCTGTTCACATCTTTTTTTATAGCAGGGACCAAAACTGAACACAGTATTCCTGGTGTGGCTTGCAGCCATGGGTACGATTGGCCTTCTGGGCTGTGAACGCACATTGTTGGCTGATGTCCTGCTTTTCTTCCACCAGTACCCCCAAGTTTTTCTCAGCAGAGCTGCTCTCAATCCCTTCATCCCCCAGCCTGTGTTGATACTGGGGCCTGTACTTGGCTTTGTTGAACCTCATGAGGTTCACATGGGCCCAGTTCTTGAGCTTGTCCAGGTCATAAAATAAAGATGAAAACTTTGATGTTTCACTAGCTATTTCTTAACCGTACAAAATAATATGTTGTTTACAGGAACCCATATGCTGCTCCCAGCACAATGGTCATTACAGGTTGCTATGAACAGTGTGTTATGAAACAAAATTATTTTGTTTCTAAGTTCTAGATGAACTGAATTAAAGATGAAGAACCAAAAAATAGTTTAGTATTATTAATGTTCCTTGGCGGGTACAGCTTGTAGCGGAGAAAATAGAAAAAACATAATTTCATTTTCTTATTAAATAAACAACTAAATTCTTACAATGTTTAAATTTATCAGAAAAGGAATTTTTGTCTCTGTAATAGATATAATGATATGTTATAAGTAATATTTTATTCTTTTATCAAAATAATGGGCATTAATCAAATGCTTCATGATGTCTGTTGCATGAAATGTCAATCCTACATACATAACCATCTATGATTCTCCAAAATGTTGCTAAACATAGCAAAAAATTTTAAATGCTATTAACTTTTTCATTATCTTTAAAAAACTGGTATTAGAAATTAGGCCCCTTCTGTATGATAAAAGCAATTAAAATTGGCATATGAAGGACAGGAAAAACGTTTATTTTTACAGTTTCACAATCTGACTAGAAACCTTAAGCAAAATATACTTCTCTCTTTTTTTTTTTTTTAAAGAAGCTTAAATGTTTTTAAGCCTAAACTTGAAGCTTCTGTGATTTCAGATACATCTAAGCCAATATCTGTTTCAGGAGGTAAATTATGTGCCTTTTTAAACCTTTGTCTCTTCAGACATTAACAACTGAATGTCTTGCAAAGGTCATTCAAAAATCCAAGGGTGCATCTGCCTGGCATGATCAATTATCAGAAAGAACCAGCACTTAAAAATTAATTATTCTAAATCAAAAGATGATTGCATCTTTTTTCATCATGAGAGAGAAATAGCTGAAATAGATTATGAAGGATTATTTCTTTCAGCTGATTTTATTAGTGGTTTTGTAATCCTTCAAATTTTCCTTTCCTGGAAATAGAATTTGGTTCATCATTTTGCATTTTTTCTTTGAAGTTTCACATATTGGCCTCTGTCAGAGAGAGTAGACCAGACAAGATGAATCTCTAGTCTGATCTAATGTAGGAACTATTTTTCATGTTCTCAGTGTCACTGCTGGATAGTGAATTTGTGAAAAGCTGGAGGAAGCATATAGGGGGGGGAAAAAAAAAAAAAGAAAAAAAAAGAGAGGATTGCTTACCGGTTACATATCACAAGCCAACAAACTAACAAAACAACTATATACCAAGAAATTCAAGGGCAAGATAATTGAGGAGTACATCTTGAAGTTCAGGAAATTCTTAAGTGGGAAGATCAGAAAACAAGGAGGTCACTTGAGTATTGCAAAATCCAAGACTAAATTATTATCTGTGAAACTAAACCAGAAGTGAACAAAGCACAGTTTAGAATTAAAAAAAAACAAAACAATTAAAAACCTTCCACAGAGGTTAACTTTGATCAAGACTTATTTATGTTATACGTGATGAATGTCAACAGGGAAGGAACCACAGAAACCAAGCTTCAGAGTACAGAATAACTTTCTGAGCATTTAGCGCTAATAAGTTGCAACCTTAAAATATAGAAACCTGAAAGAGAAAGTGACACTAACACCTAATATTGTTCACACACATTATTTGTTAATGAATGGAGCTGATATTTGGAAAAGAGTGGAATCAGTCATGAAACAGAATCATAAATGTTTTCATAGAGACCAAATTTCCCAAGCCATCTTGATCGCTTTTCTGGTGCTGATACAATTGCAGAAGTATGAGAAAGGCATGCAGGAAGGAGATCTATCTGGATTTCTCAATATGTATTTGGTGCTATGTCACAGCATATCCTGTGGGGAAATTAAATCAGATTGGTTTGGAAAGAAATACAATTAAATGAATCAGAAGCTGTCTGTCTAACTCAGGAGAGGGTAATTATAAATAGTACTTCCATCTAGATAAGGAAATAACATCCGACACTGTTCCCTACAGATGCCCTGGGGTCTTATTTTATCCAATATCTTTATTCTGAAAATTTATAAAAGCAGAGATAAATAGTTACATTCACAACTACTGAGCGCTTTTCCCTGTGTTAAAGAAAACCCATACAATTATTCAAACCTTGACAACCCCATCTGTATCCACACTGCAGGTCCTTGGGCAATAATCCTGGAGTGCCTCTCTGAAGACGCAGTATAGACATGACAAGAATGTGTTACCTCATATGCCTTGCTAGAGGCTGAGCAAGTTCTTGTGTGCCCCGCACCACATTAACTCTACGGTACAAATGACTTTACCTGTGCCATAACTACCTTGAAAAAACCCCAGGCACTTTTCTTCCTGAACTGGAAAAATGAGAAGATCCATGGCAGGGTCCGACAGACAATGAATGCTATTATCCCTACACAACACTGTACGTACCTCAGTGTCTTGCAGGTCAGTAAACATGGATATATTTGCAATTACTGGGCGCAGGTGGCAGGCTGTGTCAGGTTCCAAGGGCTGAGTGGGCTGCCCTTGGCCTGAGTGGGGCTGAGCTGGGCTTACCTGGTGCCCTGTGGCCAAGTGCCCATTGCCTAGCCTGTCTCAGCTCCAGCTCTGCCACTGGGAGCGTGGGGGCTGTGAAACAGCTTTCACCCCTTCCCTGGGGACTGAGGAAAAGGAGAAGGCAGGAATTGGAAAATGTACAAAAAAGAAAGCCAAATGGATCCCAAAACTGAAACGGTATAAAACACCAATATCATGCTTCCCGTGCCAAAGGATAGAGAGCGATTCCCACCATGAACCTCTGGCTCCTGCTGGCAAAGACCTCACAATGCTGCCAACACATCTCATTGCCTCACTCCCTCCTTCTTCCTGAGGAAGGCTGAATCTCCCAGCTTTAGGATTTCGATGAGCTCTGATATTCACTGGAAGGGTGAATATAGCACCAGAGAAAAGGGAGCAGGAATTACTAACTTGTTTTGTATAGCATTTTCAAAGGTATTATTAATGAGGTTTCCCTGTGTTAAGTTAGACTGTGAGTGCTAGTATTACTCTAATTGGACTAATAATTTGGCCTATCAGACTGTTAAAACACTAATTTGGCTAAAAATAAAATTCCTAGCTTTATACAGATAGTGTACTTCCACCTGCCCGAAACAAGTTTTGAGTAAAACAGCCTCGTACCATTGTTGCAAACAACCTCTGAAATTGTTGTTACTGCCTGGGCTGGCCTTTGCTAGTAGGTGGAAGTGGGTATGGAGGCAGTGCCTAGCAAGTCCTTCTGCCCACTTTTATAATGTTCTAAGGCTGAAAACAGCTGTAAAGTATATGAACATGCACTTCAGTCATCAGAAACTGACATACGCACATTGGTTAAGGTCATCCAAGCCTCAACATTTCTAGGACTATATGCTAACATTCCCAGAAAGTATTGTTTCTGAAAGGTAATCTGTTGTAACTGTTTGTGGAGTGAGATCATCACAGTATTTCTCATGTGTTCCTCTTTTCAATACCATACACCAACATGCACCTCAGCCTCCATGACACTCAGAACTGACGATATGCAACAAGGACATACCCTTAGCTTTTCCATAGTAGCCATGATCAGTGGATTCTTGCACAGATGTGTGATTTTTGTTTCTACCAGTGGAAGACAGATCCAATTCAATTTTGTAACAGGTCTAGAACCCATTTGCTTCTTTCAGTTTTGAGCAAACACATTTGTTTGAACACTCACCCACGTCACACATCCCCTTTAAAATTTAGAATAATCCATGAAGGGAGAGTGGAAGGAAGGATTTAGCTCACTGCAATTCCATGGGCTCTCCCAATGCACTAGTCCTTTGCCTGCTAATCCAGGACAGACTCTTCAGTGCTCCCACTGCTCCTTTTCATTTCTTCACCGACAAAAACATAACCAAATAGCATTGTAGATCAGTTCTTCCTGGCTCTTATCTTTCTGCTGCCAAATGGCGATATCACTCTCCTCTCCCTTCAAGTTCAGGCTCTCCAGAAGGAGATGGTCATTAAATTAAAATTATACAACCAAATTCAGCTTCCTGCAATCCAACTTCAAGCATCACTTCTCCACCCTAAGTGCTCCCCAAAATGCTCTTTCCTACTGCTGTGAGACTTCTTAAGGAACCTTATAATCCTGTAAGGACTTTTTATTATATCCCTTACGGTTTCCTCCAGGCAGCTTCTGTTGATATTTATTTTCAACTGCTTCATTGCTTTACAGTTCCCTATTTCTCCCCTGCTCTCTGCTCCTAATCCTCTGGTTTAACCCCTTATCCTAAGTGTAAATGGGCTGTATCTCACTTGTCTGAGGGGGCACTGTACTTATTTCTCTTAAAATGGCAGGTACATGTGCAGAAACAATGAACATGTAACCTTTAGAAATATTTAGATGTAGCCTTTAGAAATATTTAGTGGAGTACTTTACTCTTGTTGGAGTGTTTCATTTCAAGCATAGTTTATAAATATTCTGAATGTTCTCTATCTCTCTTTTTTTTTTCCCAGAATAGTGACTTCTGAGTTCTATTAATAGGGCGCAGATATAGAAGAAAACTTTTAAGTAGATATTAAACATATGATACCTTTAAGGTACATGTACTAGAACCTAGGAATCCTTTCTATGGCCTCCACCCTGCTGTTGATTCTTCTACATAAAAAGTTTCACAGATGTTAAGCAAGAGGGAACACTTAAATCTTCAGTTATAAGACAAATGTTCCTAATTGCAGATAATGTATCATCGTGACTATGACAAGCCAGGAAAGGAAATTAAACAATGCATAGGAAAGACAGAAAATTCTGACAGTCCTTCCTGATCCTAAGATTTTAAAACTTAGTATGGAATTTTTAAACAAGTTTCATACACTGCTAAGCAAAATCTAACAATTTTGCAAGATTATTTAAAAAGTTGTTCTGTCTATTCTACATGTCCTGGGATTATTTTTTTTTTAATTTATTTTTTTAAGAAACTAGGTTATCCATTAAATTTTCACCCTAAATGCAAAACATGATTACAATAGAATATTGCTTTGTGGTGAATTTTCAGATTTATAAGCACTTGAGGAGTCCAGAGGTCTAGCTGTAAATTTCTTTGGAATAGAAAAAGTCTATGTGCTTTGCAAAATAGCTCATATCTATTTTCCACTCTGAATCTAAACTCTATCTTAAGTTCTGCATTATTTTCTCCAACTAAGTGGAGTTAATTCCAACTAACTTCCTACATTAGAATTTTAGTCATTCTGAGTTGCTGGAAACTGTATAAAATAGGAAATGTGTTTCCTGCATTGTTTTATTCCTCAAATACAAAAACCTTTGTGAAACTAAAAAATAAAATTTTGGATTCTCCAGTGGTAAGATTATGTTTTCCCTCTTCTCTGCCTTGCTACTTCACAAAAAGCCCCACAAACACTATATCAAACTTTCAAGGACCAAACTGTAGTATCTTCCAAAGAAAATTGCCAAACTCAACTCCAAAACACGGAACCAAGCATACAAATGCAGTCACAGAACAATATATAACAATGTAACGTTCTTTTAAGAGCGCTGTGGAGAACACAGATTAAACTTAGTTGCACACAGTTGATGTGTGCATCAGCTGGATGCGTAGTATTAAAATAAATAAATAAATAAATCTTCCCCCTCAAATGTTCCTATCTTAGCCTTGAGTTTAAATTCTCTGCATCATAACACAGCAACTTTAGGCCCCTTGTGGTATATAGTAACTTGCAAGCACAGACAACATCAAATACCAAATTCCTATTAAGCCAATGGGTCCCCAAAGAGGGTGTTTGCTTTCAGATTATTTCTTCCCCAAATAGAGCACCTTACAAAATCCCAGTGAACACAAGTATCTAGATTTTCATTTGTGAAAAAATGAAACACAACTGTCAAAACTCAAAGTGAGCACTACTTTTCTTCCTTTGCTAGTCACGAATCTTATTTTTCTCAAACTATTGTTAGCTGTGTTTCTTTGAATGTCCTCTTCCAGTTAAATACTTACTCAGTTTGGTGTTTCATTTCATATGTTTTTGAGAAGAAGTAAACTTTGTGTCTATTGCCTATTCTGCAAATTAGCAAACTAGCTGAAAACAAGACCATTAATGACATCTGATTTGCATTAATTAGAAGTCACAAATTATTGATCACATCTATAGACTCAGTTGAAAAGCTTACTTCCACAAATATGCACCATATACAATTGCTAGAAGGTAAAATGCACTTTTATTTTAACGTATTCTGTATTGTAACTTTGTGATAGCTATACTGCTTCTTCACTCTGTCTCTTACCATCTACACACATTTATTTTAAGGAATTAATCCAAATTTGTTTGAATAAGTACAGTTTATTGGATCTAATAGAGAGTTTTGTCTAAGCTGAGGTTAACTTTGGTTTGTCCACAAAGAAGATCCAAAGGATTATTGCTGGGGTCTCACAACAGGGTACAAGAGAAGGAAAATGACAGTTTTTTTAAAATTTTGTGCAGGTATATTTACTTTCCATATTAGCAACATTCACTGATGGTTTTGTACTTAGGTACCAGATTATGTAAATTTATGTGCTCCAAGCATTATATAATGGATTATTAAACCTTCTAAAATATAAATCTAATACCTTAAATGTCTTACAGTACAATCCCTCCATTATAGATCTGTATAATATTGTATTTACATTCTATCATTACTTCTCATTTTAATTATATATATTCAGCTTTAGAGAAGTTTGATTTCTTTTTTCTTCTTTCCTTCAGGACATATTTAATTAGTTTAATTCAAACTCGTGCACTTCTGGCATCATCATTAACACAGACTTAGTATAATTAGCATTTTAATGTACAATAAATAAAATCCTGTACAAGTCAGTTTTTTACATTACTCCTTCCTTTTTAACACAAACCTATAAACCTATTTTCCATTTATGTGGGGGTTTTTGCCTTTTTTTTTTTTTTACCAAGGATAACTGAGTAGAGAGCAGAACACAGAAATATTAATTGAATATTATTTCACTTATCATCTCATTTTCACCTTATTGCCCTTAGTACTTCATAGTGTTTTACACTGCGTTCAACAGCAGCTATCAAAGAGGTTGATTGAGGCATTTATTTGTAGCTGAGCCACTGCAGGTGTCCTAAAGGACTTTTAGGGATTTGAGCTCTTAGATTCTAAATTTCTAGCTTACTTTTGTAAATATACCCAGCTTCAAAAGTATGGATTATAAAAGACTGGACAAGAAGATACCAGCAGAGATAATGAAATTAATATGGAATTCAGGAGAAAAACAATATTATTAACCTTATTTCTTAATTCTATTCTTTTAATCATGATTTGCATTCATCGGAAATGCAGAAAAGGCTCAAAACCTAAGATTTTTTTGAAAATATAAGCATAATTTTACCTCTGTTTTTCCACTTCCAAACCCACATACTGCAAATATTTAAACTGAAAGTAATACTGCATTTTTCAGCAGCTTTATGCCCTAATCCATTAGTCTCACCAAAATCAATCCAATGAAATTAAAAACAAAACCTTTCAAATAAAATGAGAAACCAGAGCAAGTATAATTTCATCAAGTCTCTCTAAGAATAACCTTTCCAACAAGAAAAATCTGTGGAAGAGAAAAGACAGCGAATTCAAACAGGATTTCTACCTTTAAAAAGCAGTCTTGATGCCCACAGACTTAAGAAGGATTAAGTTAAGATCGAATTTTACACTGAACCTCAAATCCCTTAAATCAACATTAAATTTCACAGAGAAATTACTATGAAAATTATGCCACTTAAATAGGACAAACTAATTTTCATGTCAGAATGAGCTGTGACCTTTCAGAAATCACTTAAGTGGGAAGTCCAATTCCCAGCAGATAAGCAATCAAGGAAAGAAAAAGAAATAAAAAGAGATAAAGACAGAAAGACAGACAGAAAGAAAGAGGGAAAGAAACCACCAGAGCTATAAATACACTACTCATATCTTTTTTTGAGAGAACACATTAGAATATATAGATTATCTGGGAGACACTGGCAATTTATATTTTAAAAACTTAAAGCACCATTATGTGTTTCTATATGATTCTACGTTGCCTTTGTTTTTTTACATGTGTATTCTTTCATGGAGGGATGAGTTGGAGGAGTTCCTTTCAGTCCAGGTTTATTTCTAGCTCTTGTATACTTTTCCTTCTCCTTCATCTTCTTTATGGTGTTTTTGTGTTTTCTGCAAATTTTTCTTTGACATGCACAATTCTATTAATGCATGTATAATTCAATAACATTTAAATTCCTTGAACTGTTGAATACAGAGCTATGCCATTATGCCCCAGTAATTCACTTTGAGAAACTGCTGGTGTGTAATTGTGTCATTTAATCTTTTTCTGTTAATTCTATCTGTTGATAGTTTCAGTTATGTTATATCACCAATAAGTCACTGATGTTTTTAACAGAGACTTTGTTATACATATTAGCTATGCAGAAAAATTAGCTAATGTACAGTATCCATTTGGAAGTTGAAAAACATCCAATATAAGAAAATTTTACCTAAGCAGGAAATAATTTGGCAGAACTTCTTTATCTGTGATCTAGAGACACATTGCTGTTTTAAAAATATTACTGCTTTTTTAAATGCATCTACCTAGTCTGATATGTTTTCACAATTTAGCAATTAAGTAAATGAAAAAAGGAAACTTCAATAATTGTTTTTACTAGAGTAATAATTTCTGAAATTACCTGTAATTCATTTCAAAATGACACAAGGTTTTTGTGACTTACAAACTTTCAGTTACTGACCTACAGGAGCTGAGCTGGCTGCAGTTTATGTCTCTTCCTGTTTTCCAGGTCATCCTTGATTTAAAATATCAGACTTTTGGATGTTTTACATATGTGTTAAAGGTCCAATTTTCTAGTAACCTGTACTACCCTATGTGCATTCTGTGACTTTGAATGAGGTAAAAAAAAAAACAAAACAACAAAACAAAGCAAAACAAAACAAAAAAAACCCCCAGAATTGTCTGAAGGAAAAAAAATGAAAAAAGAAAAAGATTGTACTGCTTTCCTTTAGTCAGCAGGATGAATTATGTGAAAATGAAGTTAGGCAGGAAGGAGATGTACTGAAAGAGAGTATATATTGTTCCATATTTTATATAAACAGAAAGAGGGACCTTCAATTTACAAAGAAATACACTTATATTCTGAACACACTTTGATCAGTCTGATTGAAAAATGTGTCTGATAACACCCAGAGCAGATGTAGTAGGATGAAAAGTATAATAAAAAGCTTGCCAAACATGCATATAGATTGGAGGCACAATAAAAGCCCTAAGGTGCTGGAAATACTTCAGTGTGTAGGATCATAAAAAAGGGTTTCCACATCAATATATTAAATGTATTTTATTTTTTGTTGGGCAGAGAGGAAGACAATGGTCATGAAAAAACAATATTTACAGAGTAAAATATGTGATGATAGCATTAACTGTATGAAAAAATAGTTCTAATTAATTTTTGTTTACTTTGTCTAATATACACTGACAAAGTCTCTGATGCAATAGAACTGCACACACACACAAAAAAATACATGCTAGCATGTTTAAGCTTTGTATTTTTTTAAATATATTCACCACTTTCCAGAGATGACCTTTTCAAATAATTTCAGTGGATTGTGTCTACAAGAGAGTTTATTTTCTTTGGGATTATGTATTTCTACAGGGAGAAAAAATTATAAAATGGTGTTAGAAGAGGAAAAAGGAAAAAAGGCGGTAATTATTTTGAGCTGAAAATATTGTATGTCTGGTCCTTATGATAAAACGCTTTCTGGGAAGAAATAAGCAAAAAAGGGAATGAAATGCAGAAAATATAAAATAAGAGTTATATTTGTTCTCATCAATGCACAATTTTAGAATTTCTTAACTGTCAGCTGACTGGATGTTGCAACAATGATTTTATTTTCATTTCATAGTCATTTTGTACTAAAATTTCCAAACTTAAAAAAAACAACCAAACAAAAACAAACAAACAAATTAAAAAGCACTAAGAAAATGTGTTAGTAGTTTAGCGGTAAGAAATATGTTTATTTCTTATGTCTATTTAGGGGTAAGAAATATGTTTATGATCTTTTCTGCAAACTTATTTCTTGTTAAATGTTTTAATAATTGTTGTAAAGATCCTCTCAATAACTAAACAAAACAAGTTTTGGAAGAATGATAGACAAGTAATTCTATATTTTGAAAGTAGACTCATTTATTTGTGTATTAAATAATAAATATGTTATCTGAAAAGTCCAAAGTACAGGTCTGAATAAAAAATTTGAACGTTTTGTTAAACCCTGTTTCTTCCATGGTTACTAAAACCAATCTCCCTTCAATATAAAAAAAAATGTTTAATCTGTTTAAGGGGAAAAATATAACTCTCAGAAAGGCTGAAAATACGATGGTCCTAATTCCCTTGCTATTCTATTCAGTAATTGCTAAAAGCAAAACAAATAATACAACCTGATGAAGGAACCAGAAGCTGGTATTCCTTCACCATTATACCTCACCATTATACCTCAACTTTCACAGTCAGGTTTCCTTTGATTATTTTCTTTTCCTAGCTTCATGAGTCTCCTGCTTTTGACTGCACTATGGCCCAATCCCAGGGGAAGGAAGTGGTCCCAAGGCAGTGCTCTACAGAGGCTTAAGTAGGTCTAATATTCAAGTCTCCAACTTCTCTAGTATGAGCTATAAATCAGAAGCTATCATTCAAAAGCAATGGCATAGTTTTTACTTTTACTTGACTATCCTCTTGCTCGAATGACATTAGCTTTGAATATGCCTAAAACGCACAGAATTTGAGAGGTGTAGGAGACTTAACACTGATTTTGAGTTTCAGCAGATGGAATTATCTTTCTCATATAAGAAATAAATGAAGTAAAAACAAGTAATATATTACAGCAAATCAAACGCTTACTTATATTGTAAACATCTGTTTTGTTTAATTCTGAAAGGTTGGCATCTTGAACCATAGTTTAACAAACAATTTGCAATAACACAAACAAATACTGTTATTAAAAAGAAAGAAAGACACAAAAAAAACCCCACAACAAACCCTTTGCTCTTCCTATTCCTGGGTGCTTTTTCTCTTTTCTGTCCTGCCCCTTTTTGTCACAAGTTTCTGTGGACTTACGTGACTTAAAGTAGCTCATGGAAAAGGAAAGCTTGATTTTAAGATGGATTGTCTTCCTCATCCACTTCTTTATGCAGCTGCCCCAGCAGCAGCCTAGGCCAGCATAGCGATAGGACAAACATGGACTCTCTGCAGCAGTGCTAGTTCAAAGCATCTGTGAACCACAACAAGCACTGGGACTATCAAAAAAGAAGAGAAAGGTGTCCTGGTTTAAGGTAAAACAGAACCAATTTAACTTCTCAGCAATTTAACTTCTCAGCTAAGCCTCTTCTAACTCTGAAATTATAGCATATTTTTCAGACAGTGTCTACTTCTATCAGCAATAATATCTGATGCTTATAGTTAATATGAAGGAATGGTATGCAGAAAGGCTCCTACTTATACTTATTCCCATATTCCCACAACAACCAAGGTCAGATAGCTTTGTTATGCAGCAAGTTGGGGGGTTGGAAGCAGAAAAGTGTAAAGGGGTCACACCTGTGGGGAGAAGCAGACAAGACAGGTGACCAAAACTGACCAACAGGGGTATTCAATCCCATCTGCATCATGCTCAGTATAAAAGCTGAGGGATCAGGGGGTCAGCCTTTTTCTTCAAGGGCTGGTGTCTGAGGAGGAGTCTGCGTGTGCCCCTGCCCCATGTATTCCTGAATCCTGATCTGGAATCCAGTTCCCATTTGTTGCTGAGTCTAGTCTGGGACTTTTCCAGTGCCTGCCAGTGATGTGATTGTCATCCTGGGAGCTCGATATGGGTTGTATGTCTTTCATTATTTTCTTATTAATATTATTCTATTTTCTTTTTATTATTTTATTATTAATATTTCACTAAAGTAGTTTAGGGTTTTTTTCAACTCATAAAT
This sequence comes from Rissa tridactyla, assembly GCF_028500815.1. Classification (NCBI taxonomy): domain Eukaryota; kingdom Metazoa; phylum Chordata; class Aves; order Charadriiformes; family Laridae; genus Rissa; species Rissa tridactyla. Next base: position 109,489,310 of record NC_071466.1, read on the forward strand.
CTCTCTCTCATTTTCTTTCCTTTCCTCTGAAGGGAGAGTCTGTAATATATAGTAACAACACTGTTAGATAAAAATCACGTTGACTAATAACCAGTTGTGGTCTGACTGCATTGCTGTGATATGGACCTTCTTAGTGAGATGGAAAAGGCAGAACTACATTCAGTACTTCATTGTAAATGTACAACTACAGCTCTAATATGCAGGCAACAGGTGTGATAGGTGCCAGATGTCAGTCTTGAATAATCTTCAGTAAGGATGACTAAGGCTCACATCTGCAAAAGAAACTACTGATTGCCATAGTGAAAGCACAGCAAATCCTATAATATTAAAAACCTGATCTCTAGAAAAATCCACAATGCTGAGGTAAGCATTGGACTATGTGTAGGACATCTGCTGGGGATTAAGTGTCACAATAAACAAGCCACAAAAGCCAGCATTCTGAGTGAATGAACCTACGCTACTCAATAGAGGGAACTGTGTAGTTTAAATGCAACAGACAGGAAAAGATTTATTTTTCTGTGAGTCACTTTCACATAGGACATCCCGTCTTCCCTTCATATAAAGATCAGAGAATCCTCTTGTGTACTTTTCACATTGGAAATGTGAAACATTTCCAATTTTTGCTAGGGTCTTGTGCAAAATACAGCACCCCTGAACTTTCTGGGATACACTAGTTTTTAATGGAATTGTGGCATGAACAAGCTGAGTGAACCAGATTATAGACTACTGTCCTTCCTTACAGTCTTCCTACTTTTTTTCCCCTCCTAACAAAGTCTTCCCTCTACAATTGCAACTCAGTGTTGAAAACACAAAGATTGGTCAGTTAAAAACTTCTTGTTAATAATCAACACTATATATATACACACACACACACGCTTGTATTTCTAACTCTCCCTCCCCACCCCCCCAAAAAAAAAAAGAGCAGGGAGTAACCCCTTGTCTTAAAGCACAGCACTAAGAAAAGAAGCTGTACTGTGCTTTCTCCTTTTTATCACCCCCTCAATCCCATCTTATTTGACAAATCAATTGCTGAATACACACCAAGTATTTTTATTCCTCCCTCTTCACCACTCCTACTACCCAAGGGGATTATAGAAAACTACCTATCCAGTACAGATGCCCTGGCCCACAGATTATAAACTCTTATAACAAGGTATCATTACTCCTGTCCTAATTCACTTTGCATAAAGGAGTTAATGGTTCATTGAAGCAGAAAGAACAAACAGACTACAAAAGGGATCATACCAATCACTTAGAAAGGAGACCTTGGTTCCAGTTTCAATTTCAAAGACCTTCATAAAACTTCAGTGAATATCAAGGACAGAAACAGTCCTTAATGAAATGTCTATAAGAGACTATAGTGGTGGGAACTGTAACAGCATTTTAAAATAGAAGGGTTAATAATATTAATTATCAGTATTACTAGTTAAAACACTAATCTCTGTGTTTTTCATTTTGTTCCTACTTTAAAGTACCACAAAGCCCAGAGAGAAACTTGATCTATTTATTCTTAATTCTAACCTGGAACAATATTGCTTGGGTTTGTAGCTAGATTTTTTTTGCATAAGGTTTGTGAGAAATTTAAAATGGCTTGTTGTATAACAAGCTTTAAAAAAAACCAAAATAACAATAAAACCCCCCAAACACATGCAATTGTAATTTATTGATTATGTACAGGTTGAAATAGTCCCTTGTAAGAAGCCATGTAAAAATTGTTATGATTTGTTTCTTGAATAAGAAGAGCAAAAGTGACAGGTGAAGGACTGCAACTTTAAAGTTGCTAACTTTAGCAAACTAATTCTTAAAATTCAGATTTACAGAAATCCCAAGCAAAGAGAAAACTTATTTAAGGACACCTATGGGTGCAAAATCTACAGGAAGTGGGTTCAGCCCACACTCACCCTATGAAAAATTACCTGTATCTTTTTAAGTAGCCCCACTTATGAATTAAAACCTGTTGCCTTTTACACTCATGATAGTTTATTTTTGGAGCTTGGCAGTATTTGACATCTTTGGTGTTTACACTGATTCTTCAGATCATAGCACAGCAATAATCAATAACAGGTGGGAACCTCCAACTTTAAAAATTCTATGTGATGTCTATAGTAGAATTACCAGTGAAATCTACATTTACCTGAAGATTTAATATCACTGCATGGAAATCCATCCAGTCACAGAAAAATTAAATATCTATAAACTTTTTATATAATAGATAATAATGTTACCCATTATGTTGGCATGCCAAGATGTATAAGATTTTTATATGGGTGGATTATAAAGGAACTAAAGCTGAATTTTTTATAACTGTCACACTGCTATATCATAACCATATATGTATATCTTTGTAAAGAGAAAGAGAAATAGCTCACAGCTGATGTTTTAATCCTTTTTTGAACACCTTTCCATTTATGTTCAATCTTGTGACTCCCTTAATGATCCAATTTTTAGTGTCCCTTTTCTTTTTTTATGTCAGCTGATATAAAAATAAGAAGAAGAAAATAGAATTCACAGGTTGTTCTGGTCAGTATAGAAAGCAGAAGAATACTTTCAGTATGAAATCTTCTTAACTGTATTGTTTGATGTTATTTACCCCCCATATAGAGGCACTTCAGAATATTCATGGTAGCTTGTGAAGAGCATGTCCCAGATAATTTTTTCAGGTGAACATCAGTGAATAACAACCGTTTCCATTGTTTAAATAAATACTTTTCTTGGAAGGAAGATAAGCCAACCTTTCAGAAAAATAAAATCATTATTCTTATTCATAAAAAAGCTTACACTGAGTTTTGAGAACTTCTATAAATACACATTTGCTTTTAAAAGTCTCTTGAATATAGTGAAAACCAATCTAGTTCTGTATCCTACAAATATCGTCTTCATACTGTAGTGTGATCTCAGCAGCAAAGATCTGTTTTCAACATAGTGTCACCTGATTGATTAAAAACAGAAACAGTGAATGCTTCCTTTTTTAATGCATTTTTCCTGCATTCTGCAAATTCTAACCTTGATTTACAAATGTCTTTCTAATTAATTTTTCCATCAGACACTCACCAAGATATGAAGTCATATAGTCTATTGCTCTTCTGATTCAACCCACTTCCACTCAACTTGTTATAGATGAGGTTTTACTGCTTGATATTCTAATTACTAATGTTATAGAGAACATAAAATTAGATGCTTTAAAAAGCTAAACCATTTTTAATGTATTTTATTTTATTGAATTAAAGTAGGAAAACCAGCATCAGTACTGTACATGATATTAATTAGGCCAGCCTACGTATTTGCAGTTAATCTAGTTATTAGTGTGATTCCCTTCTAGTGAATTCTACAACTGCTAATGCTGAATTTCATGATAAATAGATCAGTTAATGAAAAGACTAAATTAAGAGCTGTGGAAAACAAACTGGGAAAAGCACAATAAAAGATCTTGATCCTTGAATTCTCACTGAACACTTCCACTGTTTATAGAAGGCTTATTCACTGTTGTTACATATTGACAAATAATATACTGAAAAATTGGAAAATATTTAAAAAAAAATCATGACAAAAAATCATGACAAAAAATCATATGAAATTTTAAGCATGTAAATTTAATACTGAGAAAGACAAGAAAAGATTTTCATCATTTTTGTCCTGAGCGGATGAGCTATCATTAATTTCAGACCTCATGAGGAATGGGTTCTTGATCTCATGAAGGCAACCTTAGCATTCAATAATCTGTTCAAGAATCCATTGTTAAACAATGATTGTTTGGGAACATCTGCAAAGAACTAAGCAGTCCCTCAACCCCTCTTCCTAAATTTTTTGGGAAGATTCATTTCTGTGCAGAGACATAAACTCTGAGGCAAGGCATTGGAAGAAATAAGGTTGTATTCTGAGCAATTTAGGTGTCTGCATTTGTAAGGACTGGGTAGCATGTAGTAGATAAATATTGGTAGAAAAATGAGACAACAGACAGTAAAAAGAGAAAGACAAAAAATTTTAAAAATCAACTTATAAGAGTTTAAGGGTCTTTTTAGTAGACTCTTAGTATTCAAAGTACTAATTATATCTTCAGTGAGAAGAAACATATGTATTAAAGAAGATGATTTAGCAAGTTCACAAGTTTACCAAAATCTACCATATTTGTGGTTGTATTGCTAAAACTTCTTTAAGAGTACTAATATTAAAAACAGTTTGTCAGATAACCTGATATTCATTGTTTTGCAAGGTGTCTGTAGATCCTTGATCTTTTATACATATACTCTAGCTCCTAAACATCAGATTCAACTGATGTAAGTATCAGACATAATAGAAACTATAATACTCAAATACATCTCAAAATTAACAAAATTAAAAGAAGTCCTAAGGAATTAAGTGAAGGGGTTCAGATATACCTGATTACTTAATTTTTTGTCATCTCAGACAAGTATTTGAAAGCTATTGATGCATAATCATTTAAATACATAAATAATAATAGTGTTTTACCACTTTTCTTTCAAAGACTTAAAATATGGATGAACTGGCTCCCTGACTTCTCTGATATTCAACTTTGAATTTAATAATTTAAAATATATACTGAAACAATACTTTGTTTTCACATTCAGAGGGTTTGTTTTCAGGATGTGTGGAGTTAAGAAGTAGTTTGATTTGTGTACCTATTAGGTGCCCTTTCATATGTTGGCTTTTTTTGAGAGATGCTTCACATGTCTTAGAGTTAACAAAAAACTGGTTCATTGCATAAGGACAGGCTATCAGATGTTAATAACAGGGAGTTCATTTCATGGCATTGATAAGAAGTCAAATATCCTTCTGAAGTTAAGATGAAGCATGTTATATTCTTTTTATTGTTACTTATTATTACAAAGCTGGAGACTTATGCATTGTCTTTACTCCAGTGTAAAAGCTGAGCCTCTAGGTATTTTAGTTACAGGCATTTTTGGTTGCAGCGTTATGTATTCCAATCATATACAATTTCAGTGTAATTTATTATAATTACTCTCAGGGTCATCTCAAATAATCATAAAAACATCTCTGTTTTAGTCATAATCCAAATAAGAACACTAGAAGTTAACAAAAAGGGGCAATATATAAGTAACTTTCTGAATAGTAAAGCCTGAGTTTGTTATAAATTCTATTCATAATTGCCCTATCTCAGACTTAAACTGGTACCGTGAAGGTAAATATCTCCCAGAAAAGTCAGGGTTGTGTACTTTTTAATCCCCTGCTTCTATGCGTATTAAATCACACTTGTATTTGCTTCTCCTTTCATTCCTACACATAATATATTGTTAATAATGGCTTGCTAATATTTTGTTTCTATGCTTAGAACAAGCCTTTGTACATAAAATAGCTATGTATCACGGTGAGAATGCTGCATTATTACAAAATAGCTTCATACCGTTTCTTTCTCTATGACGTGGCCCCAGATATGATTTAGCAAGGCAAGGGCACAAATGTGGTGCTTTTTTTTGGGCACCGGATAGGATTTCCTCAAATACTGACTTATTGAACAAGGTGAAGGGGGAATAAGTGCACTACTGCATGGAAAAATACCCAGTCACTGTGTACCAAACTATCAAACTATTCAAAGGTTTCTCTGTGGGATATGTTCACAAGGTAATCTTAAAGCAACTTGGATAGGAAGAGTAATTCACTCCATTCAAACATGTTGCTCAATACCTGCAGGCAAAGTTTCACAATGCAATGGGAAATATTGCTTCAGCACAATACAGTGACGGTGGATTTCATATGCTCTTTCTCCAAGCCTATTTATAGCCACTGAAGAAAAAGCTGGATCTACTATATAAATGCATATGGATCCACAAATATAGGAGTGTTCAGGACATAATCTTTTATATTATACTGAAGTATACTTTTACAGTATCTCATCTGTAGTAAACTTGGTAAAAACTTAAAATTAAACCAGGAAATGCTTCCGGACTGATTCAGATTCAAGCAAAGATTAAACGTGACACACAGGACTAAGATAATAAGGGAAGTAATTAATATAAAATAACGCATTTTAGCAAATAACAAATATAAATTCGTAATTCCTCCTTCTTACCTTTGTCTTTATAGTACAGAGGATCTTATTGAAAGCAAGATTCCCAACTATCATTTAATGATGTATCGTCTCTAGTTGCATGACAGTAAGAATTAGAGCTTAAATGAGGGGAAAAAAAAGTGTTAAGTTTTCCCCACAGTTGTAACTTTTTTCTTTCTCATACATTTTAAGTCATCACTGAATACAAGTCAAATGATGAATTAGAGTGTTTAATTTTTATTAAAAGAAATCACATGATAGGCTTCTACTGGAAAACGTAGATGAAATTATCTGTGGAGAATGACTCTATTCTTCCATCCTAATACACTCATAACAAGAGGGGTAGTTAAAAAAATTAATGTACTTAAGCAGCAGATAACTGTTTTTATACACCCTTCATCACTTTATACAGCCTTTATCACTTTAATAAGAAAAGTTGCCACACTGGAAGATACTCTTTCCTGTGAGGACAGGCTCTCCTATGAGGACATTGCTCTTATGAGGAAAGGCTGAGAGAGTTGGGGTTGTTCATCCTGGAGAAAGCTCCAGGTAGACCTTATTGCAGTTTTCAGTACTTAAAGGGGGCTTATGAGAAAGGTGGGGACAAACTATTTAGCAGGGCCTGTAGAGATAGGACAAGGGGTAACAGTTTTAAACTAAAAGAGGGTAGATTCAGACTAGATATGAGGAGGAAAAATTTTACGAGGATGGTGAAACACTGTAACATGTTGCCCAGAGAGGTGGTAGGTGCTCCATCCCTGGAAACATTCAAGGTCAGGTTGGATGAAGCACTGTGAAACCTGATCCAGTTGAAGATGTCCCTGCTCTTTACAGGGGATTGTTGGACTAGGTGACCTTTAAAGCTCCCTTCCAACTCAAACCCTTCTATGATTCTAGACTATCACAGAATTGTTTGGAAAGGTGGGATTTCTCACATGGAACGTAAAATTAATGAACCATTCCATAAATAGGCAAGTGTCTTTGGTACATGCATTAGTGAGATACTTCTTTTCTTGGGAAGCTGAAGGCACTTAGCCTTGAGTGTTATGTTTCTTTTGAGGTGTGCACCAATAGTCAATGTTCCTGCTCTCCTCCATCATGGCTTATTGACAATTTACCCATCTCTCCACACACCGCTCTCCCTATGTCTCTGCAGCAGGATTCATTACGTACTAAATCTCTGCTCCTCTTTCTGTAGGCCATTAACTCCAAGCAGCATGCTCCAGTTGGCAATTTATTCCTTCCTAATTACTTCAGTCTGGACATGAATGAAAACACACTCCTTCTTGCTAAGGCAGAGCTGCAGGATCTTTATCTCTTTAGAATATGTTCTAAAATCTGTTCCAGAACTGTAAATCCTCACTTTGGTGACTTTCATCATCAGTAATTTGAAGGCCTAAAGAACTCATATATTTCTTTGCTTAAATCTTGATGACAGATGAGCATCTCTTTGATGGGCAGATCAAAAGATATGCAGAAAACATTAATCAGTTCCACTTAATTTTAGCCTGGATCAGGTAAATTTAATTACCAATATAACAACTGAGTATGGGAGCAGAAGCATGATTTATAATGTCAGGAAAGAAGTCTAGTCAATTTAAGAGAGTAAATTTAACATTATCCCATAAATTAGCAGAATCGTCTAGGTTGGAAGGAACCTTTAGGATCATGGAGTCCAAGTGTTAGTTTTATTTTCTAGAAGTTACAGCTACTTCAGTAAAGCATTTGATACTATTTCCCACAGCCTTCCCCTAGACAAACTAACAAGATACAGAATGGATTGATGGTCTGTGAGATGAGCAGAAAATTAGCTAACAGGTTGCACTCAGAGAGTGGTGATCAATGTTTTTTACTCAGGCTGGCAGACAGCAGTGGCATCCCTCAGGGATCAATACGGGGCTCGCCAATATTCAACATCTTCATAAATGATCTGTATGATGGCATTGAAAGCACTCAACAACTTTGCATATGACATTAAGCTGAGTGGTGAGGTGGACGTTTCAGAAGGGAGAGATATCTTATTGAGAGACCTGGGCAGGCTGGAAGAGTAGGCTAGCAAGAACAATATGAAGTTTAATGAAGACAAGTGAGAAGTCTGCACCTGGAATGACATAACCAAATAGCCCAGAATGCCCAGAACAGTCTAGAATCTGTGTGAGTGGGGATCAGACTTGCTGAAACAGACCTGGGGATCTTGGTAGACAACAAGCTGCAGACGAGTCAGCAGCGCGCTGCCACAGCAAAAAAGGCAAATTGAATCCTGGGCTGCATCCACAGGGGCATTACTAGCAGAGATAAAGACTTGATCTTCTGACTCTAATCAGCACTTGCCAGGTTACACCTGGAGCACTGTATCCAGTTCTGGTACCCACGATTCAAAATAGGCAAGGACAGACTGAAGGGGGACCAAAGGAGGGCCATGAAGATGATTAAAGGGCTGGAGAATGTTACCTACGCGGAAGGAATGAAGGCATTAAGTCTTTTCTCCCTGGAAAAGAGAAGGCTCGGTGGGACCTCATCATGGCATTCCAGTACTTAAACGGTGGTTTCAAAGAGGATGGAGGCTCTCTCTTTGCCAGGAACCACATGGGGAAGACAAGGGGCGACAGGTACAAGTTGCACCATGAGAGGCTTCATCTTAATATAAGAAAGAATTTTTTTTTACAGTGAGAACAACAATTCGCTGGAACAATCTCCACAGGGATGTGGTAAACTCTCCATCACTGGAGGTTTTCAAAATGTGACTGGACAGGTTGCTAGATAATCTCACCTAGGCTCTGTTTCCCATGAAAGGTTGGACCAGAGGATCTTTCAATGTCTATTCTAACCTGGGCTGTTATATGATTCTATGATATTATGTGTAGAATTGGGAGTGCCTGAAAACATATGTAATTTGTCACAGTATCAGTAGATGAGAAGTGATTGCTCAGTCGTACGAGGACAGCTAAGAACTTATTGTTGACATAAATGCTTACTCTCCAGCAGCTATGCCTTTCTTATTTATAATTATGACAGGACAGTCTAGAATATAGCATAGTTATGATACCTGACATTTATACACCAGGTTATTGTAATTCATTAATAAGATGTTTAATTTTCTCTCTTCACCCAAACATATTCCCATTTCCCTTTCTGTCTAGGGCCTAATAAAAAAATTATTTTATCCGAACTAACCACTTGAGTGTAAGTATTAAGCAGGTATTGAACAGATACTCTAGGTTAAGACATAATTCTCATTGTTTTCTCTTAATTGGATATCGAGATTACATTTTCTGACCTTGAGGCGGTTACCAAACCTTGAACTTTGCAAACCCACTAGTGTTTTGCAGTCTCTAGAGCAGTAAATTCTTTTGACTTTCCATTGACTTTTTTCCTTTCTTCAAAACAAACTTCAAGGATCGTCTTCACAACTTATGGATACTGCACAAAACTGTGTTTTGATTTAAAATGCACTCGAGGAGGAGGTTTCAACCTTGTGACTCAACTTTCCCTTTAAAATAATACTTATTTATAGTTCCATATTATCAGATGCAGGTTGTACTTTGCGCAACCCTCAAGTCTTCATAGAAAATCACTCCCTTACTTCTATTTCCTCAAAAGAATCCCAAACTATTTAGAAATCTGTACATCTGGCATGCATGAAAGATTGTAGAAACCTGGCATATAAAAATAAAAAGCACTGTTTCTCATTCAATTTTGTTTCAACTGAACACAATGAAATATGCTACAATACTGAGAACTCCCTTCACAGAAAAAAGCATCACAGACAGCAATACAGGAAAAAAAATCCTCTCACCAACATGTAGGTACATTTCTTTCTTACTTTATACATTTACATTTATTGTCAAGAGGATGTTCTAAAGCAATGACATTTTCAATCATAAGCAACCTCAGGCAAACTAAATAAAATGAGTAGTACAGAAACAAGTCACCTTAGGCTAACTCTACACTAGACAAATTGTAATAGTGTGATGTCAACAGTCAATTACATAACTGAGTCAGAAATTAGTGATTAAAACAAAAAGGAAGAAATGTAAACAATATTTTGAAATGAATTTATGAGGTTTAGCATCATACAGCCTTCACAATATTAATGAACTAAACTTCAGTTTTGCAAAAAAATATATATGTATGTGTTGTAGAAGCATAAGACCAACAAAAGATGTTAAAAAAAATCAGGTTTTAATGGTGTCACAAGAAAGATAGGATGGTAAGAATTAATAGGGATCTTATACTACAAACACTTTGGCAGGCATAACTTTTTACAGGTTCAGGATATCAGTTGGGAATATTACTACACTCTGCGTATTGACTCTAAGCTTAGAATGATGGTTCAAAATGCGCAAACCACTCACCTAAAAGGTGAGGCCACTCAGTCCCTGGGGAAGTTACTTTGAGGCCGACGTCTCAACCCAAAGGGAGGGCTTCTGATCACAGACCTGCTGCTCCAAGGAGAACCACTCAAAGAGAGGTCTTTGGCAGGGATCCCATTTTATAGCCAGGTTAGATCTGAACTGAGGTCATCTATCGGTCATGGTCACATAGCTTTCATTGGTCAAGGGGTCTCTGAGGTTGGTGCATTGGCTGAAGTGGTCTCTAGGGCTCAGGTATCTGGGGCACGTGGCTGGGGGTTGTTTGCATAAATGACTAGCAGCTCATGAGCTTCCTGCCAAATGAACCACCACACCCCTGTACCGTGCTCCTGCCACAGCATGCACCTTCTCAACATGTGAATAATCCCAATGGAGTTAATTTGGGGTTTAGAGAACTGGGGTTTGACCATGGACCCCCCTTTTTCATATTACTTCTGTGAAATCTTCCAGTTAGCCGTTGTCACAGATTTGCTGAGCATTTTTGAAAAACAGTAATTGTTTACTTGACTTTACTTGCTCACATTTTCTTTCCAGGTATAGAAAAGCAAATGTCTACATTTTCTATGTCAAAATAGAAGTGCATTTTTAAAGAACTATAATGGATCATAATTTTCTTTGAGAAATACATTTTTACCTTCTTGATAATTTGTGCCAACTTTCAGTCTGTTTTACAGTCTGTATTACAGACTATTTCAAGTCTGTAATTAATAAACATTAAGCAGGGACTGAATTTCTGTAAGCAAGCTCTCCTTTTCTCAAAAAAGCAAACAAATTTGTGTGTGATATAAGCAGATCAAATTACAATAGTTTTTGTAAAAGTTGATTTAGGAGTAGAAAGGTTAACCTGGATGAATTCTTCATGCAAAGGATGACTCTCTGAGCTGTGGGTGGTTTTTTTCAGTTATTTTGACTTTATATTGATTTTAAAGTGAATCAGAGACATAAGTATACAACTTATTTCTGGTTATGGGGGGGAGGGGGTTTCTGAATTCACAGAATACCAGATAAAGTAATGAGTGCTTCATTTAAGAAAGAAGGTGACCGTAACTGAAGCTAATGAAGTATTGCAGTTCTAATTGCACTTCTATTTCAAACCATATGATAATCTGAATGAACAGCTCTATAAAGACAAATCCTCAGAGTTTATATCAATGAGTCTGTAATACCATATAATGTCAATAACTTCCATTTCTGATTCTGTTATAGCAAATAAAAACAGAAAATGAGCAGCGACTAAACTTTAATTAGTCAGAAGCCAACAACTTAATTTTCTTTTAGCTAAATATTTGTTACATTTTTCACTTTCCATGTCACACTTATTCCCTTGTCTTTTTTCCTTTTTTATCCTTCCTATTTTCTTTAACCTTTTCTCCCAAAGCAAGACTCTCATCTGATCTTCCTTTTCTTTGTTTCCCCTGTGATTTTCAGATTATATCGATGTTTTTAATATCACACTTTCTCTTTTTTCTTGTTAAAAGTTATAATTGGATCAACATTTGCATCTAAGAGATAACAAAATAATGAAAAAATTATCCTCAGAAAGTTTGCAAGGATTGATAACATAGTCTCTCATTTCATCCCATTAGAGAAAAGTTCTTCAGAGCTCTTTAGAACAGAGTTAAATTGATGAAAAGGTAGCATGTCTCTGTGATAAGGTTTAGCCATAGAGATTATTTCACACCTTGTATTTACATACTAACAGACAGATCTCATAGAAATCCCATGCGACAAGGAGGCAGATATCCCATTTTCCAAAATGCTGCTTTGCATTAGTCACTCACTACTTCTGAGAACACCAAGGCCTAATTAGTCTTCCTTAATTTTATACCTGCCAATGCATCGTGTACAACCGGATTCATCCAAGGGACGAGTCATCCTTCTTCTCTCTCCTGTCGCTTTCAGTACTTAAAAATATTATTACACGTCACTGAACATAGCAGAATAGGACATGCTGGTCCTGGGAACTGCACTAGAATTTTTAAGTCTCAGTCAGCATATTTCTCAAAAGCCTTTGCATGTACACATCTTTGCATGATTTAGGGGAATTTATTTTTTTTAATGTCGCTTCACAGTTATTCACAATTGTTTTAAACTGCTTTCAAATTAATGTATAAAAACATCAGTTTGATGTATAAAAACATCCTAAAACATACAAACAAAACACCTGCAACTGAAAGTTGCACACATATGTTATAAAAATTTGGGAAGTTAGAGCCCATTTGACACCAGTTTAGAATTTATTTCAGTCACTGGCATGTTTCCAGTATTGCTTCCACTAGTCAATATTACTTAACAGTGAACCATAGCATCATAAAATGTTGTTTAGAAGGGATCTCTGTGGTCATCTAGCTCAATTTCATATGCAAAGTGGGACTGTAACATGTACTAGATGATAGGTCATCTTTGCATTTTTCTAGCCAAGTCCTGAAAACCTCCAAGGGTGGAGGAGCCATGACTTCTGTGGGCAACCTATTCAGAACTACACTGCCCTTCTGGTGGCAAGCTTTTATCTGTCTTGAAGTTTCAAAGTCACAGCTTATGGCCCCTGCCCCTCTCATTACATCTAAGAATGTTGCTACTGAGAAGACTTTGGCTCCATCATCTTTGCAATTCTCCTTGAAAGGACTGTAACGGTTTTTTTCAGAGGAAACAAGTCCAGATCCTGTTACTTCTTCTCGAGGTTGGTGTACTCTAGGCCCCTGACCATCCTGTAGCCATTAGCTGGACCCTCTTGAACAAGATGTTCCCAATTGTATGCAGCATCCCCAGTGCAGCCTCACCAGCGCAGCACAGAGTGGGGAGAATAACTTCCCTCAAATTCTGTACTGTTGGAACTGCAGCATCAGTTTTGAGCCATGTATATAGAATAAAGAATTTGTAGCAAATTCTATAGAAATATAGACTGTAACAAATATTTGCAGTAACTCTGATAGAAAAAAACAAATTAGACTGAATGAGAAGAAAGATAGTTGAAGCAGAAACCAGGTCCTCTTCAGGAGGTGTTGCTTTGGTCCAATGAGGAATTATGACTTAAAGACTTATGTACTAGGTAGGGTTATCCACTGAGGAAGCCATAGTACGTGCCATGAATACCACGTAACTAAGAGACACAACCAAAACCCAGGTTCAGACATATGACTTCAGCAGCAAACACTAACATTACCATAAAAATCAAGAGAAAAAGGTTCCATACAGCTTTTTATTAAATTCTTCTTAGTTTTTTTTTCTTATGTTTCATAATGAATTCATAGTGAATCACTATCTATAAACACTAATTTCACTGTTGAAATAGGAAGAAAATCAAACATAACATCAAACATTTGCCACCTGATCACTTACAAGAAGTAAGAATCATAAAATGAATGCAACTTCAGTAGTAGAAGTAGTCATGTTCTGATTTTACTTTTTTTTTCTTCATATGTTAGCTAAAATGTACCTAGAGTGTGCATCAAATCCAACCAAAGGAGCAACAACAAATGCCTGGAAGAATCATTATCTTTTCTAAATGAGTGGTAGAAACTCAGTTTCAAAAGAAAACAAAGTATCCTCTTTAGTCAGGTCTGTCTTTTCTCTCCTGCTACATGAATTTCTCAATAGGGTTTGTTGTTATTTTAAACTACTATTTTCATTTAGTACCTCTTTGCTACATATAAGCAATAGTTACAAATTAGTATAACTTTCATTCACTATACTTAAATTTAATACTAAAATGTAACCCCTAGATAGACCAGAAAAGCAAGGTTTCTGGAGTTACAATTGCATGGTTCCCTGAACAAGAGGATGGATAGGCTGTGACAATCGAAAACTAATACATTAATGAAGTTATTAACTAATTATATTTCACACTAAAATGATCTAAAAGAGAAGTAAGAAAAATGTATTAGCTTTGGCAGTTTTACTTCAGAATATTAAAAACCATCTTCAAAAACATTTTTCTCCAGATTTTGGGAAAACTTTTAGGCACTCCAGTTTCTGTCTTAATTCAAGTGATCCTCTTCACAAAAAGAAGAAAATAAAGCAAGCAAGAAAATTTAAACCAGTAGTACCATAAGAATGATAAAAGTAGACTGTACATTGTAGGCAGTAGCAGAACATCGTGAAAGTATAATTTCCCATAGTCATGTTGTTTTCTCAGTATGTAAAAAGTAAGGGGTATATATGGGAAAGAAAGGTAATTGTGTTCGTTGGTACTAATGTAAGAGGTATCTTACTCGTCCATGGCATGTTGTCTCTTTCATGTTTTGTTTTGGTTTTTTTTTCTATTTGTTTAGATGCCTAATGTTGATAGATATTATTATATGTTTTCTTGCAGCTGACAAAAGACCCTTCTAAATTTTACAAGTGGTGATGAAGGTCAGCTTGAATTCTTGAAGTTATGCTTTGAAAGTTTCTATTAGTCATCATATTTGAAAAATTGTACTTTAATTGGAAGTTGGTTTTATGTATTTTGTGAAGTTACTGTAACACTCATTTGAATTTCAGAATATTGTAAGGATGTGCATAGCGATCTAGAAAATCCATCTTTGCCTTTTAGGCACAGAGTTAAGAAAAAGTACTATCAACTGTTAAGAACTCTTCTTCATTATTGTGTGTTATCAGAAGACAAACGTACGGTTGTCTTTATCTCAATCATTTCTATGAACATAAATAATACGTTGTCATCTTTATCTTATTTAAGCATTCTTGACAGTTGGCAGCCTTCATTGCAATATATTACGGAGTAAATTATACAGGCTAGGCTACATTTGCATCATGAATGGAATTCAGTCTCTAACTCTTGAGCACAGAAGTGTGTCCCATAGGGAACTGGTGTTAGAGTGGCAACTTCTGGGTTGGTGGCTGGTTTAGAGCATGCAAAGAAAATGCATATAAACAATATGCATTTCCATGGGTTTGTGTTGTGTATTTTTAGATAGAAAAAAATTTGCTTCAAAATGAAACTTTTTTTGTTATAGTTATTTATTTTGTTAATACTGTACTGTACCCAAAATTGATTCTCAGAGTTACAGAATCAGATAATGGTTGTTGGAAGGGACCTTTGGAGGTCATCTGGTCCAACCTCCCTGCTCAAGCATGGCCACCTACAGCCAGTTGCTCAGGATCGTGTTCAGACAGCTTTTGAATATCACCAAGGATGGAGACGACAAACTCTCTGGGCAACCTGTTCCAGTGCTCAGTCACCCTCACAGTAAAAAAAATGTTTCCTGATGTTGAGATGGAATCTCCTGTGTTTCATTTTGTGCCCGTTGCCTCTTGTCCTGCCACTGGGCACCACTGAAAAGAGCCTGGCTCCATCCTCTTTGGTTATTTCAGGTACTTATACACATTAATAAGATCCCCCTGAGCCTTCTCTTCTCTAAGCTAAACAGTCCCAGATGTCTTAGCATTTCTGCATATGTTTTAGTCCCTTG
Source organism: Rissa tridactyla (assembly GCF_028500815.1). Taxonomy (NCBI): domain Eukaryota; kingdom Metazoa; phylum Chordata; class Aves; order Charadriiformes; family Laridae; genus Rissa; species Rissa tridactyla. The sequence goes on from NC_071466.1 coordinate 109,505,119, forward strand.
CTCACACTTGTGGCCCTTCATTGGACTCTCTCCAGTATGTCTGTCTCTCTTGCACTGAGAAGCCCATAATGGGACACTATAATTTTACTCAAAAATCTTCTGAGAGATATTTTTTCCCTTTTGGGATACTGCATCCAGACACTTCTAAAGCCCTTTGTATTTCTAGTCCAAATTCACAAAAAAACATTGCTATCTGAAATAAATGACTTGAGACTTTCATGCTTTAATTTATGCACACATATAATATTAATAATTAGTTTATATGTCTTTCAATCTATCTGAATTTTGTCCAACAAAAATGGAAGCTGCTCACATGATTTCCCATCACAAATGACAATCTCACAGCTATGTTCCAACTCCACCTTCATTTCAATCCTTCTGCTGCAGGATATTGATTTTATGATCATTTAATTTAACCTTTTTGAGTGGGCCTATTGATAGCAAATCTGCTACTGCATATTTAGTGATGTGCTTCTTAGTTGTTCTGAACTTGTCTTCAATGTTTCTCCACTGAAGTCAACACAAAAAAGGACCTATCCAGGATGCAAAGAAAAATTTTGTCAGTTTAACCTCAAAGTTTTTATTTAGGTATTTATTTTAAGAAATTCATAAAATGAATATGTTGTGTTTAAGCTGGACAGCAATGGAGAAAAAGACCAAAGTATGTTTCTATGGGACCTGGCAGGAAATAAAATGCTCTCGTTATTGTAAACAATGTGGTTTTAAAGTAAGTTCTTTGCTTGGAAAATACATGAGACCATATGTGTTTTCTACGACTATGACATCCAAAATGTCATCTAAAGTCAGTGGTTTACTCCCAGTATTATTTCAAATAATGCTAGCAAGGTTGCTCGTTTTTCTTTCCAGGTGTTTTTCCTTCCAGGTGTTTTTTCTTTTACTATACACAACAGGGAACTGCCTAGCATCCTTTTACACCCATCAAAGCTGTTGCTACTGTTGTGAAAGCCATGACATACCATCCATAGTGGGCTTTTTTTATTTGTTTTGGGTTTTTGGGGGGGGTTTTGGGGGGTTTTTTGGTTTTTTTTTGGTTTTGTTTTTTTTTTTTTTTGGTAAATAAATAGTCTGTAAGTATCAAGCCTCAACATTTATGGATATCTAGACCAGAGAAAAAAAAAAGAATAGTTGCTTTTGGAGGAGATTTTGGATTTCTTATCACTCACACCACTCACTGTTCATTTAAAGCATTGTAAGAGGGACTTCACAATTTTACACAGCTCTGCAGAGTTGCAGGGTGATTTTTAAAATTTTGGTGATGGCTCTCAAGAAAAACTAAGAGAAATGTTCATATGTCTACAGAACATATCTAAAAAATTGAGACAACCATCTCAAACACTACAGATGCTCAAAACATTTGAGTTGAAAATTCTATATGCTTGGCAGTTCAAAAAAAGAAAGCAGAGAAAATAGTTCAAAAGAAATATTGTCATCAGCAGGATTGTTTCATATTCAGTGTTTTAACATTTTGAAACAAGTTGCACAATTCCTTTGAGATAAACCCATTTCATTTCCAAGGTATGTGCCCTGGAATCCTCAATCCTGTTTGTTCCCTAACTATGTATGTTTCTGAACAGAAGGAATATTTATTCTCTACCCTGGTAAATACTTTAAAATTAACTCAGAGCACTCTTCCACCCTTCTCCTGACACTCCCAATAAGTTGTTGGGTTTTTTTCCCCTGAATCAAGTTGATGTTACCATCTGGCACACTTCACCCTGTGTACCAATCATGAAAGTTTTGTGAGTTTTCATCATCAACATAGGTGGAGAGAGAAAAAGTTAAAAGTAGTAGAAATTGAAAAGGAAGAATCAAGCACTGCTCCAGAGCATTTATTTTTACCCAGAACAGAATTTAAAAAAATATATTGTGCTTTCATAGGTTCCTTTCAAGATAGCATTTGAGAATTCTATTATCTCTAAGCACACAGAAATTTAAGATAGAGCTTAGGCAAGCCAGGGTGCTGTCCATTATTGAAATCACAAACATTAACACGCAAGTCATGCAAGTAAACTGTATGTAGATTTTTTGCAGTAACATCTAGTATCATGACAAACAGACAGAAATATTCCTTGTATTATTTTATCTTTTATAATTCAAACAAAACCAATTTTCAACTCCATTTTACTGTAAAATCCTAAAAACTCTGGAGAGTCTAAAATATGATATTGCAAAGGACTATTGCTCAAACTGGAGCCATATTTTACTCATCTGGCATGGAGTGGAGTGGGATTGTTTCAGTTTCAATCTTCATCTGCGTGCACTTTTCATACATTGGATATATGTCAAGAACCCCTAGGAAAGGAGATGGAAATGATTATATAGTACTCTTAATATTTCAAATGTCAAGAGAAAGAAGAAAAGTTTGAATGTATTATTATGTCTCACTAGGGCACTTCAACTTTCCTCCAGACATTACAGCCTAAGAGAGTGAACAGTTTAACTCACTTTGCCAATGCTTTTCAAGCCTTATAGCTAAAGATAAAGGTCAGAGACACCAGGATCTCAATTTTCCTCTCCCACTAATTGAAATGGAGTTACTATTAATTAACAAAATTACAGTGACATTATACATGATTTGCCACCTTCTAGTTATGCCTTAGAAAGATTGTTTCCTAACTTGTAGAGAGTGAAACTGTTATTTTTTATTTGTGTTTATATCTCTTAGGCATCTACAAACCCAAAAACATACAAAGGGTATATTACTTGTAGAAAAAATGTTCTCTGAGCACTATTCTTGGAATTTTTCAATATGAGTTCATGGTTTCTGATAAGATTTTTCAAACACAGTATAAAACCTTGTGAAATCATATTCAGTTTTAGGACTTTGTTCGCTTGAATTGTAAACTCCCGGAGTATTTCTAGAGAAAGTTTAAGAAAAAAATCCTACCGTTACCAAAAAGTTCTGACTCTGAAAAATGCTGCTGTTTATGAAACCTCTTAGAAAATGTGGGGCTTGCTTCTACTAAATTGCTTCTTTTTGAAAAACAAAACAGAACACACACTACATACTACCTGCTAAATCATTTGTGATATAGGAAGAAAAAAAAAAACAAAGAAACAAACAAAAAAACCCACAAACCAAAAAACACAGAAGAAAATTATTCTGAATGGATTGCCTGGGGCAATGATTGAAGTAGTCAAAGGTCTTAAAAAACAAAGACTATTTTTTCTTTTTGGTTATGTTTCTATATAGACGAGGACTATTCAAAGGATTAGATACATTACTCTGTAGTGTCCTTGAGTTGTCATTTAAGTGATGCAACTCCCAAATATATTCACTGCCTGCTTCCTTTGAAGGAGAAAATCTTCCATAGGTCTCCAATGTAAAAAAAATTAAGTCAATGCAGTTCTTTAAAAAATATTACGCAAATATGTTGAATGATGTGAAAGGACCATTCAGCTTTTAGTTATAGTGTAGCGACTACTATAGGCAAATAGACTCTAAAAAAAAATCACAGCAGTCCAGTCAAACAGAAGTACATTTGTGAAAATACATTCTTAGAACTGTTCATTCTCTTGCACTCCCTTTCTACTTCATCTTCCTTAAAACGTGAATATGGAATTTGTTGTTGTTGTTTTTCTTCTGTAACCAAAGATAAACAAGGATCTTAGTCCATCTCTGGCATTTACATCCCTTCATTACTCCCCGCCATAATTCAAAAAATGTTCTGCTGCAGGCCTTAAAATAGCAGAAGCTATATATGGGTGAATTTTGTTGATGATCCAACCCTACTGATTTTAGTTTTGAGTCAAGCATCTCAAAATTAGGTTCTGCATCTATTTCCATTCTTGAGTAACAGTCCAAAAACCATTTAGTTTTTTAAATTTGCTTCCCTCAAAAAATTATGAAAGTTACAGTTTCACTCTCATTAATAACAATGCAAATGTTTTTATGCGTTTTAGAATCATTTTACTTTTAGAATCATTTTACTTTGTGTTCTTAACATATTCTGTGAATTTAGAATTGGCAGTAACTAATTTATGATTCAAATTGAAAAAATAATATAAATACACATAACTGTCATCAGTCTGGTAATTAACAGTTCTAATTTCAACAAACCATGAGGAAATGGGAGGGCCTCATTTCACAGTTTTAATCGCTAAAAAAAATGTGAGAAAAGAGGTTTCACCTGATTATCCATGTAAAGATTCACCGGTTGCCTCTCATTAAAAACCTGAAGAATCTGAGAGAAACCAGATAAAGTTGATTTTTCTATGAAAACTTCTATGAAGTAAATTTAACCCACCAATTTTTTACACAAAGTCATTATATCTAAAGGGACCAATCATCTCTAAGTCAAATACCGTTAGGGGTATGATTTTTTGAATGGAAAAGGCTTGTTGTACATTTTATTCCATGTTCATGAAACAATAATATATCTACAGTTATTTTAGATCATTAGGCTCCTAAATTATAAAAAGTATCGTGTAGGCACCTGAGTAGCAAAGCTTTAAGAAAGCAGCTTGAAAGCTCTGACTGCAGGCTTTTGAGACAAGCATTTGAACTGTGTGAAAGACAGCTTGACACCATACTCCTTCTGTCAAGTTTTTTGGATATGGCTCTCTTCCTTAGTAGGGAAAACCACTTTGGCAATTGCTTAATTTTTAGCAAATATTTAAATTACAAAGGCTTTAGCATGCTCTCTGAATAAGGATGCATTCCTGAATTGGAGTTGCCAAGCTCAGTCATTGAGAGACTTTACCTTTTTTGCTTTCTTTTTCTTGTCAATTTTAAATAGGATTAAATTCCATTTGGTGAAAGTTGTTAATAAAAGAGAAAGTACTCTTAATAATCTATATTGGTAATAAATAAGATCCTCATTCACTTTTTCAGACACAGTATGATAATAATTGTTTTAAAGGAAGAAGAGGCTGCCAGTTTTGAGAAGAGAGCAATGAGTTTGGAAAGGATAGGAAAAAGTTTTAAAAATTATTTTATACAATTGATACTCATTTGAGTGTGAGTTTCACAAGATAAAAATATTATCTAATTTGTAGGTAACCCACTGCAAACAAAACTAAAAATCCAACAAACAAAGGAACATTAATAACAACTAAAGGAAAATTAATTTCACTAATTTCACATTTACTTGTAAATTTCCAGTAACTATTTAAATACTACTGTATATACCTGAAGAGCAGAAATATTTTGTGTTACATCTGGCATAAAACACCCCATATTTTCAGATGATTTCTAAATGGTATCTGCACAAAGTTTTGGACTCTCCCAATCCATTTACATTTTATATTGTACCTTGTCTACATATTTTATTTTTAATCCAGTTTTGGGGGAAAATTTAATCAGAATAATTGACGTCATCTTTTAATTGCCCAAAGAAAAAATGAAAATTATAAAACTTTTTTTTTAAATCTAAATACATTTTCTGGATATAAATAAAAATAGGGTACCTATAGAAATTGGACTGTGCATAAGCCAATCATTTATTTTAGTCTTAAAGGAAATGGATTTTTTTTTTTTCCTAAAAGAGACTATTGAATAAATCCTATTAAAATTCATGCAATATTTTAGTCTTCTAAAATGTTCAGGTTTGGTGAAAAATACATATGAAAAAAGAGGTGTATTGCTTAATTTACTTTTTTTCAGTTTCCTTAAATTAGTTTTTCAATGAAGAGAATGTTGCTTGTACAGTGGCTCTGACAAATCATGTAATTCCTACATGATTATTAGATTAAATGAATCATTCATTGTGATCCATTTTATACAAATGAGCAAAGAGAGATTGTCAGTTGTAGTTATCATGTAAATTTAAACACTTGTTTCTACTACTAGTTAAAGTGTAAAGGCTATAAAGTTTCCCTGTATCCGTGATTCTTCCAAATATCCTTATAAACACACACATATATATTTATATACATTTATTTTATATTTGACCAATTCTTTGTCCATGGGAACAAAATATAATTATACATCATTTTTTAAACAAACCCCAGGAACTTCAACAGGAACAACAATGGTCCCTCACTTTATCTTGAACGCCCAACTGTTTTCAGCACTGTGGGAGTTCCTTTTAGGTTAGAAAGAATTTCCAAATGTCCGAATGCAATGGTCAGAATATGGTGAAATAGAAGGACGAAATCCCATTATGTCAGACAAAGAGAAGAAGCTATGGCAAGTCTATTCAGTTTGAGGGTTTTTTTTGTTTGTTTTTGCTGTTGTTTTTGTTTTGTTTTGTTTAAGTCAGACAGACAGAGGAGGCACTTCCTCCACTTTTCGGAAATACGAGCTTGTTTCCCTTATCCGCCATATTTTAACACATCCTGTGAATGCTCTTGCTATCTCATTACAAATGCAATTGGGAAATGCTCAATCAAACTGTGAAACAATTGGGCACGTATTTGCATGATAAGAGTGAAATAGAGTCCTTGTCACTGAGACGATTAAAAAGAGGTTATTTGCTTGAACAGTTCTAGAAAGATTTCGGTATGGTGACTTAAAGCATTCATTTTTCTTCTTGAAATAAAATTTTACTTTTCTCTGTAAGAAAATCTTCTAGTGGCAGTTCCAAACTAACAATTAAAAAGGTTAACTTTAGCTTTTGTGTTATTTCCTGTTTTCTCATCTAAATGATTTTTGTTGTTGTAGATAGTTCGTGTAGCATATCCAAAATATACCCTTGAACACGTGCTTCCAAAGCAGTTTGCCTACAGGAAAAATATAACCACAAAGCTCCCTTATATGAAAGTGACCCCTTCCTTTCATAAAAGGTGAGTGTGCCTAAATGAATTTCATTATTGTTGATACTTTATTGTCTCAAGCCCAGACTTGTAAGGGAGATCGTTCTATTGCAGTGAAATACTTTCTTCAGGTAAGTTGCAATAGACTGACACAGTTTTTGGTCCATGGCTGTGTTGTCAGTTTTACAATATCAGCCCAGCAAAAAGTGGCCTAATAGCAATCTTACCTGGGCTTCTATAATCACCTCACCTTACAGAGGATTCTCATGAGAAACAGCTATTTCTAAATTAACAAAAACAGGACTCTTGCCTCTTACCTTTACCAAAGAGCAACACATACCCCTAGCCATGGAGTAGCAGGATGGGATCATTCACTTTTCAGCTTTTTTGAATGGTTCACAAAGGTAACTGAGGGTCTGGCCTTGACCATGAAAGAATCTGTGTTTTAAGATGCGGACACTTATTTGAAACTTTTGCAAGGTTTTTAACTTCTTGAAATAGTAATCACAGTTTATGCCTAGTCATTATGCCCAAGTTAGCAAACTTAATGATCTGTAAGCACAAAGTGAAATCACACAATGAGGTTTGTTTTGCCAGAAGGGCAGCAATAAATTGTCAGAGAGGAAATATGTTCCCAAAGATGGACATACCAGTGAGATCTAGAGAACTGCTGATCAAAGGGGTAACTGCTTTGGCTATTTGAGGTATTGCTGAATAAATCTCATTCATTACTTCTGTTAAATAAGACTCTGACAGCTGAGCTTTAGTCTGTTGTCTCTTGAAACACAGAAGTCACACTTGGACATCTCGTTGGGGATATGTCTCCTTAGAAACAAACAACAAGAGAAACATAAAACTGACAGAGTGAAAAAAATACTACTAGTTCATCACAAAATAAGCTGACTCGTTTCTTTTTTTCTGTTTTTTCCCTCACTGTCAAGAGTAAAAAGACTAGTGCATAAAACAATGTATTGGAAGAAAAGACATCAAATTCAGTACATATTTTTTCTGATCAGCAACTCCATCCTTATATATATGGTATAGTTGACATTTTCTTAATATACAATTTGATGAACAGGATTTATTCCCAACCAAGTTTCTTGTTTAATTCCATTTAGTTAGCTTATCCCATAATTTGCAAAATGGAAAAATAAACTAAAGAAATGGGAAGAAGTTTTTTTGGAAATCATATTTTTTTTTTCTTTTCCTGATAATATTATGCATTGCAGTTTAGGAAGCATGAAAAATGTCTGAACACGCAAAATAACTTTCTTCTTAGAAGGTGTTGGTTTTTTGCTTTTTGTTTTTTGGGTTTTTTTTCTGGAATACGGAACCAAATAGCCACAGTACTGAAATAAAATTACAGCATAATTTAATCACAATTCATTAAAACCCTCAACCACCAGGGAGTGACCACTTAGTGAGTAACCTAAAGAAACTAAGACATCTGCCAAATATGAATGTTGACGGTGAAAAGACAGAAGGATATTAACTTTTTATTACCTGATAGTCATGTAGTCATTCTTTGGACTCAAAGGTTTTTTTCCTTAGCACTAAGTCTAATTGTGATTCTTTAGGAGGCAAAATGATTTGAGATGAGGAAATAAGTATAACTTACATGACACGTGACAAGCAATAAAAAAAAATCTTACTTGAAAGAGAAAAGAATCTTTAAAAGTAGAAAATACAATTTCTAGTATGAACAGTGGATAAAATGTTGGCTACGAAATAAACTGTATTTTTAATATTTTTAGTAAAAATTACAGCAAATTCAACAGAAACACAAAGTATTAGACCAGTGAGTCTACAATCTTAAGTATAGACCCATAGTAGAAACTAGTGATGGAAATGTTTTTATTGTGTGATGATCTGTCCCCCTTGATCTTGAAAGACAGTGCAATTTCTTCACCAATAAGCTGTGAATTCAATATTAAGGTTTAAAAAAGTAGTGTCATTTAGTTGTCTGCACCTGACATCCAGATGTTTTTAGGTTTTCAGTGCTTGTTTATTTTTTCCCTCTTGAAAAATGTCCATTTCTTCTTCTGCCTTTTGTACAAAGATCTTTTATGTATCCATTTTCCAATTTTAATTTTAAACTGTGGATGGTAGCCACTTTTCTTCAGTGCTACCGACTAGCATTTGACATTTTCTTCCTTAAACTAATTTATCCCTAAGTGTTAAACAAAGAACACAGGTTTCATAATTTGTTGGGGTTTTTTTCCCCTCAGAGCCAGTTGCAGCAAGTGGCATATTTTTTATTTTAATAATTTTACAAGAAGAATCAAAATGATTATTTAAAAGCTGGAAGATAGTTAAAATTAACAACAATAAAGAACAACTCAATTTTCATCAGGACACTGAGAGTAGTCTTAGATGATTTTAAGATGGTCAGGAAGTTATATATATAGTAAGGCAAAATGCATTGTGTAATGAGGATGTTGTGACTCTTTTCTCCATTTCCTCCCTGTAAATGTGAAGCTGAGATTGGAACTTAACAGTGGTCCTCTAAGAGAAAGTGGATGGCAGAGACTCCAGAATTCTGCCATACAAAGGTTAGATATAGAACAGAGGATGGTAGTACAGCTCTGCAGGTGGTATTTCTCTGTAAAACATCCTTACGTATGCTGGCCAGGTAACAGATGCTCCAAAATTACAATTTCTTCCAAGGAAAAATATACTGTCTCCTAGGCTGATACAGATATCAAAATACAGATGTCAAAAAGTAGTCATCATAGACCTAGGGAGGTTACTTAGAAGTTCTGTGGTATTTTTCTATCAAAAAAAAAAATGCAGCCATTCCCACAATGATGTTTGGTTTTATATTAGTCCTGAAACAATTTTTATTAGTTTATTCTAAAATAAAGTTCACTCTGAAGTTCTGAGTCTCTGGCCAGGTATAAATTGATAGTTTAATTTACTAGGATACTATGATGTATTGCTTTATTTGAGGTAACATTTTCTTTGACAGTTGTTTGCAACTCAGAAATCATTGCTTCATTAAAGCTTTCTTGGACAACTTTAATTGGCAAGGTTATCAATAGCAGCATATGATCTGAAAACTGATAGAAGTCCATAGATGAAAAATTATAATCTGATTATGGGTTTGATTTGTTTAAGGTTGAAAAGTAAACTACTTTAGGAATAGCAATTTGAAAAGGAAGTTGCAGTGTACGTTCTGAGAAAGTAGTCATCATGAATAGTAATCAGGACTTTTTTCATTAAAAGTTTTATTTTCTTAGAAGATACAATCATATACGAAAAGAAAACCCTCCTACACTGAATGGAAAACATCAAAAAGGAACAGAAAAAAAAAACCACAGGAAAAGCAAACTAAAAAATGTATTACATGTGTCAATTTGGCAGTTGTTCTCACCAGACTTTACACCATCACGTGCAGACCAGTATAAGGAAAATATTAAGTCTCACCAACTCACAGAAAGGGCATTATGATTAAGTATTGCATGCCCTCCATGAAACCTTACGAAGTACTAATCATTGAAGATGACAAGCCAAATCCTTGTGCTGTCTACAGAAAGGAAGATGTCTTAGTACAGACCCTGAAGACTTGAGCGGAAGTGGAGAAAATAGGCTCTCACCTGCAGAGAAAGGTTTCTGTGCCAGAGCTGTGAAGCACTGAAGACAAAAAGGGGACCCCTACTGTACCTCTTCTAGGAGATAATGAGAGACTTTAGCCTCAAGGTTTCTCAGTTTCACAGCTTCCATAATCATTATAAACAAAAATTTCAAAAGGTATATAGGAAATATGACACCCAAATGCCATTGACTGTCAAGAACATATAAGCTCTTTCAAAACCTTCATGTACTCACTACTCTGTAGCTAATGAAAAGCAGCAATAAATTCTCATGCTGGGATTCTTTTTTCCTCCATTTTAAGAGGTCACACAAGCATATATTGTGAACTACATATACTGCTTTAGGCTGCAATTACTGTTTCATTGAAGTTGAAGGGATCTGCCACTGTTCAATGTAAAAAAAAATATACAAGTCAGGAAGACAGTGAGGAGAACTTGTTCCAATTTGTGCTTTTAAGTGCTTATTAACCAAAACCAAAAAACAAGAAAACTCCTATTTCCCACTGGAAAGCCACAGTCTGTTTTATGGTACTTTGTTCTTTTGTTTTCAAAGTTGTCTTGAGGACACATTGCACTGTGACAACTCAAATCAAATTGTATTCCTGTACTCTGCCAAGCAGTATTAGAGAAAATAATGCAATGTGACTCAAACAACCTGATGAAAATGTCACAATGAGATAGAGCTCAGGAGATCTCACAAATATTCTCTCTAAAATTTAAAAAGGATTCTGCATAAAATGTACTTTTTCCGAAAGCCTTACTAAATTCAGGACTTCCTTTCTATTCCCTGTCAATTATATTAATACGGTAAAGAACAACATGTGACTATACTTCCAGGAAATGAAATACATGGAATCAAAATCTCATTCCTGCTGCTCTGTCTTAACAATGAAGGGTTCCAGATAAAAATCTCACCTACTAAAGGCATTCTCATACATTAATATCCTACCCTTGAGTTCCCAGGAAGTAAATATATGGATTGTTCAGGAAAAGAGGTGTACAGTCTAATATGCAATTTAATTTCTATCTAGACATACTGCATATAGATAAATATTTAATTTAAATAAATATTAAAATAAAACCAAAAAACAATATAGAAAAGACGGAATACTTTTTCCCTGAGAAGCTTTCAGACAGGTAAGTGAAAATAGCTTTGGAAAGTTTGGGAAGGAAGGAGCAACATTCAATTTCATAGTAGTGTGCTGGAAAACTACATATAATTAATGAATGTTTTCCTTGACTTTTTTAACCTTTCATTTAAGAGCCTGTAACAATGAAAGACACCAGAATAAAACATAGGTAGGTTTTCTTGCATGAATTATATTGTTATGGATTTATATTTATGCAGCTATTTTCCCCCATTAATGTTTCAGTGAAAAAGTCATGCTTGAGATGGTAGAAAATTAGCTTCAAATTGAACCTACAATGAATATGTTAGCTGTTGGTGGGTTTAATAAGATTTGAGAAAAATAATCTGTGCTATTCCAGTGCTCAAGAGTAATTTGAGCCAGTGGAAAACTTTCTCCTAAGTGCTGTCAAGGTAACACATCCATCCTGGCAGCATCGAGTCCATTGTACTGCTTCTATACATAACTAATGTTAGCAAGATAGAACAACGTATTTTTTGGCAATCAGACTCATACCATTTTCAGGGGCCCACCATGTGATATTGTTTTAATACATTGCTGAATACCAAATAATATCCAGCTCAATGAATTTTATACCTCAAACCTAAACCCAATAAAACACAACTTAGAGTTGCCAAGTCATAATCATTAGGAAGACTTTAGAGACATTTGGGCTTCAAAGCAGAATCTTCTAGAGAATATCTTAAAACTTCATTACAGTACACAGATTGAAAATTCCCTGGAAATATACAACAGGATACTGCATCTTTGACTTCAAAATGGTGTGAATCCTGACTGAAGAGTCCCTGAGGAAATAAGTGGCCTTTGTAGCCCAAATATCATAACGTCAGGCAAACAAACTTGTTCCACTAGCAGTTTCTGGAAAGACACACCGTATTTGTAAGCAGCTCATGCTCTGGTTGTGTGACACCCAAACCCAGACATACTGCTTAAATCAGCATGCACATGTGGAGTACTGCATCCAATTCTGGAGTCCTCAGCACAAGAAGGACATGGACCTGTTGGAACGGGTCCAGCCGAGGGCCACAAAGATGATCAGAGGGCTGGAGCACCTCTCCTATGAGGACAGGCTGAAGGAGCTGGGGTTGTTCAGCCTGGAGAAGAGAAGGCTCCGAGGAGACCTTCTAGTACATAAAGGGGGCCTACAGGAAGGATAGGGAGGGACTCTTTATCAGGGAGTGTAATGATAGGATGAGGGGTAACGGTTTCAAACTGAAAGAAGGTAGATTTAGATTGGATATCAGGGAGAAATTCTTTCCTGTGAGGGTGGTGAGGCACTGGAACAGGTTGCCCAGAGAAGCTGTGGGTGCCCCATCCCTGGAAGTGTTCAAGGCCAGGCTGGATGGGGCTTTCATCAGCCTGGTCTAGTGGGAAGTGTCCCTGCCCATGGCAGTGGTGTTGGAACAAGTTGATCTTTAAGGTCCCTTCCAACCCGAACCATTCTATGATTCTATGATCTCAAACCATAATGGGTTCACATGTGAATATTTTATGTGTTTGATTTGGACACAATAATACGAATTCAGTCTACATCATGTAGAAAATCTGATGTTTTTCCAAGATCAAATTTTTCAGTGAAAGCATCTTCTCTTTTAATCTTATGATTAACCTTAAGCATTTGAGTGAGTACCACAGAGAGTAGCAAGACCACCCACATCAGTAAAGATAAGCACATAGCCTAGTTATGGTTACCTCTATAACGTGATTTCACTGGAATATTAAACCATCCTTTTCATCTCTTCACACAATAAGAAATCAATTGGTTTCCTCCACGTAGCTTAGGTAAAATACACTAGTCTAAAAGTCTCTTTGTTGAAGTCAACAAAATAGGTCAAATTTATTCTTTTGAAGAAAATATTCAGTACTTGAAATATGAACCTGAAAGCATACTTCATCTGATTTTGAAATAGAGTTTAGCAAATTAAATAGATCTTTCATAACAAAACCCCTTTTCAACAGATGTGCTTCATGAATATTATTGTTCCAAACTGTGCCCATGTCTAGCTCACCCTGTTTGTAGCTATGCATTGTCTTTGAATGTAAACACTCACCAGTTGTAGCCCATTGTAAATGTTCAGTCAGTTTATCCCCAACAGTTTCTCAAGTATCTAGTACCAATGTAACTCCAGTTTGGCCTTTGCAATAGGATTTAATATTTAAATTAATTACTCTATGCAGTTCATACACGTGGTTAAAAAACTTCAATACTTTTTATGACCTTGTTTAGAGGGAGAAAAAAAAAGTTAACTATTTCAACAATTTCCTATAAAGGGTAATCCACTAGTTAATTGTATTTTTCATCATAAACTCCCCAATGATTCCAAAATTATTTGGAGGTTGTCAATGTGTTCCTATCTACTTTGCAATCTGAAACAATCATTACAGATTACAGTGTGAATGCCTTCTCCTTAACCATGTTGTGCCATAGTTGGTAGTTCCTTGTACTTCACACACACAATTCTTTCTTTAATGCTATAATTTATCATTTTCATTTTCAAAAATGAAATGTGTTTAAGTTGTGTAAAGTAAAAATAAAGTACAAGTAAATGTAAAGATCAGAGAGAATTAAGCACTGATAGACTGACATTTCGTACAGAGACTTCAGAGAAGTCTAATGTTATCAACAAAAGGCCATCAAAGCAGAAGAGTTGCAAATACATTAAAGAAGGTTTTTTCAAAAGGTTATTATCATTGTGGCTAATTCCATTCAACACACATTTCATATTTGAAGTATCTTTTGTGAAAAAAGCCAAGGAATTTATAGATTTTAATATAATAGTCTTCCATTAGATTTTAAGTGGCAAAGGGTGAACTGTTGAACTTAATTTTTCTTTGTTATAATTACTTTGAGTGAAAAACTTTCATTGTAAGTATATCTAGTCCCTAACTTTTCACCTTCTAATTATGTGTCATAAATAAGCCTTTATATGTCATACTGTATTCTGTAACAACAATTTTTGGCATAATAAAATCTTAGCAAACCAATTAAAACTGCACATCAATTGCTGGGCTTTTTCATTGTTGTCCTGGTTTGAGGTAAACAGAACCAACTTCCTGTTCAGTAATTTTACTTCTTAGTTAGGCCTTTTCTAACTCTCTGAAAGTAACAGCATATTGTGCAGAAAACTGTTAATTCTCAGAGTGATAAGGCCAATGTTTATAGTTAAAGCCAAGGAATGATATGCAGAGAGGGTCTTGCTAATACTTATTGCTATAACAACCAAGGGCAGCTAATTTCATTATTTGCCTTACTGGAGGGTTGGAAATAGAAAAGCATGGAGTGGTCCCGCCTGTGGGGAGGCGTGGATAGGAAAGGTGACCCAAAATTGACCAACAGGGTATTGCATTCCATCTGCCCCATGCTCAGTATAAAAGCTGAGGGATCAAAGGGTCGGCTCCCTCTTTCTTCAATGGATGATGTCTGAGGAGGACCCTGTCTTTTCATCTGCCTTTGATCCCGATTCGTGTGTTCCTGACTCCAGCTCTGGAATCTAGTTCCCACCCATTGCTGTCTGAGACTTCCCCAGTTCCTGCCGGTGACATCATCCTGGGGGCTTGATATGGTTTTGTATTATTTGGGGCTTTTCTAGTTGTTTCTTTTTTTTTGTATTATTTTGTATTTTGTATATTTTATCTGTTTCTTTATTTCCCTTTTATTTTATTTTTAATATTTCATTAAAGTAGATTAGTTTCTTCTAAACTCGTAAATCTCTCTATCTCTCATCCTCGTCTCCTTGGAGTGAGAGGTGGGGGGACAGGATCTGCCTCATCATTGGCCGATCCGGCCTAAACCACATCAATTTTTTAATATGTAAGACAGAACCTAATTTATTTATTTATATATATATTTATTGTAAATTGAGTTAAAATTGTACATTTCTTTTAACATGCTTTCGGCAATATTATATCCTACTTCTTATCTATTTTCAAGCTTATTTCATGCTTTTATCTATTTGTAGCTAAAAGAAAAGTCTTTTGTAATGTGACAGTGACTAAAACTAATAGAGAGTGATGTTTAACATCTTGTCAATATGAAGATATTCCCATCTTATTTTTAGTAAGTAAAATTTCCCTTTATTAGCCTATTAATTAACCTACAACTTCTACCAAGGGAAAAACTCTATTCACTTCTTTTGATAGAGAGATAATTTCATCCACAATTTTCCAGTGAGACCTTGAGAAATTTAGGGCAAAAATGAGTGGCTCTAACAGGTATGTAAGGTAACGTAAAATTTCACATGTCATTAACTGATATATTAATATATATCGTTAATTTCATATATAATTAGCTTAATATACTCCACAGTTTTTCCTTTTAAAAATTAATAACATTATTGAAAAATGCATTTACATCTCCTCTTTTCTTTTATCATATTCAAGAAACCGTTATATCTGAGCACAATCATTTTCTAGGTCAGCAACTCGGATATCTTTTCAGGCTCTTAGGAGCTGTGAACAAGTGAAATCTGAAGTACAGAGATCTAGGAAAATAAAAAATTGGACAGTGACAACTGGTCTCTTTTCTCCATTCTAGCCATACAAATAAAAGTTATACACATTCACTAATGAGATTATTAGAATATGATGTCAAATTATTAAGCCTGTGACAGTTATATGATATGATAAATACAATGTGTATATAATCACAGATTGCTTTTAAGAATGATAGTGATATCAGTAAGCTCATTGGTTCCAGATAAAAAAGTCAAACCTCATAGCTTGCTGTAGTGCAACATTTGTATGGATATAAGATATTTCACAAAATAATCAGTTAACTGTGTTAACAAAACATTTGAAAAATGAGTAGAAAGGGATGTAAGCATTGGAGATTGCATTCTGTTACACAGCAGCCTTGTGTTTCAGGCAGCCAAAAACATGTGGTAAAGTTATTAGCCTTCTGTGTCACAATGCATAGATCCACAGAATGAGTGAGCTTCTCCTTTGGCCCAATGGAAAGTAAGTTGGATTTTTACCTCAGGAACATAATTCCCTATAACTGCACATAAAATTTTGTGTTGTTATTGACACTTTTCTCTTGACATATTCAAAGCAAATTGTTCTTACATGGTACTGAGATTCAATGGAAATTCATTCAATATTTAACTATTCTTACTATTAGAAATGATGGTGTAGTTAGCTCTTTAGAACCTACTGCAGAAGTCGTACTTGCTTTGGGGCACCTTAGACTCCTTGTAGTCAGCATCACTGCTTGTGAGTCTGTGCATAAGAACCTGCCTTTCCCATAATGTAACTGCAGGTTTTGAAAATTCCTAGAAGAAGAGGAAGACTTGCATAATATTCTCAGAAAAAAAGGTTGGGAACACACAGATGACAAAATACTGCAGGATGGCTGCAAAGTATCCAACAGTGCCACAATGCTGTTGCTCATAGTTCATTGTGCTACTATACTTTTCTCCTTACAATACTTCACCCCATTTTTTCCCAAACCATTTCACCAGCTTTTGTGAATTCTAATCCCCTGCTTCAGTGTATTTTCAACCCTTCTCACCTTGGTGTCATCTGCAAATTGAACAAACACTTTCTCTCTGTCCTTGTGCTGGCTTTTAAGAGTTTTCAATTGCAGCAAGGAAGAGTCAAGCTAGGCATTAGAGAGACAGGGAAAATGTGGAGTAGATTGGTTGGAGACTGGATAAGGCCTCTGTCACTGGAGGTCCTTTGAGAACAGATTAGAGAAACAGCAGTTAAGAACGAGCACAGCTGATCATGCTTTCAGACAATTCAGGTGGCTGTGCGCATTTTTGTAGTCCCTTTCAGTCTTAGCTTCTCTCATTTTCTAACATCCTACACAAAAGCTTGAATATACAGTCTAGGTTTTGAAAACAAGCATGATATGCTATTGCACAGGTAACTTCCAAAATTAGCTTGAGAGTAGGAAGGCATTGCAGAGGGATCTGGACAGGTTGGATCGATGGGCCAAGGCCAATGGTATGAGGTCCAGCAAGGCCAAGTGCCGGGTCATGCACATAGGTGACAACAACCCCATGCAGTGTTACAAGCTTGGGGAAGAGTGGCTAGAGAGGTGCCTGGCAGAAAAGGACCTGGGGGTTTTGGTTGACAGCCAGCTGAATATGAGCCAGCAGTGTGCCCAGGGGGCCAAGAAGGCCAACAGCATCCTGGCCTGTATCAGGAATAGTGTGGTAAGTAGGAGTAAGGAAGTGATCTTCCCCCTGTACTTGGCACCGGTGAGGCCTCACCTCGAGTACTGTGTCCAGTTTTGGGCCCCTCACCACAAAAAAGACACTGAGGTGCTGCAGCATGTCCAGAGAAGGGCTACAAAGCTGGTGAGGGGTCTGGAGAACAAGCCTTATGAGGAGCAGTTGAGGGAACTGGGGTTGTTTAGCCTGGAGAAAAGGAAGCTGAGGGGAGACCTTGTTGCTTTCTACAACTACCTGAAAGGAGGGTATGGCCAGGTGGGGGTTGGTCTCCTCCCAAATAACAGGCAATAGAACAAGAGGAAATAAATAGCTTAAAGTTGTGCTATGGGAGGTTTAGGGAGAATATTAGGAAAAATTTCTTCACTGAAAGGGTTGTTAAGCATGGGAATAGGCTGCCCAGGGAAGTGGCTGAGTCACCATCCCTGGAGGTATTTAAAAGATGGGTAAACATAGTGCTTAGAGATATAGTTTTTTGATAGTTTTTATCAGAATTAGGTTGATGGTTGGATTAGATGATCTGAAAGGTCCCTTCCAACCTAGGCAAGTCTATGATTCTAATGCTTGTGTGAATTACAAGTCCCCATCTATCACAAATGAGTTGATCTATTTTTGTCCCCTCTAACTGGCAGTACCATCTGAAAAGAAATAGTTGCTTTTGGTAATTAGTTATGGAAAATGACCAAAAGCTACAATAATTGAGCTATAATCTGGTGTGAGTGTGCAATGGAATAGTTAATAATTGATTCACCTTTTCTGTATGCACTCTAAGAAAGCTTGCGCCAAGCTTTCTACAGTTCAGAGAGGACCGATGCAAAGAAAGCACAATGTAAGAAAAAGAAAGTCTTTTTGTCCCATCTAAAATAGTTGCTGCAGCCAAGCTATTAGAATGTTGTACAGAGTCTGACTCAAGTGGGTGCAGAATATACAGAGAACAAGTTTTTATTTTTCTTACGCAGTCCTAACACTATGCGTATTCCAAACTTTCAGTAGTGAGAATTCCTACTGATACAGCATAAACAGCAAAAGCACATAATCTGCAAAATTGAAGCCCAAGTCTCTCTATAAAAAAACCTAATAGATTTTAGTTTGCTGTCAGACAAACTAAATCAGATAATTTATCCCAAATTATCACAGACCCTACTCATGCACCTAGTCTTTACCTAGGAAAGTAATTTTTGGATATAAAAGTGTAAAGGTGTCCAATTTAAAGACTACTTATGGCAAAAAATTCTGAATGGCTCTGAAATTGCATTAAGATCTGTTCATTTAACTGCTTGCGTGTAGGCATTTTTATTAAGATCAGATTTCCTTAATGTGTTATGTTTCAGACACAAAGTCTCTGGTATTATACAAACAATCTAATAAGTATGAACTATTCTTTTTTATTTCAATGGACTGATTTTTCTAAACCTTAGGGTGCATTATTTCATTCTTCATTGGAGTTTAAACTATATCATTTCTGACTGTGTGGATAAAAACACACAGGCATTATCACATTGTTCAAATAAAGGCATAACTTCAATGGTGTCTGAATGCTGTTAATATAATTTGACTTTCACTACATAAAAATCAATTTTTCCCAAACAGGATTACATTTCTTTTAATGTGCATCTTGAACAGTAGCAGTTCACTGGTACCACACAAAATGCATCTCTTAACTGTGTGCAGAGTATTGGTTTCCTTTCGAAAATGGGAGGCATCTTTGCAGATGAACTTCATTTTCAGTAACTTCCTATTCACTGGGACTTCAGCACAGCTGTGTAACAAGCTTGCTATCTGTCCCACTGATTACTGTCCCAGTCATTAATTCCTGATCCCACACATGCTGGAAAACCACTTGCTAGCTGACACACTGTAACCACTGGAGTGCCATACCTCAGTAAGAAAAGACTGAGTAAGAACACAGGTGACTGGAGGGCAAGGAAGAAGAAAGAATTGCGGAGGGCTTTTACACAAAACGAGTATTTTTCTCTCCCTGGCCCTCCAGTCTCTTCCGTTGTTCTGTTGCCACCTTTTTTATGACAGTGAAATTAACCCTTTAACAGGACAAAAACAGGAAAAAAATCCCACTAGTCAATTGCATTTGATACTTAATTGGAAAGAGGGAGCAGTTAGAAGTTTTAGAAAATTTCCTTATGTATATATTTATACATACACTCAAAGACATGTACAATGTATAGTACTGAAGATCCAGTGTATTTAACAGACACCTACCACACATTTGGGGAATGGTGAAATGCAACTTGCAGAGATGCAGGCTTGGGTTTTGGTTTTGATTATTTTTTTTTTCCCCCCTGATGTTGCCTGCTCTTCATCCTTCTGTTGTCTAAGCTATTTTCCTTGTATTTGGCAAGGGTGATTCATCAGACTGGGTTTTTTTCTGTAGCATTGTGCAGAAGCTACTGCTAGTACTATTTCTGGAAAATCTGCTAGAGTACATGCTGATTCACTCTTAGACTAAATGCAACACTTCCTACATTTTCTGTACCAAGGCAAGCACTGAACTTACAGCTTGTGCAAGAAGAACAATATACTTTCTTTTTTTAAAAAAAAACAAAAACAAAACAGTTGTACATGCTTGTTTATATTTCATTTCTCAATTATTCTGATTTTTAAAATAATTCTTTCTCTTTAATCCTGAAGTGAATTTTTTTAGGACGCTTAGTTTTCTTCAAAGAATAATTTGTGCATGATTGTTGAGATTTAGGCTGTGCTGACCACTAAACAAATGATGGATGTTTTTCTATTGAAACCTCTCTCTTCCCAGAAGGGAAAGGGAAGAGAATAAAGGAGAAAGACTTATGGGTTGAAAAAAAGAATCACCCTAAAATAGCTTAAATAAAGTATTAACAATAAAAAGAAAATATAATGATATTAATAAGAAAATAATGAAATATACACAAACACATGCAAAACCAGTATTGAGCTCCCAGGATGATGATCATGTCACTGGCCAGCACTGGTACTGGACTCAGTGGCAGACAGGAACTGGATTCAAGAACTGGATTCGGGAACACATGGATTGGAATCAAAGGTAGTGATAATGATGGTTTTATTAAACAACAAAACAAAACAAAAAGCTGAAGTAAATATTGCAGTTACTTTCTTCTTGTATCCGCAAAGTTGTAACTTTTTTTTACTCTAATTTCACTGAACAGTTCCCACTCCAAGCTTCCAGAAAAGATGCCCCTAAACATTAAGAAGAAATTCCTTAAAACAGCCTTCTTATGTTCAGCCCTAGTCCTCATTTTAGACAACCAGCTGTGGTATCACTGGGACGAGTTTAATCTCATCCATGGCAGCTTTCACACTGAGAACAATTAAGTCTATCTCTGCCAGATCTTTATAACATTCTGAGTCTTGCATCCCCCCTGTGCTACATGCAGCAGCATATATGTGCGAAGCCCATCCCTGCAGCACACTAGAAGGGTCCAGTCAGGAACCAGGAGTATGTGGTTCCTTAACTGTCACCTTCAGGCAGGGGTGTTATCCCAGCAAATGGCAGAGCAGTAGAGTCACTGTTTATTTCACCTAATTTTTGTTTGTAAGAGAAGACGCAGTGAACAACTCAGTCAGTGATCTAGCATCCACTTACAAAAGTTGTTCACCTGCCCTATTTTAGTTACATTAGTGTGTAAAGTACCATGTCCCCCAAATACCTTTTCCTCTGTCCCCTTCCCTTCCCACCCTAGAAAGTGAGACTAGGCGTATGTCAGATATATTTTTGAGCAGACTGATATTAACATTTATTTTTCTTCTCCTTAATGCACTAATTAAAATGTTCCTCTGAACAAGGTGACAAAAATTAGGTTCCTAGTATCTCTATTTATTAGAAGATAATGGAAGCATTAAACTGTCCTATAATTTGGCATAAATTCTTACCCTGATGAGCATAATGTTTTTATTAAACAGATATTAACATTTAATGTAACTCATGTCACTACCAATTATCTATCAGTCTACAGATGTATAGGTACATTTTACAGTGCAAAATTTGTCTATTTGCTTCATACATCTAACATTTACATCATTAATAACTGCTTTATTTGAAAAACAGCCATTTGTTGGTTTAAAGGTCATTCCACTTTAGAGGTGCTGAAAAGCTTCAGGAGAAGCTTTTTCAGTTCCTGTTTATTGACACTGGTCAAAACTCCTCATGGTTTCCTTTTATATATTCCCTGAGCAGAATTAAACCTGCAGAAATAGCTAATATCCCGTTACATCTCATGATCTTTTGTGGGGGGTTTTTTGTGTGGGTTTTTTTGTTTGTTGTTGTTTTGTTTTGTTGTTGTCTTGTTTTGGTTTGGTTTTGTATTTACATTCTTTTTATTGTTTCTCTTTTCTGTTGCATGCCTTTAGTCTCATCAGGAGAAATATATCTTTTGCCAATCATATTTGTTTCTCCTATTTGTCCTTGCTTATTATTAAATGTTTTTCTTGTAGCACTTTTTGCTGCAGGCCTTTCACAGTGTTCTTTACGTTATCAAAGCTACTTCTGATATTTGGACATTTTCCAACTTGTGCCCAATCTCATGAATGTTTTTGATTACCAAATGAAGCCAACATGATTTTTCAAGTCCTGTGTGTAAAGAGTTCCATTTTGCACCTCTTACTACAATTTATCTTTTAATCTGTGTTACTATATCATTTTTATGGCACCATCTAAGATTTAATATCACTTTTCCTCTCTCTACCTCAGTGAATGATTTCAGCCCCTGCATTTTTCTCTAAGTTTACGTCTACCTAGTAAGTTTCAGCAAAGTTTATCTTATGCTTAACTTTAAGAACTTAATTGAATTTCACTATGTCCAGCTATCAATTACAAAAATAAAAAATAACTTTCTGACTCTAAAATACCTTTATTTTGCTACAACATTTTTTTGCATGCTTTCCTAAAATAAAACTAAAAAAAAAAACAAAAAAAACCCCTCCATTTTCTTCAGTGTTTTACATTTTTAGGTTGAAAACCATTGTAGTTCTTAAACAATTTAATAAGTAGAAGAGCTCATTTTGTCAAAATGTGACATTTTTTGTAGGGGGATAAATATCTTAACTGAAAATCCTAAAAAGTTCTATTCTCTGCTTTAGTGGGAAGTTTCAAGAGTCTTCATATTATGTTTATGTGCACAACCAGTAGAAGAATTTTCAGATATTTTGAAAAGACTTCTCAGAAGTGTTTAAACTGACATTTCTTCTATTCATGAAGAAAGTAAGAAGAGGATAAATTTAGATGTCTACTGCACCTTCATTATCATACAAAGTGCCCACCAATGATCCTACCACATATGAAACATAAGAGAGTACATAATTTCAAATCTCATTCATTATTGTTTTTATGAAGATTGTCTATCTGTTTCAGAAGATTGGAGACAATTTGTAAACATATTTTACTTTTTTTAAATTCTGTATTTTCTATATAAACATTTCCATTGATCTTTTCCAGTGCATTTTATCAATACAAACAACTAAAGAGTTCATACAAGATTAATATAATATCTGGGTCATCCTCCTTATTTTATTTTATTTTTTTATCTAGAAGGAAAACCCAGTTATATAGATTGATGTCTGAATGCCTACACCTGATATAATCAAGCAGAAGCAACTACAGCAGCATGATTTTTACTGAGATATGAACTCTGAAGCTTTATTATCAGCCAGTCATCACCAGTAGGTGATAAAATGCAAGTAAGTCTGGTAAGTCAAGCAGATCTTAAATTTCATTTTGTCAAGGTAGGGGATTTCAGCTTGGCTGCAGTAGGAAGGGGAGGGTGAATCAGTCGTGATCTAGCCTTATTGATCTTTCAGCTCTTCATTCAGACTTACCCTCTTTATGCATTCCGATTCTTGCTATACTTCCTTTGGCCAAAGCACAAAGTTAAGAGGAATTAATGCATACAAAGTTATATAGCTTTAACATTATACAAGGTAGTACACTGACTGCTTTGCAGACTGAAAACTCTTCTTGTTCAGTGAAGAAGGAAGATGTCAAACTGCTTGAAGGTCAAGGCTCCCCCTCTTTGTCTCAACATTGAGAAGGAAGGCTGTGGCGGTGAGGGAGACAACCTAATTGCCTCATGTACTAACTGCCCTGTGTGTTGAAGGTACCAAAGAGGAAAGGAGAGGAAAAATTATGTACTCCCATGCTTTGTTTCTACTGGATCAAGATAATCTCTGTATTACATTTACTATTGAAGTAGTCAACTGATGCGTGACTTCAGGTGACTTAACTTCAACTAAGTACTGGGCTAGAAACAAAAAAATATATCAAGTGAGAATGGTTGTTGACAGTTTTGGCTGACAATACTGAATTTAGCCTTCAGTACTGTATATTTGCTTGCTAGACAAACAGTAGAAAGTCATCCAGGGCAGGGGGGGAGGGAGGAGGGGGAAGTTTAACTCTGATATCTGCACCTTTTCCTGGATAGATTTAGTTTTCTAGTTTAATAGCAGAGTATACTGAGTCAGGCATCAACTCTGTAGCACACAGCATGCCCTCTGACTGAACAGCGAACACTAGGTAGGTTTCAACAGCTTACATAGAGGGTTGTTATCAATGTTTAGCTAAAATTTTTGTTTATAACATTATATTAATTTTTTTTCTTGTTTTGTTTTTTAAAGATCCCATTCAAATGACGCATGTTTTGGAATCATGATTTTAAATTTTAAATGTTTTTTAAACTTTTAAAGATATCTTTTCCTCTTATCTTCTTTCACTGATTCTTCTTTCATTTATTTGCTTTGTTCTGTTCCTCTCTTGAGACCTGTCGATAAACAGAAATACAAGACTGTAGACAATTATGGGGCCTAACCTACTTTAAGGACTGTTGGATATTGGAAATTGAACTAAATTTTAATATAAACTATAAATACATTATTTGAGATAAATATGGCATTTAAAAAAGCATAACATCTCTGGGTCTTTAATAAGATATATTATGGGACGTGAAATCAGTTAAAAGCTTTGCAGAGGCATCTGCAAGTATCTCATTGTAGTAATGAAAATGTCTTCATTAATCCAGAAGTTCTCCCATTTATCTGCACAAAATGAGTGGCTTAATCCAACATAAAAGGGGCATTATTAAAAGATAATTCCATTATCTGTCTACTTGCATGTTTGGAGTAAAAGCTGTATGTATGCATACATACATGTGTGTGAATATACATATACAGAATACAAATATATGCTGCAGAAAATCTATGATTAACTGAGATGTGACTAAACCTCTTTTCTGACTTTGGTAATGATACAATTACTTTCTGAAGTCAGACTCATAATTTAGACCCCTGGATACGTTTTATTAGTAAGTTGATTTCATTAGAATTTGAAGGAAAAAAAATTAAAAAGTTTGTCCTCATAAAAAACATCACTGATACCTAGAAACATACAATAACACTAAAAAAAGAGATTCTCATATTACCACGTGGCTCAGTGACCTGAGTTTTAAGATCTTCAGGTAAAATAAATCATCATGACTCCACTGGCTTCAGCTCAGCTATTTTTGTGCTAAATAAAAATGTATCATCAAATATTGTAAGACATGATAAAATTTCAAGAGCACTAGTAAGTATACACATATAGAGATTAAAAACTGGCACAAAGAATAGATTTAAGAGTATGCTGTCTTTGCAATCATGAAAAACACTTTAAAAAAGTAGGAATTACTACTAGTAGTTATCACAAAATTCTGTATAAGCTTTGTAACGTGGTTAATACAGTGGGTTTCATCCTTAGCGTACTTCAGAAGTAGACTTTTAAGATGTAGATTTCTACCTGTGGTCCTACCCACATCATCACTATCAATTTCAATAAATAAGAACAAAAAGCCTTCTTACAGCAAAAGCCTAAATAGTCTGGGTGGTCTGTAATCCAGAAACACCTCTTTCTGTTCATCGGCTTAACTAGAATAAGACATGCAGAAGCAAAGCTCTAAAGTTAATGAGACGAATTAACAAATGAATGAAATCAGCTCAGATTTCTTCAAAATTCATTCCAAGGAGAGAACTGAATTATCGTTTTCTATTCTTTGTTACTCCTGCAGCCACTGAGCCTTGCATACAGAGGTGGGCCTACCTGAGTCAGGGTCCTCATGCATATGCCCTTCAGAAGCCGGGAGACTTATATACTGTAAGAAACTTAGGTGGCAGCTGATATTAGGTTACTGCAGAATGACAGTTAAGCCTAGATTCTGAGGATCTAAATATAATACTTTTGTGTTTAAGTTAGGAATTTGAACCTGAATACCAGCCTCAAGAATTTGTTGGATTGTCATGGACAAAACAGTCTCAACACAGAGAATTTAAAACTATTTACTTAATGAGCAATTAAAATAAACTTCTAATTACTGATGTGGCTATTGAGGGAAAAAAAGACCAAAAAAAAAAAGACAAAAAATAATTAAACAAACGCTTAGGCAAACACCTTTCCTTCCACTTTCCCAGGCTCAACTCCAGTTCAATATCTCTCCTTCCTCCTTTGTAGGCTCAGCTTCCCTTGTTTTTGCTGAGGTTTACAGGCAGTTTCTCCCAATCCCTTTGGTTAGTCATCTGATAGTGCAGAAGTTGAGGTTAGTAATGGTTTAATTCTTCCACTCGCTCTTTCATACTTGTTTTCCTTCACTGCTTTGTGTTTCTTATTTTTTCCCGTTGTACCGACATGGACTCCTCCATGGGCCATGGTCCCTCAAAGGTAACGCTGAACCAGTGTGGTCTCCTCTATGGTCCACCATCCTTTTGGGGACATCTCCACCGAGGTGTGGTTTCCTCTGTGGGCCACCATCCTTTTGTGGCATCCCCACCCCGGCATGGATTCCTCTATGGTTCACAGTCTACTCAGGGTCATCCATGTCCTGGTCTAGTCTCCTCCGTGGGCCATGATCCCTCAGAGATACCTCTTCTGTCATGGAGCACCTCCTTCCACGACTGCATCTCCATCAATGTCCCTAACAGTATGTCTTTACATTCGTCTTCTCCTTTTCTCGTCCCTTAGTTTTCAGCTTAGTTTTTCTTAATTCCATTCATTTCCTGTTCTAGAAGGAAAATAAAGTCTTCCTCGCTTAGCTTGTGCTGTATGGTAAATTGGACTGGTCTAATTTTCTTGAAATTTCTGTAGATAGAGTAGCATCATTGTTACTGAACTTAGATTACCTGCAATTTTGATTTACAGATTTAATTAGCTGTAGCTTAAAGATAGTTTGTTGTGCAAACTTTTAGGCTTATGTCTGAAATAAGTTTGGAAGGCTTTTCTGAATGCTCTGTGGCATACATTGAAACTTTATCTTCCAATAAGTGTGTCTTCTCATAAGTTTTTGAAAGAGAATTAGTGCATAGTAAACAAAAGAGGATGAGTCTATCTTACATGAACTGACTGAAAGAGCTTGGCTTGTTTAGCCTAGCAAAACATAAGATAAGAGGGTAGATGATTGTTCTGTATAAGTACATCTGGGAACAAACACAAGGGAGAGGGAATGGCTATTGAAGCTAAAAGACAATATCAGTGCTAGAACAAAAGTATGTAATTAGGCCTGAAAATTGAACTGTAAATTAGATGATTCCTAACCATGAGGAAATGAAGCTGTGAAGCTGTGCCTAAAAGGAAGAGTAAAAAAAACCCTGCAGACATGGACCAGCCCTAATAAAGGGAGATGTGAGTATATGAACAAGATTATCTGCCACTGTAAGTAGCAGATAATTGGACTTGCTGGTCAAGGAAAACCCTTCCTGTTCCATTTTCTGGCTGTTTTTGGGTTTTTTTGTGGGTTGCTTTTTTTGTTTGGTTGATTGGGTGGGGCAGGGGGGTGGGAGGGGAGGGACATGATGAGTTGACTGGGTTGATATCCTAAGGCTGGATAAGTTTGTTGTGAGCAAATTGACCAGCCATAATCAGGTCTCTGGTACTTGTTTCCAATGTAAATGCACTTTTCCTCCAGCTCACTGTATAGTGAAAGAGCTCTCCAAAATGGAACATTTGAAATAAAAGAGAATGAATCTTCACCTTAGCTGGTGACAGTGGAGTTCCTCTGGGACATGGAAGACATCGTCCACTATTATATGGCACCCACTGTTAGATTTCACATCTCATTCTAAATAGGTAGAAGAGGTAGAAACTTATTCCAGAGTTGTTCTTGATCTCTCTGTATGTTTTAGTTCTTTAATTAATCTTTTTGGTGTTGAAAAGTATTCCGATCTCCTGTAAGCACACAAACCTAATTACTTATGCCGATGTGAGGTGCGTTATTCATTCTTTGGCACCTCCTTTGTCTGTAATAATGCAAAAACATGATGGACACTGGCAGATCTGGCAAAGCAATGTGATGTGCAATTAGTCTTAAAACTGAGCCAATTATGTACCCTTCATGTATTAGATTACATCATAAGTATCAATTCAGTTTTAGAGATTTTCTGTAAGGCAATACTATTCTGTTTTGTGAACATCTTAAAATTCCATTTCGCATGCTCACTGTAATTTTGCCATAGACATTTGTTTCATCTGTACAAGATTTCGATTTTCAGAAAATGTTTGGAAAAAACAAGGGATTATAGGCTGGGCTAAACTGCCAATGAACTTCCGGTCCTCAATACAACAAAGAATTCCAATAGTAAATCAATCAGTAAATCAAAGTCATGCACTTTTTCCCATGACCTCTCTCCCTCTTCTTCCCCTCCACCCTATACTGAAAAACGGCACATTTGATGGGACTTCTTATATGACAGCAGCTCCTGTTGCATGACAGCTGGTCTAAAAGCTAGCTCGCCAGCTATATCTAAGGCCTAATTTCAAAGGTCTAAATCCCAAGATTTACACAAATGAGGACTAGACAATGAGAAGACTAGAGGAAAAAACAGTGTCAAGTCAGGGTAGATAGGTACACTTTCTACAGCACTAAGGGCAATCTGTCAAAACGAGCTGCAGTTTGCATCATCTGTTCAATTGTATATTTATCTCCTTTGCAGAAGTATGTCATTTTTTGCTAACAAGTGAGAGGTCACTACCACTTGAACATCAACTGTTCTGTTACTGACCCATAGCAAATGTTCTCTGAGTGCCCACTGAGCTTCTTTAGTCCACAGGAATTTTTATGTCTACACGTACACTGATATTTGCCAAAATAAAAAGTTCATATTTGCTTGGTTTAAAAAGAAACCACACACCACTACTGCTGTTTCATCCGTATCTGTGATGTTGGCAAGGGTAAACACAAGTAAATTAACACATCTGTTTTCAACAGCATATAGTTTCCCCCCTTCAAAATGGTAGGTTATCCTATTTATTTATCTATCACCACACCACTGAATTGTCCTAAAGTAAAAATTTAAGATCTAGCCAGAGACTAATAATGGATTTAATCGTATCTGAAAAGTACCATTCATAATCATCTAAATATATGGATTCATCCATGTCTCATGCTGTTAGAATTTGCACTGTGAAAAGGAATTAGCAAAATCTGCCTCAACTGCAGAACAGCACAAAATTTTCATACAGGAGAGATTCTAAAATTAGGAAAACAATAAAGCTGCTAGAAAGGAAACAGTTTTTGCAACTCCTGCAAGTTACTTTATTTTGATAGTCAGGGGTCTTTCTGTCCACACAAGCGTCTTCTATGTGTCTGCTAGAAGTTATCAGCTTATATTGTTCATTAATGCCAATATAAAACAAAGCCCAGTGCCATTTTAAGATCATCAAATCATACCTAGTGAGATTTACTATTGGGACCTGAAAGTGTTTTATTCTAGCTTGCAAACCTCTCCTTTGTGGGCCTGTATATGACTCAGATAAAATACTGACACGAGCACTTGCTTACCCTGATTTAAAGTTCATTTAAGTCTATGGGGATTGTTCCACTGACATTAATGGGTTTTGTATTGGGCGCTTTTAGCACACTGGCAAGTTCCTAAGTCTCCAGGCAACACTCCAAGATCCTTAAAGGGGCACGACAAGCAGTCTCACTAAGTGAATGGCACTATTCACTATTCCCCTCTGATGTACACCACCTTTTTAAAATATATGTTTATACCAAAGGCTCATCTATCTGTTTATGACTGATACAGGAACAACCAAGATATATGATCAGCCACACCCTCACAGCTTGTCCCTTTTCCCAAAACAGTTCAGTTACAGTTTGTTTCAGTAATTACTCAGTAATTCACATTATTTCAATTCTCAGACACCTTGGAGAAATAAAGTAAAATACAATACAATACAACACAACAAAAACCAAAACAAACCAAAACACGAAACCATCCCATCTTGAATTCAATAATGGAAGAAATTTACTGCATGTACCTTGGATCATGCAACGAAATATCATGATAATGCACAATATTTCTTTCTACGGTAGGAAAGAAATGATAAAATAATTTCTAATTTGAGGACACAAAGATTGATTTTCTGGTTATCAACACCTTTCCTTGCCTTTTAACTAAAAAAAAAGTTTAATTAAGGTTAATTTTTACTTGAATTATGTGTCTACATGTTTAAATATAAAGATAGTTTAGATAGAGAAAGAATATACCTACAGAGTCCTTTTCATTTTAAAACATTATTTTAGGAGTCATGCAGTAGCCTTGTGGTTGGTGTGGGAACCTTGTGTTTAGTGTTTACTACAGGCCACCCAATCAAGGGGAGCCTATTGACAAAATCTTCTTACTCAACCTACATGAAACATCGGTCTCCCAGGCTCTTGTCCTGCTGGAGGACTTCAAGCACCCTGACAACTGCTGAAAAAGTAGCACAGGAAGTCGTAGTCAATCCAGGAGACTCCAGGAGTGCATCAAGGATAACTTCTTAAGCCATGTAATAGACAGGCCTACCAGAGGGAATGAAAGACTGGACCTGTTGATCAACAACACTAGTAAGATAATCAGTGAGATCAAGATTGGAGGCAGTCTGGATTACAGTGATCACACACTGTTGGAGCTCGCAGTCCTGAGGGATATGGGCCAAGTGAAGAGTAAAGTCAGGACCCTGAATTTCAGGAAATCAAAATTCCAGCTTATCAAAGAGTTAATCAATAGGACCCCCTGGGACACCACCCTCAAGGACAAGGGAGGAGAACAGAGCTGACAGATATTTAAGGATACTTTGCCTAGAGTGCAAGAGCTCTCGATCTCCAGGTGTAAGAAATCAGGAAAGGAAGGTGTCCTGGCTTCAGGTGGGAAAGAGTTAATTTTCTTTTTAGTGATTGCTGTGAAAAGAATGTCAATAATATCTCTTTTTTTCAATTGTTGTGCCAAGTGATTTTTACACTGTTCAAGGACTTTTTTCAGCTTCCCATAGAAGTATAGACAGAAAAATGGAATGGCCAATGAAATATTCCATACAATAGACACCATGCTCAGTATATAAATGAGGGTTAGCTGGGGGATGGGAATCCATGATCAATGCTTGGGATGGTGCCAATTCATCAGGCGGTGAGAGTGACCTGTGTCATTATGATTATTGTTATTATTATTGTTATTTTTACTTTTCTGTTATTGTTTCTATTAAACTGTCTTTATCTCAACCTACAAATGTGGGTTTTCTTTACCTTTCCCCTCCTTTTTTCTCCTCTTCTCCTCACCCTTCTAAAGCGGGGAAAAGAAGGGAGGAGAGGGAGTGAGCAACCACCTGTGTGGTCCTAGCTGCTGACTGGGGTTAAACAACAACAGAAGGCAAGAGATGGGCATGAATGAGTCGAGACCCGCTGGTTAAAGACCAAGAAGGAAACACACAGGCAGTGGAAGCAGGGACAGGTATCCTGGGAAGAGTACAGGGATGCTGACCAGTAGTGTAGGGATGGGGTCACGAAGGTCAAGGCGCATCTGGAGCTGAACTTGTCAAGGTATGAAAGGAATAATAAGGGCTTGTACAGGTATGTCAGCCAGAAAAGGAGGGCCAAAGAAAATGTACCCACCCTGATGAGCAAGACTGGAAAACTGGTAACTAAGGATGAGGAGAAGGTTGAGGTACTCAAGAACTTTTTTGCCTCAGTCTTCACTGGCAACCTCTGTCCACACCTCTTGAGTGGATGGGCTGCAAGACAGGGAATGAGAGAGCAAATCCCTCCCACTGTAAGAGATCGTGTTCATGACCACCTGAGGAACCCGAACATACATCAGTCTATGGGACATGACAAGATGTGTCCCTGATTCATGAGGGAATTGGCTGATGTAGTTGCCAAGCCACTCTCCATGATATTTGAAAACTCATGGCAGTGGGGTGAAGTCCTGCATGACTGGAAAAGAGAAACATTGTATCCATTTTTAAAAAGAGCAGAAAGGAGGACCCTGGGAACAACTGAGCTGTCAGCCTCACATCTATACCTGGGAAGATCATGGAACAGATCCTGCTAGAAGCTATGCTAAGGCACGTGGAGGACAGGGAGGTGATTCGAGACAGCCAGCATGCCTTCACCAAGGGCAAGTCCTGCCTGACCAACCTAGTGCCCCATTCCTGGAAACATTCAAGGTCAGGCTTGACAGGGTTCTGAGCATCCTGATCCAGTTGAAGATGTTCCTGCTTATTGCAGGGGGGTTGGACTAGATGACCTGTAAAGCTCCCTTCCAACCCAAACTATTTGATGATTCTGCGATTCTGAGACTCTAATAATAGTGATAAACTCATTGGTCAGGTGAAGGCAAAAGATAACTATATTTAATCGGTGTGATAGGTAACTGTCCTGGTTCTGGCGGGGATAGGGTTAATTTTACGCAGGCTCTGGCAGGGACACAGGTATTCCATCCCATTTGAGCCATGACCACTCTCAGCTGCTGGGGGAGGGGGCAGGAAGTCACTGCTTGGAGTGGGCAGTTGTGTCCCAGGTCCATTCCGTGAGCGGTAGTACCATAATTGTGTTTGTATATTCCTCTATACGTGTTACTGTTGTTGTTTTCTTGTTCCCTTTGCTGTTCTGTTAAACTGCCTTTGTCTCAATCCACGAATTTTGCCTTTTTCTTCTGATTCTTCCCATATTGGGGAAGCCCAAGAGCACAGCGCATGGTTCTTTGTTGCCGCCTGAAGGCAAAACACGACAGTAACACAGTAAAACTGACTTTTTAGAGATTCACATAATCACTGAAAATCTTAATCAGTGTGTCTGTGAGACACAAAACAAAGCCAGAAGGCTATTGCCAGTGATTTATATTGTCCAACTGCACTGTGGCACACAGTGAGAGACATTAAAAAATTAGTAATGTTTGACTGCAAGTCAAAAAAAGAAAAACTGTAAGTCCGTAGACCACAGGCAAAGCACATTAAGCCACATTCTGTCAGCAACAGAAGAGGTTAATCTATGTGATGACTAACAAAGGAACAAAATTTCTAGAGATGGAAAGTATTGACTCTCATTAATAAAATTGTAGTAAAAACACTTACATGAACCAACAAAGACTTCCAAAACCCTGCTATTATATGTAACACTTTTTTACATTTTTAAGACTGGACAGTAATGCTACACTGAGGACAAAAAGAAAGATTGTGGAAAATTCTAGAAGAGCAAAGAAAGAAGAAAAAAAAAAGAAAAAATACATAAAAGCTTGTCTTCGGTCTGGTCTACCTACCTACTTACAAAACTCAAATCAATAAAATAGTAACTTCCCACAACTTTCTGCAATGCAAGAAAATGTTGTAAAGGCAAGAGACTACATAGCTACTATTATGCTTCTGTCCACTGATAAAGTCTCTGGACTTGACAGTTTTCCACATTGAGTTCTTTTAGAACTGTTAAACCCTACAATTATGGTGACACTTGAAAAAAGTGACTGCTTGAACATGGAGAAGGGAGCATATCTCCCAAGGCTCTTATCTTATTAAAAAAAAAAATAAGTTGAAAAACCTGAATATTAAAACAAGAAATTTAAGAGCAAGAGCATTAAATTCAACTATAACCTCTGACTCAAAATTCAACTAAATCACAAAGAACATTGGCCAAATAATATCTAATAAAAAGAATGAGGAGACAGTGGCTGAGAGAAATATATTTAAAGCAAGTATTCTACTTTTAAAAATATAGTATATGAAAGAAACAGTGGGTATTTTAATGAGATAAATCCTAACCTACTTAATAATTATATTTTAGGAAATGCTAAATGTCTCTGAATTAGCTAAAGAAAGTAATGATTAGATATTTTCCCTAGTGTAAAGAACTACAAAATGGTTGCTCTGGGCAGTCAATGTGATTGCATATTAGAGAAATTCCAAGTGCTGCCTTGCTCTAATTTTTTATTAAAATCACCAAATAAATTGTATGAAACTTTTCAGAGAGAATTTGTAACAAGTTTAGTTGATTGTAGTTACTGTTTGAAAGACAGAAAATGCTAAAGAGAAGAATGGAAAGAATTATTTTGATGGAGTTTTGTAAAATAATCAGAAAGCACAATTTAAAATCCTATTAATTTAATACTCAGTTAGATGTCTTTTTTTTAAAAAAAAAAAAAAACAAACAAAAAAACACAGGAATGTATATGTATTTTATTGACCAAAAAGACAGTTGCTAAATAAAAAAACAAATTGGTGGAAGTCAATAAAGGAAAAGTGAATTTCAGAGTTAAGTGATTCCCTCTTTCTACAGAACAAAGAAACATACTCTGCAGTAAATTAGAGAAGATATGAGGTCAAAGTCATGACAATTTACTGTGGAAAAAAGTTGGCACAGTAACAGAGGGGAAAGTCATGTCTTCTCCCACAAAAATTTACTAGCAGCTTCTAAGGGAAGAAAGGGAACTATACCCAGTGTACCTTTTGTCACATAAAAATATGCAAGTTTTCCCTCTCACTCAATAATTCTACAATTATTCCACTTAACTCCTGAGGTTTAAGATATTGAAAGCTTGAAAGATATTGAATATATATGTCAATATATATATATTTCATATATATATATATCAATATCTCAATATATATATTGAGATATTGAAGCTTGAAAGATATCTGATGGATAGGACCTGTCTTCTTGTCTCTGCCTTAAAATCTTGCCCCCAAACACCCCTCTCCGAAGTTCTACCTCTGAGAAAACCTCTGGATAGATCCTTTAGGAAAACAAGTAAGGCATCACTAGTCACTGAAACATACGCAAAATCTTTTTTCCAGGCTAAAAAAATCCACCTTTTCTGTAGGAGTAAGCATCAATGATAAAATACCAGGCTGTTATAGAGAATAGAGCAATCAATGGGTTAATGTCACTTTAGGGAAGGGGTGGAAGATAATGACTGATTATCCTTATTCTTGAAAACATTATTAATTAGTTCCCTAGTCCCTGCAAATAACTTCAGTTTACCAAAAAAATTAAGTTCTGAAATGTTTTGATTTGTACTTTCCATTGAAAAGAAACATACTCCAGCCAATGTAGCTCCTGCTGAAAATTCTCTTGGTTTTTTTTTTTATGTAGAAGGAAAACAAACAAAACCCGTAGGAATATATCATGTAAAGAAATGCTTGAGATCTTGTGCCTGCCCTATGCCTGCCCTACACTCCATGTTGAAAGTCTAATGCTGCTACAAGCACCCAACAGGTTTGGCATCCTTGGAAGAAGATAATTTGAACTTCAACTTAATGGTTTCATTCAGCAAGAAATCAACCTTTCAGAATCATAGTTTAGAATGCTTATTTAGCTTCTAGTCAATAAATCATCTACAAGTGTCACTTAGCCTTATTTTAGGCTTTAGAAAGTCTTTAATCACTCATACTTGATATTAATTGCTCTTTGATATCCAGTCATATTTTGGCTACAACTTAGTTTATATGTTTTCTACACTATTATTAAAAGCTGTCTGTACTTGTAGTTACTGTGAAATAATTTAGAAAAAAAATAAAAAGGTGATTTCCAGCATATGTAAATATCTATGTACTCGTTTACTCTACAGCTTAGAAAACTGTACTTCAAACAATAAAGCCAAATTCACAGCTGTCAGCAAAAAAATAGTTTTGAATAGATTTCCAAAACCAGTAGTGGATCTAACTAGCCTCATGCTTGAGCTACAGAACTCATTTAAAAAAAAGACAACATCATAATTTAGAGTTTTGTCTTTTGTCCAAAATATTTTGTATATAATTCTCACTGCACTTGATATGGAAATGAAATGGCAAATTTTTGTGTATTCATTTTTAAGACTGTTTTATGCCCTATTCTCTGACACTATTTTAGACTGAAATAGCCAATATCAAGACTTTTGATTTACTCTGTTAAATTTAAATCAAAGTATAAAAATAGGGGAAAAAAATTGCTTACTCAATACTTCTCCTTCCAAAGTTTTACATTTTTCAACAGTACCATTTGTGAAATACCCCTAATGCATCACAGCATTTTCTATAATGATGTGATTTTAAATACATACTTTAATGACATACATGTACTTTTAGATAAGAAAGATTAACATGGATGGATCTTTCTACAGAAAGGGGATTAGGAAAGAGAGAACACTGCTAGAACAAGTTTAGTACAGATATTATAACTCCTCCCTCCAAAAGCAAACAAAATGTTCCACAATTATTTACTAAAACTGTATTTTATTTTCTTTTATACAAGTAATCTGTGCCATTGACTAATTCAATTAGGAAATGGTTATTTTGGGATACTTAATAGCATTCAACCATAATTTCAGGGAATTACATGAAACTCATCTATTTGAAGGGTAGAATGTCCTATATTTGCAACTAAAAAGGAGTAAAAAAGAAAGGGGGTGAGCATGGGGATGGAGAAGAAGAAAGGGATCCTCGAGCAGAGCTTTCTACTACAGCTTCTTCTTCTGTGATAAAAATATGTAAAATGAGGCTAATGCTATCAAAAAACAATACTTAGGCCAGTATTTAGACCATCTATTATTTGTCCCATTTAAGTAAAAACCATTATGCAACATGACTGCACCGAAGACTGCTGAACTGGTATTCTGTGAAATGTGAGTGAATAATTCACTCAAAAGAGAAGTGAAATCTTCCCCAAAGGGAAATTTAATACCTTCCAGTTGTCACGATTTGCTGTTTCGTATAGGCAAAAAGGCATGCTCATAGCATGCTTTTTTTATAAGTAGCTAGACCTGTCATCAGTTTTACCCAAAATGTTACTGCAATGTTGGGTTCCTTTTGAATTTTCCAAGTCAGAAGGGAGGGTGCTTGAGCCATGTGGAGCGATTACAGTAGCAGCTCTGAACATTCATGTCATGATCTATGATGCATGATGACCATGTTTTTAAAATTGTTTTAAATACATTTATTCTCAGTTGAGATTTTTACACGGTACAAAAGCTGAGTTTGGAGTAACACATTGTCATGGTTTTGGCCAAATTGGCCAGTGACGGGTGACAGATGCTGTCCCCCCACCTCTCACTCCAAGGAGAGGAGGACGAGAGATAAAGAGATTTACGAGCTTAGAAGGAACTAAACTACTTTAATGAAATATTAATAATAAAATAAAAAGGAAATAATGAAATTGATACAGTATACACAAAATCATATTAATCTCCCAGGATGATGTCACCGGCAGGCACTGGGGAAGTCCCAGACTGGACTCAGCAACAGGTGGGAACTAGATTCCAGAGCTGGAGTCGGGAACACACAGATCGGGATCAAAGGCAGATGAAAAGACAGGGTCCTCCTCGGACATCAGCCGTTGAAGAAAGAGGGCTGACCCTTTGATCCCTCAGCTTTTATACTGAGCATGGGGCAGATGGAATGGAATACCCTGTTGGTCAATCTTGGGTCACCTTTCCTATCTGCTTCTCCCCACAGGTGGGACCCCTCTACACTCTTCTGTTTCTGGCCCTCCGGGGGCAAATAATGAAATTAGCTGACCTTGGTTGTTATAGCAATAAGTATTAGCAAGACCCTCTCTGCATACCATTTCTTGGCTTTAACTATAAACATTGGTCTTATCACTCTGAGAATTAACAGTTTTCTGCACAATATGCTGTTACTTTCAGAGAGTTAGAAAAGGCCTAACTAAGAAGTAAAATTACTGAACAGGAAGTTGGTTCTGTTTACCTCAAACCAGGACAACAATGAAAAAGCCCAGCAATTGATGTGCAGTTTTAATTGGTTTGCTAAGATTTTATTATGCCAAAAATTGTTGTTATTTGTATGGCTGTTACAGTTGAGACCTTGACAGACTGAAGGAATGGGTTGACAGGAACCTCATGAAGTTCAATGAAGTAAGGTGATGTCAAATCTTGCATCTGTAATGTAATAACCCCATCCAACCATACAGACTCAATGTCAGCTGGATAGAAGGAAGCTTTGCAGAAGGTCTGGGCAAGCTTTCAAAGCAAATTTTAGCAAAAAGTAAGAAGCTAAAAAGGTAAAAGGAAAGAGATGTCACAAGTTACACTAGAGGAAAAAAGTTAACACCCACTGCCCCCAAACAAAAGAAAAACTTATGTAATCTTATTCATAGAATTCTGTGACTTGTTTCTAATGACTCTAAGAAGCAATATGCAATTCAGCATACGCAATTAGATTTTTTTGATTGGTTTCTTTATTTTTTGTTTTCCTATGTATTAGTAAGAAGATACAGAAGCACATACAGGCATTTAAATTTGCCAATAAAATGGTTATTCTCCCCTCAGCCACATTAATAACATAAGCCAAATCTGCCAGCACTTTAGGAGCATGTTTTGGGCTGTACAGATTTATAGCAACATTCTAGAGAGATCCAGTTGTCACAAGATCTGTAATTTTAAACCAGAATACTGTTTGCTTTCTTCCATTGTCTTAGTTTCTTTTGCCTCCTTTCCTGCAATGAGAAGTATCTTGCTGTGTTCTACATTACTTCAGTTCTAAACTCAACATAGCATTCACTATTTCTCCAAGAACAGCCTTCTAGCTAAAAAGGTTGGATCTTAACATGTCAATGAATGTTGAAACAGTCACAATTAAGGCACCTGATAACTTTGTCTTCTAACTGGAATGTTCAGCTATCACATAAGCTTTGAAAAATCCTGCACTTGGGAATACTTTCCAGTAAACCAAAGTCCAATGAAATGAGCATGTCAGAGGCTTGATAATGTCCAAAAACCATCTTTTTGGAAATTACCCTTAATCCATATATAGAACTTGGATGTTTTGATACTTTTCAAAAGCTCTTTTTTTTTTTTTTTTTGAGAATGAACAGTGACAGCACTATTACTCATTGCCAAAGGGTACAAGAAGACATGTAGTTATGAAGTAAAGTGAGCCCAGAAATTATGCTGAAAAACACTCTTCAGAATAATTTAGACTTTTAAATAATACACTGATAAGAAAAGCTACCAAGAAAAAGCATTTTGGACAGTCAGTAAACACTTTCAGCTCCGGGTCACTTACTGTTGTCAGATTATATATTAAAAAGCAATTCCTGAAAGTAGAAATTAATAGAAGTTGCTATTTTTTGAAAAGTAACAGCCCATTTTCATCTTTGTGCCCTCATAAGAATTTATACACTTGGTTTGAAAATTAAGACATAAGCTGAGCAAAGAATTAATAAAATAAATCAAATAATTTATTTCTGAATATAGCAAAAATTAATCAAAGTAATTGTTAAGGATATTAACAGGCCAGCTGTCACTTGGAAAAAAAAAATGTCTTGAATCAGAAAGGTTATAATGAAACATCAGGAACAGTTGCCTGTGCTTTTTTGCTCATTTTATACTCCTCCAAACCCTTCCATACTGAAACTTTAACTGCATTAATATTGCATTTTTTTTTTAAATTGCAGAAACCAAATTAAACAGTCCCTTCACCTCCAATCTTGATTGTCCACTTGCTTCAGTTACAGAGCCATGGCATTTTACTGTCATTTTAGAAGGGCCATTTGTCCGCTACTAAAAAAATGGAACAAATGCTATTCTGTGTGATGACACTAATTAAACCGAAACTGAGACGAGAAAAATCACTGAGACCCCATTTGCCTTAAAGCCCATATATATCACCTCACATAAAACAGGTTTCCCAACCTGAGGAGCAAAGATCCATAGCCTTGATCTCCCACATTGATACTACACTGAAATGGCTAATAGCTACTTTTTAATGCAAATTCATTTTCTTACAAACCCAATTTAAGTGTCATCCAATTTTCTTATCTGTGGCCATATGCTTAAAAAGTAATTACACTCCTAGCATTTTTAATTAAAATGATGTTATCTATGGTTTTAGATGCATTTGGTACACCACTGATCTCAGATACCAAATGAAATTTCAATATATGAGTCATGTCATGCATTTCACTGTTTTACAAGTTGCATTGTAACTGGTACTAACTATGAAACACAGGCGGAATAGGTATCCGCCAAATTCTCTCATATCTAACTGTCAGATATAGAAAAGTATGTTCGTTTCTTGTATGCTTTTTATAATAAATAACATCTGCAATACTCTTAACAAGATCAGTACGTTGTAAGCTGATACCTGAAGTTAAACTCTTCCCCTGGCTGTAAGTTTCAACCTTCTCACCAGCTGTATGTTACCACAGGCCCTGTGTGCCCAGTACAGAAAGTCTGTGATAAGTAGTCAAGATTCTAAGAAAATTTGAATTTTTACATTCTGCAATCACCATTTCATTCCACATTTCAGCCCAAGTTCATTAAGTCTGTCCCTTAATTATACCAAATGTGAAGCTGTGTTGGCTTCTTGTTTAATAAATAAATAATTACAAGCAATAATAATAAAATTTCTAATGCAAGTTATTGATCACCATCATTTTCTCCTAACCAAACTACAGCTACTAAAATTAGTTTTTACACATTTTCTGTTAACTTGACATTCTTAATTCCCTATTTACCATAGGCTGCTTATGTCTGGTGCTTAGATCTGTAGCTAGATGAAGAACAACACCTAGCACTGTATTTTTCAAGAAACTGGTGTATAACATGATTGACTTAGGATCAGGGATGGCAAGCATCATTTTGCAACTGGTAAATAATCATCTGTAAAGAGACGCATCTACACTGTGCATTCAGTGTCACAAGAACTAGTAAACTATGTCCTAATATCAATTTATGGTATTTTTCCTAAAAACGATGAAGACCAATCAGTGACTTCACACTGATTGTAAGTATTGGTGATGTAAATCATGTTGTAACTCAAAACATTGTCAAACACCATCCCCAAAACCTTAAAAATATTTTTTTATGGATGGGAGAATAAAAAGAAAAATCAATATAAATTCATTAATTTAAGTAATAGTGATGGAATCTTATTACCCAAAAAACTGATCTAGATGTAGACCTCACATTATGCTTTTGCTGTATTCAAGAAGCTTCATAAATCAAAAAAAAAAAAAGGTTGTTCAGTGCTATCATTTTGAATTATGCCTTTAGCTATATTCTAACAGGTACTGTAGTTAAAATTGAAACTTACATCAGTTAAAACAGCTGCCAGCATATATTACACTAGCTGAAAACACACTCTTGTTTTCTAATCTTTATAGTCCCGTCTTTTCATTTGTCTTTGTTACTTATAATGTATATTTTATCAAATTTTATGTTTAATAATACTTTCATGAAGTATTCTCTGAATGTGGCAATATCCTAAATAGAGTCTCTAGTGAGTAAGTAATGCACTTCAGCTCTATGATCATAGAGGGAAGCAGTCATCTGGGACAACAATTTTCTTCCCTCCAAATCATCCAAGACAACATCCTCACAGTAGAAGCCTATTCCTAAACTCCACTGAAATCAATGCTAGTCTTCTGCCTTGTTCTTCCGTGTTTTGAATGAACTCAGCATCTCCACTATGAGTGTGGACAGTCACAGGTTCATGCTTTGTCATTTGGTATTTTCTATTTTGTCACTGTTTCAGTTTATTACTCCAGTCTAAGGACAGAACTAGTTCCCCTGTGTGTGAACACCAATTCTGCACTTAATGATCACCTCTTGGTTTGTAGCTGATCCCCAGCACAGCATCTCAGAATGGGGAATAAATGCGAATTAACACAATTAAACAAACCCAAATGAACTGGCATATATTAGTACAGGCTGAAGCCTGTTTTTTGTTTGGTTGGTTCGTTGGGTTTTGGTTTTGTTTTGTTTTATTAACATGTGGCTATATGCAAATCTTACATTGCTACAATGTCATCTGAAGTCCAAAAGAGAAAATTTACTAGTAATATTTATACTAACATACGAGGCAGCTAAATGTCTTAGAAAAAAACCCTTAAATCATGACCAGCGTTGCTGCATAAACTTCCAGAAGTTTTCCATCTATTTACTGTGCTTGAGGTACATTAATTTCATTTCCAAATTCCCATAGCTGCATTTAAAATTTATCTCTATTAAAGTATCTCCAATTATATAGATTCCTATATTTAGACAGTGGTTTCACTCAACTGCATTTTATTAATTTGGATTAACGCTATATGTGGAATTGGAATTCTGTATATTAATATAACTTCTCATAATTGGAATTCTTGAGACCCACCAAAAAAAAAAGCTATATTAAAATGAACATTTTTCTATCAGTAGCAAAGGTATGTGGCAAGACAAGATGCTATATAGTATTTTGCCCCACCAAAGATCCTTTAAACCAGCCGTGCAAGAAAATTCTGAAGTTTCCAGCACAGTTACGAATTAGCAATTAGTTAATTGTACATAATATCTATATGTTAGCAGACGAATGGCTTCTATACATTATTTTTGTTTTAAGTCACTTTTTTTTAATAAAAAATGAAATAAAAACTCTTCAACAGTTAATAGTGACTTAATAACATTTATATATATAATCTGACATATGTTGTCATGGTTTAACTCCAGCTGAAAAATGGACCAGGCAGCTGCTCCCTCACTGCCCCAGTTTGGATGAGGGAGAGAATCAGAAAAAGTAAAAGTGAAAAGAAAACCTCATGGGTTGAGATAAAGACAGTTTAATAAGTAAAGCAAAAGCTGTTCATGCAAGCAAAGTAAAAATAGGAATTCATTCACTGCTTCCCATCCTCAGGCACGTGTTCTGCCACCTCCAGGAAAGCAGGGCTCTATCACGCATAATGGTTACTTGGGAAGTCAAACACCATAACTACAAACATCCTGCTCTCCTCCTTCTTCCCCTGGCTTTATACACTGAGCATGATGTGGTATGGCATGGAATATTCCTTTGGTCATTTGGGGTCAGCTGTCCTTGCTGTGTCTCCTCCCATATTCTTGTGCCCCGCAGCCTGCTCGCTGGTGGATTGGTATGAGGATCAGAAAAGGCCTTGACTGCCTAGCAGTCTGAAAACACCAGTGTGCTATCAAAAGTATTTCTCATCCCAAATCCAAAACATAGCACTATACCAGCTGCTAACAAGAAAATGAATTCCACCCCAGCTAAAACCATGATAGTTGTCTATCATAAAAGGGCTGAAATCTTTTTATCGAGACAGTAAAATGCTATATTATATTCTGGGAAATAAAAGCAATTTTTTTTTTCTAGTTTATAAGTTAACAAAGATCCTATGTAAAGATGTGTCAAGGGCAAACTGCCACTGATCCCTAATACAATAAATTTATTGTGTTTTTGTTATAAGGTAAGTACTTGCTTTACTAAGTTTTTTAGAGCTCAACTTTAATGTGTGGAGGAAGAAGGAACAACAAAAACAAAATAGCCTTTTACTATAGAGGATATATTTCCCTTAAAAATTCCCAGTAAAGTTTTCTTATTTCCTACTCTTCAGTGAGCAGCTTCGAAGAAGTAAAAGTGATTAATACAGCTCTCATCAACTATCCACTTTAAAAGTAGCTGCAGAGAACGTAAATAATAGCAAAAGAAAACAACCACATCTGAAATGGGAGCATGGATGTTACTGCTGAGCTGTTATTTTAGATTTTACTTGGAATATAACCCTCTCTGGTTCCTAAAGCTGAAATGCCTATGAGAATTCATTTATTTGTTTCAAAATACAATGTGCTTTAAAAACAAAACCTGATATTACTCTTTTTCCTTCTATCTGTTCCTGAGGGGACTGGATCACAACTACATCTGGATAATGGAGTTTTGAGGTACCAAAATTGATTTAATCCCATATTGGAATACAGACATTTTTCAGTAGTTACATGAGACTAGAATAGTGTCAAAACAGGCTTAAACCTTTTCTTCCTCTGTCTCTTTTCCCAGTATTAGAAAGATCTGGGCACGCAAAAATTAAGGAATCCCTGAAAAATGGTTGTTTTGAAACAGTTCTGACCATTGACTGTCCTGATATATCTTTTAACGTTTGGTCCCATAGCCTGTTTCGAAAGTTAGAGATTGTGTGGCATCTGGTAAATACGTCTGTTCTGTGAATATTTACTGCTATGGCCCTGGAATCAGA
Source organism: Rissa tridactyla (assembly GCF_028500815.1). NCBI lineage: Eukaryota > Metazoa > Chordata > Aves > Charadriiformes > Laridae > Rissa > Rissa tridactyla. The sequence goes on from NC_071466.1 coordinate 109,548,972, forward strand.
TGCAGTGATCTTTGTGGTGGTGCGTAGTGTGGAGAACAGAATTCAATGTAGAGTTTCAGAGCTCCACGTTTTTCCATGGCGCTGCAAGAAAACTGCGTGCACGTGAGTGTATGCCATTGAAAGAGAAAGCAAGAGTGCACACAGGAGGAATGACTGTTTTCTCAACTCGTCTCTTTGTTCTTGATTCCAATTAGACAAGAAAATAATTAGACCAGGGTGCTTGGTTTAAATGGAAAAAGACTCTAACCTGCTCTGCATGGCAGGGTAGAGCTTTGCACCTCATTTGCTGTTGAGAAGGTGAGGGCTGGGGCATTCTACCTTGTGAATAAAATAAGTGTAATGTCCCCTTTCTCTCCTGGATGGAGAGATGAAGGCAGGACATTAAATCCCTTGAAAGGCACAGCAGCTAGGACTGAAATATATTTTGCTTTAAAAGGGTGAAATGAAACAAGAAAATCCTTCTTTGGGCATCCAGAGCAAGGCTGAGCATTTTCCTATCATATTTCAATGCAATTTTTAGCAAGTTTTGCTACTACATTCCTAAAATCAGGCATTCATGTAAAATTTTCTTTTTCCTTCCTTGTACCTTTATCTTAGAATCAGGTTAACCCAAATTTAAAATGTTTAGAATTATTTTTTTAAGCATATATTTCTGGTATAATGCTTTTTGAAACAGACCTCAAGGGGAATGGTGGAGAGAGGGGAGAGTTTCTTTGCCTGACAGTTTTATACTTCTCACTCTGGTTAATATTTTAGTAGCCTACATTTACCTAAGAGAGATTTTTGTTCTCTCTGTTCTCTAATGTACCAAATACATTCCAAAATATACTCCTGACTTCCTGTGGTTTTCCACATTTGAAATGCAAACTGAATGCATGTAATTGGGACCAGTTCAGTTCACTGAAATAACTTAAAATCTTTATTTTTGTAGTACTTTTAAGAAAGTTTTTATGTGTTTTTCATGACATTCCTTTCATGAAAAATATTAGATAATTTAAACACTTTCTTCTATAAAATAGAGGGGAATTATAATTGTATATTGCTAATAGCAACATACTTGATGTTTTGAAGAACTGCAACTGATTTATTTGAATCAACTTTCCTTTCTTAAATGTTTTCAAGGCATACATGTGAAAATTGACAGAATGACAACTCTGTATGCAAAACCTTAGATTTCTTCTGCAGGATAGTGTTAGATACAACACACACAAAACAAGCAGAAAGGTTTTTTTGGTTCTCCTAACCTCTCAGCTCCAGCCTTTATCCAGTGAAATAACTAGGACCATCAGCCATTTCAGTTTATGACAACCAAGTAACAGCTTTTAGGCTTCAGAGAAGACTGACAGACAAATTGCTGAAATCTCTAATGGAGGTTAAGCAGGGCTGAAAGGGTTGTTGTTCTTTTTTAGAACACAGGATTTCTTGTTTGGATAAAAAATAACATGCAATGAAGACTAGTATTCTGACAATTGTTTGACAGAGAAGTAACACTTAGGCTGCCTCTGTAGGGAAATAAATACAAGTAAGAGCTCCGGATGTGGTTTCTAGATTCCACCATTTTAAAAGATACATGGGTATTAGGCTTAGATGGTCACACCTGTACTGTGGAGTGCCACTTTGCCAGTATAGTTTTTTGCTAATACTCTGTTCATGCCATGTATTTGCTCTGTTCTTATCTATTCCAAAGTCTGCACATTTATTTTTCTGTCTAATACTTCATGTACTACGTGATGGCATAATAGACATTACTCTTACATTTCTAGATAGGAATTTTTTTAAATATTGAGACTAGGTTTTTAAATTGTACAATATCGGACTGTGTGTAAATTAATCCCATTCTATGTAAGTATAATGGATCATACTTACCTCCTGTTCATACATGTCATGCTGGACAGTACCAACAGTTCAAATGGATCTGCACAGAATCTCTGTCCAGATGCAGAGGACCTGATTTTTAATTTATGTGTAAGACAATGGAGACAAATAGAAATCATCAAATGGAAAAGCCATTTAGAATAATATTTTTTTGCTGTGATTTCCCAATACTTTTGCATTGGTCCAATGCTATAAGACAGCAAATGAAAGAATATGCTGTTAATTTCCTATTATTTCTTACCCATTCCAGGGATGTCCTCTTCTATGGCTTGGCATTATTGGCAACAAGGAGTATGACTGGCATTTGTTTAAAACTACTTATCTGTTCCTAAGAAAAATAGATGTGTCATTGTTTGTACATTTAACATAATTTAAATTGCTCAGTATTTATTTTAAATATTAGAAGCATTTTAAATAGGGAAAAAAATGCAAGCCAAATGCAGAACTACTCCTCCATTTAAATTTCCATCTAACTAAACTTTTAATAAAGTAATACAAATTTTATCTCTGAATAAAAACATAAGACAAGCTAACCTCATGCCATATTTCCTCTACAATTAGTAACACTATTAATAACTACTATTAATAACACTATTAGTAGGGAAGAATAGCTTGGAGTTCTGGAGGAGTTGCAAATAATAATGATTTTGTCTCTTTAAAAGACCTAACCTTTAATTATCTAAGCTTAGGATCCTTTCTTGCCAAAACAATGAAAGAAAAATAATCTGTCCATTGTCAATATAGTTCAATAAGAAAAAAATATTCTGTTGCCTTCCTTGCTTATGAAGTATGAGCTGGAAAATCAAGAGGTGAAGTTATAGCAAATAGCAAAGATATAAACACTTTGAATATTCCTCTATAAAAATGGTATGATATCTGATTTGGAAATATGTATTTTGAAGAAAGAAATATCTCTTTTTTGTCCTTAAAACCGTAACAGTGATGTTAAACAGCTATACAGTTAATTTTACAATCAGATATTTACTTCTCTGATCTCTGAATTTTAATCTTAGAACTCTTTCTCTCTATTGAGTTTGAAAGCATAAGACCAGGCCCCCGGGATTATTATGAGGAGATGACCTTCCACAAGCAAATCTCACTTTGAGAAAGCACAAAAGATAATATACGTAAAACTAGGGTTATATGTAATGCTAAAGAATAAATAACAAAAGAAAACAAGAATTATGCTGCACAATTGCTTTTATGGGGGAGCATAATAAATTTATATAATGCAATGATACAAGAGGTGTCTCTCAGTTACATATAAATCTGAGACTGGAGACTTATTTTTTTCCTAATCAGCTGAAATGTCAGTACTGGAAAGTCTTGATCCTAGATTTATACCACTTCTTACAGTGTGGGATAGCCAAATCACAAAACAGAAGTGGAGCAACTGTACTCTGAGACCACGGTACATTTTAATGGAAAATAAAACAAAAGCAAAACTGAAAACACCCTGAAATCCTAGACCTTAAGCCATGTTATGAGAAAGGAAGAGGAGGAGGGAAGGTGAATTAAAAAAAGCTCTGAAATTTTATTTTAAAAGCATTTCTCTTAATGTTTGGTACTGGAAAGTAAAATCCAGATGCGGGCCCACTTTTCTATACCCACATCCAATCTACTCAGACCGGCACACATATTCCAGGATGCATGACTAAATTTTTCTTCTCTCATATAGTTGCTACATCCAGATCTAAAGTAAATTGGTTAACTGTTTCTAATTTTATCCTAGAAATATATTCCTGCCTGTAGAGGATATAAACTGCAAAAGAAGAAATATATCTTTATGAATTCAGACCATTTTTAAATTGCCAGTGCATCTGTTTCTTTAATAACTAAATACAGTACGGAACAGTTAAATGCTCAGCTTTATAGAATAACTAATATTTCTAGATTTATTAAAAGGTTCTATTTTACAAACCTGACAAACTTGCAAATTCCATTTTCAGAGCTACAGAGTAAATCAATATAACTGTAACTATTTTCGATCACACATTAGTTTTAACACCATTATTTCATTCTAAAATTCGGGAGCACTTAGTATTAATGCAACTGATGAAAAGTGGCAGTCTTCCTCTCATAGTGAAAATATAATTTAAGAAAGAAGTATTGATCCAGTTAAATCTGAATGGAGAGAAATAATGCCTGTCTATAATCTTACAATGTCTTTCATCTAACATTATTAGAGCTGCAAGGTAAAGGTGGTGGTACTTTATTTTGCTTAAAGATGATTTAAATCGAAAGGCGTGGATCTGGATTTCAGGAACCTTGGATTCAGGCCTAGATGTCCACATCTGCACAGCTTTCTGGAATTTCTAGTTCTCATTGTGTTTCACACTTAGTAAGAATTTTATTTCAAAAGCATCTTAAAATCTAGTTTTGGCCCACATGGTGGGAATGCAAGAAAAACTCTGATAGCAGCATTTTCCCTGCTTAAGAAATAAACTTTCACAAAAACAATGTAAATACTGCAATCCTCAAATCCAATTCCTTCTTCAGACTCTGTATCAATGGAGAGCCTAGATTTGATATTTACCGTTCTAATATTCACAACTCATCTCTAATCAAACTAAAATTAACCTAGAGATAAATAAGAATTTTTCATAATTCTCATCTAATTGAATCATGTCATACAAGTTATACATAGTTCAAACAAAGTCCTAGAGAAAACACAGACTTTCTAATTAAAATTCAGTCATCAAACTGATGGGCTGATTTTCCAGGAGCTATTCGTATTCAGCCATTCTCTGGCTATTGCTCAGTCATCCTGTCACAGATAATCCATCCTTGAGACTCATAACAGGTTTTTATTGGCATTCATTTGGGAGAACCTAGCACTTCTGATTTGTAGCCTTGTCATATGAGTAATGAAGGAATTCTAAACTCACGCCAGTAAGGAAATTAGACCATAGTATTGTATGTTACACATACACAGTGAGTGGCAGCCTAAGCATCATCTGCATCATCAATTTATGGATAAATAACTGAAATACAGACAAGATAACCTTTATTTTGTATTGTATTTATTGGACTGTGTGTCTTCATATAAAGTCAGATTGCTGGAAGCATGAGTTCAATAATGAAAGATAAGCTTAACCTAAAAGACCTTTTCTATAACCAAAGATTAATTTCCATATACATCATTCACTCTCAGGTTGTATTTTGCAGTCCTGGTATTTCAAGTGTGAGAAGCAAATACTGTCCACTGAAAACCAGATATTTTTTCCTTACCTGTGAAGTTCATTATCAGGAACACTACACAGTAGTACAGCACAGATGGGCTTCTACAGGTTGCAGCTGAAAAGGAATGAACTGAACTTTCTGTAATATCACAAGGTGGTGGACTGGAGATGAAAGAACAGCCATTACAAAAAATTGGTGGGGAAAAAAAAAAAAAACCAAACAACTGGTATTCTGTAGTTCTGGAGTTTCTTAGAGGTAGTACAAGAGTATTAAGTGATCATTGGGATGAGCTGCCACAGTTTGGTGTGGCTATATGAATATGATCACAGATACCATACTACAATCTCCCAGACCAACAAGTTAAATGTCAAGCCGATGCCTTGACCTCAAATCTTGCTCAGAAATAGAGCATAAAGGCGTAACATATTGGAGAATTATTTTAAAGCATGCTCATTCTCTTCCTGAAAAAAAGGACAAATGCTAAATAGTATATTCAAAAACTTTTTTTTTTCTTAATGCTGCTATGACTACTGAATGCATAATTTTATTTTATTTTTTTTCACCTGAAGGAGGTAGATAGCAAGAGAGCTGTCAGGATCACTGTTCTTTGTGAGATTTCTATAGAGCAAAATGCCTGCACATTCCTAAAAATTTATCCAGGACTTGATAATTTGTCGGAATGCTAGAGATATAGGAATCATATTTCATAGTAAACATAGTATCTTTAAGGCAATCTGTTTGTCTAAACTCTTCCTTATCTCTTTTATATTTTTTTTTGTCCCCCCCACCCCCACCTCTTCAATAGTCTCCAAATTTATAAGGAAATGTGATAAACCAGGAAAATATAAAATTTCTCTAACTTGCTGGGAGAGATGAAGGTCCTTACTTTGATTTCATTTGCATTTCTGTAATTAAGCAGCTTACTACTTGATTGATGCATGAGTAGTTCTAGATATAAACTGAAAGTTAGCAGGACAAAATCAGATGAAAAGGATTTTCTCTAGCCCTTGTTTGGAGAGAAGGGGGAACGAAGGCTATTAACCAAAAGCAATGCCACCCCAAACAATTATTACTAAATGCTGATACTACCACCTTATGTCTGTAGTTCTAAAAGTTTTTAACCATATGTTGACACGACACATTGTTCAAGAACTTCGAGTATTAAAATACTGTTATCCTGAGGACTGCATTGGCCTTCGAATGAACAAAGAATAAGGAGAATATGAAAATATTTTAACTTCCTTTTGCCATATTATCTTGCATCTAGCCATGCAACTTATCTTCCTGGAACACCAAATATTAACCCACCTAATCAATTTGAGCATTACCTTTTTTAGACATGAGAAAAAAATGCCTCTAGTACCTGGAACTGATCCAGCAATAACTGACTTCATCATGGATTTCTTGCAACTAGTTCTTCTGCAACATCAGTAATTTTAAGCCATTTGAGCATTTCTCTTTCTGAGTATGAACTCACACACCAGAGAAACTGTGATTGTTCCTCTGTGGTTTGAAACAATGTTTTAATATAGTATAAAATACCAAAAATACACTTATTTTACAAAATATGTTGCCAGTACCACGAGTATAATTTTCAGCTACTTCACAACCTCACAAAACAGCTAAATTTCAATTTAACTAAGTAAGCAAAGACATTCTTGAGCTGATTTCAACAGTCTGTCTGTAAGTTGAGAGTTGTCTAGCAAGAGGTAAAGCTCAGCGATGAATCAGCTATGTCCAGAATCAGAATAAAGCGTGTCTTGAATCTGACATTCTGTGAAGTTCTTAAAAGAATTTCAAGATTTTGAACAGCTTTTCTTCTTTCATTTCAAATCTTGATTAAATACTGGACATCATGTAAACAATTGCTCTCAATTAAATGTGCTTTTAAAATCTGTGCACTGATTTTGGAAAGCTAATTCCCTGACTACTTTGTAGTTTTTGCAACCACCTGACAGACTCTATCATTACACTATACAAATACCTGTTGATCTTCAGAGTAGTATACAAGAATCTATTTTAATTATCAACACCTTTACCTATGCCTATTTGCAGACCTTTTTATGCATCCGAAATATATCTTCCCATGAAGACATAAAACATCTTTTTGGAAAGCATATTAATAATTTATGTTTTAGCTTCTTTTATTTTAGCATTCTGAAAATATAGATTTTTATTCTTTGCCTTCCATTAAGAGTTTGGAATTAGGAGAAGCCATTGCATTCCATTAACAATTTCTTACTTGGATATATAGAAGCACAACATTAAACCAGACAGATTAGTTTCTCAGAAACTGAAAGTTAAGGGTTATGGCAGCATAAAGCTAAAGAAGAGTTATACCATGTTTATCTTTAAAAATCAGTACTTCTCTATTTTATTTGTGTTATTTGCTGTTTCTTTTTCTAACTGGAGGACTTCGAAAAATAGGGAACAGGAACTATGGTAGAGGGCCCTTAAAAATTTACTTGTAAGGAGCTTTGGGTGAAAGGTTGTTAAAAAAACTGTAAAAGTCCTTCCCCTGAGAAATTTTCTGCAAGAGAAGCTGCTGAGTAGAAGGGAAGACTAGTCAACTGGAATACTTAGAAAATCAATGACAGATGAATGAATTTAGCAAAACACTTCTGAACAACCTCTTGGAAGCATCATAAGGGTTATGCATAGAGTAAAAGAAATGTCGGCATTCAGAAGAAAAAGAAAACAATATCCAGCTGAAAGAGCCGAGAAGCACATGAAAGCCACCTCACCAGGGCAGAGAGAACTCCTTCACTAATGGAAAAAGTTTTTCATAAGAGAAATATTTAGCCTGATACAAGATATCAAAAGCTAGGACAACAATCGAATAAACAAGGACAAGCAGCAGCCAAAGCCATCAGAGAATTCTGTTTCATATTCCATGCTGGATGCTAACGTAGGAGGACTCCATAAACTTTTCAGAACTGGACTGTCTCCTTGCCAAGAAGTTAGTTTACATTGACACTCTAAATGCAAACTATGGCTTTAATCTATAAATGTTGATGGACCTTGTCATTGTAGCCAATGCAGAGCTCAGTGACACGTCAATTATAAATGTACCAATTAGGACATAATTAATATCTCATCTTGCCTTGAAACTGAAAGTAAGTGTGCTAAAGTGGTGTAGCTAATAACAGTATTTAACAATACTGTGATGGCAGAGCCAGACAAAATTTTGCATTAGTATGTGAGCAATGTGATTACCACAGAGGGGAGGAGGATAGTTACACATCCAAGACATCCCAGTAACAAAGTTGCTAGATAGAGGGTAGGGGTGAAAATAGGCAGGACATCCTGCTAAAAGGACTAGAAAGCTGTTTGTCAAGATGGAAGAAACAAGATAAGCTGTATGGGGAGCAGTGGAGATCCCTCATTTTTGGTGGGTAGCAGGTCAATAACATAAAAGCATCAGGCATCAATGCAGAAAATTGGAAGACAAGTCCATTTTACCTGATTTCCATCATTGAGGAGCTCTCAAGCCTGATCACCTTGACCTTGATGACTAAGAACATTATGGTCTTGAACAAGGTCAAGAACAACACCTTGATGAGTAAGGACCCCAGCCATCAGTGCTGACTGTAGAGCATCATCCGCATGATACTCTCAGCTAATTTAGGAAACGATTGTCAAATACTAACAGTTCCGTACAGGTAGTGATGATGACATGTAAGAATTAAACATTAGCAAGAAGAATGCTTTTAATAAATTAATTTAGTAAAGTGGAGTTTTATAGAGAAACTGTCCTGTTTTCTCAGTCTTTAAAACACTGCCATCACATTAATCTCTGACAAATGGGTAGGTTGACAGAGAGACAGAAAGGCAGACAGAAAGAAAAAGAAAGTTGCAACATCATGACTTCTCCAAAACTTTTTTTTTTTCTTATAATCTGTTAATCCCCAGAAGAAGATCCAATTAAATGCTACAAACTGAAGGAAATTTCAGATTGAATAACAAGAGGTGATTCTTATTAGTACAGTAATTAGAATTAAACATAAAATTTAACTCTAACTCCTTTCTTATTCACATATAAAAAGTTGGTTGTATGTCTGCAAGGTCCTAAGAAGTCTACAGTTTCAAATAAAATCTCCAGGAAAGCTAGTAATACTATCTACAAAGCATAAGCAATCATTTTACAGAGACTTCTTTTGTCCTTTTTGCAATTTTGTGCGGCAAGCTTGAAAAAGAATTCAACCTCAGAAGAATTCATTCATGATACAGAAATGCCCTGTGATATTTTGTCCAAACTATGTGATTTCTATAGGCAATCATGAAGAAAAGACAAGGTAGTTCCAGAAGCTCAATTCTTACTGCCAAACATATTTGTGTCCTCCTAACTTTCCTGTTAAAGAAAATGAAGGATCAGTCAAATTTAAACCTCGGAATTGTTACACACTGGCAGAACAGACGCTTTAAAACTAGTTTTTAAAACTCTTTCCTCTAACAACTATTTAAATGGGAAGCATTGTGAGGGGTGATTCCCTTCAAACTATTTTCATTGGGCTAATCATGATGAACTAATCATTAAGTGTAAAACTGCACAGTAACAGTAGGGTGCTTTTGCCATGTAGAGGAGATACATTACCAAAGAACTGTAATTTTGTGAGATTCCCAGCTTTCTAGTATGAAATCATATGGATATTCTGGTATTACATCTCAGCATAGACAAAAGGAATAAATCACAATATGTCTCTCTCATTGTAGGTCCAGCATGTGCCACTTGTATCCTCACTAAACAATAAATGCAAGAAATCACTAAGGTAGTGAGTCAAACACAAAGGCAGACAACACAATCTTCCCTTTTCAAAGAAAATTCTATTTACTTATACACTCATGCAACAACTTACTGACCATTCAAACATTGTTCTTTCAGGCATTGAAACAATGTCATCACAAAAATATAATGTATAAATAAAAAGAAAGTGACCCTCAAAATACAACCTAATTTTTTTTTTTTGCTGTCTATGTGTCATCTAAAAAAGGCATATGGGCTGATAAGCTCTGCAGAATGATGTAAAGGAGAGTTATACGTCCTGCATTGTCAGATTAGGCTCTAAAGCTCTCCTGCAACTCAAGAATTTTGTGAAATTTAGTTTTAGAATAGTTTGAGTACTGTTTAGAAGATTTATTCAGCACACAGAATTTCTCTTTGAAATGTGACAAGTAAAACAATATGTATGGTATGGAAAGACAGTAAAGGCAGGCAATGAATCTCAAGATTCAAACTATAATAGGAGTAGATATTTTAATGCAGCAGATTCATACCTCCAAAATTGGATGTCTATCTTTATTTAAGTTTGATGAAAACAAAACATAACCTGAAAAACTTTAATGTAAAAATAACAACATTTAGATGCAGGGAGAACTTTTCAACTTTTTTGGTTTTTTCTTTCAATATTTTACAGGAATAGGAAAGTTAGGTGACACTTCTCAGACAAAGTATGACTGGGAAAAAAACGGTTCAAAAAGGCTGTTTTCTCAGTATCATTGAATCGTAGAATTGTTAGGGTTGGAAGGGACCTTAAAGATCATCTAGTTCCAACCCCCCTGCCATGGGCAGGGACACCTCCCACTAGACCAGGTTGCTCAGAGCCCCGTCCAGCCTGGCCTTGAACACTTCCAGGGATGGGGCATCCACCACCTCTCTGGGCAACCTGTTCCAGTGTCTCACCACCCTCATGGTGAAGAACTTCTTCCTAACGTCCAGTCTGAATCGTCCCATCTCTAGTTTTAATCCATTCCCTCTAGTCCTACCATTACCCGACATCCTAAGAAGTCCCTCACCAGCTTTCTTGTAGGGCCCCTTAAGATACTGGTAGGCCGCTATAAGGTCTCCTCGGAGCCGCCTTTTCTCCAGACTGAACAACCCCAACTCTCTCAGCCTGTCCTCATAGGAGAGGTGCTCCAGCCCTCTGATCATCCTCGTGGCCCTTCTCTAGACACATTCCAGCACGTCCATATCTTTCTTGTAGTAGGGGCTCCAGAATTGGACGCAGAACTCCAGGTGGGGTCAAGTACTGCAGGTGGGGTCAGTTTCTCAGTATTCATGTTATTTAGAAAAGCAGTGAACAAGCTAGGGATGCATAACACTTCAAAAATAAAAAAAAGTCATTATCAAAAGAAAACATCTTCAAACATCAGTCCCCTAAACAAAAAACCCCTAAATATTAGTGTTTGGATCAGTATTAGGTGTATGGTTATGTTGCTAATCATGACTGAATAGTTTTTCTAAACTGCATTTTTCTTTTTTTTACAAAAAAAATGATACCTATACTTTTTAGACTTCAAAAATTTTCACTTATTTTGCCATTTTAGAAGAATTTCACAGTTCTGTCTAACTTTTTTCCTTATCAATGTCAGTGCTTTGGTTATCGAAACCTGGTGTTTCCATTCTGTCTTTCAGTTATAACTGGTTGAAAAGAAAAAAAAATATGTAAAATATTTTAAATATATAAATACGTTTGGGTTTTTTTTACAGATAGTGATACAAGAACATTGCAACTATTTTCATAAATTAAGTTTTCATCAAAACTTCTATAGAACTCCCTCTAAAGAACAGCTGGTCTTTAAGTCAGCTGATTTGTCCTTTCCTCTCCTTTTTACTCCCTGTTTTCTCTTACTTATTAATTATTTCTGTCACAGACAGTAAGTCATGAGGTAAGACACAAACTGCAAGAAGTTTAAAGTATTGTTGATACACTGACTAAGGAAAGGAGACATGTCCAACAAAAAAATCAACTAGAAATGGACTGACACTGGTATGATATTTATTAGCTTTTGCAATTCCCACATTTATTTGATTTTACTCTGTCTTCACTCTTGATCATCTTCAAAGCGGAACCAAAACTAATACCACATTTTCATGACAATTCTGCTTGCAACATTCCTATGAACGGTGTCTTGAAAGCTTGTTATTTTTTAAACCAAATTGTATATATCAACCAGGTTGTAGGTCATCAAGAATACTTGCCAAGAATTTACCATATGGATGAAAAATACACAGGAAACAGAGAGTTAAACTAGAGTGCCACCTGTCACCTGAAGATCCTCTGTGCAAATGTGCGGTATTTGAGCTCACAACTCACGTGTAATCACACATATGCATTTCTATCCAGACAATGTTTAAATTTACATCTATGCCTTACAATTTATTTTACTGAAGCTGTCTGCAGATTAGATAATTTTTTAATACTAGTAGTAATTCTGTATCTCATTGACATTTCCTGTGTTATGCTACACATGACCAATCAATGCTATCTCTGCTGGGTAGCAGAGAAGATCTCCATGATTACTATATGCTGCTTGATTTCCTATCCATTTAATTAATTCTGAGTGCTTGCTGATTAAATTTTCATAAACTGTATCTTGTTGCTATGTGTATTAGATGACTTGTGTGGGCAGAAATCATTAGTGATACACAGGTATCAGAGAACACATTAAATAAATAAGTACACTGAGGGTTGTACATGTCCAGTTTCTGTGGGCATCATAAGCAGATTTACCCATCACCTCAGTGACAAGACAATAAACTGCTGTTCACCATTTCAAGTCTTACATATCTAGCCATAGGAAAAATAAATGGTTTGTGTATATGACATAGCTACTGCATTTTAATTTGTTTTATGCAAGCTGCTAAAGAAGAAACTGTTGCCAAGGGAAGAAGGGTCAGAAACAGACATCAATCAAGCAAGATGGAAGGGCAAGGAGAAACTTAAGTTAATTACTAGGCTGGGCAAGTTTATCTTCCAAGATGGCTTTTATGCGAATGGCATAATTAGGAGACAACGCTCCTCAGTATTTGAGTTACGGCTATGTAATTCCATATTATATTGGCAGCCCAGCATAATGTTTTCAGGAAAATCAAAACCCCTCTTCATTAGAACCCCAAATTATGCTGATCAGAATTAGAAAAAAGGAAGGGATTTAAGTGTGATCCTTAATCATACCTACTTTTATAAAGAGTGTCTTATTACATTTATAGCTTTTTCGTGGTCTAGTGCTACCCATATACATCATTATGGCAAAATAGTTGTACAGTCTTTTGTGTATGATATAATAAGCATTCTAGAAGCAATGTCGTAGGTCTCTATTATAGCTATAGCTATATGTGTGCAGACAATTGCAGACATATCAGAGCTTGTTTTTCCCAGACTCACTTGGGAATCACTCAGCCACTTCAGCACTGTATTCAGCTCTGTCTGCTAAATCCACTTGGAAATCCCTCCAGCTAAGAAGAATGGAAAGACTTCTTTGTGCTTCCCATTTACAACACTTGTGTGTTGTATTAAAATAAGTTGGTTTTTTTTTTAATTGGCTCTCTTCCAAGCTATGTGTACAGTTTACGAATATCTTCCTTGACAGAAAGAATTTCCAAATACTGCAGCAAACCAGACTATGACTGACTTCAAGATTTAAGCTTGCAAACTTTGTCAATGCAGCCTTAAAAACTTGATAACATTGAGGTGTTATCTGTAAAATTTTTAACAAAGATGGGTCATAGTACTGTTTCTGAAAATGTTATTACGATTTTCTATCATAGCACTGTAGGTACATTTTGCTATTTGAGACTCTTCTGTCTCACTGTAGGGCCAATTTGCTTCCAGATAAACAGCGATTCTAACACTCGTCTCTGTATGCTGTCTGGCTACAGAAATGTGCTTTGCATTTCTTTTCACTCATTTTAAACTTGTGCATTTGGATTTTTTATTGTGTTTTTATTTAGTTTTTAGTTTTTTTATAAGCTTTCTATATTTTGGGTATATTTTCTAAAAAATGGAAAAGCTTTTATCAAAAATTCAGTGCCAGAATTTTTTGAATTAATGAACTTACCCTGTTCCCTTTGAGTTTTGACAGGCAAGTTTAGAAACTTATCTATAAAATGCTCCTTACTTATTTATGTTAGGATTTTCTCCTTCTTCCAAAGCTGCATATTTAAACCTAAGACAGTAGTCACTGGATACTTATAAGATTTTTATCTCCTCCATAAGCAGCTCAAAGCCATTCAACAGTAGCATGACACAGGACACATTTCTTCCTCTCAGCAATACAAGTTTCACAGAGGTTCTCCAAGAGCTTTGAGAATACGTCATCAAACCTATGCCTACAGACAGAATGTAAAAACACTTAGTTCTTATTTTTATTGATTCTGAGTTTAACGCAAGAGTTCTGTTTGCATTTATAAAGGACATATGTTATCCAAGAAGCTTTCAGAGGGAACGGGATTAAAAATAAATGCATATCAGTGAGATACCTTGTAAGTATAAATACCTTGTAGTATTATGGAATGAGTAGGGAATATAGCTTGGAAACATTATTTTAAAATTTTCAGTTGTTTTAAAAGCTTGTGAATAGCAACAGTATTAGCACTTTGAGATTATTTGACAGTAGTAGCCACCATGTAACTGAGAAAACGTAAGAATTTTTGATGTCTCTAAAACTTTTTTTTATTTTCTTTTCATTTTAGTTTAAGTTATATTTTCATCTTCTGCTCACAGGAAAACAAATGTATATCATAACTAGAATAAATACTGTTCCTTTATTTTGAGAGAAAAATTTTCATCAAAATTTTAATAAATAAGTTTGTCCTCTACTTGAAAGGAAAAAGGAGGGAAAGATAAATAATTTCTAAAACGCCCACACAATTTCTGAAATTAATGGTTGTGAAAAGGATAAATATATGTCAGTCTTTTAATTTTCCCAGTTATTTTCTGGTAATAAAATAATCTGAGTCCTTGTTGTATGAGGCATTGTTCTCTTCATAGATTTCATTTACTGAATGATTGTTTCACTGGACGTCCTTCCTATTTATTTAGGAAAGACCTTCTTTCCTCGCAGTATATATACCAGTAATTTTATTTTCTCCTGACATACTGTAATACTGGCACATTTTGTAATGGTGTACATTTTCTTTATAAGACTGCTCGTTTTCTATTCTTTATCAGCTGTTATTTCTGTCTTTCCAACCTATCTAACCCTTATGTAAATCAGTCCTACTGCCAAAAGTCTTTTTTAATTAAGTTGTACTTCTATAGCTTAACTCAAGGGTAACAGGCAAATAATATTCTCTTCTCAGTCATTTATTAGCTGAGGAAGAAAAGAATGAAGAAAACCCCTATAAATATTTATTAGATACCAGCTTTTTTGAACAGCTCTATTTTGAGCCAATCATTGGGAATGCTACAGATCTGACACCAATCTAATAGTTGGCAATTTTTTTAAACAGTAAAACTCTCCTATTGCAGTAGATTGTGCTAAACAGTGATGATAGTGAAACTTTCTTATCAGCAGCAAAACACTGCGACATCATTTTGTCTTCATGCTACAGAGACCATTCCTTTTGATTAGTTCAAGCTCAGGAAACAAAAAAAACCCAAACCCCAACCACTTAAATTTCTGAAAGGAAACATAAAATAAAGGCCTAGATTACTTACTTGAGTGTGAAAAGATAAGGAAAAGCAGAGAGTGCTCTCCTTCAACTCAGCTGTATCAACATTTTGCAGGCCCTGCACTATTCCAGACTGCAGGTAGCAATCAAAGATCAGTATGGATAAAAAAAGATCTATAGAAGGCTTAAGAGTTACATCCTGAATATATAGAGAGTTGTATGTTGTCAGGCCCATTAGCACACTGTTAGCACTGACTGTCCCCACCCACAGCCACTCCTGGAGCTCCCCCCACCTGCCCATGGCCTAGAACTACATGTCGGCCTCTCAGATCACTTATCCCAGCTGGGCCATAGGCCTTATCCAGTCGGTCCCACCCATGGGCCCACATCCTCGTCTGGACTTGTCCCATCCCCGCTTCCGGGCAGGTTCCCAATGTCCAGGGCTGGGACTGGTGGAGGGGGAACCGAGGCAGCCCCACTTCTGGCTGGGGTGCTGGAATGGGCCCTGGCTGCTAGACCTGCTGTGAAGCCCCCATGGGGAGCCCCCGGTGCGCCAGCCCACAGAAAGCTGCCAGCCAATGACCTAAACTATGTTTATGCATCCGTAGAAATCAGAACAATCTTTCTGTACTTGGTTAATCGTACCTCTGAGATGTCTTACCCTGGATCCTATAAGAACTTAATGTTTGCTTGAATTTTTAAAAGTGAATCCGTAAATTTTGGCAGGATGGCCAACTGGGACATCACAGTCCTAGAAATTGAAACCTTCATACAGTATGGCGCAGTGTAAATATCATACCACTTTCTAGTATTTCCTCCATGTTTCCGACGGACACCGTATTCCTTCTTAATACATTACAGGACATAATAAATATGGCTTAATGAGTTACATTAATGTTGAAACTCAACGTGTGAAATCTTTGTCAGTGAGGAAAGTCACTTTTCTGACCAGCCGCATTGCTACACTCAGACACCTGGAAAGGTCTGGAGTCAGGATGGTTTCCACCTGCTTCACTCATCAGAGTGAATACTTCAACTACCACCACACACATCACCATTCCTAAAATTTGTGTGAATGGGTGTCTTTGCTGCGCATTGTATTTGACTCAGACTGGAAATCCCAGTCCAAATCCTCATTTCTGTCTGACCCTGGTGGCACAACATTGCACCTCTGAGCTAAGAGACCAGTAGGAAATTAAAACACAGCTCCCGTCAGGGTAGTGTTAGTTCTAGATATTAAAAATGAAGTTGCTCTAGGCACGGGCCATTTCAAATAAGTATTATTAACTGTAAGACGTTATTTTACATTGAGAAAGTGCCTCAATACCTCAAGCTATGCCAGAGGAGGTTTAGATTGGATATTAGGAAAAATTTCTTCACTAAAGGGTTGTCAAGCATTGGAACAGGCTGCACAGGGAAGTGGTTGAGTCACCATCCCTGGAGGTATTTAAAAGATGTGTAGATGTGGCACTTAGGGACATGGTTTAATGGTGGACTTGGCAGTGTTAGGTTTACGGTTGGACTCAATGATCTTAAAGACCTTTTCCAACCTAAATGATTCTATGATTCTATGATTCAATAAGAGCACTCATTTTACTGGAAGGAATATATTTCAGCTCACACTTAGCTTTTCTTTTTGTTGTATAGGATTATTTCAGACCCTTATCTACTCAATTTACTATACCACTATTACTTAATTTAGTATAAAATCATTATTTTTTTGGTAACAGAAAATTGAATCATAAAACCAAATTGTGGGAAGCAATTAAACATTTGCTAAATTGGAGGGGAACAAATGTTCAGACAAAGCACCTAAATGTTTGGCTCTACTTACAAGAGCCACGTTCTGAACAAAAAGGAAAAAAAGAAAAAGGTTATTCTTTCAGCAGGAAGTACGCCTACAGAAGTCACTGCTAAAGGACTTCTTTTGGTTCAAGAATCTTACGTGTTTTCATGGGCCACTTTGATGAATAGTTGGCAGAGAGATTCAAGGGCTTTACAAAGATACAAACCTCAAGAGGCCCAGAAAATAGTTCAAAATAGCTGGAGACTGAGAGAACGTTAAGAAGGTATATTATAGATGCTTGTCATGTTCTTGCTCTAATACAAGTATCCATCAATGTGCATTCATTTAGGTTTTTTTGTGGGAGACAAGATAATGGGGTAGGTTTTTAGCCACGTAAAATCAATATGGCTGTTCTCATTTTCTTAACACCTAAATGCTTAATTCTCTAAGTTAGCTGGGAGAAGATGGTACTGAGTTTTTTGTATTCAGTCACAGGATTTCTGTGAATGATCAAAGCATGTATACAATGCTAACCTCTATTCAAAAAAAAAAAAAAAACAAAACACCAAAAAACTCACAGGGTGCTTGTTATTCTGCTGGGAAAAGCTATAATGGTTACTGTTACTAATTGAAGGGAAAATAAAAGCTATTAAATGAAATAAGAACAAGGCAAGTGCCATTAAATAATTTCATCTGTTCAAAATATTGGAATTAAAAACTTCTTAAAATGACATTTTTGTTTAGAATATATAGCTTGTTGGAAATACTGAATGTTTTTTCTAATTTACATAGATTCTTAATATTAAATATGATTGGCAAAAAGTAAAATTAGCTTATTTCATTGTGAAAACGCATGAAATTAATTAAAACTGCAGTGAAGGCCTTTTTTGTGTTTTCATTTTTTATAAAATAAGAAACTAAATTATATTTTTCATTTTTTATTTGTTTTGTAATTATATTAAATATTTAAGAAAACATACTTTTTAAAGAACCAACTCAAAATACCCTTTATCACCTGTGTCTTGCATTACCTCTTTCCTTTATTGCAACAGAATTATGGTTATAATTTTAGTATATTATAATCGAAATTTGCATCAAGGGAGATATAGACACATGATGTTTTCTGAAAGTTATGTCAGTTTAAAGGTAGAATGAAACACAGTCAAACCAAAAAAAACTTGATGAAATATTACTAACTGAAACAACTAAGTCCATAACAAAAAAATAACTTATTTTAGTTTCACACAACTTATACATTAATGTAATTACACCCATTTCAATAAAGTTACTATTGATTCACTTGGTATTGGTATCTTATAGATTCTACTAGCATAACAGTATTATTTATGTGGAGCCTCATCAGCAAAATTTATTATGAATAAGAAGCCATTAGAAATTACAATCTAAGCAGAAAATGAACATAGAAATGTAAACTAATATGTAAAAACATTTAGAAAGACATTATATCATAAAAATAATGTTTTAAGAGAAAGAAAAGGAATATTGTTAGGAAGTTTCAAATCCTGTTGAGCATCAAAGTCTTTATTTCTTTTAAGTATTTGTAATGTTTATATATTTTCTGCTTCTGACTTTTTCTTCTCTATTTAAGTGAATAGTTTCAAGAAAATCTGTGAGCACATAATATTATATGAAATGCAAATTTTCAAATACCTCATTTAAGTCATTCTGATTTTAGATAGAATTCATTTTCCCTTTATTTAAAAATATGTTCAGAGAATCTTAAACAGTTTATCAAAAATTGAGATTCTACTAATTTTGTACAAGTACTCCCCCAGAAAGAAGCAGCATAAAAACTCTAAAGAAAGTTAAAAAAAAGCCATGCTCATGAGCTATGATACAGGAAGTATGAAATAAGAATTTATATAATACTATTTGCTGATATTTCAAACTTATTTTTGAAAATTATTAATTAGACTTCCATGATTTCGCTTCAAATATTCTGCTTCTTGTGTAGACCAAAGAAGAGGTAAAGAGAATTCTCTAAACAATTGTTCAAATAAATCCATTTTCTTGGATGAAATATAAATCTTCAAGATCATTCATCTATGAAGTTATTCATAGTTTCTATGATTAGCCCGATATAAATTCAATTAAATTTTATTTCAGGGCTATAAAATTTCAGTAGTAATGCACTAAATGAAAGTGAATAATTATATTTTGACTAGCAATATATGAATAAGTTTTTAAAAAGGCTGAAAATAGGAGGTCAAGTCACACCCATATAAAATACTTTCAGAGAAACACCAGATGTTGCAGTAAGTGCTATGATTATAAAAAATTTGGAATTTTTTCCATTTGGCTAGTGCTCATGAAAACCAATGTGATGTAAGTGGCATTACTCTCTGTGAGATATGGTCTTTCAGATGAGATCTAAAATTTAAATCCCACTGCTTATGATAATTAAAATAGCTTTTTTTTTTTGAGTGATAAAAAACATATCTTCTTTTAAATTCAAATCCATTCTGATTTCATATTATTCATTAAAAGTCTCAAGATTATAAAACAAGATAATCTTCCTCACCAAAAGACCTTTATAGTGTTTTGTGTGCTGTTAATTCTTGTGTTTGTCATCTCAGAGGTACTACTGTATTATGGTAGTGGAGAATTCTCATAATTTTTGCTCACATACATTTCTTCTTCTCTTATATTACTTTTTTAAATCTTGGATATGTTGAAAACTTTTCCATAGCTGCAGAAGCTACAGTCATTTCATAGTATAGTGGCACATAGAGCTTTTATCATGATACAGTACAATATTACTGCCACTGGCTGGGAGCAGTGTGGCAGCCCTGGGCTAGGGGAAGGGGCTTGCCTCCCTTGGTTCTCAGAATAAATTTCATAAAGAACAGTCATGCAAACTATAGTATTGAACTAAAAATCTATACAATTGTAATATATATATATATATCAATATCATACTTTTGTCTCCATTAACTTTGAAAGTTTTTATGGTTTCTAATAGACTTCCATGGATTCACGCAAATGTTTTTCAATGTAAGTCAAAGCAATGATCTCACAATCATAAATGAAAGGAGATGCTGAAAGCTGTACGAGAGCAAAGCAAGTGTTTGTTGGACCTGGTTTTGAGGCATTATTGATGATGCATGAATCATTTTACCTTTAAAACTCATGTCGAGTATGCAAATATGAAAGATCAAAATCTTAAATCATTTTAGTTTATAGGATCTGGGATTGTAAAGGTATTATTTATAACTTACACTCCAACAGTGAAATACTTCACTTGTAACTTCACTTGTGCTACTGCTTAAAGACGCATCAATCAGTTTTGCAGAAGCATTTTCATAGCTATCTACAAGTCATATACGATCTACAACTGTTTAGAAGTACAGAGACGTTTGGGCAAGAGGAGAAAATTCTCAGTTTAGACTGCTGGAAACTGAAACTTTTCAGGATAGAGCTGCAATTTAAGGCATCCAAGAGAATTTGTTTGTGCTACAGTACCTTCCTAAATTAAGATGCAAGCAAACTGAAAAGAAAAGAAAGCCTGAGAGAAAAGGCAGTTGAGAAAATAGCATAAACATCATGATTCAGACACAGGAGAAAAAATGAAAATTCCTGAAATAATAGCCAAATCTGGGGGTTTATTTTCAGAAGTCTTAAAAAAAGTGCAGTCAAAAGATGTAACTGTTTCGAACTAAAACATCCCATGAGAACATTTAAAACATGAAACCATTTACAGTTAATGTTGTTTCAGTTCCTACAGATCAATTGAATTTTCAGTAGAGCAAATATTCCCTTGCCCCACATTTCAGGCAAGTGTCATGATTTCTAGGCTTAATTAATTTTCAATCTATCCTCTTTCTGAATGAATATTTAAATGTGTTATCCAATATGCAATAAAAAAAGGCATTCATTAAACTCCACAGAATTCCCTACACCTGAATTGTTGGAGCGTTTTCCTATGGTACGGATGCCAGTCTCCACTCCAGTGAAAATTCAAATGGTAATATGAATTGATGAAATAGCATTGACATAAAAAACTAAGGACAAAGCTGCTACAAAATACTGTATTCCTTTGAATCTGTCCACTGCACTGGGATCACAACTTTCAGTCATTCCACAGTGTTAGAGGAAATCTAGCAGATGTTAAACGTGTCAAAATCTACGATTAAACAATCACCTAAATCTTCATTTTATGTTTGTCTTATTTTGTCCCCAATGTTCACTGATTCTAGCAAGCAACAAAATAAATAAATTATCTTAGGAAAAATTAAATCGTACTGAGGCATCTCCTATGCTTTGAACAAGGTTCATTGTATCTCTATTGACATCAGTTAGTGTTTAAAAATTTTAGGAGGATGTAAAAAAAGCTCATAAAATCACAATCATTACTGTCTGGGGGAAAGCTGTGTGTTTTTCAAGCAGAGCACTAAGTTTCTGTCTTTGAAGGTTGGGCTTGTTTTTTATCTCATACTACTTATAGGAGGCCCATTACTTTACTGAGGAGGAGATGGAAAATAGAGTGTACAGCCAAGGGACCTACAAGTGCCACTTTACTAGGCATACACCATTCAACCAGGAACACTAAAGGGATTAAGAAGGCAGCTTTGTATTGTCTCAGAGGTACAGTAACATAAGCATCACACTGGATTGTATGACAGTTACTATGGTAACTATTCCTTCTTTTCCTACCACTAAACCACACATTTGCTGGCAGAACAAACCGAGTAATTCAAAAGTATGTGAGACAAAGGTTATCACAGAGTCCTTTCGGTCTGACAATGTTTTCAATTCTCTAAATCTACAGATTGTCTATTTTGAGTGCTTAAGCCTCTAAACTGGGTTATTTTAAGCCCTCGTATGAAAAAGAATCATATCAGATTCTTTAGGGAGACCTCATGCAAAAAAAGAGTAGGGGCACTTCCTAGGAAAAGTGCAATGCACGAGTTAGGAAAAATAACAAGATAGTAGGACATAAAGAAATGACAAAATACTGCAAGACAAAGATCTTGATAGAATTATCCCTATCTAATGAGGATTTCTAATAATCCTTAGGCAGAACAGAAATATATGAACACTGTTAAGTGGCAGAGATGGAGGTTAAGAGGAATACTGGTTCAAAACTTTAGTCATAGTTGTCAGAATACATATATGACTGAGGTGACAATTAGGAATCAGACACAGATTTCACCCAAATGGAGCAATCATCTGACTGGCTTAAAAATATCAAGTCACACAGGAATAGCAACAACAACAATATCCTAGATAATTAAGCATATTGTGCTTATAGTGTACATAAGATAATGAGCAGCACAGGGAGAATGATACAAAAAAGAAAGTGATAGGAGGTCAGAAACAGTTTTTGAGAGTCACAATTTAACAAACAGCTTTGAATCAGTGAGCACCCTAAGTTTGCCTCCCTTGGCAAACTGCTTCCACTCCAAGCATCCAATTTCGTCTTTGAAAATTGGTAAATTCCTGGCTGTGACTACAACTGTGTCAAGGGAAAGCAGGGGTAGGACTTAAAAGGTAAAAAATACTAAAATATTTTTGTTTATTTTTCAGATGTTTTGTTTGATTCTTATGCCCAGAAAATTGGGTTTTTTAAGCCCTTTAATTTTCAGTGAATTTTCATCAAATACTCATTTAGAGAAGTGAAGATAAAACACAGAAACCCTATCTTAACTGATTTTTTATTTTAATAGTTTGATTCAGGACAGGATTGATATTTACTGGTAGAGAAGCATGTAGACCGTTCATTCATATTATGGTAGCATAATATGAATTCTTCTTTATCCTAACTTCTTTATTCTTTATTCTAACTCTGTAAATTGTGCATTCTTGCACTAGAACATTTCAGCAATATAAGCTTTATGTATGCAGAACGCATATAAATAGGATTAAAATAATTTTCAACTGAGGATAACAAGATCCATCTTTTCAAATGTTTCTACTAAATTCCATTCTCTAGGCAAAATTAAGTACATTTGAAGCATCCCTCAGCTGGCACTAGCTTGTGTCTGGAAGTGTTAGCGTGGTACTACAGATAGGCTGATAGGTCCCAGCTGTCAGCCAATCAGCATATCTTCCTGCTGGAGAGGGGAATTAAAAGAATTAAAAGAACTAATAACATTCCACTGCCATCCAAAGTGAAAAGTCTTCAGGGTCTGCATCTTGCATATATATGGCAAGGGTTTAGAAGGGAAATGAGTTTGGATGGAAAAGGAAAGAATGAAACCAACAAAACATGCAAAACTTAGTCAGGACAAGTCATTTATCTCTTTTGAAAAGTCTGTGGCATTTTATCAAGAGACAGCCTGCCAACTACACAAGAAACAGCACATCTTTCTGCTAAACCAGAGCTCCAAATGGAAAGCCTAGCCTTGAAGAACACTCTATGCGTTGATGGAACTTAATGAGGAACAAAGTCCTAAAATGAAAGATGGATTTCACAAAGTCAGCAGAAGTAGCATTTCTATTTTATTTCACCACTGTTTATACTATCAAATATGAGAAAAACACAAATCAATGATCACATATGGATGGAATATGAACGGGTATTACAGATTTCATTAGCACATGAGTTTCCAGCTCTTATATACTGCTTATCACCAGAATGTCTGGAGTATTCCTCAATTGTTGGTAATAGAGAACCAAATAACTTACAGCTTTGGACAACATATTTGACAAATGTACTAATAAGGTAATTTGACATCTCAACGTATTCATTATCATTATAAAAATGTCATAGGAAATATGATTTATGTACAAAGTACTTATATTTCTTGAACACTCATAGCTTGATTTTTTTAACCTGATTGTTAAGGCAAGACTGAACACAGTTCGTTCGTGCCCAATTCTCATGGTATCAAAATGTTGTGGTTTCATAGACAGATGAGTGCTTATGCATGCAAATAGCATGACATCTGAATATGTCCATATTGCTTTACAATTCCTGCAATTTTTGCTACAGTGTAAGCCTATATGGTAAGCAGGTGAGCAGGCAATAACCAAGATAACTGTCTGTCTTCTAACAGACAAGCTTGATTGGATATATATTTGGCCATTAAAAAAAATAAATGAGCAGAGGCATGCAGTGCTGCTTAACAAGACCTCACAAAATCTGATGATCAGACATCCAAGAGATTTGTGAGCCTGTGGTTCCTATGTTGCAGAGTTCGAGTCAGCTATCTTTATTTTCTAGTTTTTACAGATTCTCTATTCCAGTTCTCTCTTTAAGGCTTGTAATGACCCTGCTTACTTCAGGGAATTACAGTCCCCAAAGGGGCTTTTCCTCTTCCCGTCCTTAACTATCTCTTTCAAGAAATCTTAAATAACGCAGTGAAAGCTACACTTCTCTTTCCATGTCATTGGTTCAGTCATAGGTTACTACACTAACTGTTGCTCATAACATAAGTATTAGCTCCACAGTTATGCGTGTCAAAACCAGGCAAACTAATTAACTGAATTAACAGAGCAGCTCTTTATTCCTGAAGAAACATTCCTGTGTTCCCTTTATAACAGCTGTTGTTCATTCCAATTTTGGAACTGGAAAGCAACCTAAATTTGCTTCCTAATAAATGTTAGAGGTTTTTATCTTTGGATCAAATATTTCAGTCCCAGCCCCAGTTCCCCTTCTTTGTCACATATCTTTTTTGCATATGCACTTTGGTGAGTTTCAGGGAGAAAATATGTGACTCTTCACTGAAAAATGAGATTTTTCTTCATTACATTGTGTTTAATACTTGTTAATGATTGTTAATTGGAATATCTGCCAAAAATACTAAAAAAGATTGATCTAAAAATAACATATTCCCCTTTTTTAGGAGAAAAGGTAGGATTAGTGATATAAATGTTCTTTGTCTGAGTTCATTACCTCAGCCCAGATAACTAGAGTACGCTGATCAACACAGTCTTTGTACTTTATTCACATTTATTCTGAAAAATGTCACTTAATAAGGGTATTAGTTTTTCACAACCACTGTTTTGACCCCTCCTGTTGATATCAGGTGGATTGGAAAGTAAAATTTATGTCACTTTAAAAGCATGCCTGAAAGTCCAATAAAGAAGCAAACACGTATCAGATGTGGACCTAGCTTACCGAGAGGAATTCAGGACAACATTTTTGACATTGGATTTCCTTCTGCAGTGCATAAGAAGAGGCTGGCACTTTAAAATGATCTCAGGCAGTTCAGTGACCGACTACAGATGGCATGTTCCAGTACTATGAAATGGAAAATTGGAAACAGGACTTCTAAATCAAGCTTGCTCTTCATGTAACTGACCACTGCATGGAGCAAATATCCTTCAGAAGAGATCCACAGCCACACTTTTTTTTTCTTTTTTTAAGAGAGAATGAGCAGTGTTTTTTTGAAGCTGGAGGAGAGGTGATCTCTCAGTTCTTTAGTTCTGTAGTATCTCAAGAATACCAGGAAAAAAGTTATGTAAAGAGATCTGCAACCACATTCTCCCATAGGAATTTCCTGATGAGGGGCTGCAGGCTTTTGTAACAGCAGGTACTTCCCCATTCCTCTCCTGACTCTCTGTAACTGCTCACAAAAAAGGTCATTACAGAGAAAAAAAAAACCTTTCCAAACACATAAACAAACAAAACCTCCAAATAAAGCAAAAACACAAAAAAAAAACCCCACCATGCAGCTGTCTCCAGTAACCTTAGAGCTAACATCTGAATTAAAAATGAGATCTTTTAAACTTATTTACTGTGCAGAGCACATTTTCAACATCTGAAAAAATGTAATTTCAATTACAACAAAACATACATACACATGTAACTATGTAAGACTGCTATTTAAAGAATGCTTAGGATTCTGAAAGACACCAATTAAGATTTTATTAGAAATAAGTAAAGCAATCTGAACTAAACAGAATCTAGACTTGAAAAAAAAGATGAACCAGGGTTAAAACCAAAGTATTTTGTGGTAAATGGAACTTTTTAATTAAAAAAATATCCATGAAGCAATATGTAAGCTCAGCTACGTTTCCTACATCAAACAAAGAAGTTCAATAAGGAAAGTTTGGATATTTTTATAGCTGTACTTTTCATTGATCTCACAGTTTTTGCTGGTTTTTGTCTCTTTTTAATCACTATTCTGACTGGGGGGAAAAAACAAAAGTTTGCTTTTACCTTCAAAATAAAGTTGCAAACATGGAAACCAGTGCCCTTAGATTTGTGAGTTATTTAATATGAGATAACATATATGTCCTAATCTTTTTGGTACTTCATTCACTTTAAATGTAAGTTTCAAATTTAGTATCTCTGTATTTGGACTTAAGCAATCAAACAGACCACACACAAAACTGAAAAAAAAAAAAAGGACAAAAAGAGACATTTATAATATATAGAGAGATCGCAAGAATATAGCTTCCAGTGCTTTTAACTCTGTCAGAAGGTACAAATAAGATGCTTGTCAGAAGAATTTTCAGATTTCTTCTAGGGCTGTCACTGCTGGTCAGAATGTTGCAAAGTGTTAAAAGAAATTTATTCAAATTTATGGGCCATAGTTACAATAAACAGTTTTCAATAAAGATTAAACACATCTTTTAAAAATCTTCCTACGTGCTGTCTGCTTGTCTCAAAAATCCCCACATACCAATATCCTTCCTCCATTTTTCATTTTTTATAACTAGCATCACATATATAGTTCTCACCTTAGTTGCACTAAGTTCTCACTGAAGTTGCAAAAGTGAAAAACATCTTTTACAAAGTGCAATCTCTGACCAATTGGTCATGAAGGATGTATTGCATATATATCCTTATAGCATATCTGAAAAATAGCAAAATCCTCTTGCTTCTTAGCAGATGCTACATTTTGCCTTTTTCTCACATTAGAATCATCTTCCAATATAATTTAAACAAACTTTCTTGGTATTTCTGATCTCTGCTTAATAATTTTAATTTTGGTTTCTGTCACAAGGCTCAAGATACAGGTCTGTGGTCATCCATATCTTTTCATAGTAATCACAGCTGATACTGACTGAATAAGATCATCAGCCAGCAAGATTTCCTTGTCAAATTGTTCATGTGTGTACTGTATCTAATATAATACACACATGTTATCTAGCTATTATATTTTTGTCCTAGTTTCAGCCAGGAAAGTGTTAATTTCTCTTTCTAGCGATTGCTGTGAAAGGAATGTCAATAATAACTACTGGTTTTAGTTGTTGCTAAGTGATGTTTACATTATTCAACGACTTTTTTTCAGCTTCCCATAGAAGAATAGCGAGAACAATGGAATGGCCAATGAAATATTCCATACCGTAGGTCTCATGTTCAGTATACTAATGGCGTTTAGCCAGGGGCTGGCAATCCGCAATTACTGCTCAGGATAGTACCAGTTTACCAGGTGGTGAGAATGTCTGGTGGTATTATTATTATTATTGCTATTATTATTATTGTTATTTTTCCTTTTCTGTTATTGTTACTTTTAAAATGTCTTTGTCTCAACCCATGGTTTTGCTTTTTTTCCCTTTCCCCTCCTTTTCTCCCTCTTCTCCCTTGTGGGAGCAAGGGGAAGTGGGTGAGCAGCTGCTAGGTGGGGGTTAAACCACAACGATCTTTAAATTCAAATGAAAACTTCTGAAGGTTTAAGATGATCTTTTGCAAACTGACCAATATCTTGAAATACTATAAATAATTGCAGTGTGTTAAAACCTCAGTGGAACACTGACATCTGGATAACGCTGCCAATGTTAATGGCATTCTATTATTATTCTTTCTTAATTAGGAAGGACAGTCTTTGTTGGACGGCCCAGTTGTATTTTTATTTATTTTCAGTGGAGAAACGAAGTATTACATTTCCCAGAGTCAGAGAAGTCTGACAAGACAGGTTCAGAACTTTTTGAAATGTTCACTATTTTGAAGTCAAAGAAAAGAAAGAAAAAATTCCTGCTGTTCTGAGATTTGGACATTCTGACAGCAAAAATGACATTAAAGAGTAACCATTTTGATTACCTACCTTTCAAAAGTTTGACTCATGTTCAAGGCCCTCCACAATCTTTTTTCCACTGAGAAACTACATTTTCCAACCTCTATGAAGTTTAATGAAAGTCTTGCTGTTTTTAAAAAATTCTGACTGTAGTCTGCTGCTATTAACACCTCAGGAGAAAAGTAATATAACCTGCTTGTTTTGTGAACAGTACTTTTTTTTTTTTTTCTTCTTTTGAGATCTGCCCTGTTCTCAGTACATTTTTAACAGTAGGGAAAAGAACTTTTTAATGTTGGATGAAGGAATGGTCCCAGTGATGACTAATTGAATAAACAGCATCCTCTTCTTGTCCTCCATATCTTCTGCTACTGTTAGAAATGCAATTCGTTGGCAGAAGACAGCCCCAGCATTTTCTTAAATGAAAATTGTAAGGCTTACCCAGGATCCACCAATAACCATTCTCTATCAAAAGCTCAGAATCATTGTTGATTTTAATAAATTAGTTGCTAAGACATATCTGAAAATCCCACAGATGTCCTGACTGATAGGGAAAAAGAGGTAGTATTCAGGGGTTAAAAACTCCCTACTTGCATATATAAAAAAGTTCTTTCATTTTGTTTCCTCATGACTTCTACAAGGAACGGCCAATAACCCTGTCAATATCTTGTAGCCTGTGTACAAGGAGAGGAAAATACAGGTTATATGGACAATAATAAAGGTTTTGTTCCTTCAATTCAAAGTTCTTTATTCCAGCCTTTTTAAAAGTTTTAGTTCCATGAAATTATGTTAGCATATAGGTAATTACGCACATTTAGCTTACCAATGTAAAAATTAAGGATGTTCCCCAAATTTCATTTTGTTACTAGACTGGAGGCTTCATTTTTGGTGATAACTGATTTTTGTAATGAAGGGTTTCAAAAGTTTTTATTTTCTTTGAAAACACATATTTGAAAATATGAGTTTGCAAAAGACATGAAGCTTAAAAATTATTGATGTCACTACCTATAAAATTATGAAAAGCAAGTGATTTGAGCAGGGAGTGTGTCCTTCAAGTCATGATCCTACCGCCTCTTAGTATGGGAGATATTACATAGGTGTGAGAGTAGTTTGCCTCAGACTGTCCTACATTGTGTTGAGCATTACCGGCATGTTTACCTAATCAACATTCCTCTAACACAATGGACGGGTCAGCTTAGCGGTTGGATCCGTATTCGCAGTTGGATCGGTTGGAATAGACATCAAAAAAACATCAAAAGGTCTAACCTTTCATGGGAAACAGAGCCTAGATGAGATTATCTAGTACCCTGTCCAGTTGCATCTTGAAAATCTCCGGTGTTTCTTTGTGAAAAGAGAGCCTCCATCCTCTTTGTAGCCACTCTTGAAGTACTGCAATACTGTGATGACGTCCTCCCTGAGACTTCTCCAGGGAGAAAAGATCTAATGCCTTCAGTCTTCCTTCATTTGGCAGGTTCACCCTCCTTTGGACCATCTCCAGTCTGTCCTTTTTTAGTCACGGGGACCAGCACAGGATGTAGTACTCCAGATATGGCCTGATGAGTGCTGAATGGAGTGGGATGATCACATGTCTACCTCTGCTAGTAATACCCTTGTGGATGCAGCCCAGGATCCAATTTACCTTTATTGCTGCAGCGACGCACTGCTGACTCATGTTCAGCCTGTTGTCTACCAGGATCCTCAGGACCCTTTCAGCAAAGCCGTGTGTCTCCCTACCCACACAGATCCTAGCCTGTACTGGGCAATTTGGTTATGCCATCACTTTGGTTATGTCATTCTTTCATTTTTTGTCAGACTTTATTACAGCTCTCTTTTCCTCAATCATTATTATGTTTTTAAATTTAAGAAATAGCAAATATGTTATAGATGAAGCAACATACATTTTTCTGATTGATTAAAAAGTCCCTTTGATATTTTCAAAATTTGGTTCTGCTCTCTGCATTTTGTTTCTACTAAAGGATGACTGTGTTTAAAAAATGCTTGAACAAAAGTGGGCAGAGGTGAAGCGGCAGTAATGATGGAGGAAGGATGAAGATGGGCTTCCTCTGTAAGAAATGCATGTGACAGAATAGGCATAAACATCTGGAATGAAGGAAAAAAAAAACAAAATTTGGTTCTACTAATTTATTCAAAATTTTTAAGGAAATAAAATGCAAAATTGTAAAAAAAAAAATAAAGAAGGAATGAATATGATAAAAAAGATAAATAAGATTTAAAAAAGCCAAAAGTCAACACAAACATTTTCTTCTCACAAAAATGAGATAATACATAAATTAAAATAAACTAGTTTTTGAAAAATAACTATTCAGAAACCTTTAAAAATGTCATCACAGATTTTTTACCTTTTTTCACTGATTATAAATTAAAATAGTATTTTGCTCTGATTGTCTAAAACTTCATTGACATTAAAACTTTACCGACAGCAACACAAGGACCAACAAACAGCTCCAGTAAAGAACTGAAAAAACTTCTAGGATGACAGAATACCTAACGGATTTCATTCTATTAGAATGCTAGGAGCTGCACCTATTATAAGAATTAGTGTTGCCGATATGGTACAAATGGTTTGACACTTTGGGATTTGTTAAATAGGGCTAATGAAGGACTCATTGCTTGAGAAGTGTTATATAGGGAATAGACTATAGTGAAGACTAAAAAAATCCCACAACAATGATTATGAAAATATTTTGGAACAGAGTCGTCAGAGAATCAATTTGTGTTAGAGCACATATTTAATTTTGTACAATAACAAAACCCAAAGCAGTAAATTAATGCTCACTGGTCCCAAAACACATTTTCACTATCTAGCCAAAGTCACCCTGAAAGGCGACATAGACCCAGTTAGAGCAAATCAGTTCATTTATAGTGAATGAGATTTCAGTAGTTGCAGTGTGTAATCCTATTTTGTTAGCTCTCTTCCTACTTCTAAATTGCACTTCCTTACAGCATCAGCTTTATTTTTGCAAATGATGTTGTCCACACAGCTCTAAAATTAAATTTGTAGTAGTAACATCTGTTTCTCAGTTTACTTCCTTTGCTCTGATCTTGTCCTTTTCTGAGATTATTACTGACTTAACCAGTTACATGCAAAGCAATGTGTAGACAAGTTTTCACTAAAAAAAAAACACAACACCATAGCAATTTTTTTCTTGTGTACATCAGTGAGTGCATATTTAGAAATCAAGGTGGCAAAAGCTAGAGATATGTGCCATGAATATATATGGGGCTACATATGTTGGCTCTTCTGCCAGACAAAAAACCTGAACAAGCAAAAAACACCAAAAAACCTCCAACCAAAAAAACCACACATAGCAAATAAATCATGAAAATCTGACACTATGTTTGCAACAAAATATGTTGCTTCGATGATCCAAATTCTACTTCCTTCATCTTCTGCGTTTAGCAGTGAGTGACAGGAGCATGCCTGTGCTATACCAGTGCATAGCTGCCAAGGTGGCCCACAGAGACTAGAGACAGCTGGGCATAGAATTAATCTCTGTCAGTTTGTTCCAGCTGAAGCCCTGGCCCAGAATACTTGCTTGCTTGTGTTATCTGGTGTGTTCTTTCTCCTTGGAGTACAGTAAAAAGAAGGAACTTCCAGTAAAAGTTATGCATATTCCTCCCTCTCCACCCCACCAAAATAAGTATATGAAATTCTGGCAGGTACAAATAGTGTTCTTGATTAAGTGATTAATAACAGCATGTATAAAAAGCATCCTATATACAAGCAGACATACTGGAGAGGCAAACTACTGTATAAACAGCTCTTCAGAGAAGTAACAAAATTATTTGGATCTAGCATGCATCATTGCAGCTGCTTTGTGTTAGGATTCACCAATGGGAGACTTGAGTAGTTACGGATTGCTTGTTGATGAGTGATTTGGTAAAAAAAAACACACAGAACTCCCTCAAGACCTAACATTGTATTTCAAAATAAAGCAGCACTTAAATCTTAGCTTAAGCCCGAAGTGCCCAATTGCACAAGTTTAAGTTTATTTACAAAAAATAGTGCCATCATCTTTGAAGGGAGATTTGGTTGGAAAAAAACAAATGCATCAGTTTTTGCAGGCTCATTGTCAGGGCCTTGAGGACACCATTAGCCTTGACTGTCCCTGCCCATCCTCCTGGGATTTCCCCACCTGTCCATGGCCAAGAACCTCCTTTTCACCCCCCAGAACTCCCTCCACTCTGCTCACGGCTCAGGACCCCATGTCATCCCCCTGGAGCCATCAGCCCCTGCAACCAGCAATGTTGCAGCAAGGCCAGTCTCCAGCTCCCCACAGACCTGCCTGGCCATGAACCTAGCTAAGCCGGGCCTCCCACGGGCCCACATCCCAGCCCAGCCTCAGCCTGTCCCCGGGGAAGTGCCTGATGCCCAGGGCTGAGGCTGCCCTGGTGCCTCCTGGCTGCCCTGGTCTTAGCTGGGATGGTGGACAGGCCCTGGCTGCCAGACACTACTCTGCCACCCTCCATAGGGAGCCCTCTTGGGTTCCTGGCTCCCCATCCCTAAGGAAGCAGCTGGCCCTTGTTGCTCCCTGACATGTACAGTGTGTGGACTTCAGCTTTCCTTTCCATCACTAGCATTTCTTAAATCCACTCAATGCACTGAATAATGGCTGCTGGTATCCTCCTCTATTTTTAAACTTGTGAGAGTTTGTATTTACTTTCTCTAACTCTAGTGCGGTAATTATAGGTTGCTCTAGACAACAGGCATGCATGACTAAGTGCAACGCACATATGGGTACTCCACAGCTCCCTGGGCATTTGAGTGATATTCAAGTGCAGGGGCCCCAAGTTCTGTCCTCAATGCAACACTTTTGCACCTGAATGTTATGAGGTCATGCAGGAGAATTAATTAGAACACACATTAAAACAATTATGAGTATGAACTACTGTCTAAATTAATTATTTATCTGTGGAGTTCTATTAGTTACCTGTAGGTTTATAAGTTGGTTAATTGCAAATGTAGGTTTATAAAAGGAAATTCCCATTAGCGTCCATACATATTTACTGGGATTACAGTGACTGACAAAATTTATTATCTATTTTAAGACAAAAAAAAGTAGCTCATGAAAAAGCAATTCTTTTTCACCCTGTTCTTCAGCAATAACTCTGGCATACTCCTTGCACTTCTGTCCTCAGTATCTCAAGCAAACCCTCTGATTCAAGGTTTTATGGTGCTTTCCACCTCTTACTTCGAGGTCAGGTTTGAGAGCAATGAGTAATACACTTGGACACACTTTACTGTGTCCAAGCCATATGACAAAATCTTCACAACTCTACTGAATTATTTCCTATAATTTTCTCCTAGCGGTAGTTTCCAAAACTGCAGCTAAGGTCCTGTTGCGTGAAAAGGGGCCAAGCAGTTTTGGCAGAAAATAAACCCCCTTGCGTTCTAACACTCCTCACCAAGGTGGGAGGCTAGGTGCAGCTAGGTTTAAATTCTGAGTGATGCCCCATTCAGCACTATCAGTCCAATCACGTTTAATATGTATTAAACTATTACAATTTGGATACACTAATAGTGGACTGCACCTTCAGCCTAGTCGTGCTCCTGAACCAGCACGGCCACTGTCGAGTCTTTGGTCGCGTTCAGTGAGAAACCGAAACGACTATCTACTTAAAAAAGTGCAGTTTATTTAAACAACAGATATATAGGTTCTTAGGATTGCTGGTGATAAATACACTGTCTGCAAACCACGTGCAAATATAGATATTTTTAAGTATACAAAACGCACAACAAAGTTATAAACGATACAGCCTGGCTATAAATGTAGAAAAGAGAGTCTCTAGAGAAATTTCTAAGTTTCCCAAGAAAGCACTCAGTATAATCGAAGTCTTACCCAAAGGCATACCTATGGGGGGGAGGAGAGGCTCATCCCATCGACTGATCCCAGAAATCAGCGATGGAATTCTTCGCAATGGTGTCTTCCCTGGGTATCCCCCCTCTCTCGGGCTATTTTTATACTATTTGTTATCTTCAAGGTGGAGTTTGAGTGACTTTAGTCACACATACTTTTATCATGATTGGTGTAAATTTTTCTCGCTTCACAATTAAAGGTATAGTTTACGAGAAATTCAGGGCACAGACTCAAGGAGGAGTGGTCGCACCTTGGAGGCGGGTAGCCTTCGGGATGAAGGTGTGTTTTGGTATTATAATGACATTATAATGTGCAAAGTTTGCACAAAGGACAGCATTTCATCAAAATGTGACAAAATGTTGGCTCCAAGTATCAAGCGGGCAGCTAATTGTCAGCTTATCTGTTTCATGGTATCATCCCATTCCCATATCCGCTATACATCATACGGTAAAGCCACAGAATAATTGCATCCCATTCCGTACCTCAGGTAGCTTATCGGGGAACCACAGGTGTTTTATTCTTCATGCCAGCTGCGGCTATTTTCTACCTCAGAAGCCTCTTGATTTTATACTTTTCCCTAATGTGTAACGCTGTACTTTTGTATTTTTAGCCAATTTAATATTTATTCCACAGACCACATTTTGGGTCTACATTTTAAACAATACATTCCCTTTGCTTTCTATTTATATTCCTCTAAACAAGCTACTTCCCAAAATTTTTGTTCTATTCTAATAATTCAGAACATTTCTTCCATGGTTTGGGATTCAACCTATCGTTCTTTCAATTTGCTATTTCCATGTTCTTACCAAACCTTAAAGAAAGCATTGTTAATTTTAATGGCACCCCAAACCTTAGAGATTTAGAAACAAGAGTGAAATGCAAAGAAAACTAGTGTTTTGAATGATGAATATTTGAGTCTAAAGTTTAGTTGCCCAAAATACTTTTTTGGTCTGTGTCACAGCTTGGGCTGTGTTGGCCAATGACAAGATGACATATGGTCTCCCCCACCTCTTGCTCAAAGGAGAGGAATAAGAGAAATAAAGAGATTTATGAGTTCAGAAAAAGCTAAACTACTTTAATGAAATATTAATAATAACATAAAAAGGAAAAAATTAAATAGATACTATATATATATAAAATACTACCAAGTTCCCAGGAAGATGTCACTGGCAGTCACTGGGGAAGTTCCAGACTGGACTAAGCAATGGATGGGAACTGGATTCCATATCTTGATTCAAGAACCCATTGATCAGGCCCAATGGTAGATGAACAGAGCGTATCCTGCTCAGACATTGACCATTTAAGAAGACACCCCAGAGCCTTTTATCTCTCAGCTTTTATACTGAGCATGGCAGATGGGATGAAATACCCTACTGGTCAGTTTTGGGTCACCTGTCCTGTCCACTCCTCCTCACAGGTGCAACCCCTTGTGGAATAATTACTAAATTGGCCAAGAATACAAAAGTACAGCATTGTTCACACATTAAGGAAAGTCATAAAATCAAGAGGCTTCTGAGGTAGAATACAGCCACAGCTGGCACGCGAAGAATGCAACATCTGCGATTCCCTGTACAAGGTTGTTTGCGAAACTACACGAGGGATGGAATGGAACACGCTTGTTCCGTGGCCTTCCCTTGTG
Organism: Rissa tridactyla; assembly: GCF_028500815.1. NCBI lineage: Eukaryota > Metazoa > Chordata > Aves > Charadriiformes > Laridae > Rissa > Rissa tridactyla. The sequence goes on from NC_071466.1 coordinate 109,584,652, forward strand.
ACGAATAGCAGATATGGGGACGAGATGGTACTACAGAACAGATAAGCGGCCTACACGCTACCCGAGCCAATATTTCATCAAATGTTGATGAAATGCTGTCCTTTGCGCGAACTTTGCTCACTACAATGTACCAAAACACACCTCCATCCCAGAGGCTATCTGCCCCCGAGGTGTGAACACTCCTCCCTGAGTACATTAATCATAATAAAAGTACGTATGACTAAAGTCACTCAAACTCCACTTTGAAGAAAAAGTACAAAAATAGCCCGCAAGAGAGGGGATGCCAGGGAAGACACCATCGTGAAGAATTCCATCGCGAGTGTTAGAATGCAAGGGGGTTTATCTTCTGCCAAAACCGCTTGACCCCTTTTCACACAACACCCCTCCACAGGGTAAACTCCCAGGTCAGCTGACGCTGGTTGCCACAGCAACAAGTATAAGCAAGAGCCTCTCTCACTGAACAGAAAGTTGGCCCTGCTCCAGCCCAAACCAGGACAGTCTGTTTACCTTGGCAACTATGTACAAAAGTCTCACCTATTCCTATTATTCCTCTTTCTGAGAAGTGGTTCATTGCCTAATATGATCTTTCTTCTGCCATGCCTAAAGCTCCCTTGAATAATTCTGAACTACAAGGCAAAAATTTTTCTATAAGAAAGTTTTATCAAGCTAGAACACAGTCTCAAAGTGTCCAACACATGCTCTCTGTGCGTACATACACATGAATATGTAAGTACACCACTCATTTTACTAAGTGTAATAATGAAGTATTAAAAATTCCTGATGCAGGCAATGAATTCTACTGAATAACACTGTTTTCTCAAAACAAAGTAACATTTGCTTTCAGGCAGGTGGAATTTTAAAGCTCCAATGGTTTTTCTATAACTGTATTTTTGTTCATTAGCTTAAAAATGAACCATACTGTGCCACTGTCAGAATGAGCTATGCTATGGCATATGAAAACTCATCTACACATGTATTTATTTTCTAGCATTAAGATGGAATAAGCTGTGCAGAACATATGCTATGAATTTTAGTACTATTCTTTTAGAATAACTTCTAGAGAATATCTCCATATTTTGAATACAAGAGATATAAACTGTATTAAACCAAAAACAAAACCACTTTTCTTATCTGGAAAGTACAGAACAATCATATCAGTGTAATTTAAATTATGATGCTGCATTTTTTCTTTTTATTTTTTTTTGGCATTTTTATCTTTTATTTGGTTGTCACTTAAACCACTTAATCTTAGTTCCTGGTGTCTCACTCAAAGCCGTATGTATCAGATCAATGATAACGGATATGTATTTGTACATTCTTTAATGTATTAAACTGATGGACTATATTGTTGAAATGGTAGGTTGCATATAGATGAAACTTTAGTATTTGAATGGTGTGTAAGAAGAGAATAGAGGAAATCTTCTTTTTTAGGGGGTTGTTTTTTTGTTTGTTTGTTGGTTTTTGGGGGGGTTTTTTGCTGATTAAACTTACCTTTGCCAAATTAAGTTTATTTTAAAATAATGTTCTTTTTAAAGAAATATGCAAAGCTACAGAGACAGATTTCTCTATTGTTGCATGTATGAATCTATATTAAAGTAGCATGAGATAATTTTGTTGGAATTTGGGGGAATTTGACCTCCAAAGTAAAAAGCGAGCTTTTTAACCAGCTCATTTCCTGTATCTGAAAATGATCCAGTACTTTGAAGGCAATTTATGTAGGCAATATAGCAAATCCAAACAACTATTCTTTACCCTCGTGAAGGAAAAATCAAAAAATGGAATCGTGACAGGAAAATGTTATGCTAGTGGAGAAAACAAAGATCGCGTCCAAAACAGGTGCGGGTGTAAACATCCCCGGACAGGCTGAGCTATCGGTACGATTTCAGTACCTTGGACAACTGCTCAGGTCAGGCAGAAAGCATCGGCGCACGCAAGGGAACCAGGCTGAACCAAAGAGCATTACCAATCATAGCATGTGTTGATTAGGGGAAGATAATAAATCTTTAAAAAAAAAAAATCCGTTAGGAAAGGTTTTCTTTTTTCCTCCTACTCCTTCAAGATATAATCTCGAGATTACTAGAACTACAAGAAGTCAAGGCACCAAAACTACTTTTTTTTTTTTTTTTTTTACTTACTTCCTTTCCACATTTTGTTAATACCTCATGATTGACAATGTTTATAACTGCCTAGCAAAATTTTTGCCACAGTTAAAATTGATGAAGTGCACACTGACATCTGAGGTCACACAGGGAAGTTGAATGTTAGGTGGTCAGTATCACCTAAGGTGTGTATAGCTAAGCTGTGACATTCAAAATCTTGTTAAGGGTAAACAGGAATACACAAAGGGTACTAAGAATTTATTCTTGACCCAATTAAATTTTCCTGACATTGCATTCAACTGTTCTAATATTAAAGCATTTTCACTGGTGTTGCACTTATCTGTCCCCCCAAAGACCCTCTGAGTCCTACAGTTAGCAGTTTCAGTTTTCCCCAGGAGCAAAGGGTTAGGAGGATATTTTAGCCAACCATCAGTGTACCTCAATTTTTCAACCAGTCGGCTCCCTTCCTTCTGTGCCTTGAGTCAGCTTGAGGCTGTTCTTACAGATTCTCCCATCACCACCTGCTCTTTTCCCCCTACTCTCAGGGAAGTGGTGAAATCTTCCCACAGCATCCATGATCCCAGGGCGCTGTTTGTCCTACAGGGATGGCCTGGGGCTGTCAGCCCTTTCCCCCTGACAGCACTCAGAGAGTTGAAGCTCAAATGGGCTGTCATGTATGTTCATGTTTTCATATGCAGAGACATCACATAGGTGCATTAAACAGAGGCCAACACACATATATGCCTATGCACTCCTGACTCTGAATTCTGGGGTAGGAAGCATGAATCTGGTGATATAGTAGAGGTCACTGAGAGAACAGGGTGATAATGAATGACCCAAACAGTATAAATGCAAACGATAAAAGGTCAATTGCTGGTCAGTAAAAAGAAAGAATCTTGAACACTAGGTAGAAACTGACTCCAGGCACAGTGAACAGAGGAAAATGTAACATGCAACATGAGTAAAATATCCCATATATGACAAAGGAGATAACAAAAATGTATATATATGTATCGCAGCGATGGATTTAATTCCTGATCGTCTGTTACTAAAAAAACCCAGCAACACCTCTGTGGTCGAGAAAGAACACAATTTTTTTCCTTTCCTACTCATCATTTTTGATTATTGCAACTTGACGATATGTAAAGTACATTTTTTACCTTATAACTGATTTAAATAAATTAGAAATTTAAAGATAAATATGTGTGTTTGTGTCTGTTTTCTGTTCCATACTTCCCACACGAAAAGGTGATTGATACGGCATCATAAAGTGCGAAAAAACTCCTTCAAAAATGACTTATATGTAATACCTTCTGTATGTGAAGACGTAATATTTTAGAGTTGATTGGTTTAGGGATGAGGACTTGTAACCTGTGAAAGGGAGGATGTTATAAAAGGAAGACTTTTATATGGGACAAGTAGAGGTTGGTGAAACTGACAGATATATTACTAGGGTAAGTTTTATCCTGGAAAACAAAACACCTAAGACAGAAGAAAATCCTCAGGCAGCCTGAAGATTTGAGTGAAAAAAGTGTTGCTATTTTAAACACTGTTGAAATGGAACAGGTCTTAAAACAAAGCAAGACTATATGAAAGTATGTTCCCAGCTGCTTAGCATCTGCTTTTATATGAAGTGGTTAAAAGTAAGCTAGTGCTGTATGCATCATCTGCCATGAACTTTTATCAAGTCACTCCATAGAACCTTACTGCTTCAACTCCACTTACTACAAAACATGGATTGTTGAAAAAAATAAGCCTGTCGGATGTTTTTTTATTTTGTTTCAAGAGAAAACTAAGTGAACTGAAGGACATCCAAAGGCAATAACATCTCTCCGTGGTTTAATAGGAAGGCATTAGATATATACCATGAAATATGACAACTGCCTAAATCAGCAAACTCCACCAACTGATGATACTCTGATAAGCTCTGTGGAAAAACATGTTCCAAGTTCAATTTTTGGGGATAAAATAGCAAGATCATATCTAACAAAATGGCATCCATAATGCCTGAATTCAAGGTTTCTCACACAGAGGAAGAACTTCCAGAAGATAAAAGCTTTTTTTGCCGCATTATGTAAGACTAGATGTGACTCACTTCTCTCAACTTCCTGAATTAGAAAATAAACCCAGTAAATCAGAAGTTTTTGTTATGTGAGGCTGTCTGTTAGACAAGTTCTTCAGGGTGTTCTTTTATTGTGAAAAGATATGACTGTTATAGGAAAGGATTGCCTCACTGATTGGTGTTTCAAACAGAGGTAAATATTTTTAAAAATAACTTAAATTCTAAATTTTCTGGTGCTCTTGAGTTTTTCAGGGCTTATATACTGGTCTGACACTTTCATTCATATCAGTGAGCTGAATACAAGTTTAGGAGGTACAAGAATTGTGTCTTTTTCGTATTTCTCACAATGATAAAGTATTTGTAAAAGAGTTTTAACTCGTAGATATAAATGTGAAAAAGGGGAAAGAGAAGTACTTAGTCTCTCCCAACATTGTACTGTAATTTTAATAGTCTTACTGCTAATACCTAAAGCTGCTGCACTAGTTTAATTTTCTATCTTACTGTACAGATTTTTGAAAAGTATTGCCAGTGAAAATGAGCTCCTGGATCCCTTTTCAATGGAAGAGGTTGCTTTGCCAGCCAGATATGAAATGGGAAGAGGTGAGGTGATAGGATGGTCATGTAATGGAGATGTTCAGTTCAAATTCAAAAAACAGCAGCTCAGAAAATTTTGATTGGGAAGAAAGCTAGTTACATCTTAATTTTGTAGTAAGCCGCAAGTACCTGCCTTCCAGTGCAAAATACTTCTTGGAGCTTGCTTTTCAAACTAATGCTGGAAACAAGTTTTATCCTTACCTAAGATTCTTTTGATATCAAGAAGATATATTCCAGAATATACACTATATTAATGCTGTTTTAAGAGATATGTTAAAAGCCAAGCATATTCCATCTTTTATCCCATTCCTTCCTGGTTTCATATACTGTACACCAAGAATAAAATAAAAACACTAATGAAAAACTTTAATGAGAATGAGATGGAAAATCCTTTTACTAGAGAATAACTGTGCATTACATTACTCATAAATCACCATATCTGAGAAAACAAACAAACAAAAAATCACTAAACAAAGTCAACTATGTAAGAAACGAGTAAGCTATGAGAAATTCTTTGAAATGTTTGGAGACATGGATCTTCATTTTTTCCAGTTGTTTTTACAAGGACCTAAATGTTGGTTTAGGACAGGAAATAGCCAGAATGAAGATATGTTTAAATTTAAATTTATTAATATTATAGTAGTGTACATAATTCATCTGAGAACACTGATGTAACTGTTCATGAGACAAAACCAGTCTGACATCATGGTTTACTGTAAACCTTATAATGTTCTAAATCTTTGCTTTTGTAAAGCCAAGAGGCAGATGAGATTTAGAGATTTCAAACGTAGTGTTCAGTTTTGCGTAAGAGGGGAGGAAGTTGTGTGATGTTACTGTGCATAGCAGATATAAAGTCTAACTGAAGAAACAAGGATAGGAAGATTATATTGATTTTTCTACTGCGGAATGAGAAGGTGCTACAATAGATTTGCCCAAATAAAAAAGGTGGATAATACAAACTAGATTTCCCACTGTTTTGGGAGGACTTGGGAGAGCAGCAAGAAAGCATCAGAGGGTCTTTCTCTCTGGAAATGGGATGTTAAACCTTCAAAACTGCTCTTTGAGTATTTTCCAAATTTCACAGTTGTCGTGGTTTAGCCTCAGACGGCAACAAAGAGCCGCGTGCCGCTCACTCGGGCCTTCCCAATACAGGAAGAATCAGAAGAAAAAGGCATAACTCTTGGGTTTGAGCCCAAGGCAGTTTAACAGAACAGCAAAGGGAACAGGCAAACAACAACAATAACACGGACAGAGGAATATACAAACACGATTACGGAACCGCCGCTCCCCGCCGCACCGCTCACCGACCGGACCCGGGACGCCCCAGCCCGCTCCAAGCGGCGACTTCCTGCCCCCTCCCCCAGCAGCTCAGAGTGGGCACGGCTCACATGGCATGGAATACCAGGAAAAATTAACCCTATCCCCGCCGGAACCAGGACAACAGTGTGATAATTATTCTTCAAACTTTTCTCAGGAAAAAAACCCCACAACTTCCAGATACTCCCAAAATTCTAAAAATGTAACAGAGAAAAAACAAGTCAATCATTCTACTTAGATCTTTTTTTAATAAAGGGAGAAAAAGAAAAAAAAATTATCTTGGATTTTTTTTGGTAACTTTTTAGACTTTGAGAAGAATAAGAAATAAGGTTATAGTTAAGTGCACTAAAATCATATCCAAAACAACAAAAAAAAATAACACTCTGTTACTGATAAAACAGAACTCATTACATCTTGAACTAGGAGGCTATGCATTCCTAAACTTTCAGTTGTACATATTTATGTGGCTTCACGGAGCTAATCTGAGTTGTATGATCACATGCATTGAACATGACCAGAGTTTATCATAACTGTGTTTTTTGGAATATAAGCCTCTATTCATAAATCTACCTAGTTTTGCACTTTAATATATGGCAAAGAACTTGTAATTATGGGCCCAGACAAAATAGGCCTATTTTTAGATTTAAAATTAAAGCAAGTAATTTTCATGTAGATACCTGAATTTAATGACCGAAGCAAAGGAAGAATGCATACCTTGAAAGATATATAATTTTTCACAAACTTCTCATATTTTCTCCTTATTTTGCTTGCTAATATGTTTTGTTCTCTTAAGTACATGACTTGATTTTAGACATATGACTTGCAGACTATGAAAGTTATAGCCTTATAGCTGAGATATTTGAGCTCAATTTCTAGCATTCAATTTCTGTGTGAATTCAACATTTTTTTTCATGCCTTTTGAAGTGAGTCATTTCCTCCTTTTCTTAATAGGGATAGAATACTTTCTCCTACCTTTTCGATTCATCACATACACAAAACAGAACCTCCTTGAATACAGAATTTTCTCTCAATGTCTGCGTTTACAAGTAAAAACCAGATTATAGCTGAGATATTTGGCAATACAGCAAGTTACAGTATCATTGTTTATGGAAAATTCTTTGAAAATAGAGGCATGTTATTTTTATCCATTCTCATTAGCAAATTTCCCTTCAAAATATGCACTTTTGTTCATTTAAAAGAAAAAAAACAACAAAAAAAACCAAAACCCCAAGCAACAAAACATTAAAATGCATAACTTAAAATAGCAAAGTGCTGCCTTCTAAAATCATAAAATAAAACCCATGCCACTGACTATCATTCACTTAAACAAACACAGACCTACTGAGTTGAAAATGTAAACTAGGACCTGTGAGCTATAAAAATAACCACAGAAATCAACACATTCTTCATGAATATTAGGCTCTCGGGATTTGGGGGCTAGATAGGAACATTTGAGGCTTTTTCTGTCTCCTAAAGGATAAAAATCTCTACAGAATTAAGGAGGAGATCCCTTCTGCAGCTACTGCCATCATGCAGAAGTACTTAATTCTGTAGATTATATCCCACACAAGCAGGATAGAATTGCAGACCTTTTTCTGTAATCTGTAGCTCAGCCTGACAAGTACCCTTGCTCTGCCTGTCACACAGGGCAACCAGCCTGACACCCAGGAAAGCACAATTTACCTAGCCTCCCTGATCCTGTGCCAGGTTTACTACTGACTTTTCCCTAGCAGAGAGCTTTACTGGGGACCTAGTTCCTTAGCATTACATTAGAAAAAAAAACAAAAAACAAAAAACAAACAACAACAACAACAAAAAAAAAACAAACACAAAAAGCAAACTTTCTCAGCACCAATCACTAATAAGACACAGTGTTTCATAACTGTGGTGGACTAAAAGAAAATACAAGTGAAATATTTTGTGGAAAACATCTTTTCTTCAGTATTGATTTTTTTGGGAAGCAAAGTATTAATTAAAGAAAAAAATGTCCTTTTTTTAATGATAATTCCCCTTTATCAAAATTACTGCAGTGAATTAAAGAAGCTATAGTTCTAGATTCTCTGTGACTCCATTTCTTAGACTTTCTCTTTCTCTGTCACGTTACATGGCTTATAGTCAATCGGTGACTAGATTCTTCACTATCATTCCTTATACATGCTCTTACTGTCTTAAGAAGTCTTAAAGATTGAGAGTAAAGCAATTTTTCTGTATTTTCAGTATTCAAAATGTTTTGAGATCTTCATTTGACCAATATAAGTATAAAATGCTGCGAATTCCAATGGCCTCAACATTCCATCTGCTAATGAAACATTCTTTAAATGTAAAATACAGAGGTTTCACCATAACTGAAAAATTATCAGAAGTAGACACATCCCAAATTATAACTCAGTTCTGAAAATTTACATCAAGGTCCTAGTATTTTCCTATACTCTAAAAATATAGAGGACGTATTTTTAAGGCAACGTATCTGTAGAATAAGATGTAAATGAAATGGCATGAATATGGATTTAGACAATTTATTAGAAATGAACACTTTTTTTTTTTTTAGTATGGGCTTTTAAAATTGGAAATCTCTGACAAAGTCTACTTTTAAAGAAGAAAATGGTTGTGAAATCATATTTTCCAAGCTTCTGCAGCTCTAAATCTTCCTCTAACCCCAGGATATAGCACAGTACATACAAATTACAAGATTAAAACTCCTTCAGGAAAGCGAACTTTATTGAGATACAAGAACACATTCTGAAAGAGATTCAAGAATAACTGTAAGAAAGGAAAAATCTTCTTTTGTTAAAGATAGTTAGATCCAGCGGAAGTCACGATGAAAAAAATACGTGAGCAACAACCAGCATGAGGGAAGGCATGAGAAGAGAAAACTACCATATTTTACCAGCTCTTTTTAAACTTCAGAAGAGCGATTAGTCTTCATTAAATCTTGAAACATAAAACAAAGCTTCTGAAACTGAATCTAAGTAGACCTCTATCAGCAAGTCAGTTTATTCAACCAAATTTATGAATGGGAACTTCAGTGTTTGCCTTTTAATCTTTTTAGAGAAAATTGTATTACTTATTTTAAAAAGAATGACCAAGCAGACCTAGTGGGAATAAATAACATTGATTTTTTTTTTTTGTTTGACAAAAAGATCACTCACTCCTGAGTTCTTCTCACTTCATTTTTTTTCCACTTACCATGTCTAAAGAAAGCTATGAACTTTGCTGTTTAAATGCTGCTCCCTGTAAGAAGTAACATCTTTAAGTGATACTATGCTTCTGTGCCTTTGGCAAAGTAAATCTTCATGAGACTAATCTACTTTTTTAAATCTGGATTTAATTTCCCACAGTTGTCTGTATGTGTGTAGATTTACTTGAATTACTTTTTTATTGTTGTTTTCTGATGTGTTACCTTGGTTAATATATACATATCAATGTCATATCAATGAGTTCTCAGTTCTCAGGTCATCGTTTAATAGCAGGAGGCAAGTGCCACATTATTATTAGTTTCATATAAAAGGTATTATTCCTTTCCTGTTCCTACAAAAGAAAAATGCATTTCTTCTCTTTAGTGTTGCAATGGATTCTAAACTGATCTACAGAGTATGAAAAATTATAAAAAAGAGAAGAAAAATGGACAGTGACGGGGAAAGAATGAAAGACATAAGCATGCCTGTATGCATGTAAACATACATATATGAAATGATTAAACTGAACTCTGACAAATGCATAACGTTCACAAGTGTGTAATTGTTTTTGTAATGGTGCTTAAGCAATGAGATTTTGAGCAGACTTTCCAAAAGGAGATGTAGAATATCATGACATTAAATTAACCTATTCCTCTAGTCCTAAATTGTATGTTTATATTATATCTATGATATCATCTCTCTTCCTCAGATAAGTAAATATTCAGTGATGCTGCACCCTTCTCTATTAATATTAACATAATTCATCAATTAACAGTGGACTGTCTGACATGCTTATGGGGCAGCAGTGCTCTGCAGGTGCTGGAACCACTTGTGCTATGCAAAGGCCGTGCCTCAGTGCATGAGACCAGAGCTGTATCAGGCTTCGTATTTCAAACTGATTTTGAACAGTGTTTAGTTGTGAGATTAAACAAACCAAAACAATATCTTGAACAGGAGACTAGAGTAGTTAAAATAAAAACAATGAAAGTTCCTATAGGGAAAATATAAACCATGGTTCATTTTGCGTTACCAAACAACAGACAAGATCTTAATTCTTATTTTGACAGTAACTAATTATTAAGTACCTTATGAAACCTGCTTCAATAGGTTTCATTTCTTTCAACTAAAGGAATCTTAAGAATGAAGCTATATTGAATAGCACTGCATGCCATGTATATATAAAGCATAGAAATTGCATACTTTTAAATAACCGAGAGCACAAAGAAGTGAAAGCTATGGAACCGATTGAATTAAGGCTGAAAACTATGCCATACCAATTCTAGAGTGATAGCAATCTCTGATTTAAGAAGTAATTACAGCTTAGTTTATTGGGGGAAAAAACCCACAACAAAACAAAAAATAAAATCCCAAACAAAATATAGACTTGGAAAGTAGTGTTAAAAGCAGTTTAGCTTTTGACAAGCTGCCTACTGACAAACAGTCTAATATATTTTTACACAGCAACAGTCATCATGAGCTAGGCTAAAAAGTGCATTTTAGCATTTTGCTCAGTACACTATTTCCAGCAGTGGGCAACAGTGGATGCCTGTGGAAGAGTACAGGAACACAGAAACCACACAGTAATGCTCACAGAGTGTGCTCTCCCAGCCTTCAACAGCTTGAGGCTTTCTGAGTCAGAAATGGCATTTTTATAATGAGCCTCAGTGGATTTTCTGTATCAACTTGTGTTCTTTTGAATCCAAGCAAAACTTAATGTCCACAACATCCTAGGGAACTCCACATCTTATTGTATTATCTAAGAAGAACTACTGGCTTTGGAGGGGGATTTTTGGTTGCTTGTTTGGGGATTTTACATTTTCCAACTAATAGTTCAACCTTCTGCTAGAAAGGAATGTAATTAATTGATCCTTGTTTTATTTCTGTTTGTCAGTGATAATTTTTGAGATCTCTAGCTAATCTAACTTTGGTTATTTCCTTTCAAGCTAAGTTAGTAGCCTATTTTGTCATGTCTCATACAGAAACCTTTCCAACATTTGATCATCTTCATCGCTACCTCCTGAGTGATTTCCAGGCTTAGCCTTTTGAGATGGGACAACCAAAGCTACACTTGGCATTCAAGGCAGAGATACAGCTTGATTTTGTGTACTTTTGATCTCATTTTTATTCTCTTTTTGTTCCCTAAAATTCTATCCATAATGAAGTTAACATTTTAAACTAGCGAAAAGTAGCAGAATATTCTTTAAAAGGTTTTGGAAGCTGTGTAAAGACCTAAAGATATACAATAGAGTTAAAACCCATAATTTTTGTGTAATCATCATCTGGTCTAGCGGACAGTGTCAGCAGCCAAAAAGCAAACAAGTCCAACAGACATAGGTTTCAAGTTTTTTGTTGCTAACATCACTAATTATAAGGCTCCTTTATTTAAAATGGAAGAAAAAATTAAGTTGTCTAAAGACAGCTCTGAGGGGAGTATAATCTTCTAAAATAGTCCCAAACGGTACTAGTGGAAAAAGATTGTCATTTATGCATAACAACTCAATTTGTGTTATATGTTACATCCAAGATGGTAATGGACCACAAATGGGTAGGTGTCATTGTAAAATAATTTCTGTACAATTCAGAAATACAGTCTAAGATTCATCTTGCCAAATGTAATGGTCTACATAGTAGGATTTTTATCTGAGCAAGTCATTATACTTTTTGTCCATACTTTTTTCCTGAATTACACTTGGGATAGAATACTGGGTGCTGAGGTAATTGTGCAAAATTGTCCTCAGGAGAAAACCAGCGTTCTCCAGAGCCATTTCTTAGTAGCATAACAGTCTTCTGCTGGATCTGAGAGGTATCCTGGTAAGTGTGAGACACAAATACTATTTATAATGTTGCTTTCAGTTGAAAGAGCCTGAAATAACGGGAGGAAATTTCACAACTCACCAAAAATAACTTTAGGACCTCATACTGTGAGGCTGCATGAAGCTGTGGGCATTTGAGAGCCAGTGACCTCCTTAGGCAGTGTTGAAGAATGACGCTGGATGGAGACATCCATGCTTGGTATACATCCATAATGTCTGCCTGAAGCCAGATGAAAAAATGTCTGGGTCTCTTCCTATAGGAATTATTTGACTATATCCAGAAGAAAACCTGGAAGTAAACTATCTTGGCCCAGATTGAAGACAGACAGAAATGGAGAGTGAGACAGATTCATAAAATAGGACATTTCAATGGAAAGAAACAGAAATTTAGATAAGTTCCTAATATCAGATAATATCCTAATGTATTCCCTAAAGTGTCAGGTGAGATGTTCCCTAGAAGTGTCTATTTGTTTCCTTAGTTGTATGAGTTCAGATGAGTAGCTCAAATATCTAACACTAAGGAAGCTAAATCCCTTGTGTTACTTTAAATCCCTGAACACTAAGCAATAAATTGGTGATAGAGAAATTATTATGTCCTGAAAACAGGACATCGATATCAAAATTTGTCACAGATGTATGGCTTTTAAATGCAAGAACAAGACCAATAATCTCTACTTTGTCATCTTTTAACATTTTGTTTAACAATATTGTAGATAAAATTGTATTGATGTTACTCACACCAGTTATTGTGGGTTTTGTAAGAAACATCAGAAAACTCTCATTATAATCCTGAATACTGGAATCTAGCAGCAAACACAAAATGACACTTTGTCTCTTAATGGGAAATAATGATCAAAACCAGCTCTGCCACCACAAATGGCTAATTTGAAATCACATTGTTTTTTCAGCTCAACTAAATCCTTATCCTGAAGAGAATCATAGCATTTCCTTAAAGCCCAGGAGGAAATGAGTTAAGAAAGGCACTAATACTGCCTTTTTGCCAGAAAAACTCACAGACATGCAAAAATCACAGCAGGCAGGCTAAGTCTGAGCCCAGGCGTTTGTGGCGTTCAGAACTGATGGGATTACTGCCTTCTTCATATTAAGAGTTGGAAGGATAACTGCAAGACCACATGGTAGCTGACAGTGTCTCAGGCAAAAAGGAAGATTTTCAGCAATTTTGTTATAAGTATTTAAGCAATTTTGCTATAAGTATTTACTGCTCTTTATTACATCAAAATTGATTGCTTAAATATTATTTGTGTTGAATTTGGTTGGAGAAGCTACACGTTTAGCATCGTCTCGTAAGAATATAACCTGAAGCAGGCTGTTGTTTTGCATAGTGATATATATGAATAATAACAAAATGAGTGAAGTAGACCTCTGTCAACTCCCACACTCTGATTACTGAATAATTGAATTATTACAGTGAAAATAATAAGCTGAATGTACAGAAAGCAGTTTTTAACACTTTAGATCAAATTTTATTCCTTGCCACTTTCACTGAAGAAAGTCATTCAGCAACACAAATTTGCTGACAAAAACTCAATCAAGACAAAATCAGTTTTCTCTCTCACCTCTCCCACTTTCCTGTTCTCCCCCTCGGAAAAAAAACATTCTTGATGATTCTTCATCTTTTGAGAGAAATTTATGAAAGGCTGCCCTGTGGAAAACAATGACAACCATCCAGTTCCCAAACATGCATGGATCTGTTACAACATATAATATGTGCATTGATCTCTATGCTTAATTAATCTCCCTTGATACACTGTGTGGCTAATGAGATTTTGTACTGACTTTTTACTTTAGATGCAATTTTTCCAATACCTCTTTGTACCTTATTAAATAGATATTTAACAGAACAACAGGAACATACATTAGGACTCAATTAAAAATAATCATGCAGACAAGTATTGTTCAGGATTTGAAAGAAAGAATGTAAGAAGGTAGAGATAAGAGAAAAAAAAAAGAAAGAAAGAAAGACTAAAGGTGAAACATGACAAAAAAACCCAGCTGGATCAAGGTAATAGTCAAAAAAAGAATGTCTCAAACAAGATGTTCCAAATACACCTGAGCTCTGGTTGCCAACAGTCAAGGATTAATGCTGAAATCTTGAACTGTGTTGGCTTATGGTGGCCAGCTTTATGTAAATCTACTCAGGTCCAAATAGAAAGCTACACTCTCATAGGGAATTAAAAGTTAGTTTTGTGGAAATTTTACCATTTTGACCTCAAGTCAAAAAGTAGTTATTTACTCACAAGTCCTAATTAGACATCGTGTGTCTTAAATATCTGAGGTGAGGTTTTCAGTACATAACATATTTGTTATCTCATGGTATATTTACAAATACATTTTTATATTCCAGTTTATTATATCTTTCACATTTATAAGTTTGTTTTGTTTTGTTTTGTTTTGTTTTATTTTAAAAAGTAAAATTGCTTTTTATTACCAGGCCATTTTTACTGATTATCTCACCAAGATCTTGCAAGAGATTTGAAAGAATATTAATTCATATTATCATACACAAAAAACATGCAAGCTAATGTTATAATTGCATAATTGCTTAGTGATTGTTGGATTCTATCCTATGTTTGTTTATGATATATAGGTAAGGAAAAATTACTCTGAAAATTACCTCTGTGTGCATTATTATGAGGAACTCTTTCTCATGTTCTTGTCTTTCTGTTGCATCTGTATTAAATTGTAGGTGTAAATCATTTGCTTTCTTTGCTTTCCTCTAAGTGAACCCATTGGTCTCTTTATGAATTATATTGGAAAAAAATCAATAACTGATATGAAACCCACGACTGATTTTGATCAATCATACTTAAAAAATGATTCTTTATTTCCCCTTTAAGGAATAACAAAATCAATTATTAGAAAATGTTATTTTTATCTCAGTGAAATCTATAATAATTAGCTAGTCTCATTCTACAACTAAGAGAAGTAGAATACAGAAATAATAAGCCAGTCAGAGGAATGATTCAATTCAGCTGAACAGGGATATTTTATTAGGCTAACTGGTTGCTTTCTGTGAAGTTATTTGTGCTGGGAACCAGACGGAAACAATTAAATGACCTGATTAAATTTTAAATAGAGAAAATTTGGAAGGGATTTTAAGGTAAATTATTAAATTAATGCAAAAGGATACCAAGTCTGCTACCATCTAGGATAAGAGTTGCCTACACCCTGTGAGATGAATATGTAAAGGAAGTTTGTAAAAGAGGCGCTTTATCATACATTTTCCTTTTCTGTCAGTTGTGTCTGCTACCTATGATCAAATCTTTGTAAGTGAGGTTGTGGCACATGCTTTCTCCTCTGAAAGACTCTTCCAGGATATCTGGAAAGTGCAGGATTCTTCCTGCCTAAATGCATGGGCTAGTATGAGAGTGGGTTATGTGGACCTGTAAGAGTTAGGGGTGTTCTCAGATGTAGCCAAGAAATCTCTCAAGTAGATGGCACAACCCTTAATAAGTAGTTTTAATGGTTAATGGTAAAATAACTTTTAATAGCCTGGACTTTCAGAAGCTTTAGCTTCCAGCTTTTTTTTATACTTTTGTCTGAAACATTAAAGGGCTCTGTAGAATCTGATATTTTTCTACTGCTGCAGGCAGTTTTAGACCATGGTCAAGCACTGTTTAATTTTGAAGGAGTCAAAATGATTCAGCCCTTCGTGTCTCACTACATGAAGAGAATTTTATAAATCTTACATCATTTTGTTGTCTGGATATTCCAGTTTTTCTTTCTTCCGTGTTTAAAAAAGTAGAACCTATGCGTATCATCGCCACATAGCTCATTTAACTTCCCATTATGTCATTAATATATACTTGTAAATAAACACATAGAGAGGCCATTCAATGCTACTGTTTTGATGCTATGTACTGGATGGGAGAGAAACTTAATCTCTGCTGTGAAATTAGCAGCCAAACATGTAGTATGACTTCTCTGCATCCTTAATGTACAGACATTTTTTTCCCCCTGGAAGTGTGTTCTTAAAAATGGAATGTTGACTATATGCAATTTCCCAAGTGAGGCAGTTTATTTTGTATAATAAATCACAATAATTGATATTTGTTATATAAATGCTTGATCTTTAGCTAAAATGTATTCCTCAATGATAGGAGAGTGATGGTCTTATCTCTTTAAAAGAAACGAAGTGATTTTGTTTTCTTCCAAGTCTTACATCACACTTGACACCTTCAAACTAACACAATTGGAAGTAAATGCAGGATCCGACTTGAAAAAATTCCATTAACCAATTAATCTCTACTTAAATCATATTTTGAAACTTATCTATGTTATGCTATTCCATGCATACAGTACCAATGGCTAAACATTTTGGACAAATTTAACACTCATAACAATTATTCTAAATGTACTGTAAATGATTTGAGAATAATAAAATATATACTTTATTTTATAAAAATACTTTACTCATCTCCTTTTTTAACTCTTTTTGATCTATGATACACTCAAGGAACTGAATAACTATATCTGTGTAGTTGTAACCAACACTTCAGTGTCTTATTTAACACTTTAAAATCTTTTTGCTGCTTTTCTGGTTTTCCTTAACCCACATCTATCTGCATTGTTAACAGCAAGTTTGCTTTGGTTTAGGATGCATTTTATTGAACACCTTAACACTGTCACTGCACTGGCTTCCCTGTCACTTAGCAGACTGGCCTATTCCATTCAGTTAATGGCACTGCTGCTGATGCAACAGCCGGTGGCTGAATGTAATTGAATAGTGTGGTGTGCTCCACCTGACCTCCTCAGCTGAAATCCCATTATTAAAAGTGCAACGGCTAAACATCTCTGACTTCTAAGTATCAACTTAAATGGCTCCAAAGGAAAACAGCCTCAAAAACGCATTTAAGAGTTTCATTCCAATGGATGGTTTCAGTTCCTAAGTGAAACCAGAGCAGAGGCAGGGGATGAAGAGAGCATCCTGATCAAGTGAGCACAGAAGAGAGGTATTAAGTACACTATAGAAACATCACCGGTGAAGTTGTACTCTTTAAAAAGCAGTCCTGCAATAAGACTGAAAGCTGACTCAGCAGGACTTAATGTTTTGTACCATGTGTTTCCTGCACGTGCAAAGAAAGTTTAAAATTAAAAAAAAAAAGACTCTGTTTTTCCTTAACATATATATATGTATATTTTTAAATGAAGCAATCAGATACGTGAGAATATACAGTACTGTAGAGATTTTTTTCACTTACCCCCTTAGAAAGGGGGAAAATGTTATTCTCGATTAGATAATAATTCTCCAATTTTGTAGAATATCTATCTATAGAATCAGTCAGAAATGTTACAAAAAGTAGTGACCTTCTGTGGAATAATTACTAAAATGATCAAAAATACAGCATTGTTCACACATTAAGGAAAGGTACAAAATCAAAAAGTTTCTAGGGTAGAATACAGCCGCAGCTGGTATGCGAAGAATCCACCACGTCATCAGCGATCCCCTGTACAATATTGCTTGCAAAGCAACACGGGGGGTGAAATGGAATGGAGAGTCCATGGTCTCTCCCTGTGATAATACAGCAGATATGGGAACAAGATGGTACTACGAAACTGATAAGCTGCGTACTTGCTACCCTGAGCCAACAGTCTGTCGAATTTTGATGAAATGCTGTCCTTTGTGCAAACTTTGCCCATTATAATGTCATTATAATACCAAAACACACCTCCATCCCAAAGGCTACCCGCCTCCAAGGTGCGACCACTCCTCCTTGAGTCTGTGCCCTGAATTTTTCATAAACTATACCTTTAAATGTGAAGTGAGAGAATTTTACAACAATCACAATAAAAGTATTTATGACTAAAGTCACTCAAACTCCACTTTGAAGGTAAAAAATAGTATAAAAATAGCCCAAGAAAGGGGGGATATCAGGGAAGACACCACTGTGAACAAGTCAAGGAGAACTCCACCACAGACTACCTTTGATTTCCGGGATCAGTTGACGGGCTGAGCCTTTCTTCCCCCTCATAGGGACGCCTTTGGGTAAGACTTGGACTATACCGAGTGCTTCCTCGGGGAACTTAGAAATCTCTCTAGAGAATCTCTTTCTTACATTTATAGCCAGGATGTATTGTTTATAACTTTGTCACGTGTTTTGTGTATTTAACAATACTTTTATTTGCATGTGCTTTGCAGACAGTGTATTTATCACCAGCAATCCTAAGAACCTATATATCTGTCGCTTAAATAAACTGCACTGTTTAAGTAGCTAGTCATTTCGGTTTCTCATTGAATGTGACCAAAGACTCGAGAGTGGCTGTGCTAGTTCAGAAGCACGACTAGACTGAAGGTGCAGTCCACTATTAGTGTATCCAAATTGTAATAGTTTAATACATATTAAACGCGATGGGACTGATAGTGCTGAATTGGGCATCACTCAGAATTTAAACCTAGCCACACCTAGCCTCCCACCTTGGTGAGGACTGTTAGAACACAAGGGGGTTTATTTCCTGCCAAAACCTTTTTGCCCCTTTCACGCAACACCTTTACAAGTTGAAGAAAATGAGGAGCCTAATTTTTTTGCAGTTGTTGCTTGAAACCACTCCTGCAAGCTACTCTGACTTTACATGATTAAGGTATTGACAAATGAAAAAGATGATAAAAGAAGTGACAAATCTTTCAAGTATCCAGAGACGGAGAATTAGGCATACATTTTTTAGAAGATTTCTGTCATGACTCCAGCATTTTCTATGTTACTGTGCAAATGCTTGGTATCCCTGAGGTCCTTAATTTTCCCTGGGAACTGAATGAAGACACTAATCCCCTCATTCAGTTTAGAATTCCACTCCATGGCATCTAAAAATTAGTAATGCAGCCCCCAATATAGATGAATTCTGTCTGTATATGAAATACCATGTGTGTAGACCTTATTTTGATAACCATACTGGTGCAGTATTGTGTCTGAGGTAAGCCCTGCTTGCGAGACTCTGAGTAACGATGTATTAAAATTATGTCCAAAACAAAACCTATTTCAAAGGAAATCGACATTGTCAAAAGCCTTAGGAAATCTTGTCATTATTCCTCACGAATATGAGGGATCATTTTAATCACATTTTTCTCTACAACTCTGTTAACACATGAATGAATGGCAAAATAGATGTACTTTTGTCATGTAGATGTAATTTCAAAACTAACTAACTGAAGCATTACGCTGATGCCCAACCAGGTTTAATGTGGCAAGATGACATACAAAAACACGGAAAGCAACAGTAATTCTATAGTTTGGTCCTAGAACTTCTTTCCTCTGGCATTTCTTTAAGAATATGTTAAGCAGTATTTAAAGAAAAAGTAAGGAGGAAAACCTTGATGACGACTCTTGTTAACACTAATACACAGGAAGTTTAGACATTGTACAAGAAGAACTTGTAGAACTCAGAATTGGTTGCAAACTTCAAGAGTTGAACTTTAGATTAAAAACATGATTTAGGGTGGGTGAAAGAAAATTAAGCACAGTAGAAAGAGCTGGGAAAACACTAGGAACTGAATTTTGACCATCTAAATTTTCAGTTTGTACTT
Organism: Rissa tridactyla; assembly: GCF_028500815.1. Taxonomy (NCBI): domain Eukaryota; kingdom Metazoa; phylum Chordata; class Aves; order Charadriiformes; family Laridae; genus Rissa; species Rissa tridactyla. Next base: position 109,604,253 of record NC_071466.1, read on the forward strand.
GGATAAACACACAAAGTTTTCAAAAAGTTAATCAAAGGTTGTGTTTATTCCTCTTTACTCTCAAGTGTAAGAAATAATCTTTTTTCGGTCAATAAAAAGACAAACTTGGGACAAGTTTTTTCTCATGCTGACAGTTGAAAATTAGTGTCTTGCATGTAGTTACTATGTTGTAAATGAAATGTAGTTGTGAATTTTCAGCTGCAAACTTTCCACTTTACCATACGCTACTTACTGTGTACACCTGCGTGTAGGCACGTATATTAATATAAATGTGCTTTGAGTCAGGAGACTTTCCAATAACACAAGAGGAAATGAACCTCATTTGCAGCTATCGATTAAAATATATTTTTAGTTTCCTTTACTAGAGACCCCTAAATGCACTGACACTTCTGAAGGGAAATCAAACAACTGACAACAAGTTGGAAAAGGAGTATCTGCAAGTTTTCTACCACATAGTGAATTTCCAGCGTAATTAGATCTTTAAGGACATGGAATCCAATGACAAGATCTTGTAATTTAATTCAGCTCCTGGGACCATGTTCAAGTAATCAGAAGCTGCTTGCAAGCAGTGTCTAGTTCATATATATGGAACAAGTTCTCAGGAGTGCAAAAATGCTGTGTAAGCAAAGGCTCTTTTTTTGTACCACATCACTGAGGGACGTCAGAAAATAATCCATTCACATTGGACAAAAGAATGACTATCACCTTTGGAAAGACAGCAATCGCAAGAGACAGCTGTAACTTTAATGAGGGCTACCCAGTAAAGTGCAGTCACAGAAGAAGTCACTAATTTACTACATCTAAAGTTATGCACATACAGAATACCCCAGTATTTGCTGGAATTTCCAGGAATGTAGAATATCTACTTGGACAGCGACAACTGTCCAAGTTGATATGATCATATATGATCATAGTTTACCCTTTGCAAAGAACTCACACCTATATTAACAGAAAAAGCCCTTGGTGTTGCGGCTGTGGTGTATTGTCAGGACATATCTGTGTGTGAAGTCATGCTAGATTCCATGAAGCACATAAGTTTAAGAAAATTGGTACTGTATGTGTTGTGGGAAGGACAGGTATGTTCACAGACTTGTCGATGCTACTGAACGCAGTAAAAATGATGATCTCTACTTTAGATGTCCAATACCAGGCAATTGAAATGGATTAACAAAGCCTTATGCAGCATCACAAATTCTTTCACAGTTTAGAAATGTTTTTAATGTCCTTGCTGCTGTAATGATGAGTCTTTGGAAGGTATTTCCTTGTCTCCTAGCTTTTTTGAAATGTGCTTTGAAAGATGGCTTATGCTGCTTATATGCTAAAATAATTTCCTACCTTCTAGGTGCTCTGAAGGTGTATTTTGGAAAACTAGGAACTTGTGGAAATGCCTCAGTATTGCAGGGTTTTTGAGTCATTTCACTTTTAGTATGAAAGTCCTTGGTGTCAATTCTTTCATTAACTTTATCAGTAAATAAATTTTAAGATTGAAAGAACACATTTGCATTAAATAATACAGAATAAAGATAAAAAAGGCTAGTATATTCTATAGTTTAAAACTAACAAAAATTATTCTTCCTACTTGCTTCAATATCCTGGCTTTAATCTCTGGGATCTCATATGTTCCTTCAGAGAACAATTCTATGTCTGGAATATGGGGAAAAAATGTATCATCAGAAACTGACATTCTCTATTTACTTACTTCCTTGTTAGAAAAATGTTTCTACTTTCTTCTTATGAAAAAGTAGTTGAAATCACAGTCTCTCTTGCTTCAGGAATAGGAAAAGGTCTTTTCCCCTTCCTTTTTACTGTTTGAACAGTGTTCTATTGCACTTCTTAATTACTCTTATAGCTTCAAGTGTTTGTCTCTGTTATAATCTTCTAAATATAAACAAGTGCTCTGTGTCATATGGAAAAAAAAAAGTCACATGTAGAGAGCAGGAACAAGCACAATCCTTTCAATAAATTCCTGACAATGTTACCTGTGTGTACTGAAACACCTTAAAAAAGAGTTTTGAATAACTACATGCATCCGTGTTTTAATTATCACTGTTATATTTGTGAGTTTCATTGGATATCTTCTTAGAGGAGAGACTAAGAAATCTATTGGCCTTCCCCTGTTCCTTTCCTTTACAGTCAGCTTTGCACACTCTGCAGCCACAGTCCTAAGTGCAACCTACTGGTATGAAGAGAAAAGCACTGTAAACAGTAACACCTGGGAAATGCTTCGGCTATATTCTTGAATACAAATTATGATGATATTTCTTTGAGTCTCAGAGGTTCAAAAGTCATGGTCTAAATTGGCTAAATTAAACTTAGTGATGAAATTCATTATTACAGGTTTTAGATCCAGAAGCACAAATTGGTTTTACCTACTCAAGTACATGTCGATGAACACGTCAGTAGAAATCAAAAGTTTCTCCCCTCCCTTGCGCTATGACTAACCCACACACTGCTACTCTTCTTGTATATTCCAGAGCAGATTTGTAAGACAGGAAACACTAATGGAGTCCAGGAGTTGTCTTTGGAGGAAGACTCCGGGAGCATAATCCAAGTGTTGATAGAAACTTCGTACTTGTGCCTGGGAATGGTGCACAGAAATTTGCCTTATTGGCTGTAAGCCACTCAATGGGAGAAAAGATCTGCCCTCCATATAGGAGCTATTTAATTTTTATATTCATCATTTTCCATACTAACCTTGTTATACATTATTAAATTTCAGATATTGTGTGGTTTTTGAAATAAAAACACAGCTTAATAACTATTAAAGACTTTTTTTTAGTATGTTATTTGAAGATATTTAGAATTTTTGTTGAGAAGTTTTGTAAAGTGAGAAATATATTAAAAGGAGGAGGTAGATGGCTTGACTGTAAATTATCTAAATGATGCAGATGATGAAAAGCTTCTTTAAAGACTATGTCTTCTTGCTTATGACTCTACAGAAAAGAATGCCATTCACCTAAATAAATGTATTTCCAACTCAGAGTTTACTAGGAAAACGTTTTGCTTTTCAAAGTGCCTTTAGTTTTCTTATTCAGTATGTTTATAAACAATGGTTTTAAAAAAAAAATTGCATTTACAGATAGTGAAAAAGAGGTTGTTCTTTTTTTTAATTTTTTTGATTAAAAGTTAATTTTTATTTTTTTTTAATTCTCCAGCAGAACTTTGCTTCATTTACCAGGAAAGTAAATAAATAAGATCAAGGATATAAAGACCTCAAAGCTCCACACTACACTATTTTGGTGGTTTACTTGTTTAAGTATGTTATGCAAATACCGATGAATGGTACATATACTTGCTACATTACCTTTTTTTTTTTTTAATTTACTTTAAATGCAACACTTGAAGATCTACCCTTATTTCCTTGAGTATTATTTCCCAGAAAGGAAAAAAAAATGACATTACAGGACAAACAAATAACAATGAATAATATTTTCTTTTTTCACTGTACTCTGTCATCTTCATGCACAACTGTGTATTACTATGTAAAAATGAAAAGAAAAATACCAACAACAGTGAAAGCCAACATCCTTCTTTTCTGAGCTTAAGGCTGATGGGAAAATGGTGCCTTGTGCAAGGAAAAACATCCTGATTTTGTGACACTTAAAATATTCTGAAAGACAAAAGGGACCATGACACATAAATGAAACCAAGAATGCATTCTTATCCTAATTAAAAGCTTCACAACGTAAAACAAAGTACAACTAACAGCTATTAGCAGTCATATTATTAGTATCCATAGTCCAGATTATCTAATAAATACAGGAAAGCACTACTAATAATTAAAATAAAGTTAAAATTGTTACCTAAGGAAATTTATTAGGTTTACCCCTTTTGTCTGATGTTAGGATCACTCTTTTAAAGTCCATTTGGATCTCACAGTCAACACTGAAATCCTTCTCAAGAAGACTGTGGGCAAGAGATGGTGGTGACAACGAGTCACCAACACCCTGAGGTCTTCACCAGAAAGAACATGATACAGGTAGTGGGCTAACTTTTTCCCGAGTCTTGGGTCTGCTTAGGACTGTTTTTATGTTTTCCCATCACCACCCACTCCCTTCTCCCTGCTCTCAGGGAAAGGGTGAAAGCTGCCTCAGTCCCCTAATTCCTCCTGGTGTCACACCCTACCTTCCCTGGCACAGGTCCAACAGGTAGACAGGACGCATGACACGGAGGATTCCCTATCCTCTCTCTGCCTGGCTGAACACAGTGGCTTAAGGGATAGGGGACAATGGCAACAAGTTCCTCCCCAGCACAGCAGGCACCTCACCTCTGTGACTACCTCGCCTTCCCAGGTGCTCTTGCAGAATTGGTATGAGAGCCTGTATGCAGAATGAAGCCCCCATAATCCAAGGGGAAATGGTGAGTGACCTGCTACACCATTTAGACACACACAACTCTATGGGGCCAAATGGGATCCACCCAGGGGTACTGAGGGAGCTGGCAGAAGTGCAGACCGATCCTTTTTCAACCATTTATCAGCAGTCTTGGCTAACAGGGGAGGTCCCAGTTGACTGGAAGTTATCAAATGTGACACCCATCTACAAGAAGGGACGGAAGGAGGATCCAGGGAACTACAAGGCTGTCAGCGTTGCCTTGGTGCCAGGGAAGGTTATGGAACAGATCACCTTGAGTGTCATCACGTGGCACATACAGGACAACCAGGTGATAAGGCCCAGTCAGCATGGGTTTATGAGAGGCAGGTCCTGCTTGACTAACCTGATCTCCTTCTATGACAAGGTGACCTGCTTAGTGGATGATGGAAAAGCTGTGGATGTTGTCTACCTAGACTTTAGTAAAGCCTTTGACACCCCACAGCATACTTCTGAATAAACTGGCTGCTCATGTCTTGGAGCCCAAGCCTTGCCAGTGGGCACTTGCCTCAACAGTGCTGAGTACAGCAGGAAAATCACTTCCCTAGCCCTAGTCCACACTATTTCTGACACAAGTCAGGATGCCACTGGCCTTCTTGGCCAGCTGGAAACACCACTGGCTGTCGACCAACTTCCCCAGGTCCTTATCCACCAGGCAGCATGGGGTTGTTTGACACAAGTGCAGGACCCAGAACTTGGCCTTGTTAAACTTCATACCATTGGCCCTGGCCCATCGATCCAGCCTGTCCAGATCCCTCTGCAGAGGCTTTCTACCCTCAAGCAGATCAGCACTCCCACCTAAGTTGGTGTCGTCTGCAAACTTAGTGAGGGTGCACTCAATCCCCTCATCCACATCATTGATAAAGATATTAATCAGAATTGGATAAAGTTGGTAAACAGAACTGGAAATTCATGCCCAGCAGCATACTTGTTCCATAAATATTTAAGATACTGAGAGTGTTACTCTGATCAAGTTACTTTTTTTAACTTCTAATTTTTTTTTCTTTGGTTGCAGGTTTATTTTATACCATTTAAAACAGATTGATTTGTCTATTAAAAGGAGGATCATTTAAGAAGTTATTGCCCCCTGTGCACACTATGTGTGACACTGAGCATCTCATGTGCATCTCGTAATTTAAATCTCAATGATTAAACATATTATTAACAAACATTTTCTGCCTAAATGCATTGCACATTGCCTACAACAAAAAAAAAAAGGTAGGAAGGGTGTTTAGATGTATAAAGTTTTTAAGAGCTGTAGATGTCACTATGTCTCAGACAGTCTACAAAGTCCTCAAAGAAGTAGCACGTGATTAAAATCTCTGCTTTTATGAGAAGTGATTAAATGGATTCTGTTTCTATTTGTTTGTTATCTATTTCATTTATTATCTATTTCAATCATTATTATCAAGAACATATTCAGACTCAAATTTCTATTACTACATGCCAATAGAATGACGAACTGGAATCATTGTCCTTCAGTCAGAACTGTTTACTATGCTTCATTAGAGCAACATTGTACAAGTGAAAATAAGTGAGGAAACGTCAGGAGTTTTTCTGTTCTCTGTCCTACAATCCTGCTTAGTGTAATCCACTAAACAACTGACCCCTGTAGTACCTGTGCTTGCTCACTACTAGTCTGTAACTGTATTCTGTTCAAGAGGCAGGTAAAAGTTCCTTTTTACCTTTGGCATCTCATGGTATATCCAGTCTTAAAAATGTTGTGCTTCCCTCATCTATTAGATGGTTTTGGACAATATGTTCTGATTCCTCAGGGCAAGGTTTTTATTTGTCAATGCAGAGACTATTACTGTGTTCCTAAGGCTGGACATTACAAGAATTTTGTATAAATGACTCTTGAATTATTTAAGCTCAACACAGTTTAGGAGCACTTCAGTTTTAAGTGCTTTAGAGACAAGTAAAACACTATGTTATATTCTGTTTTAAAACCTTTAATATGTTCCTTTTTTACATCTGAATCAAAATGACTAAAATAGGAAAGTCTGTAACTATTAAAAATTTACAGAACTACCAAGACATCAAGGATACAATTCATGCTTACTTTTCAAAAAAAATGTTATCTGTCAGAATGACTGTATAACCCATGCCAGAGGTAGTCCTTCTTCCTGCCTTCAGAGCATCAGAAAAAGGTATGTCTAATGATTGGAAAAAACGTCTTTGAACCTACTCTCCACACACCTACATAGTGCCTATGAAAAAGTTTTGGGCGGGCTACCTGAAATCTTAGATTGATGGCTATGTGTTGTTACTCCTGCATGAGGTCCCAGAGTGATTTAGCCCAACAGAGAAATACGGCAAGGGATGAGTCTCTAGAATTTTATAAACAATATTGACACTGAAGCTTGTAAGTCTACAGGCATTTCTGTCACTGGCATTGCTAACTTAAGCAGTTCTTGCTTTCCTGGTTGCTTATTTATGTCCTTGTGTCTTCCTGTCACTGGTAATGACAAATCACTTTTCAACACAGCAAAGTGGTCCATCTCGTGTACTGCTGTTTTTTTAAGACATCTTGTGGAAATTAAGGCATAAAGGAATTTCATTCCTATTATGGCAGTAGGCAGGTTTTTGTCTGTCTAAGATTCTGAAATAACTAATGAATTCCTTGTCTGCTTTTTTTTCCTTTTTTTTTTCTTTTTTTTTTCTGAATTAGATTAATAATGGGATGGTAGTAGCCTCCTGCAACCATCCTATTTGGTTGAGATGTACTCAGGAAGGTGGAAGATAATGCTTTTTAAAACTCTGTCTTGAGGGACTGGGATGGGATCTGTGAATGTATGATCTAAAGATAATAATGTTCCTTTATCAACTATATTGAAACTTATTTTTTTTTTTCCTGGGATTTTTTTCACATGATACCTTCTGTAGCTCATCACATGTCTTACTTCACAATGTGCAGACACTGTGCATCAAGGACGAAAAATGAGACTTTCCCCAGGTTTCATTTCTAGAAACACCTATGTCCAGGAGATAGAAGTACTGGCATCTGTGATATCTTGCCTGTATATCCGTGTTTATGGATTTCCTAGTGGCCATCTTCTGGCATAGCTGCCCTCAAAGCTTTCAGGTGTAAGTAATTTTGAAATGCTTTCTCTCTTTACAGTTTCAGATATCAATTTGAATACAAATGCTGTACTGTGTTTTGCCCCATCTCAGAATTACACCTCATATATAGCATGATTCATTCAACGTCTTTCTGCGCTTGGTTTCTTGGGCACATGAACACATGTAGCAGTATTTCTGAGACTGGAGGATTTGGGATGAAGAAACACTTTAGAAATTGCAGTCCCTTCATGCAGTGCAGAACTTCACACAAAAAGTCTATGGAAATGTTCAGCATGAATACAAAATTGGTTGAGATTGGCTGTGAAGCCCTAGGAAACATTTTTTGACTCATCAAGCCATAATAAAGTATCACCACATATGCATCTTGTACTGGTGCAGTGGGGGAGGCAGGGATCGTACTAATTCTGTGGACCTATTCAGATGCACACCATATTGCATTCCATAAACTTAAAACCAGGATGGCAGCCATATATAGAAGTAGTCCTACCACAGAGAAATTTCTAGCTGGCTGTTATGAAACAGTACAAGCTTATTTTAAGATTAGGTGTTACCTTAAGCATAAAAGCATGCAAAACTGACATCAAGACAGTAGATGGAAAACCAATATTACACCCTAAATCTACTCTTTTCACCATTTATTTTATGCATCAGAACATGCTTTAAAGTCTTGAACAGTTTCTGATTTTTTTGGCATTATACAAGATTCTGCATTTTGCTCTTTAAAATATTTATGTAGCATACAAGTAGTTATAATTATGTATGATAGAAAGCATGTGCTTCTGGATATTTGATATCTTTCATGGAGTAACCAATACACAGAAAATTGCTGTTTCAACATTTATGTGCTTTTTCATCCATATCCTTTTTATTCTGACATCACAGTGAAGAACTACTTAAGTGAGTGAGTTAAGAATTCTTTTTTGCTTCTTCTAAACTGGATGCAGTTCAGAGAACAACTCAGTAACATAGATTATAAAATAAAAAGAACACAGTCCAAACCATGGTCATTCCTTGATGAGAAAAAAATGCATGTCTGAAAAGGCTAAGCATACTCAAGCACCAATGAATTTACAAGGCTCTGCATAAGGAGCCTTACGTTTTTGCAACAGTACTAGAATTTTATCCTTTAACTCAGCTTTGCAAGATTTCTTTTTCACATAAAGATGCAAGACTGAGACTCCATATTTATACAATAGACTTGTCTGTTTTCAATGGAAGAGAAGAATCACTACATAATATGCCAGAGGCACCTCTAAGAAGATCTAAAGTGCTACATGACATTATAATTTAAAGTTCTTTACACAGAAAAGTGTTCCTCCTTGGAAAAGGATGTCAGTGAGATAAGGGTGTCAGCTGAGGTCAGCAAGACTACTCAGAAGACGAAAGTATCTTCAATGCCTTGATAAATTGAGTCCATAGCATTTTTTAGTTTAAACCAACTATAGCAAAGAAATTTCCCTTAGGTACAACTAGTCAGTGATCTCACTTATGCAATCTGTTACATTGTGATATTCTCTGGGTTGCTAAGCAGCCAAGAATGAGTGTAAAAATAAAAGCTTCGGACAAAAAAAAGTTAACTTTTTTAAAAAAAATATTAAATAAGCTAGAAAAGCTAAAATACGTACTGAAAGAGGCATACTACCATACATCTCCAGTCAATTTCACCTTCCACTTCATTTAGTACAAAGCAGAATGAAACTTTAAATCTATGTAGCTTTGTGAAAAATATTTAAGTGTTTGAGAAGGCTTAATTTTTCTTGCTGTCAATGGAATATACATGTGTTATACAAGAAAATGTATGTGTGTTATATAACAAAAAGCCTATCCACAAGCAGGGCCAAAAGGAGGATATGGGGAACTACAAGCCTGTCAGTGTGACCTCGGTGCCTGGGAAGGTTATGGACCAGATCAACTCAAGTGCCATTATACCTCATGTGCAGGACAACTAGGTGATAAGGCACAGTAAGCATGGGTTCATGGAAGGCAGGTCCTGCTTAACAAACCTGATCTCCTTCTATGATAACGTGACCCACCTAGTGGATGAGCAAAAAGCTGTGCATATTGTTTACCTCGACTTTAGTAAAGCCTTTGACACCGCTTCCCACAGCGTTCTCCTGGAGAAACTGGCTGCTGATGGCTTGGATGGGTGTATGCTTCGCTGGGTAAAAAATTGGCTGGATGTCCAGGCCCAAAGAGTTGTGGTGAATGGAGTTAAATCCAGTTGGTGGCTGGTCACAAGTGGTGTTCCTCAGGGCTCAGTACTGGGGCCTTTTCTCTTTAATATCTTTAAATATCTTTATCAATGATGTGGATGAGGGGATTGAGTGCACCCTCACTAAGTTTGCAGATGACACCAAGTTAGGTGGGAGTGCTGATCTGCTTGAGGGTAGGAAGCCTCTGCAGAGGGATCTGGACAGACTGGATCGATGGGCCAGGGCCAATGGTATGAGGTTCAACAAGACCAAGTGCCAGGCCCTGCACATGTGTCACAACAACCCCATGCAGCACTACAGGCTTGGGGAAGAGTGGCTGAAGAGCTGCCCAGTGGATAAGGACCTGGGAGTGTTGGTCAGCAGCCAGTTGAATGTGAGCCAGCAGTGTGTCCAGGTGGCCAAGAAGGCCAACAGCATCCTGGCTTGCATTAGAAATAGAGGGGCCAGCAGGACTAGGGAAATGATTGTCCCCCTGTACTTGGCACTGGTGAGGCCACACATCAAACACTGTGTCCAGTTTTGGGCGCCTCACTACAAGGAAGACATTGAGATTCTGGAGCGTGTCCAGAGAAGGGCAACAAAGCTGGTGAGGGGTCTGGAGAACAAGCCTTACGAGGAGCGGTTGAGGGAACTGGGGTTGTTTAGCATGGAGAAAAGGAGGCTGAGGGGAGACCTTATCGCTCTCTACAATTACCTGAAAGGAGGTTGTAGCAAGGTGGGGGTCGGTCTCTTCCAAGTAACAAGTGGTAGGACAAGAGGAAATGACCTCAAGTTGCACTATGAGATGTTTAGATTGGATATTAGGAAAAAATTCTTCACTGAAAGGGTGGTCAAGCATCCCTGGAGGTATTTCAAAGATGTGTAGATGTGGCGCTTAGGGACATGGTTAAGTGGTGGTTTTGTCAGTATTAGGTTAATCGTTGGGCTAGATGATCTTAAAGGTCCCTTCCAAACTAGATGATTCTATGATTTTAAAATTTAATGATTCTAAAAATTATGCTTTCTTTTGCCTTGAATATGTTGGCAATCCAACATTAGTCTTTTTCATGTTCTTTCTAGATTTGATTTTTTTCTTCAAAACCCGGTATTTTGCAATATACTTGGCTGTTCCTACTTTCTTTCTGCTTTCTCAAGTTGTCTTCATTTTGCTGTTACAGAAAAATGTATTCTGGAACAAAATAATTCTTGTCCTTATGTTAAGACTTAGAACATCAGTAAAATTCTTTAGATCTTGTCTTTAGTGTCTATTCAATGAGTTAGTTAATTTAGTTCCTCTTTTTAAAAAATCCCAATTTCAGTGAAAAATAACAGAGTTCAAGTATATCTGCACAGCTTCCGATTACAATAATATATTGTTTGAAAGTAATAACTTTTGCAAGTGGCCTTGTTGAAGCTGAAGAAAAAAATTACATAAATTATATAATTATATGATTTGGAAAACCAGTGTTAAGCCTGTTGGAACAAAGAAAAAGGAATCAAGATTCTCACAGGGAAGGTGTGATATAACTGCTGTAACTTAAAAACAAGTAATTAATTTTAAGTGCTAAGATACCACATAGCAGGGTTTTGTTCATTTTGTGTTCATTTGCTGTGAATTTATTATATATATCACAGAAATGCAGAAGGTATCCAAACAATAACAAGGTCCTACTAGGTGCTTCACAATCACAGAATAGACTGAATTTTCTCAGCAACAGCTTGTCCTCTAAACTGACAAACCAAAGCAAGTCAATGGGATACCTTGGGCAAACACAGTTGAGGTGGGAAAGATCTCACTTTTAACTAACCTTACCACACCAGAATTTGCTACCTTCTCAGGTGTCAGAGTGTATATATGAATATGGGAAATACCAACCTAGTTCTATCAGAGACAGTCAAGTTTGAACATGCTATCACTAAAAGTTGAATTGGATCATTTTAACAGAAGTGGAATGGGAACATCTACACTTGAAGGCTGAGAGGGGGGAAGGTAACTTTCAGCCAGAAGGTGCTGAAAAGTAGCTGAGAAGAGAAATCTCTTCAACTGTCTCGGCTGCATCTGGAAAAAAAGCAAACATGACTACAGTTGTAATAAAAGGAGAAATCTGATGAACTGCGGTTTCCTGAGTCCTAGATTAGAGTATTAACCAAAAAGTCAAACAACTTCATTTTGTACACTGTATTAAAACATGCTAATATATACCTAGGTTCTAATAACACTGACATCTTTCTGAACAATGAATAATTTTAAAGGAATTTGTTCCTCTGGAATTTGTTCCTCAGTTTAGTGCTAAGTAAATTATATGCTATAGTCGAGATTCATTCTTGCTGCTGCTTTCTCTTCTTTTCTTCTGATAGTGCTTCTAGTTAAAAAATAGTTTTGCAGTCACAGTTTGAGATGAGAAGCTGTTCTTCCTTATTAACCTAGAAACATTTACTTTTAAATTTCTTTTCCACTATCGCAAGTTACTAAAGCATCTACTGTACTTTATGCCAAAATAAAATAAAGTTGCAGTCAAGCATTTAAATAATGTTTTTGTGCAATTAGAGATGTGCTGAGCATTTCAAAACAAAAACAAGTCAGAACCATCCATATCCTGTGCCAAGACCATTTGAAAACAATCTGCCTTTATAAAACAGGTTGGAAAACACTATTTACAAGAATAAAAAGCAATTACTTTTAAGAAGCCAGTAAGATTTGGGTTTTGATGGTTACTGCTGAAATCTCTAGTAGCTAATGAGTCACATCGCTTTGCTTCAGTCACCTTGCCTTGACTGACACAACACAACATGACACATACCATTGAACAAAGTCAGCCAGAAAATTTGAACACATGTATTTTGTGGAAAACTGAGCTCGGTGTGGAAAAAGTTCTTTAAATATCTGTACTGAAAACCAAACAAATTGTGTTCAGGAATTTAGGGACCTCCTTAGCAGTGTAAAGTGAAGGAGGGGATATTCTTCACCCTAGTATTGGAACTATATGCTTTTGATTTTGTTGTTTGTTTGGTTTTCGGTCTTTTTTTTTTTTTATTCCTAAAAATTATGTAGTTGGTATTCCACTGATCCAAATAAGTGTAGAGCCAATAAAAAACTCTGCAAGGAGTAGGGAATGTCACCTCCTAAACAGTATAGATGCATATTGCCAAAAGCTGAAAACATCTTTAACTGCCTGTTCTTTCTCTTTTAATTTCACCGAACAGAAGGAAGATTAAAAAGATATAGGCATTGGGAATAAGCAGCATACTAACTGTAGAGACTTTAAATTTAAAGCATTGCATAATCTCAGACCATTAAGGATCCCTGCAACAGAAAGCCAGGATAAACTTGACCTTCCAGGCGCTATTTAGCAAATAGAGGATGCTGTAGGCTGTGACCACAGGACTGTGGTGAGAAATCCTTTGCTTTCCTGGTAAGGTAGTTCCCATGCTAAATCTAAGAGAAGATTTCTTACATATAATTTTCTTGAACTTGTTGAGAAAATTTGTGCATACATAGTCTGTATAGGGGGTTCTACATAGTTTGTAGACCAATACAGCAAATAGGTACCTGACTTTTTTTTCCTCCACAAACTAGCTCAAATCATTTTCTGATTTTTCTCATTTCAAATAGTCTGTTCTCAAACTTCACTCTTAATTTTATTCTGCTTTTGATTTTGTTCTTCGTATTAGCTGATCTTCTTTTTACTTGTGAGTCCATCGTGTTACATAAGGCAGATACTTAAGCATGTGCTCAGAGTTTGGGTATGAAATAGATAGATCAAAGTACCAGTCATGATAACAGAGTAATGCTTAGTCACATAGTTTGTACAACTGAAGGTTTCACACAGCTGCATGTGTTTTCCTAAGCTACAAGAAAACAAACAAAAGAACAATAAACGCTATCTCATTCACAAAGAAACACTCTCTTATTATTTAAGTTTTCCTTATCTTTCTGTTAATGAAAAGGAAAACTCAGTATGGCTTTATTACATTTTCTGTCCATCAAATAAAAATCTTTTTTTTTATTACTTTAATGCCTTTTTTAAAGAAAATAGCACCATGAATGATCCATAAAACACTCCTCTCCTTTTTCATAAATCAAGGGAGAGAAAAAGGCTAACAATTACTTGCAATGAGATGCAGCGTATAATTCTCTATAAAACAGTGTAATTATGTTAATTTGGTATGTAAAAGGCCACATTGCTGCAGCACTGACCAGAACACCTTGAGACATTTTAATTAAGTCATTTTGCATAAAAATACCAGGGTTCGGAATAAAAAAAAAAAAATCTGAGAGGGAAAGATGCAATAATTAAGTAATATTTCATGTTAAATTAAGGGATTCTTATCACCTAATGAAAAGATCTGTTAGACAAATTCCTCCATGCAGATATGATTTTCTTTTTCTAAGAAGAAAAATACATCTTCAAAATAGTTTTCTTATTCCTCCAATGTTTTTCCATGTTTATGTCAAAGGCATCATGATCTGAGAGAAAATAACTTGTCTAAAGTAAATGCAGAAAAACAGTCCTCTGCACTCAAGTACAATAACGTATTTCTCCTACAAAGCCCTATTTTTTCATATAATATATTAAATATTTCTACGGTTTCTCTTTCAGCTATATGACCACATAATTATCAATACGTGAATGTGTGTCTCGTAAATCACAGGATGCTCAAGGGCTTCGAAAACTTCATGTGACCAGAGATTTTTAATTCAACTTATATCCTAAAACAGGAAATTGTGTCCTATTTTGACATAATTCTATTACCAATAGTATTTGAAGGATATGATATTAAACAGCATCAGAATGTGCTAATAGCAAAATCCAATTAAAAAAAAAAAAAGTAAAGAAGTAAAAGCCATACCCAGAAACAACTAAAAGCACACTGAATGAGCAAAGTTTTTTTTTTTATGCTGAACACTATTGCATAATAGTATTAAACAGTGGCTTGGAGCTACAGTTGTTCCAAACTATGTTTTGCAAAGATACATACAAGCATAAGAAAAAAGCAGGGAGATCCTTAAAAAAATGAAGGCCTATTTAACACTGTGTTTCTACCTCACAGGGCTGTGTGAGATTTTTGAAGTGTTAACTTCTAGCAAATTTCATCTATATAAGAGTGCTGATTTAAGAAAATATCCATGAAATGAAGAGACAACATACAGGGCATAGGAAACTGTTAATCACAGTTAAAGCTGAAGAACAGAAATTGTAAATTATGAATGGTACAAAACTGCTTTTGTACAAACTTGAATATGAGTTTTGTTCCCTTGAAAATTAACAAAATGGGCGAAAAAGAAACTGAAGATGTGTTGTACTGCTGTTATCACCAGCTGCACAGTTTATTGTTTGTCATGGAAGCTAAGACTTTTAACAGTGAAGTGGCAGTGATTGTATCTTGCTATCCTGGAGTATTAAGATTTTTTTTATAGCAAGGGATCAGTCTTCAGTCCAATTTGTATGAACATCAGGAGAATATAAATAGCATATCCGAGGACAGCTCATCCTGAAATTGTGATTCAAAAGCTGACAGAGGATATCTTGAGTTGCTTCAAGGGACTGAGATTCACAATTGTGTATTTATGTATGTACAGGTCTCCAATTTCACCAAACATTCTTGTGCAGAGATTCATTTCCTGAACTCTATTGAAACACACTGCTACAACCTCAGGGGCTACTTTAGTCTTTAGGCTGCAGAAATCTGTGGCCTTTTTTATTTGAATAGTATAAAGTAAGGATGCTTTTCTCCATTTACGAGATTTGCTTGAGGATAAAAACTATTTCATCTGAACATTTGAGTCCCTGCTTGAACTTGAAATTGTTGGCAATGAATAGAAAAAAACACCCTCAAACAACCCAAACAAGAGCTAAATGTTTAGTATGAACACTAGAGCTTGTTTTTTTTTCATTTGCCTAATTTTTATCTTTGATAAACATTTTAACTACTTTTATTTCAAAATAAAGAATTTAAATTATTAAAAATTGCAAAGTATATTGTGTTTTTATTCACCGTGAATATGTAAATACTTTTGGCCCATCCCAAACTGCATGATTAAGCTAATACATTATAAATCCAAAAAAGACATCTTTTCGTCTCTAGTGAGGATATGCTTGGAATTTTTGATCCTCCAAATCTAGATGCTTTGGAGTCACAAAATCCAGAAAGGTGCTGATATATTCTCTGTATTAACCTTCAAGGAAGGACACATCCAACACTCCAGACAGCAACCTTGTTTATGATCTGGCTCTTTGTTTCTCGTGACCTCTGCAGTGCAATATTTCCCTCTGTCTCAGACATATGAAACAGATACCCACTCCTAGCCTTTGACTATATGAGAAATATGCTATGAAACTTGGGTATTTATTAATATACCTTGTAAACCCTGCTGTATGTTTCAGTAAGAAATGCTTTCTTGTTATCCAGGTACCTTACAATCAGACTTAAGCTGGATCAAAGAAATAGGCAGATAAAAGTATTTTTAATGTCAATAATGAACAAAACAACAGAAGATATAAGTGAAATGAAGCACAAAATCTATTTATTCTAAGGTAAAACCAGGAAGATGTCTCTCCTCATCTGACTGAATTGCTGTCCGCTTTGACCCCAAGGTGGATGTTTGGCTTACAGATTTTATCTGTGTCTTGCACCTCCAGATATCCATTAATGCACGTTTGTTCATAAGCTTCTGCGAGACAAAGCATCCTATACAGATTCTCCTAAGAGCCCATTTGGGAGCTGACTTCAAAGTGAAGTTACATCTAACAAGCACAACTTTCACAGTCAGGCATATTCAATTCTCATTTCTTAAAGACTCTGATAACAATGATATAAATAAAAATAGACTATTGTCTTTTGCAGAAAAACTGGAGGTGTTCATTGTCACCGTAGATGATCCTTTGTTTCTCATTTGCTTGTACCTCATTCTCAAACCAAAGAACATTTTAGGTATTTACAAATAAATGTTTCTGTCATGGTATTTATGGTATGTACAAAAAAAAATTATTTTGTACAAAGACCAGAAATCCATTATGATGGGGTTTGTAAAGCATTGTTCCAGAGAAATTATTTTGTCTGTGAATCATTTACTTTTACCCAAATCACTATTCTGCAAGGAACAGTTCTGCTAAACCCAGCATTTTTCATCTATTGTTATTCCCTTTCTAGAATATTTACTTGATGCTCTCTATTCTAAAATTGCCTGTAGGAAGGAGAAGAGTCAAATTCCAAACCCACTGTTTTTCTCTCATACAATATTTGCTAAAAAAGCAGAGGGACAAACATGGTCTTTTTCTTTTAGCAATTGCTGCTTTTGAGGCCCTTATCTGCAAGTCTATAGAGGCACTAGCCACTGCAAATTGCTCAGAAGGGAAAGCAGGGACAATTTCTGCCATGAGAAATGGGACGAGAACATTACATTTTAAACCAAATGTTTAAACATTAGAAAAAATAGAAATGTCCTTCAGAAAAAAAGAAATATCAACAGAAATATGAGATAAACCGACAAGTGGCATTAAGTCAGATAAAACACTGCTTATTGCCAGTGATTGACAAGTCCGATTCTGCTCAAACTATGAATAACAAATCATATTGTTTTGCAAAAACTCTTCAGTGAATTTAAGAGGGAGGGATTTGATTGGGTCTTTTGGCTTTTTGATTTTGTGGGGGTTTTTTGTTGTTGTTTTTTGGGGGGTTTGTTTTGGTTTTTTGTTGGGTTTTTTTGGGTTTTGGTGGTGGTGGTGGTGGTGGTTTTCCCTATAAAATAACCTAAATGACATATCCTGAAAGATTTTGGGACTAGACATGGTTTTGATTATTCTATTGACTTCCCTCATCTTCTTGTGCTCAGGATATGAATTTAGAAGTTTCAGAACTGCTAGCATCAGATCAAAGATGTTTCAACATCAAAATCAAAGATGATTTAACTTGAAGGCTTTTCTTTGGCCTATATTATTTAGAACCAAACATCCCCTCAGAACTTGATTCGAGGCTGAAAGGAAGCCAGCACTCCTCACAGTTAGCCAAATCCCTCTGCACCTACCCTAGACCGAGCAGCCAGGCAAAGAATGGCCAGTACCTCCAATACTCAGTTACACAGCCTTTCTCTGATCATGACTTGTCCTCCAACATCACAGCTAGGGGAAGATTTGCATTGTTTCCAGGGGCATTTGACAGGTGTCTCTCCTCCATTTGGTCCTTTTCTGTAAAGTCTCACATGTAGTGGCCCTAAATAAAAAGAGAGAGAGAGAAACCTTTTAATTAAATCAGATAACATTGAATTTAAACTAAAAAAAAATAGAGAAAGAATAAAAAGTGGTAATAAATTATTAAATAAATAACCACTGATAAAAAAATTAAATAGCCCTATAATGAAAAAAAATGCTAAACTGAAAAAAATAACCTTGATATTTCATTAGCATATTATGTTCTTACTCAAATGCACTTTCAAATTAAAGAAAAAATCTTTTATTGAATGAATTTCATAAAATTTCACTGTCCACTAACTTGACTCCCATTATAACCTGAGCATTAGAATTTGATAATTTGATTGATTTGATTAGAAATTGTATTAAGAAAATAAAAACATTAAGAAGCCTCTTAAAATTCTGTTTAGCAGGACATATCTGCATATCTGTAATCTGCGGAAGACTACTTGATAGCTCTTCAATTTTAGTAAAGAGGAAGAATGGAAAAATGCTCAGCCACTTGCAAAAATCTGCTGTCACAGCTGAGAAACAGCTAGGGCACCATTCTCTAAACAGTATGCCACCGTTTTGGCATTTCAAAGGGTTGTTTTGTAAATACCGCTGAAAAATTGAGGAAGGAAATACAACATATGAATAATAATGAAAAGGCCACGAAGATGATCAGAGGGCTGGAACATCTCTCCTATGAAGACAGGCTGAGAGAGTTGGGGTTGTTCAGCCTGGAGAAGAGAAGGCTCTGAGGAGACCTTATAGCAGCCTTCCAGTACCTAAAGGGGGCCTACAGGAAAGATGGGGAGGGACTCTTTATCAGGGAGTGGAGCGATATAACGAGAGGTAATGGTTTTAAACTGAAAAAGATGAGATTTAGATAGGTATTAGGAAGAAATTCTTTACTGTGAGGGCAGTGAAATACTGGAACAGGTTCCCCAGAGAAGTTGTGGATGCCCCATCCCTGGAAGTGTTCAAGGCCAGGCTGGATGGGGCTTTGAGCAACCTGGTCTAGTGGGAGGTGACCCAGGGGAGGTGCCCCAGGGGTGTTGGAACAAGATGATCTTTAAGGTCCCTTCGAACCCAAACCATTCTATGATTCTATGTATATTTAAGACATGAATTTAGGATAAAATTATTTATTACAACCACTAAGACCATGTTGTAAAGTTCAATTCCTTTGTTCTGAATTCCTTGATAGATGATTCATTTTACACATTATGATTCTTAAAGTATGCTTGAGCCATTTACCTATTCTGATTCTCAAATTCAGTTCACACATAATAATGTCCACATGCAAATCTGTAAAGCTTTTTTTCCTGAAAAATTTTCTTAAGGTAATGATTCAATATGACAAAAATATTCATTATCTGATCTTACTGTATTCTTATGTTTTCTATATCCTTTGAAACCTAGCATTACACGGCAGCATTCTTTTAAATGCACAAGTTTGCACTTTGGTATTCAAAATAGCAAATGTATAACTGTAAAACAATGTGGTCTAATTACAACATCTTTTGATAAGATTCATCTTATTATTTGTGGCCTGGCAGCTTTATTCAGGCATTCAGATTCACCTACTTAAAAGACAGATCACAGATGATAAAAATATGGTATGCACAAAGCTGAGGGGAACATCTGTTCCAGTGAGACAGACAGCTCTTGATTCTGGAAGAGCAGGACTTGAACAATGACCTAATGGGGTCCTAGAGAGACAATATATTCTGAACAGTGACTAAGTGAAAATCGAACACTTATTCAGCTTTCACTGCTCTTTAAATACACTCGCTATGTTATCTGCTTGTTTTACTGACAGAACAAAGTTGTCCCTAGATTGTGTTGCATCTTGTGCAATCTCAAGAGGTTTGTTTACAAATTTCTAATTAGCTGCACCTATGAAATCTTACCAAAGCAAGAGGATCATACAAAAGTTAGAGTAGATAATTTGAAGGCAGCCTTATCATACAGGTATAAATGAGGTCAGAAGCAGTCCTCCTGAATCTTATTATCTTGGCAGTGATTTGTTTAAGGAAAAACTTGGTTTGATTTTCAAATGTTAAGGTTGAATCTGAAGAGTGAGCAGAAGGAGAACACGCTACCCTTAATAAGTTGGTAGAACATTTTCCTTAGGAGATGTAGTATATTTCAAAAAATGAGAGTGAAATTTGGCTGCTTTTTAGATTCATTAACCAGGATGCAGAATACATAATTTTTAATTGTTAATTTACCAGTTTCAGAACATTAGCTAGAATGAGTTTCAAATGACTAGACAATACTTGTTGCCTCTACTAGATGGGGTCTGTCTCTGTCTTTCCACTCTTAAGTTTTCCACTTTACTTAAGGTAATAAAAGATTCACAAGTAACATTATCTATGGAGTTGGCTTTCTAAGCAGTTATGAAGCCACCTCATAATAGTTTAATATGTCTTTTTTCATATTCCTTATTAGAACATGTAATGAGACAAAAACCTTAAAGATCTAATGTTCCTCCCTGGTCACATACCTGTTCACAATCACAGAAGAAAGTTAGGTTGATTTGATATAATTTGTTCCTGACAAATCCAAAGCATCTGTTATTCACCTTGTCATCTCCTAGATACTCACAGAAAAGTTGGTTGTTTGTATGTTTTCGCAAGAGCTACATTACTGAACAATAATTACCTGTTCTCCCACTTTTTTTAAGGTACGACCTACGTATGCTTTTCTGTAATATTGTGAAACTCCACTATCTTTCATCTTGTTTTAAAAGGCTGTGTCAGTATCAGCAAATAGACAATGTCCTACATTATCAATACCAGGCAATGCAGTGTAATGGGATCAATTCTGTAGACGAAGCAATTCAATCTAAAGAACTAACACTCAGAACATACCTGCTACAAGTCTTGGCAGGGCTTGGACCATCTTCTTGGCCTGTAATCTGAATGCCAAGGAGGACATCAGGTGCACTTTTGGAGTGTACATTTTAGTTTACTTCTGTTTGAAAGGAATCCACTTCAACTCCTCTAAGACTATTATGCTGTCTTAGCCAAAGTGCTGTTAATGGATGATTGGGACATTCAGTTCAAAAGCACATTCTTCATCTGAACTACAGTACTAATGTAGATGTAACCACACTCTAAATATCCTCTTTATCACAGGCCATTTATTATTTGAAGTTGTCTGCTTTCCTTGATGAAAAGAAAATCTGTTCTAGTTAAAGTTTTGTCGAGAATTTCAATAAATGAGTTTTGTACTTTCAGTAAGTTCTAAAAACCTAATATATGACATTCCCTGCATGTAGTTAAACTTTACACTTGCATACAGCAAAAGGTTGCAGTGCAATATAAGGAAGTAGGTAAGTATTGTACATTTTAGATGCATATTTAGTTACTAGGAAACAAAACATAAAAATAACTTGTTAACTGACGTTTGTGCCCTACCTAAATAGGCCAAATACACCTCCCAGCATTTTGATTGCTGATTGTACTTTTTTGATTATATTATTTTTTACTAAGAACATACCAGGATTTAACCTTAGCACAAGCACAGCTGCTCAGCTTCTTTGGCATTGCTGACGTGCTGTGTATCTCCCTCAACAATAAGTAACGCATGAAGTTCGTATTGTTCCTGCTCTGAATTTTCATTTTCTGCCCTGTTAGTCACTGATCCCAAAACAGCTTCATAAATCACAGACAAAGTGATGCAACTCAAAAACTACTTTCTTCAACGGAAAAGTTTGATTGTTGTAATGACACTTAACGATATCTATTTCTCTATGTTTTGTTAACAGAACCAGAACAGACTGTGCCAATCAAACTCTCTTTCTTAGAAAATACCCTCAACTAAACAGGGCGGTACAGAACAGAATATGTTCTACTTTTACAATCAAGAATCTATTATGAGTGAATCCGGAAGCAATAAGCATAGTTTAGGGATTGATCACTCCTTATTAACCAATGTTATTTTTAACATCCAAGCCCAGCACAGTAAGTGGATTTTATTTGGGAGTTTTTTCCTTGCTGAACAAAAGAATGGACTCGGTGTAAACAATAGCTTCTTAGCAAAACTTCCCTACAGAACAGTTTCTACTAGTATTATATCTGCAGTTTCCTTTCATTGCAAGTGCAATGTGATCTAGCATTAAAGTGGATTTGGTGAAACAAGATCTAAATCTCTTATCAAGAGCTGTGAAAAATCTCTAGCATTTTTAAGTCAAGAGCCTTTTAAATGACTGTCTACGCATCTTTCAGTCCTCTTTGTCCTGATAAAAAGCAATTTCCAAACACACTGAACATCCAGATATTTGAAAAAATATTTTGCATCATGAGACTACTGTCCTTCAAGAAATGGAATAGAATGTGAAACAAGACTACACTAAATCCCAATAAAGCAGGAAACAAAGATATTCCTTCTGTTATCCTTCTTTTCCTATCAAACTACAAAAACATATTATATATGTGGTATGCATGCCTGGGAGATCAGGTGCATATGCAGTCATTTTGAAAGTCCCTCTCAAAAGAAAAAAAATATAATTGTTCTTTGAAAACTTCCAAAGATTTGCAGTAATATTTGAACAGCTTGTTGGGGTCACATTTTAACTCCGTGAATAAACTAAATCCAGGAAGTGCACTTTTAAATTCTTGAGGGTAAACACAGCAAGCAAAGAGGAAATGTTCAATAACTCCTACTTTCTATATGAGGTGCTTCTTTAGAAGCTGGAAAAGGATCTTTAAGAGGATCAACACTACCTGTAGACCAATCATGAGCATACAACTCTTTTTTTTTTTTATTAGGTTATATATTAGAAATACATTTTGGAGATTCATGATATTAAAATTGTTTAAGGTGCAAGTCAGAGAGTTTCCTTAAGGAATAGGCTGTCGCTTGGCTTGCAGATTCTCAGTGTTCAAAATCTCTGAATCCTGACTCTGGCAGTGAAGTGGATAATCTGTGTGATACATCAGGTGAAAACCATTGTTTCCCTTAATGCTAATTTATCTTCTTAGAAATGCTATTTTTTTTGCAGCAGACTTTTTTTTCAGGATTTTTGAAAGAAATCAAACATCTTTAATACCTTCATGAATTCGTATTTCCTTTCACCAAAGCAGAGACTGTGAGGTATTTCCAAAGATAGACAAAAAATCCTAATCGCTGTAGAAGTTCATTAATATCCTAAGTTTTGGAGCACCTTCATGTTCTACTACCCATTCAATTAATGCCATTTTTACAGTTATTAAAGTGTCAAAATACGTGCCAGTATTTTCAAAACTCCTACCACAACACAAAGAGTGGTAAACCCACATAAAAATGTATTGTTACATGTTATTTAACACCTTTCCTATAGCTAGTATTTTCATTTTCAGTGAATTTTCCTCATACTCTTTTTAAGACACAGTTGAAGAACCTCACATAAGGATCACTGGCCTTCACCAATTTAAATGTTGAGTGATCTTTCAAGTTCTACAGTATAAGTAATGGATTTAATTTGAGAATAGATAAAATGCATAAAAAGCATATCTGCTACCACAAAATATGTCTTGGGCTGCTACAGTCAAAGATGACATACTCCAGTAACCATGAAGAGCCTAGTTGCCCTCCAGCTACATGTCAGTTAGTGCGTTATAAAGAATTTCGCTCTGTGAATATTGAACACCAGAAACAAGTTTGATGTAGAAATTAATGCATACAAATTCAGAAAAAATAGACTAGTTTGAAATAAAATTTTAACTTTTGGAGCCCATTTTAAAATTTACACAGATCCTCCTTGGATTTTTTTTTCATTTTGACAGAAGTTCAGTTCACAGGTTTCATTGACTTACTAAGATGGTGAGAGTAACACGCAAAAAAAGGATCTATTTCAAATCAAGGCAAAGACAGATCATTAACAATTTACCAGGTTCTTTCTCTAGAGGTGGCTTGCTGCCTAACAAGAAACACCTGATAGTGGTGACTGCCAGAAGATGACCAGCTTCTGATGAATTATCCAATTCATAATTTGTCTCAATTATTAAAAACAAGTGTCCAAGATTTACAGTAATTACATGTCAAGTCAGAGAAAGGAAGGATGTCTAAGTGGCTTCCTTCATACACACACAGAGCTGTAAATTGTAAACTGGATTTACTCTGTGACTTTCAGTCTATGCCAGCACAAAGAAGGAAGAAATCCTTTGAAATCCACCTGGCCTACTTTGACCTTTGGATATGAGTGCTCAGAGCTTACTGATCCTAATTGCTTGCTTGCTTTCTCCCCGTTGCAAGCGGGAAATAGTCAATTTCCTGATTTTACTTAAGGGACACTTTAGAAGATTTACTGTATTATCCCATCCGTAATTTACTCTTTCTATGGGAAATGAATGAATTGTGGAATTTACTCTTTCCATGGGGAATGAATGAATTGTGGAAAGAACAGTGAAGGGAATAGGGATAGTGAGTGAGGAACACGACATGAAGCAACTCATGGACCCATACAATTATGTATCACCTCCTGCTCAGGGCAATGCCTGAAGTCTTATTCTAGCAACCTATGTTGTTATGTCTTTGTTTAGGCATTTCAATGCTCTAATGAGTTTGCTAAAATAATGTATGTATATGACCTTTATTTGAATTCTTGGGAAAAATATTGTTCATAAATAGGAGGGCATCGACCAGTGGAGGGCTTATTTTTGGAAAACTAACATTCTCACTCTGCAATATCTCAAGACAAAGCAAACAAATGATAGCTGAAGCTAGATAATAGTTGATTAATTATCCAACTCAAAGTCCCCCCTGTATGAGGGAAAATAATTCTCAGAGATTTTTAGTATGTTAGGGAAGTGAAACTTTTTGCAAGATATTCCAAATCATATTCGTCTGACCCATTCCATTAAAATAACTTTCTTAGTAGCTAGCAAGAATAAAGCATGATACAGGCCAGATCCAGAAGGGCTCGGTAGGGTATCTCATACACTTTGTTAGTTTATGCATCAAACCCTACGTAGGAAGGATGATTTTTCACTGAATTTAACCTATTAAGATCATAATTATCACAGTAAGTAATATTCGCAGAAGACTATGTTATCCACTTTTACTATACTTATTGCTATGTCACAGCAAAAAAACTCAGTAAATTATCAAGAATAGATATAACAACATAATGCTGGCATCCTTTGTCTTTATATGCAAAATTATGTGATGCGTAGTCTCACTCTATATGACATATAATATTTGTCATTTTGAACAGAACATATGAGAATGGAGGTGACAAGAGAAATTAAATGAATTATCCACTAATCAGAGAACTGCAAAAGAGAAAATGCAAAGCTGTATTCAGTCCACTTAAAATGGTATATGAACATGGGTATATGTATATTCATCCGCAAGCTAGTCAATTTGATATTGCATGATGTATGTCCCATATATCTAATGAAAATCAGACCATTTAACAGCATGTTCTTCATTGTTTAATCCCTTGGGATACAGTTACAGGGACCCTGATCGACACAGAGTATGAACACCCAATGACAGTCAGTATCTGGATCCCCTTTCTTTCTTGAGCTGATGGAAGATGTTTCTATGCAACTTACTTTGTTTAAATAATATTGTATTTGCCATGATTACAAACTATTTTCACTGCTACACTGTTCTTTCAGAATTATAAAAGTGACAGCACAGGAAACAAAGGAATATCCATTTAGGAGTACTGGTGACTACAGATAAGATACTATCTATTGCAGCCTACCCTGAAATACCATGATAGTGCCCATGGCTTTAGATAATTATTCAAAATGAATAATTTTTAGATTTCTAATAAATTAGGCAAGGAGATAAACAGAAAAGGGAATAAAATGGGATAGATCTTTTTTTGATAAACCAGTTAACTGAAAATCAGGCTTAGAGAACATAATCGATTTTATTGACAAGGCAAAATGCAGGAGCTTGTTAGTGAAATCTGTTGAAGGTACAAAGGAACATCAACACAGAAGAAGATTATAATGTCATGCTAGAAGAACCTGAACACTTCAAGGATGGGAATAAAATGGATTCGATTAAATTTAGTAGTACAAAGTACCATATTGCAGAGTTTAATAAGATTTCTGAATTCATGCTAAAAACCTCCTCAGCAGAAATTATGGGAAGAGGAGCAAAGCTTGCGTACTGAACACAGTTTGACATTGCATTATCAGTATGGTGCAATCATGAACTACTTATAAATGCAGCACTGGCATTTTTCTTTCTAGTAAGACATTTCTAAGAAAAGGAGGGGTGTTCATAGTTAAACAAGACCTCTACAAAATGATAGCATATATGTATTTCTTATCATCCACATGCAAGATGAATTGCCCCTGAAATGAACCTTTGCAGCTAACTGCAAAAATTTTATGATGGAAAGAAAGGGTATTCTACCTTACTAGATATGCAGTAGAAGAATTTGACTTCTTGAATGCAGCTGTACAGTGCCAGAGAAGGAATGCAAATACAATTTTGGAAGTGAGGAGAACGCTAGATAAGAAAAAGCTTGTTAAACGAAATGGCAAAAAGAATGGCTATAAACTGTCTTGAATTCATTTGAAATTAGAAAGAAGCTTCCAACTACCAAGGAAGAAGGCTGTGGTAAAATCTTTAAAAGTAGCAATGGGGCAAACATTTACAAACTGCTTCCCTAAAAGAACAATTAAGTTGCAAAATATACGAAGTAAATTCTCTGACTTGATTGCCTTTGATAATAAGGGATAGGAAAAATAGTCTCAAGCTGCCTTTTGACTACTGAAATACAGAATGCACGTTTTCCTCCTCTTTACAATGTAATGCTTTTCTATTTTAATAGTGTTATGTCAAGTATCCATTTTAGAAAAAAAGAATAAAGTAAAGGCTTAAAATTGTACATATTAAATTAATTTATAGAACAGATTTTTTAATCAACTGTCCATCAACTGAAGATCTACTTAAGAATAATAATAGAAGTACAGAGAATTTTTGAGGATGCTGGTTGAAACTTTCATATTATGAGACTCATTTGACACATCAAATGATACATCAAATGATACTACTCTTTCAGCTCCAAGAATACTGTGATGTTTCTCATGTTAATTACCAAAAGATACCAGTATATATTTCATTGCTTTTTACATTTTTATATATGTGACATTGCTGTTACATATTTCATTGGTTTTAGGAGCTTATTTTTAGCCATCTGGGTTTACCATATAGGGAAGTAGCAGAGCTACGTTTTTTCTTGTAAATGTATGCATATTACCATTGTTCCTCAATAAAATCCTGAAGAATTATGTAACAGATACATAACTAAAGAATTTTCATGGTCCTCCATTCTACCTATATAAAAAAATCTTTGTAGCTACCTGTTTAAAGAGAATAAGAATGTATCTTACAAAAAGTGTTATGATTTGCATATTTACATACTTCAGGTAGCGAACTGGTCTTCAATGATCATATATTTAGCCTGTTTATACAAAATGGATGTTAGTATGTATATTTCAGCTAACTTTTCTAAATGTAAAAAGAAATTTAGGGTTCTGTAGCTTCCATTGAATGTTTATGATTATATTACAAGCTCTTACAGACTTTTTTCTGAAAAATCTGCAAACAAAAAATGATTTCAACATTTTCTTTTCTGAACTTTCAGACTACTATTTCCCAGGAGTTTAACAAGAATTTACAAATGGCAACATCTTAAAGGTAGAAGTTAATTTCCCATAAGAACCACCTAATTTATAGCTTTCTACACACCAATGACCCTTGCAATTTGGCAGTTGCTTCATTAATTCCTTTACACCTGCTCCATCTATCTTGAGAAAAATAATAAATAAAAGGTGCAATTCACTCACACTGCATTCACTCCTGAAGGTATTGGGGTAAAAAAAAGCTGTCTTACTACTTCTGCCATAAATTGTAACTAATTCTGTAAATGTGAGTGAAAGAAAATTGAAAGTAGCGTGGCAGATAAATTGATATTACCAGTGGGTCACTGGCATGCAGAGGAAAATCTGAATTCTTCCCTGGTGTAATGCTACTAAAATTGATTTACACCAGGGATGCATTTGGCATGAAGACTTTGAAAGCACATATTTGAAATGGAAGTTCTATTTGCACTGTGGGGTTTCCATTCTCATTTTATATATTCCAACTTCTAAGTCACTTCAAGTAGCACAGAGAATCCACTTCAAAAAATAAAGATGTACAAATGTACTTTCAGTTTCTTCCGCACCAAGCCAAAGAAGAAGCTACATTTCACATAAAACAGTAAAGTGACTTGAAAAAAGTTCAGATTTAGTGAAATAGACACCTATTTTTCTCATTAAACAAGGTGAATCAGAGAGTAAAAATCATTCTAAATAACAGAAAGTTTGCTTTTTTGGCTTTTTTAAACTATTCATACTAAACATACAAAATTTGTTTTGCAAGATATTGAGTCCTTGGTGGATTCACAGAGTAAAACCATACATATGTCATTAAAACATAGTTGCAGTAAATACATTTTCTTTAAAGCAAGAATATATACCCTGCATTTTTCAAAAAAAGAGTCAGCCATAAGATGATTAAGCTTTTGAAAGAGACCGAGTTTACGTTAAAGTGCTTCATAATTTTCTGCTCTCCATGTGATGGAATTCTTGAATCAAATTTTTTTGTGCCATCTATCAACTCCAGATTTTTACTGTGTTCTTTAGGACATTACTTTTTTTTCCTGTAAGACACACTTCTGTTTCCATTCTTTTTTTCAAAATAGCAACATAGTATGTCAATTTGTCATTGCAGTTTCTTTTTTTTTAAGGGATTTGTTTGTTTTTCCTAAACAAAATTCTGGGGTTTTTTTATTTGTTTTGATAAGTTTTTTCCAAGTTTTACATATGAGCAAGTCTCACTTAGTAGGATATGTAAGAGAAAAAGTTACTTTTTTTTTTTTTTTTTCCTAATGGAAAAAGGCCACTAGTGCAGTTGTATAAACCTAAAGAAAGTTTTTAAAAAGTTTTTTAGCTGTCTGATTGTTTTCATATGCTTTATTGTGGATACTGTATCAAAACATTTGATTATTGCAACTCAGAATTAGGCTAGTCATGATTCCTGGTAGGAAAGTTGTGAAAGCCTAGTAGGAACTTCAAATTAGAAGTAAGAAAAAAAATTTCTAATTTTTGGTATTCAAAGGATTAGAATCCTCGGGAA
Organism: Rissa tridactyla; assembly: GCF_028500815.1. Taxonomy (NCBI): domain Eukaryota; kingdom Metazoa; phylum Chordata; class Aves; order Charadriiformes; family Laridae; genus Rissa; species Rissa tridactyla. The sequence continues at coordinate 109,633,212 of NC_071466.1, forward strand.
ATACATAAGTCAAATACATTTCAAAGTATTTCAAAATAATATTGATAGTATCTCAACAAAAACTTTATAGTTTTGGTTGCACGTCTACACTACAGATTAAGTATCAGATAATGGTAAGTCTAAAGCAACTATTTGGGGAAGATTTATTATTCTACTAGCTTTAGTTGATATAGCAAATGGCAAAAATCCTCCTGAAAAGCAATTTAAGGTTTTTCCTCAATCAGAGTAGTATTTTAAATTAATTGAGGATGCTCTATTATTAATAATAATAAACTGATTCAAAAGAGGAAGTAAATCTCATTAGCTTGATCCGGATGCTTTTATAAAACACTGTCAAATATATTTTCCTGACTCTGCCATGACAAAGTACTTTTCAGAAGTTCCTGCCAGATTCTGGCAGGTTTCATTCAGAGCCCAACCATAATGATGCAAGAGCAGCACAATTAAGGCTGCCTGCTTACCTATATAACAGCTCCTCTGCTGGAGTCTCCTTCTCTGATCCCAGCACTAGCTCCCACACCAGAAGATATGCAGCCTTGGAGGATGGCAGATGTTGTTTGCAGAGCCCCTTAATAACTATAAAGCATAGATAATATTTGCTAGTCTAATGTGCCTGCAAGAAATATTTCTCTCTCCTGTGGTATATCTCAACTACTGCCACTTCCTTTTCAGCAGCCACAGCTGGCATCTGGCATGATAAGAAGCACAAGCTCACTGACCATATGAACTCCCTCTGCCAGTAGGTCTACGATAAGAGAATTTGGCACAAACCCTACTATAAATCAAACCATTATTTTGAACTATTGCTGCATAACTCTAATTGTCTCTATTGAAATATAGTAAAATGAAGTCTTTATGTTCTCCCCCAGATTGCATGTCCATAAATTATCCCAAGTCCAACTTTGTTGAGGTTGCTAGTTTTTCCAGCAGAAATTAGTCTTTTTCAACAAAATTTCCAACGATAGTATTTCCTAAATCTGCTGATACTATTTTTCTCTAAATATAGAAGAGAACAATTAGCCTTTGCAAGCTACATTTCTAAGGTTTCTCAGTAACAGTAAAGCAAAATTAAGTTTATAATATGCTCTTGCTCAGTCTGAAATGTTGACTATGTATCTGGCTTTGAAGATTATGATTTTACCTGAGATGATAAACAAATGAGATAAATTCCTTTCTTTAAACAATTCTGCTGAATTAAAAAGAAAACAGAAACATTACTCCTAGAAAGGGTTTGATTTTCTTTGACTTTTAAAAACTTTCCTTGAAATGGTTTTCAAATGATGTTACTATCTTAATAGTAATGAATTACAGTTTAATCAAGGGGGGAAAGTCAGTGACAGGAAAGCTAGGACTCAGTCCATACTTTAGATGGGTTATATTTTTTGTTCCAGCTTCAGGGGCCAAAATGAGTTGGCAATGTTTTATTTTGCTTCCCACCATCCCACCAGACCTCCTTTAGAGGGAGAGATTATATCTGTAATGATCAGTACAAAGGAGTGTAGCGCTCCTTATTATGTGCACCTGCCAATAGCACTTATTTTCCCAGCTGACTATAGACTGCAGAGATTAGCTACTGAGGTTGGGTGCCTAACTGGGTTAGAAGAGAAAGAAAACACTGTTGCTCATTAAAGACTTAGCTTGAAGTGACTCTCTATTGAAGTTGAATTTTAAGAGGGTGGGAATTATGAGAGGACCACTTCAGATTTTCTTCAGGTAACTTTTTAACTACAGAACAGACATGTAGTAGTTCAGAGAATGTACTGCCAAGAACCTTCTTTTTTACAGAATGATGACTTAAAGAGAAAGATTTCAAACAACTGGGTTAACAATGATGGTGGATCTCGTAATTAATTGATAAATTCATAGATGAAGAATATCAATAGAATAACCTCTGCCAGAACATGAAAGGCTTCCAAAAATGTGATCATCTTGTCAGGAAAACATCCTGATGGACTTTGCCAGAAACCCCTGATGCTCATAACTTTTTAGAGATCTATCACCATTCGGAAAGGCGGTAAGATGTACTCCATTGTGATTTTCCTTAAAGTCTACTATTCCTGTCCATTAGGGCCCTGAAATCTGATAGCAAAGGCCTGTAACAAAAGTAACAGGGCCTGTCAAAGTCAGAGGGTTGGCTTCAGGAAAAAAATCTATTTCAGAAAGAATGTGAAAAGGAGAGCTAAATATTGTTCAAAGTATTCTTTACAAACTAAGACAAACTTGAAAAAAACACTATAAGATCAGTAAAGATAGAGAAATGAGGTAAGCCTTTTCAGAGCTAAGCTTATTACTATTATAACCACCATACAGATCAGACATTATAATTTTATAAAGTACAAAATCCAATGGTCCTATCATAAAAAGCATATTCAAGTGCTGAGGAGACTGAACTTTTTGAATAATTTCCCCTTTCTGAAGTACATTTACTGGGTTACTAGTTCCAAAGTCCCTAGTTTAGGTGCTAGGTATTTCTCTCAGTAGAATCAGTACAGAGGGCACTCTACGGCCTATAGAAGAAAGGTACTACTCTCAGTTGTCCTGTCTCTAAACAGACACTGAGTCAAACTCCCAAACAGCCAGATCTTCCTCAGGAGGGGGGAACCTCAGGTCCCTTAAAATAATTGAGAAGTTTATTTTGTATTTAATACACAAGTGAAAACAATCAGGCTTTTTTGTCCATTTCATGTGAGGATGGAAGTTTTTTCTGAAATATCTGTGAGTGTTCTTTAAAATTTCCTGGCTAATTAAATGTCTAAGCAACAATTAATTCTCTTACTCATTCTTACATTATTGTCATGGATCAGCAAGAGCATGACTGCTCCTTAAGGGACAGGAGCTGAGGGAAGCACACAGCCAGCAGGGCAGGTGACATGCCATACCCTGCAGAACTGGAGAAACGTGAGCAGGACATACCCACGGATGATAACCAGGACCAACCAAGAGTTCAGATCAAAAGGCAATATAATGGCAATGAGACAGGTCGAAAGTCAATCCAGTGACCTCTGGGTGTGTCCGTAGTGATGAAGGGCAGGGTGCAATTCAAGGGGCTCCATTACTGGGCATGATTACGTCTGTAGCTGAGATGGACAGTGGCTGCCCTCTAACATAGCTCAGAGAAGAACCAAATGCCCCCAAACCAAGCCTAAATAGCCCTCCTTGTCCATGGATAAATCTGGAGGCCCCAGGTTGAGCCTCATTAGGGCCATTAAGGTTTACTAGTGCACTTAAGGACCTGACAATTATTTTCTTCCTTTACCACTTCATTTCTTAATTTTACTGCCCTTAACCAATTATTTTAATATTCTTGGTTATAACTGTGTGTTATGTAGATACTTGTATAGATCCAACATATGACTTGATTTCACTTCAATAAGAACACTCTAAAGAACCAGCATGTTTTTGGCTTATGAGGTCTTAAAAAAGTAGTTCACATGTAGCATATGGCTTTCTAAAGTGGGAAATAAATCCAGATAACTTTTATATCACTCAGTAATTTAACCAAAGAGACCATAAAGTGGAGAATGAAATCAACTTTTATGTTATTGGTTGATTTTCTACTGATGCAATGATCTTCTGTGAATTCCATAGGTCACCCAAAAGGACTGTTTGTAAATGTCTTAATACTGGATAGGTTTTAAAGAACTTTAAGAGATTTTCAAGTCTTACTTTTTCACGTATGTTTCCTCTTAATGTAATGCAGAATGATGTAAAACTATTCAGGGCCTTTTAGTAATATCAGATCTAATTTCCTTTAATTACACTTATGCAATCATTACTAAATTTAGCCCATGAATATGAGTAAAAGTGAACTGTAATACTGTAACACTCTTACAATATCAGTCATTACATAGATGGATGTGTAGTTACTAGAAATGGCTGAAAATATGCTCAGGATGAAGGCATTTTATTTCAATTCCTCTTGAACTTCATTGCAACAAAACAAAGAGAATTCTTTTCTTGGGAATATCTCTCTGACATCTTCACCTATTTTGTAATCTATTTCCAGATGATGGAACTTGAAACTAACAATTTTTTATTTCATTTTTGTTTTAATGTATATCTATACACAGACACACTCACATGAATACACAGACATGTATAATCTGAATCAATCCATTTTAAAACTAAATTTCACTTCACAAGGTCCTTTTTCTTGACCATCTCACCTGTCCAACACCAAAGTTCTCTACTATAAGGAAGATTCTTCATGCCTACTTTACTCACGTGTATGTTTTTATGTAGACAATGCAGCTATTTTTATTAGTATGATGCAGACAATACTTTTATGCTTCTGTAAAATTCTGATATGTAAAGAACAAGCTGTATTTTATTTCTGATGTCCAACCATAGGTTGCTTTAGAAATTCTGTCTAAAAAATTGTGATGTGATGGACAGAACTCATACTAAAGTGTGGTGCTGTATCTCTTTTACAGTAAGTAAAGAATTGATTTTTCTTTTTTCCTTCTTAAATGCCTTTATTAGAGTGTTTGCTTCCACATATATACCAAACATTTTGGTATATTCTGGTTTAATACAACAGATTTAATAGATATATAATCCAATTCAAAATATATGGTATAAGTCACAGTTCATATATTCATAAATGCAGAATCTATTTAAATTTTTAGCTAAATTCCACAGAAAATTCATTAATGCAGCATCTGATGGCTTAATTAGATCTAGCAATTGTCAGGATAAGAATTTACCTCTAAGAGTACTAAAATGATTCTAATGTTGTGGGATTGTATTTTTCTGTGCATAGAATGACTGAAATAGAGAACTAAAATTCTCTTAACTTTCCAGAGTAAGCAGTGGTTAAGAGCTTTATGGTTTCCAGTGCCATTTATATTTTAAAGACCATGTTCTACCTACTGTACATTGTTGCTTTGTTGTTTGGGCTCTCCAAAATGGAAGTACCCAGGGACACTCATGACTTACCAGCTGGAAAAGATGAGAGATTTTTGCAGGTCTTTGTTGCCGTTTGGAACTTCTTAACTATAAATTAAATAGGGAGAGTAATAGAAATTTGTCTAGAACCTATTTCCTTTTTTGCAGTATGAGACACCAATACACTGATATTCAGAGGTCCTTAACATATAATTCTTAGGAGACCTGTTCAGGCACATAACATTTGAATAGCAGAGTTTAGATGTAGAAGGCAAAAAGACAAAATCACTGGAAGCTTTGTAGGCCTACATGAATTTGGTGAGCACTTTGTAGTCACATAGACAATAAACATAATAGTGTCACAGCAACAGTTATCCCTCATTTCTGAAAAATAAGAACATCTGAAAAATAAATGGATTAATAAATGAGTTTAACTACTATATAATAAAAATTATTTGCTCATTTTGACTACATAATCACTTGAATCTTGATTAGATTTTTCTTATAGAAGTACTGTATTAATCAGAATGAGATGGTTTAGAAAAGAGAGTTTGTTAATGTTAAAACTTAGATATTCTTCATAATTCAAGATGCATAAGGATCATCACTGTATACTAAAACTCTCAAAATAGGGGATTACAAAATTAATCATTTTAAGAGTCTATAGAAAAGATTTGAGAGAGCTAATAAGAAATGAAGGTTTCATTTAACCGAAGGAGAGAAAGGAGGTTAGAAGGTTTGGTGGGTATGTGACTTTTTACAAGACTATCCCAGTAGGACAGTGATTTCCTTAAAAACTGCAGTTTAACATTTATCTTAAAAACATAATTAGTTATCTTATTTTATTATTTTATTTTATTTTGTTTTGTTTTATTTTATTTTATTTTATTCCAAGTGCAAACAAGTGATGAGTGGCCTTCCTCAGGGCTCACTACAGGGACCAATGCTGTTTAACATCTTTGTTGGCAACATGGACAGTGGGATTGAGTGCACCCTCAGCAGCTTTGCCGATGACACTAAGCTGTATGGCACAGTTGACACGCTGGAGAGAAGGGATGCCATCCAGAGGGACCTGGACAGGCTTGAGAGGTGGGCCCATGCAAACCTCATGAAGTTCAACCAGGACAAGTGCAAGGTCATGCAGCCGGGTCACGGCAATCCCAAGCACAAATGCAGGTTGGGCGGAGAATGGATTTGGTGGATGAGAAGCTCAACATGAGTCAGGAGCATGTGCTTGCAGCCCAGAAAGCCAACCACATCCTGGGCTGCATCAAAAGAAGTGTGGCCAGCAGGTTGAGGGAGGTGATTCTGCCCCTCTACTCTGCTCTCATGACACCCCACCTGGAGTACTGCGTCCAGCTCTGGAGTCCTCAGGACAGGAACGACATGAACCTGTTGGAATGGGTCCAGAGGAGGGCCATGAAGATGATCAGAGGGCTGGAGCACGTCTCCTATGAAGACAGGCTGAGAGAGTTGGGGTTGTTCAGCCTGGAGAAGAGAAGGCTCTGGGGAGACCTTACAGCAGCCTTCCAGTACCTAAAAGGGGCCTACAGGAAAGATGGGTAGGGACTCTTTACTGGGGATTATAATGATAGGACATGGGGTAACAGCTTCAAACTGAAAGAGGGTAGATTTAGATTAGATATTAGGAAGAAATTCTTTACTCTGAGGGTGGTGAGATACTGGAAGAGGTTGCATAGAGAAGGTGTGGATGCCCCATCCCTGGAGGTGTTCAAGGCCAGGTTAGAGATGGGGCTTTGAGCAGCCTGGTCTAGTGGGAGGTGTCCCTGCCCATGGCAGGGGGGTTGGAACTAGGTGATCTTTAAGGTCCCTTTGAACCCAAACCATTCTATGATTCTATGATTATTTGGTGAAATACAATATATATCAATTAAAGGTAAGAGCACCACAGTACGAAGAAAAATATTTTGTTTCCAAAGAAAGAAAATGTCCACAGTCTAGGCTTAATGTAGAATTCCTTTGTAGCTTTTGTAATACTGTCTGTGTTTGGAGACTGGTATTTTCTGTCTAGCAAAAAAAAAAAAAGCCATGTGTACAGTGAGTGAGAATTTCTTGTAAGGACATACTCAGTCTTTTATTCTTGCCCATAAACTGTAACTTCTGAGAACGTGGATCCTTCCTTTGACAGTTTTGTTTAAGTTTTTGCATAGTTTCTAAAACGGTCAATCAAAGATGATTTTGTCATCCTTTGGAATGGAAAATAGAATATATAAACACCTAATAACCTTTACAAACTAAAGAAAGATTGTCGTTATTTTTGATGCTTTTCCTGTTGTTTCGCAAAAGGTACTGAAAGGTGTCCTTAGGGTAATCATTCTCAGAGGAGCAGGTTCTGAATCTATTGTCCTTCCATTAAAAACTGAGGGGTTTGTCTATGTACTGGGAAAAAAATGTCATAAAGTTTCCTAGGACTTGAGCCTGCTGCCAGCTATTTTAGATGCAAAACCCTGCCATTCAAAGGCATCTTGAGGAATATATTGAAAGTAACCAGTTTTAGGCAGAGAAATTACTGTACAGATTACTGGTACTAGAACTACTGGTAAAAAGACAATTGCTAAGAGTAAGTGCTAACGTCGACCTTGTCAATCTATGTTACTTTGCCCTTTTTGGTGTATAGTCACTTCTGCCTGACTGAGTTCATTGATGAGCTGCATGGCATCTTCAGGATTCCACTGTGTCTTTTTGGATCTTTGAACAAGATGTTTGGTATCATGAACATTATTTATGATATACCGAAAGAGTAACATAGAAACTTAGACTTGTAAAATAGAAGGGAGACTTCCATGTGAAATTTTGGGAAAAAAAAGGAGCTGAAGATAGAAGAAAGGCCAAGGTGAAAAGAAATAAAAGCTCTACTTCTACTGAAAATTCAAGAGCTTCAGTTTTGATGAGGAACATAAACAGTGTAGTGAAAACTGCCAGCAAATCCAGTGATATTAGAATGTGAATGCAATTTTTTTTTCCTTTTCCTTGTATGCATGTGCAAAAGGAGAAAATAAATAAGTCTTAGATTATACAAATTGCTGTCAGCAAATGACATAATATGACAAAACTTCAAAAGAGGGTCAAGAAGAAAAAAAAAAATAACTGTCTGTTCTGACATATTTACAGTCGAAAACACAGCAATAGAAGTGAGTCCAATGGCAATTTAGCTAATGAGCAAGGAAAGAAAGATAACTGTACTGTAGATTTCCATTGAATGACTGAGGATTACTCACAGGTTTCTTTAGACAGAAAAACTTACCACTGTTTCCTATAGCTTTTTTATCCTTCCATCATATTTCCAGGAGCTGTAAGTGTTATAAATACTTATAATATTGCTTCTTGCATAGCTAAAAGAAAAATGGAAGCCAGTAGGTATGTGTGTGTATATATATATGATCAATACAGACTACAGCTTAGCTGCAGAAATTCTCACTTAAAGTATATAAGAGAATAAGGGTATCTTCAATACTGGAGTAGAAATAAACTCACATAATGTTATGGATATTGATTACATCCACAGAATAACTTCTCTTGATCAAATAACCAAGGTCCAGGAGAGTTAAAACTGCTGATTTGTGAGAGAACCTTCCAGCAACTTCCACTACATAAAGCTTCATGTCTTGAGTAGCAAACATATTTCCAGTTTCTAGTTGCTAATTTCCACTCTTTATCACTTTTTTTATTGATATGACATATCAGAAAATTTTACAGAAACTGTCATGCCTTTGATGATGACTTACTTGGTCAAGCCTGTATTTCAGCATCATCACCCTGTCAGTTTTGTTCATTTTTCTGCATACTTTTAGAGCATTGCATGGATTATTGATTAATATGAACTAGATCTGCTGACCTTATTCATGCTCACTATGATCAAGTTTTTTTTGAATGGAATGCTATTTAGAAGTGCAGGTGTCAATATGTAGCATACTTAAGCTTTGAAGACACAGATTTAACTGATGCAAATGCTTTCTGTCACTTGCAACTTTGTGGGAGCAAAGGGTATACAGAGTCTCTTAGAAGTTAATCCCTAATAATGTAAATGTGTACTGTGTTTTGCAAAATAATGTGTGTGTGTTTAGTCTTTACAAAACTAACAAAAATTAAATTGTTTTATACTGTCCTTCAAAACTGTCATTTAAAAGTTATTCACTGTCAGATTTTTTCCTGTGGAACTCAGTAAGAAGAGATGATTCCAAACACTTTTTAAAAGTCCAGTAATAAATTTGGGGTTATTTATATACCACGTTCATCTCAAATAGATCAGCTGACAGTATTCTTTCAGCCTTGATTTTTTATATTACTAACAGTTACATTGTTCTGAGGAGTTTGTTTTGTTTTGTTTTGTTCCATTTTATAACAAGAAACATGCTTTGCCTGGACTTCATCAAAATTACCTCGTATGTTGTGCACCACATTTGTAACAGGAATGGAAATCAGATATGATGCTTCTTAAGACTGATGTAAAAGTTGTTTTCTTAATAATTGTAATTTTTAACAACAAGCAACAACAACAAAAAATCAATTCTGATTTGCCCCTTAGGAAAATTAAAGGCATTATCCAGTCAGTAGGAGAAAGATTCAGAACCCTTGGTTATGTACTCCGACATGCAACAGCTTGCAGAAATATGAAGACAGGAAAAAATAAAATTAGAAAAAATATATTCTATTTTTTTTTCTTTTTATATTTCTAGAAAATATATTACATTCTATAACGCCAGAAAATTAATCTGTTATGTTTAGCTGAATGTACCTGACATGGTCAATTTCCTCTGACAGGGAAATGGGCATTGATGAATTCAGCTTTTTTACTCCAGAACATATGTTATTCCTGACTGACTTCTGTCATTAAAGGAGAAGTGCTGAAGGTGCCTGTGTCCTCAGAGGATACTTAAAATTGCTGTGGAAATGTTGAACTTGAACTGGTTTTGATGCCAGACTGTGGAAGACAGGAGAGATATACCACATGTGAACTGACTGCTCCTGTCGTGAACTCTTCCATGATTACTTTTCCTTTACCCTAATTTTTTTTTAGGATCTTACATAGTGCCTGCAATGCAAAATGGATCTTAATATCTTATCTTAAATAGAAAAAAGTGGCTACATTTCTATTAACAATAACAAAACAACAAAAAAATCCAACAACCCAACCCCCCCCCAAACTTTCAAAATCTGTTAGCATTAGTATTCAATCTGAAGCTGATTGAAACTAATGGAAAGACTCCACTGTGAACTAAGAATTTAAGTAAAAGATAGAAAAGTAAAGGTGAGACCTACTTAAACCAGAGTAGCATACTATAAGGAAAAAACATGGAAAGAGAAAAATCTTAAAAATAAGCATCCATAAAAAGACTAAGCTATCATATGAAATCTAACAAAAGATACATTTATATTTTTTTAATCATAGACAATAAAAAACATACGTCATAAAAATAACACTATGAAAAATGATCAAAATACAGTTAAACTACACAAAGAAACTGGTTCTGCCATAGGTATTTTCACTGGGTGTTGTTGGATGCATGCCTATTGAGACAAGAAAGTGTATTTTATTTAAAAGAAAAGGAAATCAAAAAGGGAAAAAAAAGGATTTCTGAGAAGATAACCTAAATAAGAAATGTTGAACTTGGTGAAAATAACATGGTCAGGATCAAACTTACTTTATCTATTCATCTATTTGTTGTGACTGTACACTGTTTTAATGCAAGTACACACTGTCCAGTATAGACAGTGGACAATACAAACTACACATGTAGCTGGGTTGAGCATATGACTCCTCTGAACCAAACGTAGATCTCATAAATGGCTGCAGCCACTAGTTGATAGACAGACCATGAATATTTGGATAAAGGAAAGAACTATGGGAGTGACACAGAAAGCATGCCCAGGAGGAAGATATTTGAGGAAGATATTTGTGTATTTGTGAGAAAAGGAAAGTATCTGCAAAGCTTAGGCAGAGACAGGAATTTTTGTGGATCTTTTAAAAGTAGACTGAAATGTCTCAGTCAGTTTCTGTCATGAATTTGTTTCTTGCCAAATGCTAAATTTTGAACAGGAATTAAAAAAAAAAACCTTCTTCACTCTTTCCCAAATTGATGATGGTTATCAAGCACCTCATTTCCTGTGATACTGGTGTATCAGTCAGGATGAAAGGAGTTATGATCATAATTTAAAAGGGCTGCGGTCTGTCATGAGTGATTATATTTTCCTACATGTATTATTGTCTTCAAATGTTCTCACTTATCAAATACTTACTGAAATTCCCAATTAAGACAGAATCTAACTTTTTTTTTTTTTTTACTTTTCTTCATAAACCATGCCTCTCCAGCCTTCTGTTACAGCTCTCAGAACTTCATTTAGGCTGTTCATTTTTCACTTCTCAGCAATGATCATAGACACATGGGTGCTGAGTTTTATCATGGTCATTTAAAAAGACCACTCTCACATTTCAGTGTGCAGTTTATCTCAAAATGCAAATCACAGAACAGCTGGTCTCATCTCCAGCTTCTCTCTTTTACCCCCATTTGCCATGTTGCTTTGCAGATGCCTTGTGTTGTTAACTGTAAGTCATTTTTGCTCCTTTAAGGGTTGTGTTTTCATGGAATACTGGCAGAACAATTCAAAAATGAACAAATCAAAGTAATAATACTGCTGTTTAATTACGTATCTAATTAAATGAGAAATTAATTTGCAGTTTTGAAATTGACTTTGCAAGCCTTACATAAAAACCCCAAACAAAATAATAAAACTCTCTGAGTGTGACAAATTCTATTTGGTTTTCCTGTTTTACACAAAGTATAAGGAGTAGTATATATTTGGGAACAGAAATTCATACCTGGAGACAGAAATTCACAACAGCCTCATCAATGCTCTAAGTAGGTTCTTTGCTTCCTTTTCTTCTATTGTTTGGGAATATCCTAGGGAATCAGCCTTACCTTACACCGCAGAAAACAATGACATTCTTAATAAGATTGGATAACAATGGTCACTTAGAATAAGCCCTTTTGTTTCAGTTGTGCTGGAAAAAACACAGCAGGGTGGTTGGAATTGATGATCTTTAAAGGTCCTTTCCAACCCGAACCACTCTGATTCTGTGTTTAGTGGAGAAACCAAAGTCAGTGAAAGGGAGGGACCAAGATAAATCAGGGAGGAACAAACATGGGAGAACAGATGGATTAGGTGATAAAAGGAACTGCATGTGAGTAAACAGGTTGTTGGTTAATTCATTCTTTTGGCTATGCCTTGTGCCTGATCAGTGCAGTCCATCCTATCCCCGCACTAAACTCCATTTCTAATTATTTCCCTGAGTGAGGGACTTTCTATTCTGTGTGTACATGTGTGCACGGCAGGCTGGCTACCAGTAACTGGAGTTGGACTGTGGGTCATAGGGTCATGTATGTGTGTGGTGCTAGCAACTGGTATGGGTGAAGGTATTCATGTCTGTGTGTTTACCAGGCAGTATTAAGCCAGGCTAGCTGAGGCAAAAGTGAAGTGGCTTGGGAGCCAGCTATGTGTGTGTCTCTGGGAGTGACATGGCTGAAGGAATGAGCTACTAGATTTCTTTTTATGGATTTTCCTGTCCCTACCTGGTCCCTTCTCCCTGCTCGCAGGGAGAGGGTGAAAGTGGCCCTGCAGCCTCCCAGATTTGCCCAGGGGCCATTTGTCCCCCTCAGGGACTGCCTGGGGCTGTCAGCCCCTTCCCCAGCGGCACTCACAGAGCTGGAGTTCAGACAGGTTGGGCACCTGGCATGTGGTCATGGGGCACCTGGTAAACCCAGCTCAGACCAAGGGCAGCCCAGCCATCCCATATGTGACTTTATTCCCTTAAGAGATTTTAAATCCTCTCACAGTAGTAAACCTAATAATAGGAAAATAAGTTAGCTTTCTAAGGAAACAAAGTGACAAGTAAAAGAATGCAAGGGGTTTCCAGTTCCTAGAAATTAGTTTGTCTTGGGTATTGCGTCTTGAACTGCTAATAAATTAGCTGCCCATTGTTCTACAATGATAAATAGGGTAAGTCAGCTCATGTTATGTTAACATAAACCCAAAACGATACCAGAAAGACAAATAGACTCACAATGATTTGGTATCAGGATGAGGGCCAAAGTATACAAACAAGATCAGTTACAAGAGTTTAGCTCTGCTACTAACAGTGAATATAAAATTTAAAGGGTCAATGATTGTCTTTCTTTATGCTGACAGTATCTGATATAAACTTATATACCATGTCAAGTTGTAACTTCATCTGTTATGAATTGTACTGTCAGAACTCTCTAACAAGCATAGCTAATGCTTTGAATTTGCAGTTTTATGGAAAATCTGAAGTCTGATGTATGTAAAAATAAGTACAGTAAAAAATATTACAGCAAGTAATATTCATACAAATATTATTGATTTAATATAACTGCATTGAAAACAAGTTGCAGTGATTTTAAAATTAAGGAAAAAAAAGATTTTTTTTTGTCTGCAGCCATATACCAAATGTCTCATACAGAGGCATTTGATCTGGCAGGAGACAGACAAACATGAGGATTTTAGTTTTTACTGATCCAAGACAAAGATTTCTGGCTGCAGGCATAGCAGTCCATTGGTAATTTCACACCATGCTGTGTTTACACATAAATTTCTATCTTTGCCTCCTTTGACTGTTTTATGAGAATCCTTCCATGTTCTATCTCACAAATATACATCAAACCAACACACTGAAAAGAGACAGACTACACAAACTGATTCCAATATTACCTTTTATTACTATGAAGAATAGACACAAGTCATGCAAACCCATCGAGACTCTTGAAGCTTCCACCATCAGACAGATAGCTGCATTGCTATTACTCACTCATCTCTCCTAAAGCACATGCGATCTCAGGGGCTCAAAGATTCAATTGTTATTCAGCAATTTGGGAATGTCTTGTGGATGCTTCAGGTTTCTTTGTAGTCTCCCTGAAATAGCTAGCTTCAAACATAAACCAGGCACATGGAGAATCTAAGTAATAATTTTAATGGTGAAATAGTAATAGGAAAAACATCTGAGCCATGCTAAAAGGTTAGAATACCAAAAGTATTTCTCCCACTGAGCTACATTACATTCTTGTCACGTTAGACAATGAACATAATTCTCTGTCAAAGGTGTTATTTTGTTGATATCCATTCAAAACTAAATTAATGTATTTTGAAGAGAGCTGTAATACTACTTGCTATTAGAAGGAGCTTTAAAGGAAAATAAAAAGACAATTAAAATCATCAATGACAACATCTTACTGTGTACACTTCATAGAGAGCTGGATTCTGGATTGCTAAATCAGGCTGGACTACATTCATTTTATCGTGAGTTCCTCTGTCTGTGAACCTGTTTCTGAAGTAACTGTCAACATCTGCCTCTGCACTCAGGTCCCCTCATTATCCCCAAATAAAGGGTAGCAGGCAGATTCACGCACAGAGATAACAGGGCTCTCCAGCAGCTTTAATAGAGGGCTCTGACACGACAACGTTGTCAGAATCCAAATTTAATCAACAGTGCCACCACGTGGGTGTACAGCACCAGGCTTCAAAGCTTACCCGTAAAAATGATTGAATGACTAAAAACACGTTTGTATTTTGAAACTGATGTCTTACTAACACAGCAATCGAAGTTGCCGTTCGTGAGTTGTTAATTTTAACGTAAAAGTAATGCAAATGTCTGCACAGCAATATGTTGTCAGTTATAAATTCTCTGTAATTACTCACCTATCTTGAAGACTTAGTAATCCTGAACTTCCAATAAACAACATATCTCTTTTAAGGTTTTAGTACGTTCCAGGGAAGGGTTCATAAAGCACTCTGAATTTTTAGGAATAATTTTATCCTTCACAGACCTGTTAGCTCTATGCCACATTTTTTTTATTTAAAGCATACAGGAGATTATTAAGGATAATGTTGTTCTTAACAGCCTCTAGTCCAGTAATTTTATTAAGAGGAGTCTTTGTTCTAGTCACAGAATATTTGCTTTTAATGCTTTAAATTACTTTTTTAGCACACTAAACAGACAACGGCAAGCAAATATTAACTATATATCTATAAAAACGGAATTTATTTTCAAATAATAGAAAAATCTATTATATTTCACACAGACTGCAGTAGACTGGAAATGTTCTATCCCATGTTTTCGTATCTAAGGTGTAAGGCAGCAACAGCAACATCTCTCAAGAGGAGGGAGGAGTGAAACAGTAGGCTTAGAGAAGTGACAAAAAGATGGTTAAAATAAAGGCCATTAACAGTTTTAAATAAGAAGAAATGCCTTTGCAATCCATCCTGAGCTACTTGATAGAGAATTTGAAGAAGGAGATAAGCTAACGTCTGTGCCAATGTACTTAGGCCACATTGAATCTGACAGCATATTGGAGGATGACACCCATGTGACCACATTTCAGTGGCAAAACATGATGTTTACTCAGTGATCTATTTTTCACACATCAACTGCATCTAAATCATGAAGCTAAGTTTTGCATTATACACACTGGTGCACAGCTGCACCACACCAAAACCCGTCAGGCCAGCATGGGCCACAGCTGCATGGTAGAAGATGCTGAGATACCCTTCTGTTAAGTATCACAGGCTTCAGTTCCCTCTCCTGACACGCAGAAGCAACAGCTACTTTCTTGGTTTGCTGCCTCCTGTCCAAAGTAGCATTTGCTTCTAACATGCTACCACTATTTAAATAAGCCCCACAGCTTGCCGAGGAGTAGCAAGAGCAGGATCCTCTGCAAGGGAAGGGAAGTGATATGGACTAAGGGCAAGACTATCAGCCTAATGGGACCTAACAGGGGAGGAAAGTGCTTCCTTTGCTCAGGCTCTTTCTAGCTCTTTCTTTCAAGGTCATCAGTTGTGCTGTCTCTAAGTTGGTCTGATCCCTGGCAGCCAAACCTCCAGGAGGTGGGATGTACTCAGGGCCCTGCTACAGTTATCCATACTATGAGCATCGTTGTAATATTGGTATTGAATGGGATCTGCTCAGAATTGTGACATAGCCACCTTGAGCAGTAAAAGTATTTTATCAAAGAACTTTAAAGTGTTAAAAGGTCCAACAGTTCTGTTTGCTTCTTTTCTTAAATGTGTTAAACTAGATAATAAGCCAGTTAACAAATTATATGATATCAGTTGTAGCATTGCAATTTGTGAGATGAATGATATATTACTTTGTGGATAGTCAGCAAAAGAGGTCCACATTGCATAGATGGAAAGCATACTAAGCTAAATCCATTGCTAATATGACACTATTGATTATCATTCAGAAAGGGCAGTGTTTCGGTGAGAGATGCGTACAGCCCAGTGTTCTGGTGCCTTGACTTGAAAGAAAGGTGGGGAATGCATAAATACATAAAGTACAATCAAATTATTGCCCAGTTAAAAGAGATGGTAGAACGACGTGCATTACTTTCATGTACTCTGGGGTATGCATTCCTAAAACAAAAACATCTTCAAAACACAACAAGGGGCTAAATAAAATTTTTGCACATAAACAAAAAACAAAATGCATCAACATAAAATTCTAAAAGTGATTTATGTTAAAACCCCAAGAAAAAAAGACTTTACAATGAAGTTCATCAACGACTGAACCACCTTAACTTGATCCATTAAAATACACTGTTATACAATCCATTAAAGCCTTAAACAGAACAGCGTGACATATTTTTCCTAAACCCCAGGGTGACCTATTTGTAAGCAATGACAGGAACAGCTCTGAGTCTTTCTCTGCAGATTATTGTGCAAGAACCAAAGAGATGTAGAATACAATTAAAAGAAAAAGGAATTAAATATGTTTGAGCAAATAAATTAAAATTTACTATTAAATACATTTTTAAAATATTTTCAGAGCTGTTATGCTGGAATTCAGATACCAATTCTCAACACAAAAAGAGGAGTCTCCTCCTAATTGATTCTTTCTTTACCATAAATCTGGAATTATTCCAAATCATGGGATTATTTTTTTCTGGTCATGGAGCTAGTTATAGGAAATTCATCCATTTTTTTCAGAGCATAATTGACTTATACTATTAAACACTGATCTTAATTAAAAAAATAAGCCGCCATGTTCTATAAAATTAATAGAAAAAACTCCAAGACGTAGTAGGTATAATGAAAAAGTGGGAAAAAAAATCAGTTGTTTTGAAGAAAGTGTGAAACCACAGTCTCTATGTACAGTTAAAGAGAAGGAACAGAACATTGGCCCGACAATGGACATGATAGTTGTCTTCTCACTTAGCAGTAGGAATTAAAAATATGCTAAGAGATAGACTAAGTTAGCCAGGAAGCAACGTGAGAAAAAGTTCATGAGCAGATGGACAGTAAATAATTATATAGTACATCTTTCCAGTATGCCGGACAAGAATATTTGCAATATCTCTGAGAAAATGAACTTCTAATAACCAGAAACTTATGCACTGAGCAGAGCACAGCAGAATTGCTTGTATAGCTCTGTTACAACCCTTCAGAAATCAAATATAATCGAAACTGTTGTGTTAGCCATTTAAAAACACAATCCTTGCTTTAGCCTTAACTAGTAGAGAACTAGCCTATACCTAAAGCAGGGAGATAATCTTTTTGCTCCCTGCACTGATTCTGAAATAAAGATAATATTGTAAAGTTTAATAATAAAGGCAGGACTGGAATGATCCTCCCCATGTATATGCTTTAAGAGAGCTCAGAAATCAGGACCATAGATGTACGTAACAGGGCTTTAACTTGCACTTTTTTTATATGTATCTTTTGAGGAGATAAAAAGGTACAGAAAGATTTTCAATCTAATTCCATTCAGTGTTAAAAGAAAAAAATCCTCCAGTGTTGATACTTCAGTGTCCAGTTTTGGCACTTCAGTGCATCCTTCAAAAAAGACTGATGACTTCTGCGAGAGCCTGCTTCCTGACAGGTATCTCAGAGCCTACTCTTACAAGTTCTCAAAAAACTTGCCTAGTGGATCCTATTCTTTCAGAAAAGATGCAAAGCAGAGACAGTCTAATGGTTGAAGTGGGTCCAATTTATTACACTTTCACAAGACAGCTCGCTCCAAATCCAAAAAGAAACTTGAACAAAATAGTGCTGACAGAAAACTTTTATGCTTCTGCTTCCTGAAATGGAAAATGGCAGCTTATACTAGATGGCTAGATTCCATTTGCAGTATTCAGGAAAAGCTAGATTGATCCAAAATTAACAATAAACTGAATACACAGCTGTAGAGAAATGTGCTCTGTATAGGATCTTTTCTTTTAGTTCATAGCTAGTCAATGAACAAAGTGCATAGTAGTCATGGTGGGAAGGATGAGAAACGTTTTTCCTCTGATCAAAAAAGTGACTGTATCATCATCTTTTCTTCTCAATTCCATGATAGCTTTCCTATTGACAGGACTTTCATTTAACTACTGAGATTTTCAAATTCTCAGGGATGATCTATTAGCTTATATACTATGTTTTCCAAAATCAAACCTATGTTCAAAATTATTCACAATAATTAAGGTTTCATGCACTTCATCATTCTGCTGTCATTTCCCTTGACTTTGCAAACTTTAGCAAGGATAACTAAAGCTATGATGAAAAAGACCATGAAAATATAGTCAGATCAGCCTTTATGAAGTGACCCAAGAGTTTGACAGTATGTCACTATGTTGTCAGTCTGAATAGTCCAAAGCTATAAAATGCAAGCAAGTGGTCCTATCAAGGCCCATTCGCTGTCAGGAAAATCTTCTATGTCAGATAATTGGTAATTTATTTGAATTCAAAAATTTTTTGAGAATGTGACTGATGTACTCAGGGCATAGTCCTAACCTTTACTCATGAGTATATTCACTCACCAGGAAAAAGAGTTAATTTTTTTTTTTTATTTTTTTTTTTTTGCAAATCTCATTCTGATCCAATCTGCTTTGCTTCGCAGGAATCTCTCTTTCTGCAATATCTGTCCTAATGTTTTTCCCATATATATATATAAGCTGTTTGGGGGTGATATCTGATTTCCCTTAATATCTTTAAATGTCTTCTTATGGCCACTTAAGCTAAAATAACCCTGCTAATGGCATTAGTTGGAAAAAGAAGTTTCTCTGTTTTGTATGCCTTCCACTATCCTTTGAGTCATTTAGTGTTAACGTCTCAAATCTCTCTTTGGTGTAGAAGGATGAGCTAATAATGTGTACGCTGCAATCCTTATGGGTCTGTAGCCTTACACTTTCCAATTTCAAAGCAGCTGGGTATATTAACATACAGAGAGGTAAAAAGCAAGCACAGTATTGTCTGTCAGTCCTGGAATACGTGATTTTGAAATGATTAATTTAGAGACTCCCTTCCTACTCAACATAACACTAACCTATACCTGGAGTTGCTGGCTCAACCTGGCAGTTAACCACTGCAGGTAGCCTGTGATAGAGAAGAACATCTGAGTATCTCTAATATTCATATTTACCTTTTTTGAACAATGACAAAAATGTTCCTTATAAAAATTAATCAACATGAATATTAAATATCCTCTGATGCATTTTTGAAACCCATGCATGCTTTCCTCTCAGTTTAGCGTTGCTATCACAACCATGATCACCCGCTCCTCTGACAGAGTTAACTTAATTGCTGAAAAAATAGACTTATTTTTTACAAATATTTTATTTCAAATGTCCTGAATAATCATGTCTCAGTAAATTATAAAGAAATATAATTCTGTAAAGCAGTCATTAGTGCACTGTATGATTTTATCAAAACAGCACAATAAACCTGACCCTGACTGATTATATATTGCAATTGTGTTAAAAAAAGGCTAAATGTAATCTGTAATGTTTTAACAAAATCAACAATTAAGCATCTTTCCTAAAATCTGAAGATTCATGGAAAGTTGCATGGTCAGCAAAAGAGCTTAAAGTATTTTTAGCACAAATCTATACATGTACATTCCCTTAAGCTACTAGGACATAAAGTAAAACCCCACCAATTATTCTAAAAAAAAAAAAGTATTTGTAGAAGAAGACATCCAACGCTCAGATATAAATAAAATTAACCATTGAAATTACATTTTTGTTCTCAGTTATATCCTCTTGAGTGTGCAAATTATTCAAATTCAAGGATTTCCTGACATTCCCTATTCATTCAATTTTAACTTTTGGAAATGGGATAGAGTCCAGGATTTGTGTTATACCAAGATACCTCCTGAACTTTCCCTGAAGTTTTCATGTTGAGCTGGAAAGTTCCTAAAATGACTACTCTTCAGCATCTTAGAGTACCTCAAATTGATCCAGTCTGAGCCAGTATGTAACTGTGTTGAGAAATGTGGTGTCATGGCATACAGGATTTCTGAAGAACCCAGTCTTGTAGACATTTCTGCAGCACACCAAAGTAGTCATATGTTCTTAAAAAAAAAGGCTTGCCAAAGTCTTTGACCTTTAATTTTCATGTAACAAACCAGTGACTTCACAATTTTCTAAGATATACTGCTTAGGTAAAAGTGCTACTTGTTTTCCGTGTTCTAGCTGCTGCCCTTTGGGTGAGCTGTAACATTCAGACACAGGAGAACTGATTCCCTAGATGCAATTGAGCTTGCTTGAGAGCTCTTCTGACATCTTCCCTGCAAGTCAGACATCTTCAAATAGATGAAACTTCAAGAGTAGCAGAGAGCAGACACACAATTAGGCTTTAGGCAGAAAAAGAGAAAGACTTCCACTATCCTTGAAAGTTTATTCAGCCAGAAACTCATTGCTTTGCTAACAGTGGAAGGTTGAGGAAAAAGAAACAGATTTTTTTATACTGTCTTTTATTTCCATTCATCTTAATTAATAATTTTATTTATTTGGATAAATCCATTCCTTTAGTTTCTGCTTAGATACAGACACATTTACAGATTCAAAATGTTTTGGGGCATCATCTTTAAGGAAAAAATGCTGATTGATCCACATTTGGCAGGCAAATTCAACTTGAGGTCCTGTCACAGCTTAACCTGAAATACATAGAGCTATGACTTTTTAAGAAGTGTTTACAAATAGCACCTACTAACTTCAAATGCATTGAATTTGTGACTTCTAAGTCACAAAAAAAGATAAAAACAGGGAAGTAAATCATTGAACATCCAGAAAATAAAGAGTGTATTATCTACAGAAACGGCAGTGCTGAAGGAAGAAATGGGAATAATCAAGTTGTACAGATCACAGTTTCATCCACTTTCACATTTTAATCTGTCTCATATTTTGAAAGTAAAGTAACATCAATGTTAGCAAACCAAAATTAAAAAAAAAAAAATAAAAGGAAATTATGATCTCTCAGCCTGAGAGGCTGCACTATTACAAGTTCAGCTGTGAACTGGTCAGTTACTTATCAGACGGTTGACAACATGGCAAAACACCAATCATCCAATTTATAAACCCAGATGGGACAATTATGCAAAAATGCTTGGTAAATGACATAATTAAAGGTCAAGTTAATACATTAAAGGAATCCATATGGGCTTCAGCTCAAGCAGGCAATGAGGAATGATCCTTATAAGTCTGCATAGAAGCAACTGAGGTCACCCAGGTGTTAATTCAAAGCTTATTCAAAAATAAGAGTGAGATTCACTTTAGATATATAAATCATTAAAAAGTGATTTTTCACTCCAAATAAAGTCTAAAGTCTGCTGTCAGCTATATCGTGTAATACAAAGTTTCATTTTTATCAAAGTTCTAGTATGGATCTAATATGAGCCTGTATGAACTGATGTAAAGTTGGATGTTTTTTAACAATGTTCTAGTATAAAATGCTCAATGATGTTGAACTATAATGTCTATAGCAAGAGTATGTAACAGAAATTAGCATGTTATAAAACTGTATATTTGCCTCGTATACAAACCTATTTCGTTTTCAAACTTGAGATTAGGTCTCCACTAATCTTCAACTTCTAATAAAATAGCATCAATATATTTTTATTAAAAAAACAACCAACCAAAAAGCTCTTCCTTGCCCCTACATGAGAAGTCATAATATACGCCAGGAATTAAACTGTGAAGCTAAGACTCAAAGGGATTGATACCAATGAGCAACTAGGAAAAAACAGAAGACAAGCAAATCCAATGAAATAATTAAAATACTTTGTGCCAAAACTGGTTATTATAGCAGAGAATACTAATGAAATAAGCTGAAGTGCAAAGAAGCATCATAGAAAACGCATACAGAGCAGATGGAGTGTGTAAGCAAATACATGGCTTCTAAGAATACTTGTAAGGAACATCATAATGGGGTACTACAATATGCCACTAAGATTATTGAAGGCTGTAGAGGATTACGTGAAACACTAGACATTTTTAGAAAAAGGATTGGCAGAACGTCATTACCAGCAAAATACTTGAAAAATATTACCATATCTGGGATTTATAGCTGTCACAGGTGAACCTAGAGGTGAAGAATCCCAAGAACAGAACTACACCACTCAGTGACATGAAATTTGAAAATGAATTATTAAGCAAGGTATGCAAAGAGGTTTCTGTTTCTGTTGCAAGGTTTCTAATCCATGACACACTCTCACAAGGTGTGCAGAACACAAACAGGCCCCACAATCCAGTTGTGAGTCAGGACAAAAGTACATTCTCTTCCAGGGCTTTGGCATGTGTGGATCCGGGCTGACAGTGCAGCACCTACATGTCACATTTCACCATGAGCTCAAACTCCTATACCAAACCGCTGAATATTGATGTTCAACCCAAGAGGTTATTGTGTTCATTATTACCTGCTTTCTAACTGAGTTGGTTGGCATAAGTCACCGGTGGCCTCATTGATCGCATGAACCCAGGCCAATCTCTTTTAGTTGCTCCATATGTAAAGCCAACCAGGGATTTTTACCTGGGCTACTATCACCTCCTAGACTTTCTTAACCTCTTCCTCCTAACTTTATTATGAGGATGAAAACTGTTAACAGTTCCTCTGTGCTTCATGAGCTGTGCTCCATTAGCCATCGTGTGATCAGGCGTCAGGCATCACACTCAGAAATGCTTTAATGGGTAGCCCTCACAGGAAGGCAGGAGAAGCATCTTAGAACCAAAAGACCTGCAGGGCCAGTTTGGGCTGGGGAAGGGACATGGGGACACTCTGGAAAGCCCTGGCCGAGCCCAGCCTATCCATTCAGCTGAGTTCCAGGCTGCGAGTTGCAGGGGCAGCAGTGGGTTCGAGGTGCCCTGCAAACATCTTTTCCTGGCACATGACCAATGAGAGTGTAGATGGTCCCTTATCCATATCCATATCCATATCTCTCCCCTCTTCAGCAGGGCAGGGGGAAAGAAAGTAAGATGAAAAAGAACTCGTGGGACAAGATACAGGCAGTTTAGTAAAGAAAAAGCAAAGGCTGCATGTGGAAGCGAAGGAAAAGAAAAAGATTCATTTTCTACTTCCCATCAGCATGCGATGTCCAAAATGCCTTAATGACAAATGTCCCCCTCCCCTCCTTTCTCTTAGCCTTTATTGCTAAGCAGACATCATATGGTATGAAATATCATTTTGTTCAGCTTGGGTCAGCTGTCCTTGCTATATCCCCCTCCAAATTATTGCTCTTGCCCTCCCTCAGCCTACTTGCCTTTGGGGGAGGAAGGAGTCAGGTGAATGCTTTGAAGAGACAGCCCCAATGCTGTGTGAGCACTGCTCAGCAATAGCCAAAACACTGGTGTGTTATCAACACCTTTCTAGCTACCAATACAAAGCAAAGCATTATGAGGGCTGCTATGGGGAAAATCAACTCTGTCTCAGATAGACCCAATACAATAATGTCTTTCTGGGGACAGTTCCAACATTTCTGTAATATATTCTACACTAATTTATTGGTAAATATACCTCTTTCTCAGTTTCTTTTGAAATGCCAACTTTTTCTGCTGCAGATACAGAAAGGGTGTGATCTTACACTTATTAAAATTCACAGGATGTTTCTTACTGACTAGGATATGTTAGTAGTAACACCTTTCTTACTCTGAATAATTTTCATCTATTAACATAAATAAATTTGATTTTTTTTTCAGTTATTCTACTCTTGAACTTACAGTTTCAGTGATTTTTACATGATCTTACAACATTTTCCTATCAATTATTTTCATTGGTTATCTCTTTACTCCCCAAAATAAATCTTGTAGATGTTCCTACAAGGTCCTACACTGGTATCCTCTAACCCAGCTGCTGATGCAATCCACAATCTGAGACGAGTGAATCACATTAACATTTTCCCACTATTCCAACAGCACAGACCAATGTTTACCAGATGTCAGCAACATATTGCTGTTAAGTATGACAAAAGTTAGATAAGCGCATTTTTTGTGGACATTTTTGCCTGATATACTGTATTTGATACTTTGAGTAGCACCATCATTCCTATGCAATATGGAAAGTCTGAACAAAAAGCCTAGCCTCAAAAATGCAGTCAGGCCATGGCAAGGCAGATCAATCTACAATAAAAAGAGCAAGTTTATTGTGAGAAATCAGATAAGTGTTGATTACATTGCCTATAAGGTTAAACATGATAACGATGGAAGAGAATCTACAATACCAGATCTTCCATAGTCTACATGTCTATTCTCAACACTAGGATACAACATAAAAACTATGCACAACTTTGTGCCTTTATCCAAGTCATGGTGATAGAAATGTAGTTTAAAGAGAACTATGTGCTTCCCGTATGTTTCACCACTGATCAGGATTATACCACAATGTCTCCATCATAAACGCTTTGTGGAAGAGTTTGTGTGGTCTTCTATAATTAACAAATTATTTATTCTAAGTTTTTATTTGGGGCTGGCTAGAGAAGATAAAATGAACACGGATCCACAGCTTTATGTCTTTCCCGCAGGGGGATTACAAATGTGTTGAATACTCTCTCTGGGTCTCTTGGAAGGACAGATGCTTTTACAGGAAGGAGCTTTTTTTGATATGAAGAAACTTGAAAATTAATAATAGAAATTGCTTTTTCCTATGCTTTCCTCTCTCCACATTTGTAGCAAAACATGTCCTATTGTGATATAAAGTCAACGATCTGTTGTTGGAAGATTAAGTGAATAAAAAAGAGTAATTTTTATTGATAATAAAATAAGGCATATCAAAACACACATGAATAATGCTTATTTAGATGAAAGCTTAGGTTATGCCTAAAGTAACAAACTGTGAGGAAATTAAGAGAGGATAAAAAATGATTTCAGGAGAAAGCAGAGATTTAATTTAAGAATTAGTACTTAAACAGCAGCCTAGATCAGAGAAATATTAGAAAACTATTCTTATGTGAGAGAAAAGAGCCTGAGATTTGGGAGTCTGTCCAAAGCCAAGGAAGGGACAGTTTGGAAAAGACCTTAAACCATGAAGGAGGAATAAAACTGTTTGACTAACCTCAGGAACCTTTAGTTTTTACCAACTAAAGCACTGAAGTTTTTACTGTGCATAGAAAAAAAGGAGAAGACAGGGATGAAAAAGACAGGGGAGAAAAAAAAAAAGAGGAAGAAAATGACAGTCTTTGTGGAAAGTAGAAGAGGATGAGAATAGAAAACTGTCCTTAGAAAACCTTCTGATGCTTAAATGTGCTACTGAAAATATTCCCAACAGATCCTTGTATACATGAACTGCATTTGGTATCTTGAACTTTTGCATAAGTCATCAACAACTTTCCTTTGGATAAATGTGCTACCATGAGCATTAAGCAAGACAATCCATCACCTTCATTATAGGGAATATTTACACAAATGACAGATTGAGGTGATTAGTTCTGCTTTTTATTGCTACTTTGACACAACAATATCAGAAACAGTGTTTATCCACTATCAGTTTTTAAGGGCACTTACAGAATCCACAAAATAGTATATATTTTACAGATTTTTTGGTGTAAATTTTCATGCTGTATATCAGAAATATCATACATTGTCATCTGCATATTCTGTCAATAGAAGGGTTGTGTCAATGAAATGCTTATATAGTAAGAATCAATTATGCAAACTAATTAACAGGAAAAGGAAAAGGAAAAGAATCCTTACATGTTGTTCTGTAGGTCTGGACTTTATAAACAGAGGTTATAGTATGCATATTTCAAATTATCGATGCATAGAAAGACCTATGTGTGTAAGATGAGAGTGAGTCATGCTTTCTAATTAAGCAATATTTTGTGGGACAGCAAAGGGACTGCACAAAATGTGGTCGTACAAGAGAACTGGATTGATTTAGAATCAATGAAGTATTGTACTTTTAAACATATTTCTAAAAATAGATCTAATGTTCAGTTTTATGTGAACCTTTGATGAAGTCTGTGAAGGTGGAATCTCTGTGATATTATTATTATTAGGCTTACCTCATTTCATGTATTACTAGCTGAGGTTCTTAAAAATAAATAAATGTAAAATAATACTGCTTTGTTTACACAGTTATTAAGCAACTTGAGTAATTTCTGTAACATAATTTCTTTTAGATTACTATATAGACACATTATTAGGTACCAAGGGAATTATTTACCAGTTCTTTGTAAAGCAACTGCAAACAAAACTCATAAATAGCAATATAATGCAGAATTGTTAAAGGACTCTCGTATCTCAGTGTTTGTTTCATGTGTTTATGTCATGGGGGAAAAAAAGAAAAAAAAATAACAGCATGTTTTCAGTCTAAAAAACAAAGCAAAACCAAATTATTATCATTTAAGTTTTTAAACTGACTGATATATAAATTATGGGTTTGAATTTGAAATCCTGACAAACAAAGATTTCAATACAAGATAACAGGTATTTATATTTAGATCCAGAGTTTTGTTTTAACCCTCTAAAGACATATATGGCCTGCCAAAAATATTGATTGTAAGAGTTAAGTTTCTGAACAATTTCCCCTTCAGTTACTTCAATGATGTTTCAGTTCAGGGTTTTTATTAATAGCTACCCCTCATATAAAATATTAAAAGATCCAGTAAGTGTAAGGCTTTTCATCTTTGATCATATTGAGTTCTCATAATTGCTTTAAAGAATTATATGAATGTTTATGTTACTTTAAATGAACTTAAAGGATTGTTGTAAGTTTCAAATTCCATATATAAAAAATATCCTTAAACATCCTCATAACTGTGACAGCATGGTGGTGGATAGTACGCAGGGCTCACCTTTTCAGTCACCCTAGGAACAAATGTTTGAAGCTCTCTGTTATGAGCCATTGCTATTACTAATGTACAGTGCAAATAGGCCAATTAACTTTAAAAGTAGAAGCCAGCATAAGAGTCAACAAAGACTTCGAAAGAAAAAAATGAGAGCAACAATAATAACGAAAAATGTTGTATTTAATTTAAGGTTAATCTGTGTGGTATTATTGTTCTTAAACGTGACAGAGATTGTACACTCCTGTCTCAAGTATACAACTCTCTGTGCTGAACCTTTATTCAGTCCAATGCTAAACCATGTGTCAGTTCTCAGTATCAATTGTGCAAACTATTTTTGAAATGATTATGCTTTATGATAGCTTCTTTCTTTCACAGTAATACTGGTTAGGACATAAAATAGAGAAAGTCTCATTTTCAGTTATGTTTTCAGTGAACCCTGGGTAAATAAATACTGGTACAACTAACCTTAATCACATCATGAATAAATTACTCTTGAAATCAGGCCCTAGCTTGTTATTTCACTAGTGTGTTTACCAGTGCAGAAAACATAAAATAAAATCAGAATTTATAAATTGAAAATGTTTGCTTTTGTCATTGAAATAACAGAATAGGATCTTGAATGTATGGATTAGATGGCGCTGTTTAAAGACTACATAACAATCTTTAAGAGAAGAGGCTTGTGTGACTGCACTATGACTTTCTAGCTTGTCCTTTTGACTTCTCAATGTATTGACTAATTTCAACTTTAAAAGACAAATACAAACTCTCAAAATCCTGTGAAAGTCAGCATCAGAATAGCAAAGAGAAACCTAAACTACCTCTTCCTAAAGGAAGGATAAGTAGGTCAAACTCTTCTGGTAAATACTCTGGGAGCAAGCATGACTCAAGCAACACCTGTGTCAACTTGTTACTGAAATACCAGCCCTGATTATGAGCATGTTCTACAGAGTACAGGAGGGATTTGGTGGGTAGAAGCAACTAGGTCTTAGTAATATCCCAGGTTCTAAATAAATTCTGTATACGATTTATTTATTTATTGATAATTGCATGTGTTGTAAATGAAAAGTATTTTTTTCATATGTAATTTAGTGTTGCTCTGTTTTATATTTTTTACATGTAGCATACCTGTAGAACAGTGCTTGGGAGTGAAAAAATGCTATGTGTTTAAAGAAAATATTTATGACTGCCTTTCAAGGGGAAAATTGGTAGTTTTCTCCTAGCTCTGTGTAACAACAAAAACAAAACAACAAAAAGAACAAAAGATATTTTTTTTCACAGCAAACAACTATGTTTGATAGATAAGGTGTTCTTAAAATCTTTCATTTAGTGTAATCTTTTATTACTTTTCATTAAAGATGTAATGAAAATGTAGATCTAGAGTTAAAAACAAAGCACCTTTTTAGATTAGGTATATTTATCTTGCTTACATTAGCTGTATTTTCTGTATTATAAAGACCTACTACTCTGAAGTCAAATTTGCAGGCTCAGGACCAGGTGATAGATTTGTTATTAAACGTAGAAATATGTTGAAATGGGCATTCCTGCTGCTTTTTCAGAGGCTTTGTGGCTTCCCGCTCCCCCTGCATTTTTTCCCTTACCTTTCTCATCTCTCTCCCATGAATTCTTAATTACTTCTTTAACTCTGTTCCTACGAATAACTCAAATAAAATGTGTGATTAAAGTGCATCAAAACTGGTGATCTAACTAACATTCATCAAGACTTTGAGTCAGCAGGTATATTTGCTTTACAAATATGAATAATTCCTCTGACTTCATTGAGACTGTTAGCATGATTGCCCTGCTTCTTTGGAATGCAAGACCTAA
Source organism: Rissa tridactyla (assembly GCF_028500815.1). NCBI lineage: Eukaryota > Metazoa > Chordata > Aves > Charadriiformes > Laridae > Rissa > Rissa tridactyla. The sequence continues at coordinate 109,661,986 of NC_071466.1, forward strand.
TTCTAAGTAAGAATTTTTATTAGGAGTGTTTCTATCTACTTAAATTCAGTGAACAGTTTTGAATAATTTATTCCACAATAAGCTTAATTGGTGGAGAAGGATTTCTTCCTTGGGCAGAAATTTTCTCCCCCAAAATTACAACTTGACTATTTGAGCACTTCAACAAAGTTAGTGATATTTTTTTTTTAATTCTATGGGGAAAGCAGGGAATTATACCCAGCATTTTAGGTGTTTTTTATGTACTAAGGTACAGAATAAAATAGGAAACAGAATGCTCCAACTATTAGTGTAGTAAGAGAAAATACTACCATTGTTTCATTGAGAAAATGCAACTGAAGATACTATGTATGATCTGGGTTCGCAGACATGGTGAGACAGGGAATTGAGTCTATCCCAGTGATTTTTAGTATGAGCAGAAATTACATTTCAATTAGAAAATGTGAGTGCCCCTGCCATATAGGTGCAGAAATTAGGTTATTTGGTGTATTTCAGGTGGAATTTATATGCCTGAAATCAAATCTCAGATATGATGCCTCTCATTATTATCCTTCCCTGATATTTGATTTTAATGTTGCCATTCTTCAGTTCCTTTGCATCAAATAAGACCATTAAAAATTCTCTGCACTTAAGGGGCATTTTTGTAAATAATATACAAAATATGCTGAGATATCTTAGACTAAAAGGTAGAATACAAGTACTCAATAGAAATGTATTTGCTTACTGTGTTTGCTGAACTTAAAACTAGATGAATTCAAGAAATAAGTTCAGAATAAAAATCAGAAAGCAAAGGTCTGCTAGTAGTGCAAAACAGTACTTAAAAAGGTAGTGTAAAATCTTCATAAAGAATCAGAATGCTACGTCAAGTATTCCAAATGCAGAACTACAAATACAGCCTAGCACACGGTGAAGTTACAAGAAAGATAAGCTGCAATTTACTCAGGAACACGCATTTTGTCTGACTAATGAATAGAGCATGTGTTCGTGAGAGAGACATCACTGTTTAATTTAAAAGAAATTAAAATTTAAAATATTATGTGCTTAATTCATATTATAGCTGTGTGTACTGTCAAAAGGAAAGAAATACTGACAGACAGTGGAATACATACCTTTCTTCCACTTCCTTGATGTGTAAGCTCTTGAACTGTGAAATCCAGCCTTTAGGTGCAATCTGCAGGTATATTCACGAAACACCTTTTCCAGCGTCACTGTCACAATTAGCAGTAAATGGCAACCTTTTGGCAGTCACAGCTTTAGCATAGTTTGAGGAAGCTTTCACTGGTGCTTTCTATGTATGTCTTGATTTGTAAGATAAATACACTCCATCCACATCTTGAGTTGTTAATTTTGCACTTTTAACCTGTATTATGTTAATGTAAAATCCCCAGCTTAGCTTTTCTACTGATTATTGTTCTTTCAGAACACTTATCTGCTTTATAGAATTGCCTGAGGGACAGAAAATATGTCAATTTTATAATGCATTCTTTTGATTAAAAATATGAATAATTTTGCTAAACTCTCTATAGCATGAATATGGATCATTCTTGAACATTCTTGCTGTATACTCTTGATGAACTAAAACAAACAAACAAAAAAACACAAAAAAACCCCCACAACCAAAAAGCTCCCTCTATATAGCTTAGCATCACATGGTTGTTTAGCAAAATCTATCCTCTAGGCAAATTTCACTTCAAAAGAAAGCTATCTCAAACAGAAGATGTGTCAGTAAGGCTGTATCATTGTAGCACTTCCCCAAAACGCCCTGTCTTCCAACAAAACTAATTTATTTGGATAGTGGAAGAAGACCAACTGGCAGTGCAGGGGTAGACCCATCATGTAGATGCTCACATGCCCAAAAGCTGTGCCACTGAAGAACATCAAAACAACGAACAGGTGGACAAGACTGTCAAAATTCAAGTAGCTCAATGGGCCCACAAAATATTTGGGCATCAAAGGAGAGATGCAACTACATGACATACCTTTAAAGTGGTACTTTCTAGCTGGACACGATGTCCTGACACAATGCAGCAGCCCAGATGGGTTTAGCCCTGCACTGCCAGTTGGTCTTCTTCCACTGTTGTAACCACCCCTATAGGGCATTATCCACCATCCAGGAGTCGGTATAAAGGCAGAGTGCTGGCCACTTTTATCATTCAGCAATCCCTAGGGCTAGTTGTATGGCTTTCACTTCTGCAAACTGACTCGATTCCCCTTCTCCTCAGTGGCTTCAAAGACTTGAAAAACTTCTCCTTGGTTTTTTCCTCCCCAAATACTTAATAATCTCCCTTGCCTGAGATATGATCAGCTTTGTTGACAATGCTACATAGGCTAGTCTCCTGGAACCACGCCCATACGAAAGCTGTGATCAGAGGGGTGTGTGTAAGTAAACTACTGTCTGTTTTGTGAAAATAATGCAGTCATCCAATGTCCCAGGGAGACTGCAAAAGCATAACTTAGTATCCGCAGTTTTTGCTAATACGCTGAAGTTTTCAGTTAATTTTTATAAAGGTTAAGAGTATAAATCCTTTCAAAATATGTACTGTTCTTTCTATTTTTTTGTGATATAAAGACCCCAACTCTTCCCAATTCTGACCTGAATATTACATGATCGAAGCTCCTCACAGACAACCGAAAGGATTTACAGCTCAGATTTACAGAAAAATAAATAGATAACTAATATTAGAATAAAGAAAACTGATAGTACAAGAAGAATGGTTGTGGAAGAGATGCACAAAGCTATGATTTCACACCCTAAGAGCAAGAATTCTTCTTTCCAACCTTACTTTTATCCAAGTTGCAGAGTTTGAATTACAACCATCCCTGCCTAGTAGTCCCCTCTGGTCATAGGAAGCTCCTTCTTCACCTATGAAGTCTGACGGTCTGTAGTCTGCTCTTTACTTCAGCCTCCCAGCTCCCCACAGTCTCTGAAACCTTTTGTGTAGGCAGGCTATATTGTTTCCCAGGGCAAGAATGATCTCTCTTTTCCTTGAAGAGGGTCTATGTGATCCAGTCACCCAAAGAAAACTAAGACAACCGTGAATTACAGTGTATAAAATAAATGCAGTGCTTTGGTACATAAAATGGATCTGAAAAACTACGCCTAGAAAAATACAACATTAATACAATATTCAAGCACATCCTGAAAAATTAGTAAAGTATATTAGCATTATTTCTACTTCTTTGGACCTTCAGTGTAGTCTAGTAGATGTATCAATTAAAATATGCAAACTCTTTGTGTAGTATGTTCCCAATTTCTTTTTTCTTTTTATCTTCAGTAAATTTATTTAAGGCCTAATTTGTACCTGGGACATCTATACAGCTTATAAATGATTTAAAAATCAGTTTAAAAATCTGAACCTTCATTTTAACTGACTCACTTAATATTTTTATTTGCACAACATATTTGGTTTTTTTACTTTATTAGTCCACTTAAGAAGGTTACATAAAACAGAACAAAGAATAGGTAATGACTTACGCTATGAGGTTTCTGATCCTCACACCAAAATACAAAATGGCAGTATAAATCAAACAAAAATATGTGAACTGCTAATAAGTCTTACATAATTTATTACTTAGCGGTGATCCTGGCAGTCATTGCTGATGGTGGAAAATTTATGATCTTAATGAATTATATAAGCTAGAGCTTTGGTTAATACAGTGAAACAGTAATTCAGGAGAAATATTTTTTGCACTCATCTTGCTTCTGTTGAATAAACTGTACAGCACATTTTGATCCACCCTATGTTCTGAGGATAAGGTGAAGAAAACAGTTGACACTACAATGAAACAAGTATACAGAAAAGAAGCACATGAGAATAAAAAATCCTCAAAACCAAAAGATAAAGTATGGTGGATTAAAGTTTTTCTACTGGATTACTTGAATGCAGGTAATACATCTTAGCTGTATTGTATACCGCAGTATTATTTAATTATTATTTAATTATTTTTAGTTAATTATACTTATCATATATTTAATTGTGATTTACCTTGCCTGCCTTCCATATGCCCAGCCAGCCACTCTCTCACTCTCCCTCTTCAACGGGATGAGGGGAAAAAATAAGATGGAATATCTCATGGGTCATAGAATTATTGAATTATAGAATCGTTTTTGTTGGAAAGGACCTTTAAGATCATCGAGTCCAACCGTTAACCATTAAACCACATCCCTAAGCACCACATCTACATGTCTTTTAAATACCTCCAGAGATGATGATTAAACCACTTCCCTGGGCAGCCTGTTCCAATGCTTGATAACCCTTTCAGTGAAGAACTTTTTTCCTAATATTCAACCTAAACCTCTCCTGATGCAACTTCAGGCTGTTTCCTCTTGTCCTATTACTTGTTACTTGGGAGAAGAGACCGATCCCCACAACGCCACAACCTCCTTTCAAGTAGTTGTAGAGAGTGAAAAGGTCTCCCTTCAGCCTTCTTTTCTTCAGCCTAAACAATCCCAGTTCATTCAGTCACTCCTCATAACACTTGTGCTTAAGATAAAGACAGGGAGATCACTTACAGATTACCAAAATGGACAAAACAGACTAAATTTAGGGAAAGTTAATTTACTTTATTGTCAATTAAAACAGATTTGGATGGTGAGAAACAAAGACGAGAGCTGAAACATGTCTCCCAACCCCCCTTTTTTTCAGGGTCAACTTCACTACTTCATCCCCAACTCTTCTACCTCCTCATCCCTCAAGTGGCACAGGGAGATGGAGAATGGGGTGTTGTGATCAGTCCATAACAGCTCTTCTCTGCCGCTCCTTCCTTCTTACACTTCTCCCCTGTTTCAGCATGGGACCTTCCTATGGGCTGCAGTCCTTCAGGGTAAACCTGCTCCAGTGTAGGAACTCCACAGGCTGTGGTTCCATCAGGAAATATGCACCTGGTCTCTACCCAGGTTGTAGGGAAATACATGCTTCATCATGGTCTCCTCCAGGGGCTGCAGTAGAATCTCTGCTCCTGCTTGGGCACCTGAAGCATCTCCTCCACCTCCTCCTTCTCTCACCTTGATGTCAGCAGGGCTGTTTCTCAGACTTTCCCCCTTCTCTGTCTGTCCAGCTTGGCTGATGGGTTCAGTTTTGGCCAGTGGTGGGTCCGTTGGAGTTGGCTGGAACCAGCTATGTTCACCTGGAGCAGCCCCCTGGCCTCTTCTGACAGGGACCACCCCTGCAGACCCCTGCTGCCAACACCTTGGCATGTAAACCCAACACAAACTGTAATGCACAAATAACAAGAACCTGGGGGGAAGTGGCATCACCCTAATTTTGAACTTGCAAAACTGGGTCCTCAGACCTTTCCTAATCTAAATGTTATATAACTACTGCTGATGGCTAAAGAAGCTGAAGTACATGCAAACCTATCAGATCTCTCACACTGATTGTGAAGGTGAAAACATTTGAATTTCATCTTGTTCCTTTCTAATTAATCTTTTTGTGTCTCAAGGATCTGTATCATCATGGTCAGTCTGGCTCCGTGACCCTGTGTCAATCACAGCTTGTCAAAATAATTTGTAGTTCCCTGGGCAGCTGTGAGGGATTGTGAACTGGACAAGAAAATCTGCTAATCCATTACAATCATGAAGCTTAAGTCTCAACAAAGCCAAACTAAAAGGCAGATTATTTTTTTTTTTGGCACCTTCATATCACGTGGCCAAACATGCTTATTGTCTCAGTCAGAGACTGGGACCTTGTACATATATTTGACCAGGGGTATACAACTGAGTGTTAATATCTGAAATTATATCCTTGTTTTATTCCCTGTGTGACTAGAACTTAATTTTGCTTTCATAGACCAAAACTGTAGGCTGAGGAAAATGGTAGATGCTGTATTTATGTGTTTGTTCCTAGGCAATTCCACTTATTTATGTATTTATGTATTATTTTTTAAGAAGCAGTTCCAGTTTGCAGGTTCTTAGAGGTTCATATGCATCCTTACTATCAGAAAAGTACAGAAGTCCTGCTGATCTTCCGGAGAAAATCTGAATGTGAGAAAAGAAGGTAGGAGTAAATCTTCAGTCTTTCTGATGAATACAGAATTGTATTCAACTTTTTCTCTCCCACAAACACAAGGGGTGAGCACTAGAGGTTCTGAACCTGTAGCCTGTCTGCTTTCACTTTTCTCTAGTAGAAAAATGTGCTTAATGCAGTAGAATTACATGCAAGTATCTTAGAAGTCAATCAATATGGTTTCAATCATACCTAGAGCAGATTACAAATTAAATTAACTGTCAGAGGGTTTATTGCATTTTTTGTGTCATTTTTCCTTCCCATCATTAGAACAGCTTGATTTCAGCATGGAGGGAGTTGGTGCTCCTCCACCTCTGGGTATTTTTAAGCATCCACTTTTTTTTTTTTTTTTCCCCATGGTATTGTGAAATAGCATTGTATTTGCTTTATGTGGCAAGATTTTGATAGCAGAGGGGCCGCAGGGGTGGATTCTGTGAGAATACATGAGAAGCTGCACCCATGTGCAACAAAGCCAGTTTCAGCTGGCTTCAAGGCAGACTCACCACTGACCAAAGTCAAGCCAATCAGCAATGTTGGTAGTGTCTCTATGATAACATATCTAAGAAGGGGAAAAAACATGGTGCAACAGCAGCTGAAAGAGGGGATTGAAAATATGTGAGAGAAATAATCCTACAGACCCCAAGGTCAGTGAAGAAGGAGGAAGAGTATGTGATCCAGGTGCCAAAGCAGAGACTCTCCTGCAGTCCCCAGAGAATACCATGGTGATGCAGGTTGTTCCCCTGTAGCCCACGGAGGAGCCCATTCTGGAGCAGGTGGATATGTCCTGAAGAAAGCTGCATCCCACGGAGAGTCTATGCAGGAGCAGGCTCCTGGCATGGTCTGTGTCCTGTGGAGAGAAGCCCACACAGGAGCAGGTTTTCTAGCAGGACCAGTGACCCTATGGGGGATCCACACTGGAGTAGTCCATTCATGAAGGACCTGTAGAAAGAACCCATGCTGGAGCAGTTCCTGAAGAACTGCAGCCTGTGTGAAGGGCCCACATTAGAGAAGGTAATGAAGGACTGCCTCCCGTGGGTGGGACCCCATGCTGGAGCAGGGGAAGAGCATGAGGAGGAAGGAGCGGCAGAGACAAAGTGTTACAAACTGACCAGAAGCTACATTCCCTGTCCCTCTGTGCCACTCAGGGGGAAAACATAGAAAAGACGGGAGCCTGGGAAGAAGGGAGGGGTTGGGGAACGTTTTTTTTTAGATTTGTTCTTATTTCTCATCATCCTACTCTGTTATTAATTGGCAATAAATTAAATTAATTTCTCCAAATTAAGTCTTTTTTGTCTGTAGTGATAATTGGTGAGTGTTCTCTGAGTCCTTATCTTGATCCATGAGCTTTTCATCATATTTTCTCCTCCTCTCCCGTTGAGGAGGTAGAGTAATAGAGTAACTTAGTGGACACCTGGCATCCAGCCAAGGTCAACCCACTACAGGTATATTTGAATGGAAGTTATTGGTCATCCAGTTCGGTCTCTGAAAACTCACAGTATTTTACAGGTAGCTTTTTAATCTTACCTTTAATCTCTCCAAAGATTATGCAATAACTATTTCACAAGAGAGATCTTTCTATACGCTGATAGTCTTTTTTCTCAGTAAGTTCTTGTAATAACCAAGGTAAATTTATCCTTCTAACTCAGGCCATTACTCCTTGTTTTATGACTAATGTTCAGCATGACTAGCTCTTCCTTTCTCTCATATTATTGCCCTTTAACTATTTATGTAGAGTTATCGTGTTCTTCCCTAAGTGTCACCTCTTTAAGCTAAATAAATGTAATTCCTTTAATCTTCACTTATAAGTTATGTTTTATGTAGAAATAAAACAAGACAGAGTTATGTGAGATTTGTGTCTTTTTCCAAACACCAACATAGTTAAAATAATTTACTCTTCTCTGAAGTTCTACAGTTGACTTAAGGAAAGCATCTTTCTTCCCCCAGAGCAGAGCGATGGCAATAGGAAAAAGTTAATAACAGGTCAATTCTGGGTCTCCTTGAGTTGTGATTTTTTTGGGGGAAAAAGAAGCTGCTTAAAACAGTAGCTGTAAAACATGATCTCTGGGCTTTACATTTCATTCTGCATGATACCTTTCAACATGTGTTAACAGTGTTATATTTCAGATAACTAGGTTTTCTAGGATTTGTATTTGCACCAACAGAGCAATGATACTGCTTTACTACATTTGATTGTTTCTGCCTACAGAAAGGGAAAAAAACATGTAGAAAAACAACTTTTTCTCAATAATTTTTTTTACTGCAGAAATAAAAGGTCATATTCATAAGACCATGAATCTCAGTCACTGTGACACCAAAGAATTTTCATGCTCTTGCAAACTCTTGATTTTTATATTCTTTCCCATTTGCAATGGTAAATACCAAGCTTTGAAGGAAACAATATGTATATATTAGCCAGTACTCAGGGCCTCTAGGAACAGTTTTCTCAGGCAGAAGAACTGGCACTGAGTTTTGGAGTTATGACTTCAGGTGACGTCTAGTGTGGTCTAGTGGTGTGAATATCCATAAGCAGCTAGAGTGCACTTAGCAAGCAACCACCTATCCACTGTTTTTTATAGAAAAAAAATTAATCATGTTGGCACACTAGGAGGCTGCTGTGCAATGTGAGCCATAGTTCAGTAGGTATTGAAGGCCAAGAAACTTATTCTAAAGGCACCCTCCTACTCCAAATTAAAAACATAAATACATAAGTTGCACCCAGAGAGTTCAGATTCCAGATCAGGTGCAATTGAGACCAAATGCCTTATTTGTGAGGAAAAGCAGAAAGTTTCTACACTGTTATCTAGAGGCAGGATGTGCCTCTGACAATAAGGCAGACTGGGGAGCAGCTCTGTTCACAAGTCTGGGTTCTTGGGCTGGCAGTGAGCTAAACATGAGCCAGCACCTTGCCCCATCAGCAGAGACAGCCAGCAGCATCCTGGTCTGTATCAACAGGAGCACGACCCATAGACTGAGGGAAGGGATTATCCATTGCTCATTAGACCACATCCAGATACCATGGACTGCTTGGATACCCCAGTAGAAGAAAGATGTTGATCAACCTGAGTGAGGTCAGGTGATAGAGGTGGTTGAAGATGAGGGACCTGAGGCTTATTCACTCTGGAGAATGGATAGCTTTGGAGTGGGGCTGCCCCTGTTTGTACCAACAGGATGGGTTACTGAGATGATAGGAACAGCCTCGGGGTTGCAGAGTGGGAGAATGAGACACAATGGACAGAAATGGAAAAAAAAAAAAAAAGAGAGAGAGAGGTTATAATGAAAAACGTGCATGGATTCAGTCTCCACCCTTGTATGTTTTCTAGACCTGACTGGATAAAGCCCTGATAAGCTTTTATGATCTTATAGGTGACCCTGCCTTTGGGAAAATATTGGAGTAGATGATCTCCTGAGGTTCATTCCAATATCATCCTGTGATCCAACAGAACTGAAACAAACAAACAAAAACATCAGATATAGGTAGGTCTCATGAAAAAGAGGGGAGATGAAAATGCCTCTCCAAACAGGAGATGAATGTGCCTCTGATGATACTATTTTTCAGGTGGAGGTCTGTAATGGTGAATTGAATGGGACTACATAGATGGAAGCAGCCTGAAGAAAAGGCAGCTTGGTCTCGCGTATGACTCATGTCTTTGGACTCACGTAATGATGCAGAACCTGCGCAGTGCTCTCACCTTTCCACTCTTCTTTCAAAGTGAGAAGCTACAGTCTCCTTCACTCTTGCAGAATCCTGCAGCTTATGCTCATTCTTCCCTTGCACTCCATCAAAGCCCACAAAATCAGAGCTGTGGTGGGAGGTAGCTTCCATGCAATTTTCTAGGCTAGCTTAAGGTGGGCTTGCTAATAAAAGGTGTATCATTTTTACTTTAGAAAAGTCATTGTAAAAAGCATTTCAAATGGTCTCAATTTCTCACATGCTGTCAGAAAACCTAGATTGGCTGGAGAGAAGAAAGGACTGTGTTCATTGTGTCAAATGTTGCAGTCTTTTCTATGCTATTCTGAGATGAGCCACTTAAGAAAGAAACCTGGCTGTACGATTATCAATCTGCACAGTTTTAAACTTTGAATTCTGGAGGTTTAGAAATAGAGTTAAAAATATATTTCTTGGCAGTACATTCTTTTATTCCCCCTTCCCCCATCAGCTCATAAGAAAAATGGGAGGTTTTTCCATCTGCTTCAATCCTATTAATGTTTTAAATCTCCTTTTCTCATAATCTCTTTTAAAGATGTTTCAAGAGAGGTGAAGTTCCTGTTACACTAAAATAATACACTAGATTAAATTATATAGGACAACATTTTTCTCTGGGTTTGATCCACTTAACATTAGAATCTCAGATCTGTTGTGATTATTTGTGTAGCTTGAGATTTGATCCTATTATTTAAACCAGATTAATTTATTCAGAAATAAGTTGATATATGCAGATCTCAGTTCTCAGTTGGTTTAAACCTGGGTGGTCTCAGCTAGCATGATTTCACAGACACTTTTGCCCTTCCAAGTCACATTATTTAATAAGCCTATGAGATTATTATATTTGCGTAAAAAGCGCTCAGAATACAGTTCCTCTCTTTTCTATTTTCCTTGAAGTGGTTTTATACCACACTTCACACTTTATCCTATATTGTTTAAATGAATAAGAAAAATGAGAACGTGAAAAAGAGTAGAAATGTGTCTTACAGTATGAGGGATACCTATTTATACAGAACTCTATATTTAAAGAAAATTACAGTAGCAATGTCAAAATTGCAATAATTAGGCAATATTAATGCTATCTGTACATAGCATAGAGCTTTTCATATAGAAATTCTATTGGACATTTGTCCAAGGTTCTTGAAGTAAGATTTCAACAACTTGTGTTTGGCTTTGAAGAATTACATTTAAAAAGCTGGGAAAAAAATATTTAAAAAGTGTGTGTGCATGTACTTGTTTCAACAAATTCAATAAAGAAGCATAGCATCATATTTTTTCCTGGTATTTGTTCATTTGCATCAGAAAGGGCATCAGAGCTGGTAGATCCTTGTACCTATTTCTTGATCAATTGGAATAGTTCATGGTAGTAGTAGATTTTCATCTTTGTTAATAAACTCTTGGATAAGACAATAGTCATTAATGCTGGTGAGTTTGATACTGATTTACAATAGTTATGATGTGGGAATCCGAGGTTCAGGTTCAAATAACTAAGGAAAGTGTTTAACTGGGGAAGCTAGTCTGACTGTATCATGAAGTCAAAAGCTAATCTAGAGAGAAAAAGGATCACAGATTAATGCAGATTTGGCAAATCTCCAACCCTACCAAGTACTTACTCTCTACAGTATGCCCTCAGTAGATGATCTTGTAGGAATTAAAAGACTATCTTATGTTCTCAGAATAATGCTACCAGGGCTTAAAGTAATGAAAACATAGAAGCCAGGAAGAAGAAGGCTGGTGCCACCAAATGCAATAAATATAAGATTGCCACTCAGAGTGGAGCAGGCAAAGACATGAATGTAAACCAGAAAGAACCTTTCTTGGCAAGAAGTTTGAAAACAGACAGGGCTAGGTCTGTAGGTAGGCAGCAGCAGGTCAGTAAGAACCAGAACTCTTCTGCCTTTACGAGAGAGCAGCTACTTACCATGCTGCCTTTTTTACTAACACAACCTTTAAAATATTTTCTTTTTACCTCTGTAAAGTTTCTCAGTATAGCAATACAGAATTTTATTTGATATTTTTAAATTGTTTAATTTTTTTATTATTAAAAAATTTAGAACTTGTTGATGCTCTCTGTGTGGTCGTATTTGTGGTCAGAAGTTAAGTGACTGATGATCAAAATTCTACTGATTTACACACAGAAGTACTTCTGTTAGAATGAGCTAAGGTAATGTTAAGCGCACAAAAAAGTTCTCTTCTGGGCAGCAAAACTGGCCTGGGAGCCTGAGCAATTACACAGGCAGTTAGCCCTAATGAGTGGCCATTCCTCTGTAGATGTGTTCACTGCAGCTCTGAGGTAACTCAGACTCATCATCATGTGTTCGTCTTAGCTGCAGTATGAGAAGGCATAACCCACTCAAGCTAAGTTTTTACATGTGGATGTATAAAATCAATCATGGACATTCACCCGTCTAGCATCCTGTTCTGTGTGAAAGAATTGCTGCACCGCTATACTTTCCCTCCACTCATGTAATTCAGGAAGTAATTACTGCACAGTAGGGAGAGTAGCAACCTGGACCTGACCCAAGCGAACAGTCTTTTTGTCATATCAATAAGTCCAGATCCTACTAAAGTTCATGAGTTGGCTGGATTAGGAAGGAAGTATCAGTCCTTAAAGCTTATCATTAGATATTTATTTAAGCCTTTTTAATACCTTCTCTGGAGTTATAAAGACAGCACCAAAAGAGCTGATGTGTTGAGTTTCAGTGGAATAAGCATTAAACAATTACTTTTCTTCTTTGCTTATATGCAGATTGCACCTAGTAACATATATGCAAAATTATTTGTCTTTTCTCCTGAAATAACTGAAGAAATCAAACTTTTGATTTGCTTTTTGAAATCTATAAGCATGAACTTCCAAGCAAATAAACACATTATTAAAAGTCAGAGATAGTGTTTGCTACATTAATTTTCACTCTAAAATTAGGTTTTTGTCTCACACGTCCAGCGCTCTTCAAAACAGGTTGGTAACAGTTCCTTTAGGTTTTAAATATTGTGTTATCCTTAAGAAAATATCTATAAAATATGTAGTAGATAAGGGTATTTAGGTTATACTTAGGGCAGCTACATGTCTTTGAATAGGACAATTACAGAAATTGATCACCTTAAACAGAATGCTGCAGAAAACACAACTCACAAAAAAGTAGTTCTCTGTAGTCACTTGGACATTGTGATTGGAAAAACACAGAATCATAGAATGGTTTGGGTTGGAAGGGACCTTAAAGATCGTCTAGTTCCAACCCCTCTGCCAAGGGCAGGGACACCATTCACTAGACCAGGCTGCTCAAAGCTCCATCCAGCCTGGCCTTGAACACTTCCAGGGATGGGGCACACACAGCTTCTCTGGGCAACCTGTTCCAGTGCCTCACCACCCTCACAGGAAAGAATTTCTTCCTAATACCTGTCCAAATCTCCCCTCTTTCACTTTAAAACCATTACCCTTCATCCTATCACTACACTCCCTGATAAAGAGTGTCTCCCCATCTTTCCTGTAGGTAGTACCTTCAGCTACTGGAGGGCTACTATAAGGTTTCCCTCCAGCCTTCTCTTCTCCAGGCCAAACAGCCCCAACTCCTTCAGTCTGTCCTCATAGGAGAGGTGCTACAGCCCTCTGATCATCTTCGTGGCCCTCCTCTGGACTCACACCAGCAGGTCCATGTCCTTCCTGTGATGAGGACTTCAAAGCTGGATGCAGTGCTCCAGGTGGGGTCTCACCAGAGCGGAGTAGAGGGGCAGAATCACCTCTGTCAAACTGCTGGCCACGCTACTTTTGATGCAGCTCAGTATGTGGTTGGAATGAAAACACTCAGTGGAAGGTCAAATATGTTAAGATACCTTTCATTCTTCTGGAGAATGCGGTTGGTGAGCAAGTTCTGGAGCTTGACTGAGGTGTGCAGAAAGAAAACCTAGAGTCAAGGTACTGTAACATAGCAATTAACTCTGAGACTTATTCATCATTACTTTGTAAAGTGTAAGTTAAAAGTCCTCTCTTGAGGGATTTAATCTGATTGAGGACTGCCATCAGCAGTCATAAGCTAGTTCTCTACTGTTGGTCTTTTGGTTGGGATGCTGCCCTTCATTACCACATGCTGACACAGCTGCGGGGGGGAGTTTATGCCCCTCTACAGGACATTAGCAGTCCCAGCTCAGCATGCTTATGGCATGCCTTTGTCCACTGAGTCCAACTGCAATACCACTTCTTAAAGACAGTATTTCCCAGAAGCTCCTGAGACTTATCTGCATGTCTATGCTATACTTTCCCCTGTCTTTCAAGACATCATTTCACTCCCTTTTGGGCAGAAAGTTAATCTTTGTTCTGCAAGTTCAGATAGCATATAAAGCCTTTGGTGAATCTAAATAAGAGAATGTGCTGCTAGTAGGCAAATGCAGGAAGTTTATCTTGACGTAGTTAGGTAACGAACTAGCCTAGGCAAGAGACCCAGCCAGCAATCTCTTTCAAAATTAGGTATGGAGATTCCTACTGATTCAGGACCGTTTTAGGCAGCAAGCATGTGTCACAGAAAAAGGATACTCATGGCAAACAGAGCTTCAAAAAAGGAGAGAAGTCTTTTAGCAGAAGAATAGCTGTTTGGTATTAAGTAGAGTTGGGGGGCATTACAAAAAGGATCAGATATATACAAATCCTTGCCTACTGTGAAGGGGAAGTGCTGATCTGCCAAAAAAAATTGATGATAAATGACTTCATATAGAAATGAAGAAAAGAACCCAAGGAGTACTGCAGAAGTGGTGTTTTCTTGGCTGATTTTGTTTTTATTTTTTCAGTGAACTGGCAGAGAAAGTAATGCTAATGTTACTAATTCTTTCAAAAAATCCTAAACTTGGTGGACTGTATGCTGAATAACCTGTAGACAGTGCAAAAAAAGTGCAGAAAGATAGCTCAGGAACAGAGACAGAAAAGAAGCAACAGAGTTTTAATATGGAAAGATGCAAGCTACCAAAAGCAATACTGTTAGATCAGATTGAAGGAAGATAGCAGGGCACAAATTGGACCTGTTTACAGTGTAAAATACTGTTCCGTACTTATAAAAGTACAGAACAATTCTGATATTTGCAGGTCTTGTCATGCAGAAAAAAACCTAATAGTCTGTTTCTCTGTGGCTCTAGTGTAAGCCCAAATGGAATATTAAATAAAGTTCCAGATACCTGAGCACTGGAAAGATAGCAACAAGCAGTGGGATGTTTAGAAGGGTGCTGCAAAGAACGTAAAAAGTTAAAAGGATTTAGTGATGAACAGAAGATTCAAGTACAAATTATTCACATTTAGAGACATTTTGTATACCTTCTGGAAATCATATGCTGGAAATCATATATGTATTTTAACTAGAATATATCAGATATAGGGAATGTTGTATGTGGTAGAAAATATCAGATTCAGACATTTCCTCCTTTTTCAGTTGTGCTATTCAGTTAGATGAATGCAAAATTTACAGCCTTTCCTTTCTTACATTGAGGACAATGCCTCTTTCCACAACCTTTTAATAAACAAAAAACCCCCATAATCCATTCAGATGAACGCACTTCCTGAAGTCTAACTTTCTGAATGGCATTGGACAGTTGCTCTTATTCCTGCCAAGGCCCTATTTACCATTTGGCCTGCCTATGCTTTCTCTCTTTTCCTTCCTCTGCAAATAACTATGGGTTTTGGCTGACAGAAATTGAGGGGAGGCAAGTCCCAGGGAAAGCTGACTCTTTTATTTACTTGTGCTACCAGCCTTATGTTCTCTGCTTGCTGAAAAACAGAAATGACACTGATTTGGACACAGTGCCAACTTGTTTTTTATTCAAGGTAATCAGTCGTTCACTGCAGTGAAGAAGGTACATCTGTTTACATCTGTTAACTGTTGCCAGCTCCGTGTAAATATTTAAAAGGCAAAATAGATTCCCATTTCTCTTTTGCATCCCTTTACTGAAGAGAAACTACCAGACTCTCAAATTAGGAGGCCCCACCTGATTATGGAGACCTTTTGGATTTCACAGCAGTGGACTGATGGGCTCTGAAAACTGCTTTTGCTGAATACCTGTTGTTTATAAAAAGCAGATGAGGAGCAATAGAGTAACATTATGCAAAATCTTGAGGTTTATGCCAAGGTTTTTGACAGAAAACTGAATAAATTATACTATTGCTATTGTTGAAAAATTATGTAGAATTTCAGTGGTTGTGTTTACAGTAATTGTGGGATTATCAAAAGACCGATTTCACAGTATCTTCAAGCAAGCCTAAAGGTGAAGTATCACCAAGGGGAATATTTCAGTCCCCCGTACATTACCTCTATATTTCTATTGCTCTCCTTTTCTTCTTTGTGCTAGCACCAGTGTTTATGGTGACACATGGGAAGTTAGGTCATTTTTCAGTGTGATGGAATTTTGTAATCCACCTACGGAAAAAAAAAAAAAGAAATTCCAAGAACAAAATCAAATCATAGAATCATAGAATCATAGGGTTGGAAGGGACCTCTGGAGATCATCTAGTCCAACCCCCCTGCCAGAGCAGGGTTGTCTTAGAGCAGGTTGCACAGGAACGCATCCAGGTGGGTTTTGAATGTCTCCAGAGATGGAGACTCCACCACCTCTCTGGGCAGCCTGTGCCAGTGCTCTGCCACCCTCAAAGTAAGGAAAAGAAGTTCCTCCTCATGTTTAGGTGGAACTTCCAATGCTCAAGGTTACACCCATTAGCTCTTGTCCTGTCCCCGGGCACCACTGAAAAGAGCCTGGCCCCATCCTCCTGACCACCCACCCTTTAAGTATTTACAAGTGTTGATAAGGTCCCCCTCAGCCGTCTTTTTTCCAGACTGAAGAGACCCAAATCCTTCAACCTTTCTTCATAAGAGAGGTGTTCCAGTCCCCTAACCATCTTGATAGCCCTTTGCTGCATCCTCTCCACCAGTTCCCTGTCCTTCTTGAACTGGGGAGCCCAGAACTGGACACAGTACTCCAGATGCAGCCTCACCAGGGCAGAGTAGAGTGGGAGGATGACCTCGCTCAACCTGCTGGCCTCACTCTTCTTGATGCAACCCAGGATGCCATTGGCCTTCTTGGCCACAAGGGCACATTGCTGGCTCATGGTCATCTGTACAAATACCACAGCTACCACAGAGGGAGAGCAGGAACTTGCAGTTGTATGCAGGGAAAGGCCCAAATCACCACTTTTGCTTTAATACAACTAAGTGTGATAGGAAATTATGATGCTTTGCAGAACTGAGATGACATGTCTGTTTCAACATCTTAACAATGTCATTTTTATGCACTGTTTATACTTTGTTTATTTGTTTTTTTGGTTTTTTTGAGAATGTCTATTTAGACCAGTGATTTTATTATTATATTAGTTAGAAGTGAATCTACTTTATTTGTCACACAGATTTGACCATGACATGTATTTTAGTTGCTTAATGTAACTATTACCAATTAAAATAATTTATGACACAGGTAACAAGCATCAAGACACATGTCGTGTTTTGGTGAAATGTCATGTCTTAGTATTAGAAATAATTTGAAATCAATACTTTTATTGGATATAAAGAAAAGAATAGCCAAAAATTTTTTACAGTAGTGGTAATGTAAGAATATGGGAACTCAATGTAAAACAATAAAGTTGCAGCAGCCTTAAGTTATTTCCTGGTGACAGAGCTACCATAACTATTTATGCACTGTTAGCTCATCACAACTGAGCCAAAACATTTCAGTTTAAATAGCCATAAAAGCACTTTAATGAATTCTGCCTAACAGCCTAACAAACCTAACAGCCACTATGATGTCATTCGTGGCAGCTCAGCAGATAGATAGATCATAACTTTTAAAAGCTGCATGATTAAAACTGTATTCATCTGTGAAAGTACAATGTAATACTAAGAATCTACAGAATTTTCTACCTCCAGTTACTTCAAGGAAAGTTGTATTAAATTCTGACTAAATTAGTTATTACTTCATTATTTATGAACAGTTACAGATGGTAAGCAATTTTTTCTACATTCAAGGCAACCTGAAAGTATTTTCCATCTCTCAGAATATTTAAAAAAGACATATTTATTTATTTTTGTTCTAAGCTTGCATTTATTTCTGTGGGGATAGGGAAGGATCAGATATAATAATTCTGTGAGTTTTAAGCACTCGGATATCATCTAAAGTGCAGTAAACCCAGAATTGGAATCCAAAACTATATTCTCTGAAGCATAGATTGCCTTTGATGCATTACCTCAGCTGTGTAAATAACCCTTGACAGAGAGTGAATGTGATAGAATATTCCTCACAATAGGTTGTTTATTACAGTTTCAGGGAATTGCAGTGTGGACTACAAGAAAGGGAAAACTCTTTTCTTTTGAGAGGAAAAAAGGAGCAAAACCTAAATGTGATGACCTTCCATGTGTCTTAAAAACACCTGCTATTAATAAAGATCTCTTGAGAAATACCCAGCAGCCGATAAGTACAGGGGGAAAAAAAAAAAAGCCAGAGGAAAAAATCATTACAAATAAATCATATCAGCTTTATTATGAATGAAATAATATAGGTATTTCCTTACATATATCAATGTGTGAAACGCACCAAAAGCATGACAAATTAAAGTATGTAATTTTAAAATGGCTTTTCGAACATATCAGTTTCCAAAAAAGTTATATTAAATCATAATGGGACATCCAAATACATAAATTAAACAAAATCTGAAAAGCCATACCAGGAATTAATGTCCAGCAATAAAATTAAATGTGAAAATATGGTATTGTCTTTAAACAAAAACTGAATTACATTGCCTAGAGCATATTTAGGACCCTGTGTAAGTGACTGAAGTTGTAAGCACTGACGATCAAGGAGCTGTCACTTGGCCTATTAAGGTCTCCCTAGAGCCTTCTCTTCTCCAGGCCGAACAGCCCCAACTCCTTCAGTCTGTCTTCATAGCAGAGGTGCTCCCACCCTCTGATCATCTTCGTGGGCCTCCTCTGGACTCACGCCAACAGGTCCATGTCCTTCTTATGTTGGGGGCCCCAGAGCTGGACACAGCAATATACACACAGCATACAGTTCACAGTTATGTAGGATCATAATGACAAATGTATGTTTGTTCAGGTATCTGATTTGATGGTGAGCTCATAAAGAAATGTCTGTACTTGTCCAAAACATATCTTTAACTAGGTAAAACTGATATTAAAAGACCATTTAACTAAATTCTGCTGAAGAATAATTTGTTGGACAGATGACTGATAACTCATAAAAATCACTAAATTACTCCTAGGATACTTTTGCAGATTTTCTGAAAGAACTGCTTTGTGATGAGAAAGTTTACAGTAAAGGGTTACAAAATCTTTTTGCGCAGCCAAAGATGGGAAAATATGCACAATATTCAGCTTTGTTCTGAACCATCAGAAAAGCTTTGACTTGGTTAATCTACATATTTTTGAAATACAGTTTAGAAAAACAAGTTTTCCTCCCATGAGTACCAAAACCATACTCAAAACAAAGAATGTAGCCAATCATCTAGACTAGACCAAAAAGCGTTCCTGAGTGAATCCAGATTTCACAGGTAGCTGTGCTGTGCAATATTCAATATGAGGCCAAGAGCCAAAAACTTTACAGATTTTAACTCAGCTATCCAGTTAAACACACATGGAAGAGAGAGAAAAAGTATTACGTGCTGGCAGATAAGAATCAGTTTATTTTCCAGAAAATATTTGCTGTTGCATAATACTATCCAGAATCTTTGTGCCAGGTCAATGAGCAGAAACAACTTATTATGATGCTTGATCATCTGCCTAGCTAATGAAGTCAGCAGAACTCTGACGCAGCTCCAAAAGTTATAGTCCTATCTTGAATGGCATACTTTTAGTGAAGCATTCAAATGCAAGGGTATATGCAGATTACTGTACTCCTTGCTTTATTTGACGAAATGTTGAGGAAAAAATGCCTCGGGAGTTTTAAGGAGTTTTTTCCATTTCACGGTTGTATAAGAGAAAATACAATTGTGATAAATATTTTTGTTTGTGAGAAACATTTTCTGCAGCGAAAGCAAGGCAGAACATCTCCATTTTTTCCTGTACCTAAAAAAACATTTGACTAACTCACGGATATATAAATATAATAAACTGTGTTATCAAAGGGCTCCCAGAAAGACAGTTTGACATCCATAATGACTGCGGAACTAGTCAACATAATTTATGTCTAAGAAAATTTAGGAAAAATGTACGTAGTGTCATCAGGATTGTTACTGAATCTTTATTACGCCTTTTTTTGTTTAACTAGATTATCTGGTTTAATAGCATCCTTTCCAGTTTAGCAGCTACTGATGGTGACTCTGTTTAATTTTTCCTTTGATTATTAGCAAATTCATGTCGTGCACACTGTAGCTATGTACCAGGACAGCACAATTTCTGCTTTCCTCTAAGAATGCCACATTTAGATTGTGTGCCGTTACTGTGCGTCATGCTAAAACAGTTCTATCACTGGTACTCATACTGTTTTCAACATTAAAAAAATGAAATAGCATTGTAACAGCCACTTAGAGCTTTAATGAAACCTTACTATTGTTGAAATTGTTAATAATGTCTTGAATTAAACATGATAATCAGGATGGAAAACTTCAGATTACTAGTCAGGCTTTTTACATCTAGTTTGCTTGTAAATAACAAGCAAAGTTAAAAAGTGTAAATAACATTTGAAGGCTAGCAAATTGTTCTAAATAAACTCAAAAGCCCTTCCCAAAAGCATTCCAGATTAATGAGATGAAGAACACTTCACAGATAAATATCTAGAGAAAAATCTCTTTTACTTCTCCCCAAAGACACACCATGCCACCAGGCTAGAGGACAAGAGAGAAGGATCTCAAAGAAAGCCATCCTTATACCATCTTACAGCTATGAAAAATCCATGCTATGAGTCATACCTCTTCCTTTCAGACTGATTTGCACTGATCTGAAAAACTTTAGCTGTACTATGGTATTCTTTCTGTTTTGTATTGGAAAAGTGGTCCTGGTTGACACCAACAGTAATTATCTGCTTGTATATAAATAATACCAACTGACATCTCTCCTGTTTGTTGAATTATGGTGGAAAAGAGTCAGTTTCTCTCCATCCTCTTTTTCAGAAGAAAATGACCACATGACACCTTCTCATTTTCTGAAATCCATAATAATTTGTATGCTTTTGACACTTACAGCCTCATTTGTTTGTTTTCTTTCTGGGGGACAAAGCAACAGAACTCTTGAAGTAAAAGAAAACAAAAGTGAGATTGTCCTTAAACTAATACAGTGCAAGTAGTTTGTAACTGCATATGATGTACAGGGCTTGCTAAGCTACTGTCATTTATAACCTTGAATACAGATTCTCTGTCTGCTATCATTTTGTTAAACTAACTAATGTGTTTTTTAACTTTCTCCTGGGGTTGTGAAAATGTAAACTCAGTTGATTTTTTATTTCACTACTGATCAGGTTAACGGTACCAGATGAATCTTCCTGTCTACAACACTGAGCAGCCTTATAGTTTTGTCCAAGACAAATGTTAAATGTAATTTGAAGGTCACTGGAAGTGATGCAGTAGTTGCTGGGAAACACTTTATATCACTTTACTCTTAAGCAGTCCATTTCCAGATGAAACTGAAAGAGATGTAAGAAATTGATTGCAGAGATGAAGAACAGAATATGTAATATTAGCAGCAGCACTGTTAACAGACTACATATGAAGCTTATGGTACAGTGTTCCCTCACCAAATCTAAGCAATTGTATACACAGAGAGTAAACATCTGAAAGCCACATTCTTCTCAATTTATTGGGTAAGGCATCAAACTGACATATTTAGTCAAGTTCAAAGTATAATGTTTTTGTCTATGACCTTTTCCATTACCTGTGTAGAGCGTGTGCATTACTGATATATCTAGAGTAATTTTTCCTTTCTTCTTTTTCTTCCATATGACTTACCCTTTGACCATTCAGGCTTGTTTTTTCCCACAGAGCCTTTTTGCTATTCCATCATAAGCTCTTTCCCAAAGACATTACATTTTACATCTTTGACACCTATTACCATGTTCTGCTTTTATTCTAGCTGCTGTATTGATGAAATACCCTCTCACTACGAAGGAAACACTGATAACTACTTGGACTGTAGTTCATGAAGCAGTGAGTACTCCCTTTTTTTCTATTTATTTTTTTTTTAAATCAAGATGGTGTTTCTTTAGTTTGTTTTTGAGTGTCCCGTAGGGCAGTAGGAAAAGCCTTATTCAAGTCAGTTACATACTCTGCTGTAACTTGGTACAGGTTTCATCTTGGAGAAAATAAGACTGTCTTGGCACCATCTGAACTTTCACAAAACTATACTGTCTGTCTTTTTCATTTTATTCTCTTTCAATATAAATAGAGTGATAATTCTTTCTGTCCTAGTTCTTCAAGGTAGGTGCCATGATCTGTAATTCTTTTACTTTCCTTCCCACTGCTCCAGCTCTCACTTCTTAACAGTTGATACAGAATTTCATGTTCTTCTTTTTCAAAACACATATCTTCTATGATCCCTTGAAGAAAAGCAATAATATTTTCTAAATCTTTTTTGTTAGATTTTATTTTTCTTTTAAAGCATTTAAAGATAAATTTATCAGGCTATTATGACTTAAATTCAACTTATTTATCTAAATTTTCTTTAACCTGCTCTTTTCAAATTCTCCCTGACAGACTTACTTTTTTGATAAAACTCACTGTATGAGGTATCTGGTCAAAACTACTTTTTCTTTCTTTCTTTTTTAATGAAAAAATCAAAGAAGGTATTGAATTTAGTCTGTTGTGCATAATCTCTTTTTTGTTCTCCTTTCCTCTTGAATGAGAGACTTTTGCTTCCTTTTGATTTCATTTTCTATTGTGATTATAAAACCTTTTCTTGCTGTATCTTATTTTATAGCTAGCCTTTCTGATTATTTTCATGTCTTCATTTTTCTGTCATTCCTTCACACTTACCCTTTGGCAACAGTATTCCTGTCAGTTTGCAGTTTTTCCCCATTTTTTCCCTTAATATTGATGCATTTTTTATTTGATTGGTAGTTTATTGAATTAACTACCTTTCCTTTGAATTAGAATAGTCTGAGTACTATCCTTTTAATACTGTCATTTTCAGGATCTGCCAGTTTTCCTGTAGAACACCTTAATAGATATAAAATATACTTTCAGATATATAACACACACTTATAGATTGCTCCTCCACCTACCTCCTTCAGATCACGGTCTGCTTTTGTGAGAGCTGCTGTCCTTACTCTGCTGACATAGTCCTTTTCCCTAGAATAATAAAAATATAGTTGTACAACTGCTTCCATACAAATTATTTTCACCTGTTTTATTTTACAAACCAAAGAAGTAATCAGTGAGCTATTATTCTACATTTGATCTTGAGTGCCATAAAGCACTACATGAGATTTTTAAATGTGAAAGATTATTTGGAAGATAAACTATACCCCAGTACATTCAAAAATTTGTGTTACTTGATACTGGGTTACGTGAAATCTTTGTCTTTAGTGCAGTCCTTTGCATGCTTCTGTTTCTTAGCATAAAAGGCTTCACTTCTCTTTAAGGTCTTGCTTTTCCAGTCTCTCTATTGTATTTTTCCCCTCTAGTATTCTTTCCACTCTCTTTATATTTTCACCATTTCATAAGATAAATAATATTTACAGATAATATTATTACAGATAATAATATTACAGATTTCTGCCAAATCTGTTAAATCCCTCTTCACTAAGTACAGGACGGATGTATTAGGTTTATGTGGCAAGGTTTTGGTAACTGGGGTCTGCCCCATGTCTGACAGAGCCACTTTCAGCCAGCTCTAATGGACCCACTGCTGGCCAGAGCTGAGACTCTCAGCAACACTAGTGGCACTTCCATGATAACGTGTTTAAGAAAGGGTAAAAAATGCTGTGCCATAACCATGAGAGCAGTGATAAAATGTGAGATAAACAACTATGCAGACACCAGGTTGAGAGAAGAAGGAGGAGGTGCTCTAGGCACAGGAGGAGAGATTCCTCTGCAGCCCGTGGTGAAGATCATGGTGACACAGGTTGTCGTCCTGCAGCCCATGGAGAACCACAGTGGAACAGATACCCACACTGTAGACTGTGGAAGACCCTACACAAGAGCAGGTGGGTATGTCCTGTAGAAAGCTGCATCCCAAGAAGAGCCCAGCCCATGCTCTAGCAGCCTCCTGTCAGGAACTGTAGCCTGTAAAGAGGGGACCATGTAGGAGCAGGTTTTGTGGCAGGACCTGTGACCCCATGAAGGACCCACGCTGGAGCAGTCTGTTCCTGAAGGACTGTACTCTGTGGAAAGGATCCATGCTGGAGCAGTTCTTGAACTGCAGGCCATGGGAAGGACCCATGTTGGAGAAGATTGTGAAGGACTGTATCCTGTGGGGGAGACTCCACGCCAGAGCAGAGGGAGTGTCATGGACAGGCTGCAGCGCCCATTCCCCATTCCCCCTGCGCCACATGGCAGGGAATGAGGTAGAAGAGTTAGGAACGAAGTTGATCCTGGAAAGAAGGGAGGGGTGTTGCTTCATGGAATGTCATCTGTGAAAAGAAACCAAAGTTTTAACTTTGATTTTCATATCAACCATTTATGGAGTTACGCATTAATCTTTCAGTATTTGTAAGTCACTGCCGAAATTTGTACACTCAAGCTGAAGGACAAATAATACCATCTGTATGCTCATCTCCTTGACTTACACTAGTAGAGGACTGTCATCACGTCAGTCTTCTACAGGGAAGGTACATGACTATCCAGAGTAATTAGTAAAGTAGCTTATACTGAAGATTAAATAAGGCATGGTCAAAAGGCAGCATTAAGTATTGGCAATATATCTTTAATATCTTTGACTTGGTTCCAGTTGGACTTCATACTTCCTGGACTGGTTGTTGGATAGGATTTGCTCCCTCAGAAGGGGACCTTTAACTATCTCATTCTTTATATTTTTATGTTGAAATAACTGCAAAAATCCTCTCAGTATTGAAACACATAATCTCTTTCATCTGGTTATTCTGTTCATTGTTTTTCTTCTGGCCTCAGCACCACACAGCAGTCCTTAACCTTGAAGGACAGGGGACCTGGATGAGGCTACTGAGCAATTCTCTTATGTATGAGGTAGCTGTGATCTTCTTTCCTTCCTGTAGGACAGCTGTTTTTCTCCCATGAGGCTACTAATACCCTCTTGAAACAGCTATTTTTTTCCATGCTGGATATCCCTTTTTGATGAAATCCTCATAGTTCTAGACATAGGAGACACCACACAATAAACAGGTATACCATCTTCCTGAAGTATTCCACCTCAAAGTCCATTTCATACTGTATGCTTATGGCCTGTGTTTTGTTTTGGGGGGTGGACGGTCTGTGTGTTTTTTTGTTTGGTTCATTGGTTGATTGTGGGTTCAGAGCGGTGGGGGGTCAAGGTTGTTTTTTTATCATACTGACAACACAAATTCCTTTCCTTTCAGGTTGATTCCCCAGATCTATGCATGAGCTAAGTCCCCATGTTCAGTGGTGGAGCAAGAGCTCACAGCAGTGCTAGGCATGCTTCCATTCTAGACAATTTACGCAAGAAAACCCATCTCACGTTTGCATTTGGCCTGCTTGCAAACATACCTACATCTGAAAAATGGTGGCTAGAGGTGGTTTGGGTATATACCTGAAGAAAGATATCAAATTTGGTAAGCCTTTAAAATTCAGCCACTGATTTTTCAAGGAAAAAAATTCTTTAAACTTCCTTAAAAATCGTATTCACAATATTAACACTGAATCTAAATGTGGTAATTTTTTTGTTATTAGAGATTGGAGTGAAGTTTTTTCCTGGTTTTGTTGTTTTGGGTTTTTTTTTTGGTTGGTTGTTTTTTTTCCCACAAGTTTTGTGGTTTCTGTGCTGTTGGAAAAAAACAACTATATTACTTGTGTTATGCTATGATGCCCATGTTTTTGCTCATATTGGTGTATGATTTGAAAAATTCCCATAGTTTTCAGCTGCAATGACTGAGCCAATGTTTAAATCCAGCAGCTGGTACTGTATGTCAGCACCTGAAGTAAACACTCTTAGTGATGTACTTGTCTGTCCCAATAAACATGTTCATTTGAAACTGTCATTGTGAGATGCCATGATTTATTACAGCTTGAGTTTCATAAGAAGAGCATAAGCAGAGCTATACAACAGAATGGCTAGACAGAAACTGGCTTCTCTTCTTTAACTTGCATTTTGTTACATTAATTTAATGGTAGGTCAGAAAATTATTTGTTTTAGTAATATTCCATGGCAACCTATAGTTAGTATTCTAATTTCTCAGAATTATTTTTTTTTTTTTAATTATATGGAAGCTTTGGTAACTGAAAGAGGGTAGCTCTGAAATTTTAAGAATGTAACAATAAATATTTCTATATTCTCTTTTCAAGACTGAAGTTACTGGAGATGGAAATCAGCTAGATATTTTTCTTAACCCACATGTTCCAGGACTCTTGATCATACAATCAGTTCAGGGTGACCTTTCATATTGAGTTTGCTTTTCAGAATAAGACATTGAGGGAATTCTCCGTTTTAAAAAACTAAGGTCATAGACAGTACAAAGTTATCAGTCTAAACAAGGCTAGTTTCATTATTCAATGGTTTGTCCCTATCCATCTGTTCTTAAGAGTTATGATTCAAGGCAACTGTAAACATTCTCCAGTGAACTGAGGATGTAGCAGAATGGAAAAATGGAGAGCAAATGGGAATTACAGAGGAGGTGGTAAGAAATGGTTTAGAAATAAAATAGAAAAGATCAATGAGGAAAGGACAAAATGGTTAAAAGAACTAATCAGAGTTGGGGGAGAGAAATAAATTTTCAAAGGAAGCTTTATTAAAAAATTAACTTTATTAAAAAATAATTCACACAGACAAAAAGCCCCTTAACTACTGTCTGAAATATACACATATATGAAAAACAAATGAGAATATTTTCCTGAAATAAATATACCAACAGAGAAGTAGAAGAGAGACTAACATCACTTAAGTGTGTAAAGGATATAATAATTTTAAAAACACAACCTGAAATTCATTTGAACAGAACAATTGGTATAACAAATGGACATGAACAAAAATTATTTTTATTTTTGCACTTAAATAAGCAATTTTAATAGGCAGTTTTAGGACAGTAGTAGACCAAATGCCCAAGTTCTTATTAAAGTTTTCTAGCAATTAAGATTACTATTTTCAATATTGCTGTTTTTCAAATATTTTAATTTCTTAACTATTTTGGAAACTAATTTGTGTTGTTTCTTTTCTTTTCGTCTCAAATTGTATTTCAATTTATCTTTTGATAATGCCTACAGGCTTCTTGGTGTGCTGTTGTATAAATGAAAAAGTCTCATTATTTTTGTGTGACCTGATGCACTGCTTGCCAGAAAACAGTCATCATAACTCAACAACCTAACTTGCTGAAAACTGTGCTCTTTTTTCAGCATTGCAAGAAGATCTGAAAAAAAAATTAAAAAAAATTAATAAACTCAGAAATGTACACACAAATGAAAAAAGCAATAGAAGGGAAAGTGCTTAGAAAGGAGATGTTCATTTTTCAAGGTAGGTTTAGGAATTGAAAATATCCGCAAAAAAAAAATCTTTAATAAAACAATATTGTGTTGGGGTATGGAGACAAGACTAAGCAAAATGGATAATCCAGTAGAAATTTGATAATCTAGTAGAAATCAAAGAAAAAGGGCTAAAGAACAAAGGCAGTATCTGTATGGAATAAAAACGTAGTGATACAAGTTTTGAAGGTAGCTGGGACTTTCTTCTTTGCAAGTGAGACCTTGTGGACAGGTGACTCTCTTGCAAAGCCTTCAGTAATGGAAGCAAAGGGAGACCAGCCAAGAGAGGATGAGGTGCTCGACTCAGAGCCAGCACACCATGCAGAGACGCCCCTCCGAGTCTCAGAACTGGGCATAGCCGCTAGCAAGTGAAGGGCACAGGGGAAGGCTGCTGCAGCCATGGCTGCCAGTATCTGGAGCGTGCTTGTCACACTGGGCAGTGTTAATAGAAAACTTACGGTCCTCAGACTGATAAAAATCCTGTGCCTGTATTGGTTTGTACTTATGTCAGACTAGAGCAATCATTTTATACCTCTGAGCTGACCTGGAGATTGAAATGCAATATCTTTTTTATTGACTTGGTCTACAAGATTACTATGTTTGTGCAGTGGATACATGTCTCCACAGCTGTGAAACGTAGAGAGAAATAACTGTATCGCTAATGATCTTTTTTTAAAATCTAAGTATTCTTCTTTCTGTAAATGTAAAGAATTTTACTCCTTTCAAGGTTTGTTGTCTAACGCAATTTAAAATGGCCGAATTCTTCAAAGCCTCTGTGGCTTCCAAAGTGGCTAGTTATGTCCAAAATTTTGGCTCCAGTATTTCAACAGTAAAAGCAATGTTAAAAATCTCTTTTCGTATCTCTACAGAATAAAAATGTCATATTTCAGATACATGTATTACTGATGTGTGATCTTTCTTTCAGATGTGAAAGAGCTAAAGTTAAAAGAAAAGGTCATTGCTCATAATGATGGAAATAAAATCAAAGCAAAAAACACTTAACTAAGCTAGTTTATTACCAGGTAAGATATAAATGTAGGAAGGATGGATAAAGATCTATAAAAGAAAATATCAAAAGCCAATAAGATAGTAAAGTTTTTCTTCAAATATTTTGACTGAGGTCATCATAGAACACTGATTACTATTAACTGGCTTAAGCTTGTTGCCGTACATCAAATCAGAAGCAAAATCTAAAATAAAATACTGTTTCTGCTAAATGACAGTCATTTTGCTCTGTTTTATTTAAACAGAGTGCAATAAGGATCAGTTACACAAAGGGGTTGCTAGAAGAAAGAAATAATGTGACATTTTGTCACACATTTAAGTGATGCATCACAAACCTGATACACACCTATCCCTCGACAGTGATGAGCAGGGAGAAAAAAACCCACTGTCAGATCATTTTTTCCTACATGAGCCCTAGGAACAAGGAGTAAGAGAGACACAGTTCACTGCCCCTGTGAAAATTGCACACAAATCCTCCATAGGCTAAAGTGCAATTCTAAAATGGCAAGCCATACATCCTGGAGCATTATTACATGAGCTTGGTGTGCAGCAGAACTGAAGACAGAACAAAGCATTTTCTGCTTCTCCTCATACATCTGTAAGACCTCGCCTTCAATATCCAGTACCCATTCCAGCTACAGGCAAGAGCTATTGAGCTCTTTTGGGCACCAGCACCAACTTGAGTGAACCTATGGGTAATATGGCAGCAGTGCTTTGCTCCAAGAAAGCCTTGTGTACAAATGCTTGCACATGCACACATAAAAGAAGATGAGCGTGACATTTCCCGAGCTTGTGCTTCATCCCTTCCCACCTATATATGCACTTAGCTTTCCACAAGTCCCAATTCCCAGCATACCCTAACACCAATCCCAAGTGCTTTGCTGAAATGGAGACTCTGGAAACCTAGGTGTCATTAAGTGTAACATCTAACAGGTAATTCATAGCATTTCATAATGTCTGATTTGTATTTTACTGATGGGATTTTTTTTTTCTATGCTTCACACTTATTTTTCTGTGGTAAACTAACCCAAAAAGCTGAGGTTTTGTTTTGTTTCTTTCCATAACAAATGTGAGGAGGAGGAGAAAATATATGTTCATAAGAATTTTCAAATACAAATAACTCTTCCTCTGTCAAAGAATAAATATATAAATGGACAAAATGTTCTTTATGAAAACCAATAATGTACAAAGGAGATCTGCAGACAAATAAACTAATGACATATGCTCAAGAACTACATATAACTCAAAGTAATTTTATTTCAATATATGAGCAAAGACCTTAGTTATGTGACTTACTTTTTTATTTTCATTTTTGCTCTCCGCTAAGCTGCAGAGGTTATTAATGCTCACAGCTCAGTGAGATATGACAAAGAATGGTACATCAAGTTATTTTCCTATAATTACATGAAAAAGTAACCTAAAGTATGAGTGGAGGAAGAAGCTGTGATACATGAAAAAATAAATCAAATGTGAAGTGCAATTGTCTCTCCAGTAGTACATTCATGAAATGTTAAAACTAAACTATTCACAAATGAGCACTAGCAGTTTCCATGACCCTAAAAAAGTTTGTTGTTTTGGTCTTGATTCTAACCTATTACAGATATATTAATAATAAAACTAATTGATCAGACACCAGATTCTTCAACCCATCTGGGATGTTAGACCTCCCTTCCTCCATTCAAGACGTTATGTTTCTGACTAGTAGCAGATTCCAACATTATACTTGGAGATCTCCTACAAGTAGTTTAAATGCTAAATTTTGCATATTTCCAGGGTTAAGTATTTTTTAGTCAAGGATATAAATTAATCAGGATTAAAACTAATAACTCTTGGAGGAAAATAAACCAACAAAAACCAGCACGCCTTGCTCTGATTCTTCGTCCTAAACTCTTATCACAGTGGTCTTTACTTAATGTTTTGCCCTTTATTTCTTTTACGTGAGTTGTTTATATAAGTACTTTTTTAAGAGCTTGTGCTGTTTTAGTAAGAATCTACTTTTCTTGATATTTCCATTTTCATTAATATGAATAAGACCCAGACATTTCTGTTCGGGACTATTTTTGAGCAGTCTTACAGCGTCCATAAAAGTATGCTGCTTTCCCTTACTGAAGGCTGCATATTGCTGAAAGATCCCTTTAGTCATGTGTAGGTAGAATAACAGGCAAAGCAAACTAGGATATATAGAAAAGATCAAAAAAAATTGCAAGTTCTAAGCTAAGCTGTTCTTTGAGAAACTGAGAGTACATTTCATTACCCTCGTGGCCTGTAAATATGAATTTAAATGGACATTTTAAATAAACTCAAACTGGTGGAAAGTGTCCAGCAACTTCAGTGGGTTTTACATCAAGCTCTACATAACTGTGATTTCTAGGCCTACCCATAGGAATTCTAAGCGCCTCATTAACTTTGAAATATAACATGACTCTATTAAAAGAAAAAAGTTATTTTCTTTGTCTGTTGTGACCAGTTTGAAAGATGGTTGGAGCGCTTCTGGTTCATGTTAAGCACATATCTTCTGCCAAATACAATTTAGCACACGTGGATAACAATCTCTAATACTCAGTGGTCTTAGTCAACCCTCTGATAACCAAAGCTGCTGTGATTCAGAAATGCAAGATGGGAACAGAACTGGACTCCTCTTTAAAAGCTATGATGTCTGTTAACCCTTTCTAAAGCAGAAATGTTTGCATTATCAAACTTGGTAACATTAACATTAATACTAGTTTGCTACTGTTGTCTTATTATTTGCACTTTTTACTATTTTCTCGTTAGATTAAATCTGTTGCTGAGAAATTAATGGAATAGTTGTAGCATAGGGGAAGCCATATATGTAGACAGTGTACTGCTGTGAATATGGGAATGATAAACACATTGCAGTACAATTCTTTTGTTTAGTCTATTCCTTAATGTTGGACCCCGTTTTGATGTGATTAATTTCTGCATTCTGCCAAATCACTAGATATGCTGCTTTAGTCTTTTGAGTCTTGCAGTTCTATATCCAAATCTTCTGTGTCTGGGCATTGACACAGGAAAAGAAATAGCATGTTAAGAAATACATCTGCATGCTTACCTTACTCTGAATTAAAATCCAAATGTTTCACAAATGCAAGAGTTATACACCAAATTAATGCAAACTACAAGTATGCTGAATTCTAAAATAATCCAGGAAGCTATGTAGACATATGTTAGTTCCTTTGTGTGCATAACTTTTCACTTCCCAGGCATTTAATTCTTCTGGTAGAAATGAAATGTCAGAATAAACAGAAATCCAGAACAACCTGTTTGGGAAATTTTGCTAAGTACAGCTGGTGTACACTGCTGTTGTAGTTCATTGGCTCTATTTTAAGGAGACAGGAATAGAAAACAGCAGAGAATCATGGCTCTGGTCCTCTGCTTTCCCCAGATGACCTGGAGGAAGTTGAAGCGTGTGCTCAGAAGACATCCCTGTAATGTCTGTGTGCTACAGAAAACCACTCAGTGTCCTAGAACAAATTTAAGACGTATGGTTAAAATCAAGGAAAAAAAAAAAAAACAACAACAAAAACCCCAAAAAAATCCAAACCAAAACAAACGAGCAAACAAAACCAACCAAAACCCACAACAAAACAACACAACTTCAGTCTACTGCTAGCCGAGAGCAGGAAGGATCAAGAAAGAGACATGGCTAGGACCCAAAAGGAAACTTAAATTCCTATGTGTTAGCTAGGAAATGTACACTTTAGAGAATGGGGTCCAAGTAAGACACAGAACCAAAACAAAGAACCAGAATGAAAGAGCAATAGCATCCATCCTCAATGGAAGGAAAATTCCCTCCTGGCCTTGCCCTACTGGCAAATTCATTTATCTCCAGAAGGTGAGCAAAGCCTACTAAGCAAATAATTGAAAGACTTCAATAGCACTGCTGCACAAAAGCATTTGATTTCTAGCTGCTGTAACATTTAATGCTTCAGAGAAACGTAAGAGAATACCCCCTTCCAATAAAACAATAAAAATCTCAGAGGTGAAATTTTACAGTGCTTTGCTATCTAGAACTTAACCACAAGTGAGGGAAAGGCAAAAGTATAGTGAAGGGTGAAACTATTTGTGTCTGTTTACTGAATCACCACACACAGGTCTCATTTAGTTAATGCTTCTGTATTCTTCAAGTTTTTGAAAAGGATGTTTTGAGTGTAACAGAATTATAGATAGAATTACTTCTATACCACTGCTAAAAACGAAAAATTACCCTAGTGAAGCTAGTCTAATTTTTTCGAAGCCAGACTTTTCTCTGTCTTATACTGTGTATCACATTTTTTTCTGTAATAGCAACTGAATGGCTTTTCTGTGAGTTCCTTGAGAAAAATTGTTCTGTGGTTTAATAACTGTTGCTTTTGGGCAGCTTTTATATTTGTTGAATTTTCTTTTTAGAGGCTTTGACAGTTGTTTTTGTTTTTCTTTTTTTCCATTATTCCTAGTAATTCTGGTATGCTTCTGTATAACTTCCTTCCTTCTCCGTATTTTCATCTTAGACTTCTTGCTGAATGTTTCCTTGGATGTCATTTAACCAGGTACATGTGCTCAGTTCTCTTGATTTGTCTCTGTGTCAGCCACTCCAGCCTCCTGAATAATGGTTTGTACTGTTCTCACTTTCATATGTCTCTATAACTATTAGATCATTAAATCTTCTGAACTAAACACAGGTGTGGTCACCAGTCATTAACTATTTCATCCATCTGCCAAACTAAACTTAACAGGTTTAGTTAATTGGGCTTGGCTTATCTTTATAGAGTTGGTTCTTACCTCCCTTCTCCACACAATGGAACTCCAGTAATATCAGCTTTAAAAAGTTTTATATATATATATTTATATATTTGTATCTAAAAACCCAGATAATTAATTTAATTGTCTGTACACCAACAATTCTTTGCTTATCTCCCTACTTCTTAATTTAAAATCTAATGTAATGTTATATTCTGTTTAGGGTACTACGTGTATTTCTTGTTTTCTGTCCTATTTCTGTTGTTCACTGTATTTTTTGTCCCTTGAAAACAATATACCTGGAAAAAATTTTGTCATCTGCATCTCTTTTTGCACAGTGCCATTTAATGAAGACACAATAAGACCTAGAAGCCTTACATTTGCAGCCATTAAACACTTATCTTCCAATGATCATTTTGTTTTGATCCCCATGTTTAGTTACTCAGCCAAGTTCTCATCATGGACTTTGTTCACATAATAGTCACATAAAAATGACTAACAATACAAGTGCTTCAATACTTAAATCTAAATAGATAATGGCCAGAGTTTTTTGTTCAATGAATCATTTTATGTTGCTATCATTAAAAAAATGAAGCAAGATGTATTGTCAAGTTTATTAGAAGTAGTAAACAGAGAGGAACTGCCCATTCTGTGCACCAGCCTGTTTCTTTTTCTGATGGTAAATTATCCTTTGGAAAGTGATGTTGTACCATCATTGTACAGAGACGTAACATAAGTACCAGGCTTAGTGAGAGTGATAGTTGTGTATCACAGAGATTCCTTCTGTATCCGCAAGGGGAAATGGACTGGCTTGTGTTGGTAACCAAATTCTACCACATCACGCAGATTAAATATGTTACTACGGCAATAGCTAAGCTATTTGCCACTCTACTGATCTACTTCATAAGTTATTGCCATGGGACAGCTGTTCAACTACTTCAGTCAACTACTTCTCCCAATGTGTTCAAAAGTATTAAACTTCTTTGTGAGTGTGTATTTCAGAGAAATAAATACAAAGAGACTAACAGTTACAGATGTGATCTAAGCCAAATGTTAACATCACTTACCACTGAAGGTAGCTTCATATTGCAGTAGTTTTTCCAGGGCCTCTCATGAGCTGCTGCCTGACTACAAATTATGTAGCACAAATAAATGCAAAAATCATATCCCAAGTTGCCTCAGATTCTGAATAAGATGAAAAAAAAAAAAAGCACAAAGAAGTAATGGAAAAAGTTATGGTAAACACAAATCCTGTCAATCCAGAAAGGGTCCAGAAACCCTTTTGCCAATAGTCTTACTTTCATGTAGCTAAAAGGATATATAACTCTCAAACTGTACAAAGCAATATCAAGAATTAGGAAATGGCATTTTTAAAAAAATTTATTTGAAAAAAAGGAAAATATTTTTGTGTCCCTAGTTTTAACCTGTTGACAATAAAATATTGGTAGTTGGAATGGTTAAACTGAAAGCTGTTGCAATGCAATATGTAACTTTTAATGTTTGGTGTGTTTGTTTATTTTTTTCTGTTTTACTAATTAAAAGAGGGGATTTTATATTTTGTTAAAATAAGATCATAAAATTTTGATTTATTGATACAATTCAAAATAACTATTTTTCTTTAGAGAATCAACATCTACTCAAATTTGTTACAAAGCTGAAACTAGACTTCTCTTGCAAGCTATATTATTCTTTAATTTAATAGAAAAAAGGCTTCATGTGACACACTTCACATGAAAGAAAGATATTCTTGGGCCAGTTTCAAAATGCTAGATAGAGTGGTGTATAATAGTGCCACCCTCTGCACTATTTGCAGAGTGCAAATATAGTGCATTATATGCACTAACTAGAGTGGTGCTAAGGGGGCTGCTTCAATAGCGGTAGTAAAAATGGAAAGAAAAGAGAATGTAGCGAAAAGAAAAGGCAATTTGGGTGTTCAACTGATTTAAAATACCCAAACTGAAAAAGCAGCCAGGAGCACTTTCTTGCATTTAAACTTAGTGAAGGTACTGACCTTTTGACTTCAGTTATGTATCTTTCCTATGATATACTTCTCTTTGAAAGATTAATAGAGAAAGTCTATGAACTGTTTTCTCTTTAAACCCCTTTTTAATCTCTCATCAGATACAGCAATTTTAATATACAAAAGTAACAGGTATTACTTCTACTGTTTAGAAATCTTCTGCAAAAAAGCAGACAACAAAAAGGATCAATGTTTTGTGTCTATCAAGACTCACAGCAGGCACATCCTTCCTAGACATCCTCTTCTAGAGGGTCTTGTGTATGCTTGGTTTATTCCTTTAGTGTTTCTATGGAAATGCCCATTTTTTCAGCACCAATCAGGCTAATATAAATTGAATTCTGCAAAATGTATTCAATAACACCTTGAATGACTTTTTTTGGCTTGTTTCAATTTTAAATATAGACTTGAGATTCAGCCTCAGCTACGCAAAATACTGCTAAATCTAAAAACCTGTCACTGTTTCTGAACATACCTGACTGAAGCTGAATATGTAAATAGTATGAAATTCATGTCTTCTTTTTGGGTAAATTTGAAGACAGAAAAAAAGTCATAATTCTTATAATTACTTTCTCTTTGTGTTTTTGGTCAGAGAACAAAATTTATATGTTTCAGTTACATTTGTAAAATCAGAAAAAATATAACCTGTCTGATATAATGTTTTGGATGCAACAAAACACTTTGTTCATGTGCTGACAATCAAAGCAAAAATTATGCACAAAAGAAAAATAAGAGATTTGCAAAAAACTGTGTAGATATCTATTTCTAATTTCAAAATATGGTCGATAACACTAAGAAAGGAAGAGGAATTGCAGACTTCCTTACTCTAGTCTGTCAAGTTGCCAGGACTTAGCACTAATAACGTTGGGACTGTACTTTCCAGTTTTGGAAGGTACTTCAATAAGAGATATAAGCAAGTTCAGAGCCATTCACAGATGCCACTGTGCTGGTCCACCTTCATAGAGAGCAAATGGCTGAGTAGATTGTCCTGTGCTCTGGGAGAGGAGACAAGAGGGTTTTTGGAAGGGGTTGCACTGCTGGGGTGATGTTCTGTGGGTGGGAGAGGCTGCCTTGGGTGGGGCAGAGGCAACCCCTGAGCATGGTCATGCCCTACTGACTCGTGATGGTGCATGATGGCATGATGATGAGATTGGGCATCACCTCAGAAACTGAAGGATGTAGGTTTAGGGTCGAGGAAGTAAACTCTCAAGTTCATAGAATTTTTTGCCCACTTGCACTGTATCCTTCTTCCAGTGGAATAAAGCATTGCATGCTCCAGTGGAGGGAACACTGCTTCACGTGAACATTGCTGCATGTGCCCTCTGGACCTGTGTGATCTCCTTCATACACCTGGTTCCTGACATATTACTAACAGTTGCTGCTGGGAAGAATCTGTCAGGCAGACATAATGAGCAGCAGCATTCTCAATTACTGTGCAGGAGAGATGAGAGCCTGTCTTTCACAGCCCTTTTCATTCCCTGGGAGTGGCAGAGACTGGATGTCAGAAACTCCTATGAAATTCAGATATTTCACACCAGCCCATTACATGTACTATTAGATCATACTACTGCTTGGCCTTCTTCTAAACTATATCCTAATCCTGACTTCAGTTATACACAAGGGAAAAAAACCTCTGTATGCCTTAATGACACTTGTGAATCACCAGAGATGCTTGTCACTGTCCTTTGATTTACTTTGGCAACCAGGGAACCTGCTGGATCTAAACGGTAATAACATGCATTGAAGAATTCATAACTCATCATCACTTCAGATACTCTTTATGAAACCCTTTTATTGTACCTCTGCTCTTTCTCATTGTCCCAAATTTTACCTTAATCTGTAAAGTTTCATGTATAATTCATTGCAGATGTTTCTTATTTATTTTATTTTATTTTGTATTTATGTATTTATTTTATTTGGTGCCTCTTATGGATCCTATTCACACTGTAACACAATATTTCTTCTGCAAAATTTAATCCTAACCTTAACTCTAGCCTGACAGAAGATCTAAAGATTTGAGACTAAGTATAATTCATTAAAGATTTCATTTGCCCACTCTCAGTTCCTTTGGCCACTCCTCAAAAATTTTGTCTTTCTGTGAACTCAAACTCTAACCCTGTATTTAAATCTAATTTGACATAAGAACTGCAGACCCCTGCCTAAGCAGAAGACGTATCTGATATCCATCACCAAGTCTGAATGTACTTTGTTGCATCTTAGGGATTCCAGTTTTACTGTGCTTCTTTCTTGTCCAAAATTTTTTGTCCTAAACCAAACCTCAGTCTAACCTGAACTTGACATAGTTGTCAGAGACCACTGTCGTGCTCAACCCAGTTGTAAGTCCTGGGAGAGGACAGTCTACAGCACTTATTTCCTTTGGCTCTTCACTATGTACCCTGCTGTTGCTGTTAGTCCTATCTTTTTCACACTCTAAGCTCTGTCCCCGACCTGACACTGAGGCTAGTAACTCCAGTGAATCTTGAAGGCAATTATAACTCACTGGAAATTTCTGTTCCTACCCTACATTTAGTTTGGTCATGCATTTTGAGTAAGGTTCTTATTGTGGTTCCTGGATTTAATCCCTAACTTTAACCTCAGTTTTACATAGAGGGTAAAGACCCTTGGCAGTCTGAAGCCCATATGATCCTTTTTAGGATTACTACATTGAAATTTTGGTTTATCCCTTTTGTGAAATAAATACTTCTTCTGCTTGTCTGGCCTCTTCAAGTTTGAACCTGTAAGAGCTGATGACCGACCAGCTTCTTCACTCCATCTCCTGCCCAGGCGCTGCAGTTTGGGACCCATAGTTCTCTCCGGACACTCTTTATGAATCCCATTTTACTGTCAGACTTTAATACCATTGCATTTTTTTTGTAAGGTATGCTTCAATAAACAAGATAACAATTATTAACTCATATTAGCTTATTAAATAAAGTTATTCAAAAAGTATAGCAGGGAATCAGAAAGAACTTACTGGTCCAAGGCAATTTAGTCTGGCATATAATTTCAGGACTGTGTCCTGCTGCAAACAGTGGATTGTCACCATAAAAAAGCCGTCAACTGTTCAATAACATATCGTTTAATACGTGTACAATACTTATAATACTTAAGAACTCTTTATGTACTCTGTGTTTATGGGATCTTGTTTTCTGTTTCTTCAAGACATGCACTGTCACTAGTAAACCCAATTAAAAAAAAAAAAAGAAGAGCTAAATATTGACTGAAACCTATGAGATTAAGCTGTCCTTAGTTAATTGAAGTTCGGGGAACTAGAATGTGCACAGTGAGCGAGTTTACTTTATTACCCTTTATGGTCTTGTTAGTCCTAATGTCTGCCACCGAACAGACATGGAGTCTATCCCACAAAGAGTGGGATAGAGAGAAGAAAGTGAGAAAATCCTCTGTGTATGTCTTAAAAATTAAGAATGTTTAGCATCTTAGTAGAACACAGCTGACAAAGTCCAAACTATGTTGATACTGGCAGAGATGCTTTTTAAGAAGGCAAGAAGTAAGGATAAATTCAGTAACTATATGCAGCAATAATTCCACAAATGAGAAAGCAGAGAAAAAAAAAATAAACTACATCGTAAGGTGTTTTGAAATCTTGTGCAAAATCAGTTAAACTAATTGTCAGAAGTATTAGCACTTAAGAGAAAACAAGCATGACTGTTTAATATACACTGAAATCACAAAATTTATCTGTTTCACAACAAATATTTTGTTTGAGTCCATCATGGGTAACATTTTAAAAACACCTATAAGTCTTACTTTCAACAGCGACTAAAACAATTACAATCCCAGTTCCTGCTGAAACTTAATTGAACTCAGGCTTTCCTGCAGGATTCAGTTTTCATCAGCAAGCTGATGTCCAGCAGCTGTCCTGGAGGAAGGAAGAGGTCCCCTGAGTCTCAGCATATATGGATGTCCAGCCTCAAGAGAAGAAACATTAAGCCCTCCCAGCAGGCAGCATTAGTTGTAAAGGCATTTAAAAGTTTGTTCCTTTTCTGAGGGAGTCCTGGTGAAGAAATGGCTGAAAATGAACTATACAAATTGTTCTAACAGTGGCAACACCAGCAATCTGGATGGAGTTTATATATGCAACCAGGATCTGTATGTGCAGGAATGTATGCATAGCTATTTTAGATATTTATTAGAGTAAAGGGGCTAAGGAGTATTTCCTTGCATGAAAACAAGTTGTGTGATGTGTTCAGGGTCACATGGAAAAGCTGTAGACTCCTGCTTTCAGGTTCCCCACCTGTGTATAGTTGTTGTACCTTTGCTCTTCTCCGTTTTGTTCAGGGGTGGAAGTTCATTTTCTTGGTGAGGCCTGAACTAAATATGTTGAAACTTAAGCACTCCCCAGAAGAATTTTTGCTACCAGGGTTGTTTTGTTGTTTTTTTTTTTTAAAGTCTGGTCACTGTACTTGTACTCCCCAAACCGAAATAATAAGTTGCTATGTCTTTTTCTTATAAAAACTTATTATTAGACATGACTAGGAAATACCTTATTACACTTGAAGTGGAGTCGGAAATATATAGCTTAAGAAGTGTTTACTGAACTTTAATATATTTTATCTGTAACTATGAAACATAATCCTTACATCAGATAAGCAATTTGAAAATGTTAGCTAGTAAAAACATTTTAACTGAATCTTAGTGATTATGAGTTTTTTAAATAGTGTTCCTACATTTTATATAGATTTCTGCCTCACAGATGGCTTGTTTGTTTTAATCTGTATCGACAATAAAGGCCTGGGATCTTAATATAGATTGTGCAGTCAAATATCTATCTTGCTGTCTTCAAGAAGGACCTCTGAAAAAGCCACAGCTGAGATTTGACTGTTTTGGAAAAGCTTATCTCCAACAGCCTTTGAATGGAATTTGGGGTCATGTTTAGTTTTGTGTACTTCTGACATCAGGGGAATACATTCGTGTATGTGGCAATTTAGGATAACATTAATTTAACATGATTGGTTGGTTCTTTTTCTTAAGGGCCTGTGAGCAGTAAATATTCTCTCTTGGAATCAAGGAGCATATCACTAACATATCTTGTTAGTGATATGAAGACAGTTAGACATAATAATTATTTTTAATTCCAAAATAACTATTTCACTGTGTTCAATTCTTTTTAATGACATACGTATTCTATGTATGTGAATGAAATATTGTAAGATTCATCTGGAAGTTTTTTTGGTTTTTTTAAATTATTCTGCTAACTGGAAAAATTAAGTCTAATGTAAACTAAAACTACATGGGAATTTTATTCAAATATGCTAATCCAATTTTTTTCCCCATTCAAAAGCATGGACTGAGGTTGTATCAAGTGAAGTGTTTAAGAAGAAACAACTTTTTTCTTAATACTTGGGCTAACATATGGCAGAAGAACCCAGATATAGGAGAACAGTTGCAAGGGAAAGTAAGAGCTCCTACAGCAAAAATATAGAGGTGAGGACAAAGAATTGTGGGTTGTGTTTTGGTTTTTCCGTTTGTCTCTTCCCTGCCTTCTAGCGGAGAGAAAACTCAGAAGTACTCTATACAATATATTATTTAATACACTTACTTACTTTCCTATAGTGCTTCAAAACCACCAAGCACTGCTGGCCCGTGTTGAAATTCTGGGAATGCCACAAGACAAAGAAAAGCTACATGAGGATTTTGCTCTAGAGGTTTTTGTCAATTTGGTCCCTGAGGTGACCATGCCTATAAAAATGTTGCTAACATAAGGCAATACCAGTCGCATATTTCAAAACACTAAAAATTATCCTCTCCCTCTCCTTTCCACCAGTAATGGTGAACTTGTTAAAGAATCACAGGGCTTCTGAGAGGCTGGGGTGAGAGTGCAAGACTGTCTTCCTCACTTTTGCCCTCTTTCTCCTAGCCCAATTAATTTAATAATTATCATATTCAAATCCTGTTTATGAGCGATTTAACCTCACAGCGCAAATCTGCAAAAAAAGTATCAAGGGGTAATCCATACCCCAGTACAAGTGGTTATAGAGACCTGTCTCCTCCTCAGTAGCTCTCAGGAAAAGCAGCACTGGCTCAGACCAAGGACCCATGCAGCACAGTGACCTGCCTCCTGCAGCAGCTACTTGCAGGTGTGTAAGAGAGAAAATAGATTGGTACTTTTAAATGATGCTTCCCCCTACAATTTCTGCCTGATTCCAACTGCTTTCAGCTTTGAAGGCTTCCTGAACCTGCTCTGTTTTTTCTACTTAAAAACTCTTGATGACTTATAATTGAATGC
Organism: Rissa tridactyla; assembly: GCF_028500815.1. Taxonomy (NCBI): domain Eukaryota; kingdom Metazoa; phylum Chordata; class Aves; order Charadriiformes; family Laridae; genus Rissa; species Rissa tridactyla. The sequence continues at coordinate 109,703,266 of NC_071466.1, forward strand.
TTGTCCAGTCTTCCATCAAATCCATGTGAACTGTCAGTATCTACACTACCCTCAACTGGGATTTACATAGGTCTCTGACCGTGTGAAAAGCTGTCTTACCTAACTAAGCATTTTCAACCTCATTTGCCTCCTTTAAATCTTTCCGTACTAGGCTCCTAGTGCTTGTTTTGGAAGATATAGGGTGGGTGTCAGGAGGATGGGGCCAGGCTCTTTTCAGTGGTACCCGGGGACAGGACAAGATGTAATGGGCACAAACTTGAGCATAGGAAGTTCCACCTAAACATGAGGAGGAACTTCTTTCCTTTGAGGGTGGCAGAGCACTGGAAGAGGCTGCCCAGAGAGGTGGTGGAGTCTCCAACTCTGGAGACATTCAAAACCCGCCTGGATGCGTTCCTGTGCAGCCTGCTCTGGGTGACCCTGCTCTGGCAGGGGGGTTGGACTATATGATCTCCAGAGGTCCCTTCCAACCCTATGATTCTATGATTCTATGATTCTATGATATGACAGTCACGACTTCTTCGTGGTCTGGAATTTTGTAAATTTCTTGTATACCATACCAAACAATTTATTTTCTTATTAGTGATTTTTATATGATTAATCATTCTTTTTTCCAATATTTTTTTTAATTCATTCCAAGACAGGGAAGCAGCGCTTCAAAGAACAGTAAGCCACAGACTTATGTCGTGGTGTAATGTTTTCAGAGGTGTTTCTTCTTGTTTGTTAGTAGCTTGTAACAACAGATTGTCAGCTAATGGGTTTTGAGATCATGTTCCTATAAACCTATCACAGTCTCTGTGATCTCAGTATCTGCATTCCTGTGCAGCCTGCTCTAGGTGACCCTGCTCTGGCAGGGGGTTGGACTAGATGATCTCCAGAGGTTCCTTCCAACCCCTACCGTTCTGTGATTCTGTGATTCTAGATGTCACTCATGTTTGGTAATGGTCCACATGGAGCATGATATTCCGTGTGTACACTTAGCTTTCATCCTTTCAGGGTTACATTAAGAAATATTACTTATACACGTCACTTATGTGTGTGTATATAATAAATTTTGTCAGCTGTTGTACTGTCACCTAGTATCAAAACTTCCTTTCGGAGTTTATTCTTTCTATTGCCTTCATTACTCTCAGTAACTTAGTAGGATTAGAAAACTTTCTTCTTATTAACCCCTCTGCACTTTTTAAAATCATGATAACTGCATATATACTACTACCAGTTCTTATATCTTTTAAAAATAATTATTTGTATCACAACCTTTTCCTCATCCCATGATTGCTTGGTTTCTTTAAAGCTTTTTAATGAAGACTTCTGGTGAAAACCTTACTCATATATAAGACTATTAGGTTTTTGAACTTTGCAAAGAACTTCATTATTTGGTATGTTTTTCCTTTTTATAGGCATTGAATTGAAGAGCCTCAAGTTACCTGGATAGCACCTGGAGCCTTTCTTCCTATTTCATTTTTGTTTGGTGAAAGCTTTGTCACTTCTTAACACAAAAGTGGGGTTAAGTAAGATGTTAAAGACTACACTTAATAATTCTACTTGAGTAGCACCTGGTCCTAGAAGTTTCTTGTTATTGGTTTTGTTCACTTAATTCTCTAATATAATCCATAGTCACTTCAGTTTCAGGCAAACCTCCTGAGCCTCCCACAAGGAGTTCCAGCATGGACATCTATCTGGATCTTCCTCCTCTATGAACACCACTTTAAAAACCTCACTACTTTTCCTCAATGGTCTTGTCTCTACTGATCATCAGCTGGCTCTGCATAGTCTGACATATTTTTTGCTCTAGGTAGATTTGAAGACAGTGTTCATCCAGAACTTTTTTCATTTAACCTCCCAGAATTTGATTCTGTTTTCTTCATCTAGATGCAACTTTCTCTTTCTGAAGCATGCTGCTCCTTTCTAGTACTTACTTATTCTACTTAGTCATATCAACTTCTTATTCTGTCTTAATAAGTAATGTGTGCTGATGCTTTGCTAACATTGTGTTGCTCTTCAGTGCTTTCCTCACTGCCTAAAAGGATTAAATTTTAGTTATCCCTCTTATCCTCTTTTTAATGATCTTGCTAACCTTTTCATAATTTCATCTTTCAGGTCAAGTGCAGTCACAGGGTTTTTTAGATTTATACCATAGGCATATCAAATTTTAATATATCCTATTCAGTATTACAGAATAACATGTCAAGTGAAGGATTTTTGGCTCAGATCCTGTACACTATTTGGGATGAAGTAAAGGGTTTCATTTTCTCTCTTGGACTACGTAAGTGCTTCATTTATGAAACAATCAAGGATACTGTATAAAAATACCTTTTCTGGACAAAAGCTACATTGGAATGTAAAAGGTGTCTGTGCAATGATAAAAAAGATCTGCCAATATGCATGACGTCCATTCGTCTTTTTTTTTCTTCCTTCCACGCGCTCCCCCCACCATGGGGGAAATAAAGGGTTTCTAAGTTGAATCCACATCCTTTCCCTCCTTTTTCTGAGCAGAGAAATGATGTTCTAGAGACAAAAAGCTGCAATTAGTGGCGTAGTAAGGTTGGACTGTACTATATGGACTAAGGCATGAAACTAGTTTTCCAGGTATGATATTAATATTATAATGGTCAGTTGGGTAACAGCTGTAAGAAATGTTTAAATATCTGTGCTTTCAGTTTTTTAAAAAACTGTGTCTGTGTATTAAGTCTCATTAGATTCCAGCATTTAGAACAACGGGAACTGGCACAAGTCTATTGGTAAATAGATGTTAATATTTAGATAAAAATAGTCTGCAACACTAGAGTTGACATTAGCAAAATTATTTACATTATCTTTCCATATGTAGTCTCTTTTTATTCATTATGTATGAAAAAGGGTATAAATTATCGATGCTCACATTTCTGAGGTCAGTTAAAAAAATCAACATTTTGAATTAATATCTGAATAGAAATTTTCATATAGCGGTTAGAGCTATCTAAAATTACTGTGCAGTTGTAATAGAAAATAGTATTATAATTTTTTGTTATTTAATGGTGGTATCCATCAAATCTTATTGTTCCAAAACAAAGAAGTTAATTCAAAAAATTAGAAGTCAAATTTACTGATGCTTTATCAGAAAAAGTTTTAATGTTTGTAGTGTAATAGAATCATAGAATTGCCTAGGTTCAGATCATCTAGTCCAACCATCAACCTAACTCTGACAAAAAACATCACTAAACCATATCTCTAAGCACTATGTCTACACGTCTTTTAAGTACCTCTAGGGATTGTGCTTCAACCACTTCCCTGAGCAGCCTGTTTCAATGCTTGATAACCCTTTCAGTGTAAAAATTTTTCCTAATATCCAGTCTAAACCTCCCCTGGTGCAACCTGACGCCATTTCCTCATGTCCTGTTACCTGGGAGAAGAGACCGACCCCCACCTTACTACAGCCTCCTTTCAGGTAGTTGTAGAGAGTGATAAGGTCTTCCCTCAGCCTCCTTTTCTCTAGGATGAACAACCACAGTTCCCTCAGCTGCTCCTTATGAGGCTTGCTCTCCAGACCCCTCACCAGCTTCGTTGCCCTTCTCTGGACACGCTCCAGCACCTCAGTGTCTTTTTTGTGGCAAGGGGCCCAAAACTGAACGCAGTACTTGAGGTGGGGCCTCACCAGTGCCAAGTACAGGGGGATGATCACTTCCTTACTCCTACTCACCACACTGTTCCTGATACAGGTCAGGATGCTGTTGGCCTTCTTGGCCACCTGAGCACACTGCTGGCTCATGTTCAGCTGGCTATCGACCAACACCCCCAGGTCCTTTTCTGCCAGGCAGCTCTTCAGCCACTCATGCCCAAGCTTGTAGCACTCCATGGGGTTGTTGTGACCCAAGTGCAGGACGCGGCACTTGGCCTTGTTGAACCTCATACCATTGGGCTTGACCCATCGATCCAGCCTGTCCAGATCCCTCTGCAAAGCCTTTCTACCCTCAAGCAGGGTGACACTCCCACCTAACTTGGTGTCATCTGCAAACTTAGTGAGGGTGCACTCAGTCCCCTCATCCAGATCACTGATAAAGACATTAAGGAGAACCGGCCCCAATAGCGAGCCCTGGGGATTCACAGAAGCCTCCTATTGAAACTATTAAATTTTTTTGCTTAGCTTGCAAATGGCAACAAATGCATTCATATAAGTAGTAAACTGTCATAGGAGTGCTGCAAAATATTCTCATTTATATAGTGTTGATTTGTAGCTATCCATAATACTACAATTTGCTGTTTTCCCATAACAAAGGAAACAATGTTGGTAAAAAGTTTGCTGTTATGAAAGGTTTTGTTTGTCCTGAAAATTTTGTAACATTTGTTATTAGCTGATAGTTGCAGTGTCAATAAAATATAGGATTTTGAAATTTATTTTTGCATGATCATCTCCTGCAATGAACTTTGAGTGTAACTGATCCCTAATGTTTTTAAGGGTTTGAAAAACTTGTTTTCTCATATGTGTACTACCTAGCCTGTACAACAAGCAGTACTAATTCTGTAGTAGGAATGACTTTGCAGATTGTGAGGTATATAGTGAGAACCCAACACATACTGTCCATTTTACTTCAAGCTAGTTCTTGTCTGACCCCATGGACCAAATCGTCTCCAGACCCTTGAGCTCATTACATGGTTTCCTGGAGCAGGCACCTTGTTCTCTGTTGTTGAGAAGTCAGCAACTTGACAGCCTCTGGGACTGCACCACAGTGAGAATCAGAGTGCAGTAAGTAGGGGGAAGAATAAGAAATTTGCTTCAGTGGTGTTACAGATGTACTTTTGGACTACTTGACCAAAACCTTAAGAACTCCTCAGAAGGGAAGGAAGGTAATTATTTTTTTCATAACACAGTCACAGTTCAGGTACTGTGTACTTTTATACCTCAGGCCTTTCATGCTTGTAATCATGCCTGTCCCTGATGGTATGACTGCTTCCATTTAACTCAGTGATAGATCTTCCACACCTTCTCTTTTTTTCTTTTGAAGGACCAACAAAAACGCACCCAAGCACCAAAGCTAATCATGAAAAGGGCACTGAAGTTCAAGTTAACCTCCATATCTTACCAGAAAAAAAAAAAAGTCCACTTTGTTAGTGATTCTGAACTGGATCCTTCATTGTAAATCAATATGGTTCCACACTTTTTATGTATTAATGTGAAACTTTATATGATTTTCACAAGCCAAAGAGCTTTCCATGGCTTTCAATGCTCAAAATATTCTATATCTACTAAACAAGTAATATTAATGTAAAATTTAACTAGAATAGTCCTTTTGTTTGGGAAAAGGAATAGGGAAAGGCAAAGAAAAGACCTTGATTCAGCAAAGTCTAATATCACTAGTTACAGAAATGAAACATACACAAGAAATTATATGGAGAGGGGTGTGTTTTCACTCAGTCCAGACATTAGCTTGGTTGGAGGCCAAGTAAGATCTCCTCTCCAGAAGCTGGGGGTGGGGGAGGGAGTGAATATCTGAATGTAATTTGGGTCTAAATAATTAACCTTAACATAGCTAAATCTAATTTAGATATAATATTAAAATTGCTCATGCCTCAAATAGTTCTCTAAAAGAAAGCAGAGGCATCAAACCTCATTCTATGAGATATATGTACTTGAAATGTATAATGTGTATATTAAAACACCAAATATATGCACTTAATTCACAGAGGAAACTATGGAAACTTTTACAAGTAAGCTTCCTGGAAACGTAGGACCTTAAGTATTAAGTTTTTTAAGAACAAAATATAGTGAAAATTATTTCTATATGTTGTTTGTCTGGATACTGACCTTCACCTATATTCATTACTTGTCAACTGGTTGACCTGTGGAATTTTAGTGTAATTTTCCCTGTTGTAGACAACACAAACTAAGAGATGACTGGTATTATTCATAAATACTACTTAAAAATACTTTTATGTCAGTGGATCAATATTCACATTTGTTACTGAGATCCATGGTTGTAAAGGGCGGAAGATAATCCATAAATACACTGACAGTAAAAAATATCTTTGAAAGAGAAGGAGAGTATTAAAGCTGTAATAAAGGGGAACAGATTTCTATGCAACTTTTTCCATTACCTGCAAGAAACTCTCTTTTAATAGAGATGACTGCCTGAATTCCTGAAATGTCATTCCAGGTTTTCAAGTCTCCTTGTATATCTTTAAACTGCAGACTCTGTCAAAAAAAAAAAAAAAAAAACCAAACACTGACCTTGGTAGCTACTTTTGTAGGGGTTTGTAGTCTTATTAACAAATTGGCAATTGATCCTGGGTATACTGAAAGAACACTGTGAATTTTTCTTCCATGGAGAATTTGTCTTTTTGTTTTCTTTTAACATAACAGCACATTGAGTGTGAAGAGGGAACTTCATTTGTTGGAAGAAATTGCATGGCTCTTGGCAGTTAATAAATCTTTATACAAATATTGACACATATAGATTTACTTTGCTGCACGATGGCTTTATTTTTTGTGTATTTTAAGATTTGAAAGCATGCTAACCCTCCAGCTATTTAAAAATATAGGTGTGTATTGGGTGTGGCTGGGATAGTCAACTTTCCCCGCAAGAGCCCTTGCAGTGCTGTGCTTTGTATTCGTAGCTAGAACAGTGTTGGTAACACACCAATGTTTTGGCTGTTGCTGAGCAGTGCTTGCACAGCATCAAGGCTGTCCCTCCAACTACCCACCTGCCTCCTTCCCTCCCTCAAAGGCTGTGGCAAGAGTTGGGAGGGGACAAAGGCAGGACAGATGACCCCAACTGACCAAAAGGATATCCCATTGTGATATTCTATACTGTATGAAGTGTTCTGCAACAAAAGCTAAGGCAGAGGGGGAGGAAGGCATCCTTTACGATGACATTTGTCTCCTGAAGGAACTGCTATGTGTATGGATGCCCTGCTTCCCAAGAAGTGGCTGGATATCTAGAGAATAAATCTTTTTTGTTTTCCTTTGCTTCTGCACGCAGACTTTGCTTTTCTTTTTTTTAAAGTGACTTTATCTTGACCCATGAGATTTTCATGTTATTCCCTCCCCAATCCTGCTGAGGAGGGAGAGTGAGAGCAGCTGGGTGGGCACCAGGTGGCTGGCCAAGGTAAACCCACCACAAGCTAAAAAAATTCTGAAACTATGATCTTAGGGGGAAAAAAGAGATTAATTCTTCTGTCTTCTGGGAAAGTAATACTGCTTTTACAGACGATAGTGGTAATAGCTTAATTGATACTTAGATTTTTCTTTTTCTTTTTTTTTTTCCCTTCCCCCCTCTTTTCCTCCCCCAAGTAGCTTTCTTTTTCTGTTTGGGTCTGAGGATTATGTCTGGAAAGTTTTTCTATGAAGTCTGGGAGGTAATCTCTTGGTGTTTTAATGTTCCTTATGTATCTCCGAATTACATATACTTAGTTCTAAATATAATGAAATTTATATGTAATTAAATGATTTATTATTGTTGACTTTATTCAGACTACAAATAAGGTTAACATTGTACGAAAGTGCATAGTGGATCAGAAGAGTACTTCTTGGCTGAAAGTGAAATCCTTCAACTCTAGCTGGCTTTTTTCTACAAAGTAGCTAAAACAAATCTGTGCATATGCATCATACTTAAATCTACTTAATTATTCTATGAAGTAAGACTGTTACTAGACAAGACAGTTTGAAATAGTGTATACATACTATGAGTACATTAGCAATAAAATGAATCTTTGCTCTGCGTAGTTTATCGGGTGATATCATATGAAGCTTAGCTTTTATGATTTGAAAACAGCTAAGTACCTACTGTATCTTGCTGAAGATGGTAGTGCTTGTTGACTGACAGTGAAAAGCAAGGCCTCGTGTGTCTCTTGCAACAGCTGCAATATAAAACACAGCACATAAAGAGCTGGTTTTTATCTTCCACTGATAAAGAAACAGAATGCTTTGTATTTAAGGATTTTAAAATGTAAAATCAAGATTCAAAATCTTGCAAAAGTTCTTGTATGGGGTCTGCTGAGCAGTTCCATACCAGGTGATGACACCAGAGAGTTTCTCAAACTTCTGCTGTTTTGCTGTACAGATCTTATGTGGTGAGAGGAAGAAGGAACTTTCGCTCTGTTCTCCAGCCTCCTATTGTTCCACCACACAAACTACACTACCTTGTCTCACAAGAGCCCAATATGTGAAATAATTTACTGCGTAGCTGCTCTACCTGGAACTGCTTCCAGTCTACCAACGTATTTACGCAAGTGTTTGAGCTGCCATTAGATGGCAATTACTTTTGACCCATATCTATCTGAGCTTGACAGAAACTAGTGACCTAGACTTCTAAAGCTTAATCTCTCATTACTGTTCTCTGATGCTTTTAGTCTCTCTGATCAGATGGAAGTGTAATGTCTACTGCACTGTATCTGTATTTATCATGTGTTTGCAAAGTTCATAAGGCTTCTCGGAAGTGGTATTAAGAGGTGGGAGAAGAAAAGTACTTAAAACTGCCTTCTATTAGTTCTGATGTGAATAAACACTGATTAAACCATTGTTTCACAACTTTGTCACTGTAGTTTATGTCAGCTTTGTGGCATAGTGAACAAAACTTTATTCCTGATTCTCTTTTCACTGGACCAGCATTTATGAGATCAGACACAATTGTTTTGCATTTTGGTCCTCAGTTATATAAAGACTTACATGAAGACTTTACTGCACAAATCTAGCAGAGATCCACAATTGAGCAAGCTTACAATGATGTATGGTTGTGGTTCGAGTCAGAGTCAGTCACTGTGGTGGATCGATGGCTATCAGCCAGATGCCTGCTTAGCTGCTCTCACTCCCCCACCTCAAAAGGACAGGGGGAGAAAATAAGATGGAAAAGCTCATGGGTTCAGATAAAGGCAGGGAGATCACTTACCAGTTACTATCACTGGCAAAACCATCTCAACTTAGGGAAAACCAATTTTAAAATAGTTTTGGATAGTGAGAAACAAAGAAAAGTCAGAACAGCTTCTCCCCCTGAATCTTTCCCAGGATCAAATTCACTTCTTCATCCTCAACTCCTCTACCCTCCCCACACACAGCCCTCCTCCCCCAAGTGGCCCAGGTGGGGATGGAGAACGGAGGGTTGTGTTCAGTCCATAACAGTTGGTCTCTGATGCTGCTTCCTCAGAGGTCACCCTGCAGCCTCCACTGTCAACACCTTGATGCCTAGAGCCAATACAGCCATCTAAAAAGCTAGAGTGTCTTGATGATCATCACGCTGCCTGGTTTCCCAGACTGTGTGAGCCATCACTGTTGGTTGCCTGACCTCTCAGTCTCTGAGAGAAGATAACTAGGGACTTGAGGTTTCTCTGGTAGGATTTCTTTTCAAATTACTTCTTGTAATATCGTTGTTGTATAGCTTTCCCCACAAAGTTGTCTACATCCAATCAGCTATATTTGACTAGTTACAGGTAGGCAGCAGCTAAATCGATACTACCTCAATTTCAAAATGGCAGCCACTTTTCAGTTTGATAGAGCAACCAATATTTTTATTTTTATATAGCAATTTGGATGTAGCAATAACATTTGAAGAGAAAAGCTTTTCAGAAAACTTTAAAAACTCCAATGAAGCATTTATTTAGCTATAACAATCAGATTGGTCATTCACCCCTCCAGAGATGGGCATATAATCAAAGCTGTACTATCAGCCTTGAATAATCATCAGCCCCCAAAAAACCTACCCTTATGAATGACTTTATTCTAGTCGCTTTAAAGTATTCTATCTATTGTATGTATTACAATTGTATTATCTAAACAGGCAATCAGTGGGAAATTGTGATTAGCATTTTTCTCTGAGAAATTGCCTACACAGACTGATATTCAGTTGCTGTTTTCTTTTACAAATGTTACTTTCCCACTGTTCCCCAGCTAGTTTTGCCTAGGTCAAAACAAAGAATATATAAGAACACTGTATAAAGAGGGGGTATTTTTCTGCTTTCACTTGCATGGCACCTTTTATTTTTTTATCTCTGAAGGAATTAATTTTTTTTTCTTTTTTTTTTTTTTTAATATTTTGAAATATAATCATTAACTTGCTGTATTTATGACTGGTTGTTCCAGGTCACACATTGCTTGAAGCAGACCTTTATTAACGTGTAAATTGCAGTTTCACACCAGTAGCCTCTTTAAAGTCAAAAGGGAAATAAAGTTTTTAGATTAGAATTGGACAGTTAACATACCAAGAGGGAGTGTGTTTAAATTGCTATGAGTTTGCATGAAAATTGTAAGTGGATTTTTTTCTTTAATCCCCAAGAAGATACTATACTAATTAAAGATTTGTTCTTCCAGGCAGTAATGCTTTCTGCAGTAGTTGTTTTTCTGATTTTCCTTCCTATTGTTTTGCTTTTTCTTTCTCCATTAAAAAAAAAAAAAAGTTTGGAAGGAATGAGTCTTTGCTGTCAAAGCAGCTGTGCCATGTAATCAATGATTAACGTTAAAGCATGTCTTGATTAATTTGAGTTTGAATCTTGTTGACACAGGGGATATCCTCTAATTTCTGGTCTACTGTACTGATGAGAGTAACCTTACTGACATTTGTCCTTGTGCCAGCAGTCCCTTAACTTTACCTGTTTATTTCCACTTGCTTCTTTGAGATTTTATTTTGTGTTTAGATAATGTAATCACATATCCCTAATTCAAATGTTTAAAACATGGCATAAGATTATTGTCTCTGAGTGTATGGACACTAACTCTTGCTCTCCCCTGAAACAAGATCGGGAGAAGCTATTTTTGGAATCACAGAATGGTTAGAGTTGGAAGGGACCTTAAAGGTCATCTAGTTCCAACCCCCTGCCATGGGCAGGGACACCTCCCACTAGACCAGGCTGCTCAAAGCCTCATCCAGCCTGGCCTTGAACACTTCCAGGGATGGGGCATCCATGATTTCTCTGGGGAACATGTTCTAGTACTTCACCACTCTCACAGGAAAGAATTTCTTCCTAATATCTAATCTAAATCTCCCCTCTTTCAGTTTAAAAAAGTTACCCCTTATCCTATCGCTACAGTCCCTGATAAAGAGTCCCTCCCCATCTTTCCTGTAGGCCCCCTTTAGGTACTGGAAGGCTACTATAAAGTCTCCCTGGAGTCTTCCCTTCTCCAAGTTGAACAACCCCAACTCTCTCAGCCTGTCCTCATAGGAGAGGTGCTCCAGCCCTCTGATCATCTTCATAGCCCTCCTCTGGACTCACGCCAACAGGTCCATGTCCTTATTATGTTGGGGGCTCCTGAGCTGGATGCAGTGCTCCAGGTGTGGTCTCATGAGAGCGGAGTAGAGGGGCAGAATCATCTCCCTTGACCTGCTGGCCGTGCTTTTGATGCAGCCCAGGATGTGGTTGGCTTTCTGGGCTGCAAGAGCACACTGCTATGTCATGTTGAGCTTCTCATCAACCTTCAGGGCTGCTCTCAATTCATTCTCCACCCAGCCTATATTTGTGCTTGGGATTGCCCTAACCCACGTGCAGGACTTCACACTTGGCCTTGTTGAATTTCATTAAATTCTGATTGGCCCAACTATCAAGCCTGTCCAGGTCCCTCTGGATGATGTCCCCTCCCTCTGGTGTGTCAACTGTACCATGCAACTTCGTATTGTTGGCAAACTTGCTGAGGGTGCACTCAATCCCACTGTCCACATTACCAACAAAGATGTTAAACAGCACCAGTCCCAATACTGACCCTTGAGGAACGTCACTCATCACGGGTTGCCATTTCACCGCAACCCTTTCAGTGCAACCATCCAGTCAATTCCTTATCCACCAAGTGATCCATCCATCAAATCCATGTCTCTCCAATTTAGAAACAAGGATGTTGTGCGGGACAGTGTCAAATGCTTTGGACAAGTCCAGGTAGATGATGTCAGTTGCTCTTCCCTTATTGAACAATGCTGTAATGCCACATTTGAGTATTTTTGAGTATGTTCTTGCAATAATTCTTAACTTTTTATTTATAATACCTTGGCATGAAATGTGTAGTAATACAACTGGATCAACATCTTTAAAAAAACAGCATGAATTTTTAGTTCAATTTCCATTGCATAACAGTAAATCATAGGCTTTGAAAATCATTACTGGAAGAGGTGAAAACCACAAAACTGAAAATATGCAATTGGACTTCTCAAATACAAGCGTATACTTACAGTCCTTTAGAAATGTTACATGACCAGCATGTTTTTTTCATAGATTTTGCTGGTACCTTAGTAGCCACATTTTGTGGCCATTTTAATATTAGTTGGTTTTAGTATGAAATGAAAGGCCAGATCGAGTGCAGCCTCAGTAAGTTTGCAGATGACACCAAACTAGGTGGGAGTGTTGATCTGCTTGAGGGTAGGAAGGCTCTACAGAGGGACCTGGACAGGCTGGATCGACGGGCCAAGGCCAATCGTATGAGGTTTAATAAGGCCAAGTGCTGGGTCCCGCATTTTGGTCACAACAACCCCAAGCAATGCTACAGGCTTGGGGCAGAGTGGCTGGAAAGCTGCCCAGCAGAAAAGGACCTGGGGGTGCTGGTGGACGGCCAGCTTAACATGAGCCAGCAGTGTGCCCAGGTGGCCAAGAAGGCCAACAGCATTCTGGCTTGTATCAGGAATAGCGTGGCCAGCAGGAGCAAGGAAGTGATGGTGCCTCTGTACTCGGCACTGGTGAGGCCTCACCTCGAGTACTGTGTCCAGTCCTGGGCCCCTCTGTACAAGAGGGACACTGAAGTGCTGGAACATGTCCAGAGGAGAGTTACCAGGCTGGTGAGGGGTCTGGAGACCAGGTCATATGAGGAGAGGCTGAGGGAGCGGGCCATGTTCAGCTTGGAGAAGAGGAGGCTGAGGGGAGACCTCATTGCCCTCTACAACTACCTGAAAGGAGGTTGGAGAGAGGTGGGTGTTGGCCTCTTCTCCCAGGTGAATAATGACAGGACCAGAGGAAATGGTCTGAAGTTGCGGCAGGGGAGGTTTAGATTAGATATTAGGGAGAATTACTTTACTGAAAGAGTGGTCAGGCACTGGAACAGCCTGCCCAGGGAGGTGGTTGAGTCACCATCCCTAGAGGTATTTAAGAAACGTCTAGATGTGGCACTTCAGGGCATGCTCTAGTGACAGAGATTGTAGGGGACGTTTTTTGTGTGTATGGTTGGACTTGATGATCTCAAGGGTCCTTTCCAACCGTGAAGATTCTTTGATTCTATGATTCTATGAATTAAGACCATTTCTCTTTATCCAGATATCACAAGCAGATTGTGTCTCCTTCCCTGAAAGAATATTTCTGTGCCTGTGTATTTGTACCAACAAACGAATTCCACATGCTTCTGGGTAGCGTCCATGGCTGCTTTTAGCTGAGGTCTTCCACAGGTAATAGTGCATCTCTGTGGTTCAGAGGGCAAAACCCACAAACACAGGAGAACTCTCATGAACACCTAACAGATGCGGAGAGCAGGCTAGTTGTGGAACCTTTAGTTTTCTATCTTAAAATCTTCATTTACTACAGTAGTGGAGCAGGATACATCTTTTCAAAAAAGACATTTTAATATCAGATCAATCATCTTGGTACTCAAATTGCTTTTCTATTATTACTGATGGTGGTTTTAAAATATATTTACAGCTTGAATCTGCAATTTTAAAGGAAGCAGGTGCTTTTCTATATTTAAAGGTTAGTACTGAAGCAGAGAGATCCTCTGATTTTATTTTTTGTTCTTTTCTTGCAAAATTATTATTTACAATAAGATGATAACCTCAAGCCATATTACCGAGACACTGGATAAAAGCAAATTATTTCTCTGTGATTAAAAAAACCAAAAAGCACAAACCAAACAAACCAACCAACCAAACAAAAAACCTAAGAACCTCCCCCCCCAACCTCATTCTTGGGTATGCTGTATTCAACTCCAGGTAGGATGATCACAGAGATCAATAATGAACAGCTATTAAAAAAAAAGTCATCTTACCCCAAATTCTTTATTTCCAAAATAAGCTTACCCCTATGAATAATGAGTTCAGCTCTAACAAGGAGGTGGATTGTTTCAAACAGCAAATAGAAGTTTGTATTTCAAGTATGGGTTTTCTTATCTCTCAGAATAAAAGATTTTTTCAGGGGAAACATGCGGTACAACTACACTAATTTCACTTTCTATATCCAAAAGCAATGATTGCGTTAGAATTAGAAAAGTCCCAGCTGTACACATAAATTAAATCTATTTCCCTGTTAAACCACTTCAAATAACAAGTGCTACAAAGATACCACTATGCATTGAACAGTTGTACCTAACAAAATACAGTGAAACCCTCAGAAACTGATAAAAAGTTTATCAGTAAGTGAAGAAGTAGGAAAAAATGTTTCTTATTTTTTGTGGGAACAAATGCAGTTACAAAGTAATACTGTTCTCACTCTTTTTTCACCCTGAGTAATTCTACTATGTTTTTGGATTTCAGATCCATAAAATTAGGTGTTCAGTATATTTTCCGTTCTTTCAAGAACTAATTTAAAATTCCTCTTTAATACAAGTTAACTGTTCCTCCTTAATTAAGTGTAAATTTTTCAGACAGCTCAATCTGATTAAATTTGACCTATAGGAGTTAAACTTTTTGATATGAGTTTTTTGACACAGTTTTTTATCCCCCAAGAAATGTGTGGGAACAGCTATTCAGAAAACAGACGAACTGTTGCTATCAGAAATATTGATGCTTTTTCTTGAAATAATACTCAAGAATTTGGTGCCTATACAGGAATATGTGTGGCTCTGTTCTGAATCTGCAAGATGCCATAAATTGTATTCGGATCCAAATCTAAACACCATTTCCTTGGCTGCATTTTTCATTATGTTGTCTTAAGACTCTCGAATATATGTAATTGAGATTGTCAACTCTGATTTTCTTATGACCTTAAAGGAAAACAAAATTGAAGTCAGTGAATGGAAACCGATATGATATGTGTCTGACCTATTTGCAGCTAGATGTATTTACTCAGCCTTTTTCTATTTCAGAAAACTCAAGCATCTTGGTCAAGCGGAAATCCCTTGCATCAGCTCTTGTTAGAAGTTATCTTCCTAAACCAGACAGTCTGCTCATCCAGATTGCACTGACAGCATTTTATACTCTTGTTATAGTGGCTACTACAAGGACAATTTCTGCACTTTAATGTCACTTCTACAATTTTAAGTAGTGTGTTATCATATAGACAGATTATAATGAGTCCTTCATGGAAACTTTGACTCCTTTTAAATGCATGCCATGTTGTTATATTTTGAGGATAATTATAAGACCTGGAAGTTAATCTTGGAATTGACAAGATTTAAATGTTCTTCTTTCTCAAGTTCTAGAATAATTTTGCTTGTAGACCTGTAGAAGTGTAGATAGTGCCAAGTAGATCATTCATCTCAGTACTTTGGTAAGTAGCTGGCAAAATGGCAAAATGAAACAGATTAAGTTTTAAAGTCAGTATGTGGAAGGCAAATATTAACATCGGCACAGTTCTGTGTATAAAATTCTGAAATTTGCCAATGTGTGCTATAATTTTAGGTTGCTTAATATTCAAAGTTGAATGTAGATACTTTATCTGTTGGTTTGAATTAGACATGAAACTGGAGCTTGAATTAAAGCTATTTCTGAATGCATACAGCTTGTTTATAAGTTTGCTGCAAATTCATCTCTAAATAAAATATATGTCAGTTCTACTGCACACAAATATCACGGTGTCAGACCTTTTGGTAAATATATATAGATAGATATTAATATTAGAATCCTAAAAATTATTAATATATTCTAAGAGAGAGCCAAGGACATCATTTAAAGCTTTTGAAAACAACAATTCTTTCGCTTTTTGAGGTTAAACTTTTTAATATTATTTGCTTACATTATTTATAATAAAGTAAAAGTGAAAAACACCATCAGCCAAGTATGATCGTTCCTCATGCTTCTTCAATGCTTTTCTTTTATTTTCTTTTTCCCTTCCAAAGCCTTTTCCTGGAGAGTCATGTTTACATATTTTCTAGAAATGGAAGACAACTTTATTCTAAACTAATCCTTTTCTGTCAGATGCCTCAGCTAATCAGTGCCACTCATTATTGCTCTTGTCTTCTGATGCTGAAATACTCAAGGGCTCAGATATCACAGTTTGACAACTCAAGTGTGTAATAATTAGACTATATGCTCCATTTCTAAAAATGACTTTGAATCTCCAGTCTATGGCATGAATCAACCTTGGTAATTTAAAACATTTTTGCCTTTTTTTTTTTTTTTCCCCACTGAGATTATATATTTAGGCTAATCAGTATTCACTTCTGGTTTACGGGGCCAAGCTCTTGTTAGGCCAAGCAAAACTAGCTGATATATTGCTATTATAAGTTAGAGATAAATTAAAATCCATTAAAGGTTTTGTGAGAATTCAGTGTTTATTTAGTAATTCAAGCTGCAGTTGCCTTTCTTTGAGATATTAAGAGAATTGGGGAGCATACTAGCATTTTGGGGAAGAAATTAAAGAATGTATTAGAAAAATCACCTTTCTTTGAAATTACTAATCTTTCCAAATCTGCAAGTTCTGGCCAATCAATAAAACTATCACCAGCAGTAAAGGAGTTCCACAAAGAGTACTGTTGTAAAGATAAAACTTTCTATAGTGATTTTATAACAGTAGATTTCTGCTTGTTCTGTATAAAAATGAAATATTGTTTCACTTCTAATAAGAAAGTTCAGCTGTCTTTTTGTGTATGTTAAACATCCTTCCCTCCATGCTCATTCAAATTCATATTAAATTGTACCACAGGCTCACTTTATTACACAAATACACATATATAGCTTTGTCCTAAATCCTGTCAGATGAAAGCAGCTGAATTCTAAATAACCAGTATATTTTATTTAATATGTAGTTTTAGGAACCAACATTAATTGATTACCTGTTCTGGTGATTAAATTAGATATATTCTGTTTAAAATTTGGTAGATTTACTATAAAGACTATCATCATATGAATACAGTGAAGTTGTCTCAGCTCATTTGAGACATTTGTCTCAGCCAATGACTGTAGCTTAGACTCAGGAATGCATATTCTTCTCTTTACTCAGTCTTTCACTGTAAATTAATACATACAGGCCTTTTAGAAAATTATCTTTTTCTTCCTAGGTAGCATATCAATTTCAGCACATCTTAAGACAATATATTGATTAACATCTGGAACTGTATTCCAGGTCGTCTTTTCTTTACAATATAGTGTTTGGGAACTGAATACATAAAAATAGTTAGATAAGGTCAACTAACCAAGTGTATTCATAATGATATACTTCATTCTTTCAACGTATGAAGTGATCAATCTCATATATGTTATTATTGTAGAAATTTATGAGAAATCACTTAGAACTATTCTGAAGCAATTTGTCCCAGTCATTCTTCACTGTGTGATTTATGTTCTTCAGTTTTTAAAATACCTGTATCTGATTTTCTTCTACATAGTATACATTTTGTCCTTGAGATACTGTGATCATACAGTACAATATTTACTGTACATCATTAAGGTTGTTTCATACTGTGCATTTATCATTAGCTGTGGCTTAGTCATCCTGAAAGAATGTTTATTTCAGATGAAAGCAAGATAGAAAAAAACAGGTCCAGTATTGTTTTTCTATGATAATGATGCTAATGATACTTGAAATTTACCTCGGCATTTAATTTTCACATTATGAAGAATGGATGCTTTTGTATACCTTTATATACAATTCACAGTATAAAGTATATATTATTAAATTTAAAATACCTTTTTTATTTTTAACTTGTACTTGATACTTTTATATTAACTTGGGATTGATCTTCAGTTCAGAATGTAACAGTAGTTAAACAACTTCAGGAAGAATTTAATATCTCTACACTTAAAAAAATCTTATGTAATTAAAGTAAAATTAAGGTTAGTGCTAGTATGTATGGTTTTTCCATCAAGATAGATAGTGCTTTTGTGAAGTGAAACCTTTTTACTGAAATTGGTTATAAAAGTTTATTTTTAGAAAAATGAAAAGCCTTAATGCAGAATTTTGCCAGAGCATTCCATACTAGTTGTGGATCAACCATCTTATGTTCCTGTTCTCATCTATGGAAGAAGCTCTGTGCATAAACTGTTTCCTATCAGGATTACTTTATCTTCTTTTACAAATAAATTATGAAGAGGGACCTTGAATTTACTGTCATAATACAGAGGTTTATGAGACTTTCCCATGAAGTATTTTACCGGTAAGGTACTAAGGATACACAATAATGCTCTTTTAATTTATCACATTTTACTTTCAGGGGAAACATATTTTTAATACATTTACTGTTGCATTGGGACTGTTTAGTTTGAGGAAGAGGAGGCTGAGGGGAGACCTCATCACTCTCTACAACTACTTGAAAGGACATTGTAGAGAGGTTGGTGCTGGTCTGTTCTCACAGGTAATTAGCGATAGAACAAGAGGGAATGGCTTCAAGCTGCAGCAGGGTAGGTTTAGGCTGGACATTAGGAAAAAATTCTTCACAGAAAGAGTGGTCAGACACTGGAATAGGCTGCCCAGGGAGGTGGTGGAGTCACTATCCCTGAATGTGTTTAAGAGTCATTTAGATGTGGTGTTAGGGGATATGGTCTAGGGGTTGATGGTTGGACTCGATAATCCCAAGGGTCTTTTCCAACCTAAATGATTCTCTGATAAATAATTTATTGTAGAAAACTGAAAGTTTTTTCATTCAGATTTTTTTTTATTGAAAATATATTTTCTTCCAGTGGAAATCATTGAAAAGCAATAATTTCAAATACAATATAATTATATTGTAGGTTTTTTTAATGTGTGGTCTTCATAGAATATTTCAGTACACCTCAAATTTTTGCCAGCATTGTATTTCTGATCTTGTAAACAAGAAACACAATGATCCCTAAGAAGAGCTGCACATCTGCTAGTAGTAGCAGTGGAACTTGTAAGAGCTCTTTGATTTTCAGTCCTATATGAAGAATTACACTTTTAAGAGCACAAAACTGCCGTGACTCGAACTGGTGACTTTTTCTGAAGGTGAAAGGATAACTTTGACTCTACGAATTTTTCTAACATTATAACAAGTGATTAATCAGTAGTTGCTTGAATAATAATTGCTTTAATTAAAAAAATAAATTATATCAAGACATGTATGAAGATGATTACAACTTAGTGTCATCTGACACTACAAAGATTCACACACCCTTATCACCCATCACTCAGCCTACATGTGTTCTGCACAGGTCTAAAATATCTTCCATATTTTTATAAATGTCTTTGTATTGTACATCATTTGTCTTTGCTTCCAAATTCCTGGTGTTTCTTCATGTAATTTTGTTTTCATAGCAGCTTTCTCTCCAGTTGTTTGAAAGTAAATTCTGGTCTATGGTTTCATGGCTTCTTTTCACTCTGCGCATGGCTTGTATTCTTGGATAATCTTGGTTTTTTTAATTCTTTTTTTTTTTACCACATTATTGTTTATACTTTGTCTAACTTCTAGCAAATCCATCAGACATTCATTCCATGTCATTCATGTATCATAAGGTTAAAACTATTATTAGGCAAAAATGTCAGAAACCACATGGTAGGAAAACATCTATATTGCTTCTCAATACAATTAGAGAGAAAGAGTGACTGGTCCTGCCATGGCCTCAGTGAATCACTATTCATCAGAAAACCTGGTATGCAGAGAGCCAATATTTAATCTCGTTATCATGTAATACAATATATACCATATTCCACTTAATTAGACTAGCTGCTTTACTGGGATGTCTCCCAGGGATATCTGCTGACTTAGTCCAGTGAGTGATAGCGAATAGCAGTAGCTGAGGCTTAATTGGAACACTATTATCATAAATCTCTCACTCCCTTTTTATTTTAGCAGGGACCACTATGACTAATACTACCTGATTAAACAGTGCTTAATTAGGTGTTAAAATTTATGATGATTTTATACCCGATGCAGTAGGTGCCAAATAGCAATGATAACAAGAACCCTTATCAGGCAAAGAGCTTGCAACTGGTGGGAACAAGCTGTGTTCATGATATTTTAATTACAGCAATCTTCTCCTTGAAATTAAAAGTTCTGAGTAGGTGTTGGATGTGACAGTATTAAAAATTAGTAAGTAAGGCTTCAGGTTTATGCTTTGAGCCAACAGAATCAGTGTACAGAAAGTACCAGTTAGTTTTTTCTTCCTCTGTGTGCAGTGCAGAAGACAAGATAACTAAGAAGTTTCAGCGTATTTCAGATTGACCAGAATATATATATTACATGCAATGTTGTAAAATCATTCTTGTGAAAACTGAAGGTTGGATACCTGAGCTGAGCGAAAAGTTTAGTACGTAAATGTTAGTGGCGTAATGTAATGATTTAGTAATCATTGCTATGACTAGACCTAGAAAATAACAGCAGAGAAAGAATTTTGTGTATAAAAAAAAAAAATAATTTCCTCATATATCCTCTGAAGTATTTGTATGAAAAGCTCGTTGTGGTAGGTGTTTTTTAACTGTTAAAAAAATACTTCATATGGTTTTGTCAAAGTATACTGGAAAATTGAGATTAGGATTAGTACTGAAATGAACGCAGACACAAAATAATAGTGTCTGCAGTTCCTGAAAACTTTGCTTCATACATCATATGCAGGGTTTACTATAAACAATCATAGCAAATGGTTTACTTGCTCTTAGTTTACATTTGGTAACTTTCTTAAAGTTTTAAGTGTAATATTGAAAAATTACAGGAAAACAATAATACAGTTTTACTTTAGTTGTTGTGACAGAGCAGGGGAAACTATTTTTGCTTTTTAATAGATGAATGATTGTTAGCAGTAATTCAGGAGTTAAATATTGCAAACATGACTCCCGGTGTAATTTCTTTGCTTGCTCTGGCAGACTTAAAATACCCGGTTAGGACCACTGGTACGTCTGAAGCAATGAAACTTGTTTTCAATAAGCCCTAAAAAAATTGTCCGGAATTCACTATGGAAGAAGAAATCACAGGTTTGGGTCAAGTTTTTCATGCATTGGAAAGTAATATAATATGATGATGTAACTCCTTACAGTGACAGAATAAGAGAAAAGCTTTACACCTTGAGCTTTCTTAAAGCAACAGCCATCTCAAAGTAAAAGAACGACTTAATAATACATGCACTTTCAGTGTTATTCATTATGATACTACAGATCTGCAGTTTTAGCATGTGAAGCCAAGGTTTAACTCTGCTGCTATATTAGTTTTGAGAATTTACATACATTATTTTGTAACGAAGGAAAACCTAACTGCAGTGAAACAGACTGAATTCTGCGGTATGCTGATTACAGCAGCTGTGGGTTATTATGCATGGCATGAACATACTGTCCCACCTCTGGGTACTGAGTTAACCAGCATCCAGTCACCACAAACTTCCATATCTCTCAGTGTAATCAGAAAAGGGAACTAAAGAAACGTTGAGACAGGATACACGATGCCTCTTACCAGAAAAGAGCTTGGTGACAATATGATAAAAGAGTTGCAGTCTGCCATGGTGGATTGGTGAAGAAAGATTGTATGAGGAGATTGGTAGTAGACATAGTGAAAGGAGGGCAGTTTGGGTGAGATATTTATGTCACTGCTAAGGAAGTAGTTATTAGGTACTGCATGCTACCAAGACAGTATATACCCTGCCGTCATACTCTGGTCCTCATCTGGGGGCTGAAACTCTGGGTAACCTCTGGATTGTAATTCAATAATTCCATTCATAGGTTTTCTGACTTAAAAGAAAATAAATTCTAGGATATGTGAGGAAATACTTGTTGATTATCAACGTGTAAATCCTCTCTTGCAGTGTAATTTTGGAAGCAGATATTAGTAAAGGTAAGAAAAATGTTTCAGAGGTTTTTGCTATTTTTCTTGCCACAGAAAATAAATGCTGCCAGGAGACTGGTTAGACTGTCATTGTGTTAAGCTAGAGCTGTCTCAATGAAGTTGGGGAATACAACTTTTGGAGTTGAAAGTCTCATTAATTTCTGTATGTATGCATATGTACACTATTCATACATTTGCACACATGATCATTTAAAGGAGTTAGGGTATACAGCAGCTTATGAAGCATTCAAGCAATGTCTTGTAGTGAAGTCCAAAAATGTTTGATGCTAGCTTGAAACTGGTCTCTCTGTCCATTGTCCTCAGAGTATCTAAATATGTTACGGAATGCAGTTTTAGCAGTGGACCATGTGCTTTTTCAATACACATCATATTTTAGTCGACATCATAAAGAGAGCATCTCCTGTTAAATCTATATTCAGTTTTTCTAACTTATTGTGTTCTAATAAGTAAGAACTAATCTATGACTTTTTTGGAATTAATTTCAAAATGTGTTATAAAATAAATTAGGTAATGCCTTTTGTTCTTTCTTTTCCCTTTTTGAAGGTTGCAAAATTAGATTGCAGGGATGAGACAAATCCTGAAGCCTCTTGATAAATTTGACAAATATGTATCTGTGTACTCCTAACTTCATTTTTTTGTTGACTAGAGAAAAGGATTCCTGACCTGATTGATTTTTGTTTTGTTTCGTTTTGTTTTTAAATAAAACTCAAATGTAGGTTAACACAAGAACAATTATCTGAGTAAAAAAACACATTTCGGAGATATACTTCTTAATCCTTCAGTAGAACCTTAAAAAAGAGGCACTTTAAATTTTTTTTGAAGGAGGGGAGAAAAAGCAGACTTTCGAAAATGTTATTTTAAAAGGATGTCAGGATAACCCCCAAAACAGTTCTCTGGTTTGAAGTAGAAAAAACTCTTCCTAAGTGCTCATTCTAAGTGAGCTTCAAAATGAGAGAGGCATTTGCTCAGGCAACACAGGTCTGAAAAGTTTATGGAAAAAAGCTGGGAAATTAAAATAATAAATGAAGTACAGTGCTACAAACTGTATCAAAGACTAGCCTTGTATTATAAAGGATGGAATTAAGGTTTATTGTCAAAGCAGAATATTTAGTATTTTAGTTTGCTAGGTAAAGGATAAGCAAAGGATAAGCAACCTCTGTTGAGGTACAAAGTAAAGTAGAGGTGCATAGCTAAACTTTGATGCTTTCATTCTATATATTCTTTCCTGTTACTCTGAAGGATTTTTTGCAGTCACATGCAACGTTTTTCATGGCTGTTAAGAGAGTGTTCTTAGGAAATTTTCATCTCCTTCAATTTAAAGATATTCAAATATCTACATACAAAAAACATAGACTACCCTTTTATGAGAAGAATACTTTATTTCCTGAAATCTGGGACCTCTTTGTGATTAAGTAGTTGGGTATTACCATGAACAACACAAACAACTGTAAGGAGATCTTTTAGACTGTCCCTTTGGATTACTCCATTGGCATGATCTTGCAGTTTCCTCCAGCAGTGGTACTAATGGATCAGAAAGACATATGAGAATGTGGGAACAGGAACAAGTGGCTGGAGAGGTGACTAAGTGTCAGAAATCCTGGCTGCCAGCACGGCAGCCACTCCCCAGTTGTGAAACTCTGCCCTCGTGATTAGTGGCAGTTGCTGTAACACTGAATCAATGGTTTTGTTGGAAGTTTAGCGTTCATGGTGTTTCTGGGTTTGGAAAAAGGGCTTAAAATATGGCTCCAGTTGCTTTTAATATTGCTGTTCTTTTCAGAGACTGAAGGAAGAAAGCAAATTTTGGAAAGGAGGACCACAACTCTCTCCCACTTTTCTACAAGAACTGTAATGAAGAGTACAAAGTATTTTTGTTAAATATTATTACATGGCTTTAAATTTTTTATTGTTAAGTTAATGATATTTCAATTAAAATGGAGTAATCCCCATAACTTCTATTATTTTAAGGCTGAAAAACTATTACATTTAACTTCCTATAGTTGCCCCAGCAAAAAACTAATTGGCCAGATCCTCAGAGGTGAAGTTAACAGTAATGTTCTGCTCATGAGGCTCTGTCACAGTGACTTTAATCTATTGAGCAAAAGTATGAATCTTAACAATCACTGATGTGCAAATATAGCAACCCGGTGAGCCACCTAATTTCTAGTTTGTCTTGTGCTTTTTATCTTTGTGGTTAGAAATACAGACGTTCATAAACACTTCACTTGAACCTGGAGATTGCTATTTTATATTTAATAGGTTCACAGTCTTGTTGCATGAGACACAACTGAGCTTACAGCATTTCCTCCATTCTGTGTCTTGAGTGACAATTTGAATACCATGTGGTGATGACTAATTTTCATATGACTAGGGACTTTTATTGCTAGCCAGGTATTTGGCTGCTGCTCCAGCACAGTGAGCTCTCTATTATCTCTGGCAACGTGGGTAACAGCATGTGCCAGGTAATGGGAAAACCAATAAGAGAGGTAGTGTGGGATATACTGAGGAATGCAACACATTTAGCTGAGCTCGGTTTTGTTCCATTGAGACTTTTAGCTTTGCCTCCATAGTAGTCATTTTAGCATCTGTATGCTACAGTCTGAATTTGACACTTTTTCAGAAGGACTTATTATCTCAGACAGGTGGGAAGTAAATCACAATCATTACCGTCTTTGTCAGTAAAAGTGAGTCTTGTAATGGGCCATTGGAGATGCAGAAAAATATGCAGGGATGCCAGATATTGTTCTAGGAATGTTGTGGTGGAGCTCAGGATAGAGCTTTGCAGAATTTTTTGGATCATTTGAACCATAACAAGCAATCAAACGTATAATTTCAGTTCTAGCCCAGGTTCAGAAGTTTATCTGTTTAGTCATTGTGCAGAGCTTCTGCATATTTCCAAGAATCAAGATGTCTGGGAACAGTAGTCTCAGACATTTGAGACTAGCATGGCTTCACGGGTTCAACATGGTTGCAGCCACATCAGACACAAGATAACTACTGCAAATAACTGAACACACATCCATCACACTTTTCCATCCTTGAGTTACTGGGACAGTTTTTAGGGTAAGCTATAGTACTGAACTGTAATTAGGTCTACACATAGAGACATAAATGTTTGATTCTATGCTGGTATCATATCCCCAGTTTGTTTGATAAATGCTCAATCTCAATTTGTAGCTGTTTGGTGAATAAATATTTCAACAGAAATAATGAAATAAAGCACCATGTCAAGGTTCTAAGAAGCTGTAGGGACATAAATTTCCAGTAATGGAAGCTGGCCGCTCTACTTCCTGAGCAATCTGCTCTGCACTTTGTACAAATTTGCTGAACCAGAACTCAAAATTTTTGTCTCTGACCTGTCTTTCTTTACCTTGAAACTATTTTTTACTGAAAATATGCTTACCAGATCTAGTCAAAGCTAGTTCAACAATGTCTCTAGTTTGCCTGGTAGCTAAACTTCTGTATGTTTATCCAAATACTCCTCAAATACCTCTGCATCGAGAATATAAACACATTTAAATAATGATAAATCTCAGCTTCACAGAAGTTTCGTTATTGATACGATTTCTTTCTGTGGTACGATCTCAATATAAATGCTGAATATACCAGAACTTGAAAACTACTTAAAAATATGTTAACATAACATTAATAACTTGTACTGTGCAAAGGTGTTTGCACTTATTTGAATGAACACTTTTTCATAAGGGTTATTTATGATTCTACTAAGCCTACAATTTTTTTTTAAGAAAAAATATCAGACAAATACAGGACCAGATTTAATCACTGGAAGAAATAATGCAAATTTCAAAAAGTACGTGTCAAATTATTGAGTAACAAAAAATTAAACCTTGTATTATCATTGTAATACATAACAAATGCCATTAAAAATGCGGGTTTTGAAAGGTAATATTTTATTAATGTGTCCTTGTCTGTTCATTAGCTGTTGTTTTGATCCTTCTATCTTCTCTACTTGTTGCTGTCACAAAAATTCTCCCTGTCAACAAAGTAGAAATCTTTTTCTTTTCTATTTTTTCTGTTTTAATATTAGTATTTCTGCACTGATTGTTTCTTTTTGAAGGAAAGTCATTTTATCAAGAGATTTGAATGAAAATAAAGAATAATATTTTGGTTAGGAAAAAATAAACAATATTGCACTTGAGAAAAGGCCTGAAAACTAAAAATTGGTGAACTAAGGAAGGGAAAAAACATGCATCTGAAAAATGACTATACATCTCAGCACCAAGCTGAGTGGCGCAGTTGATATGGTAGAGGGAAGAGGGACTTTGACAGGCTTGAGGGGTGGGCCCATTCAAACTTCATGAAGTTCAACAAGGTCAAATGCAATTTCAAATGCAATTTCAAATACAAATTCAACAAGTTCCTGCACCTGGGTTGGGGCAATCTGTAACAGTACACATTGAGGGATGAAGGGATTGAGAGCAGCCCTGAAGAGAAGGGCTTAGGGAGGGATACTGGTGGACAAAAAATTGGACATGGCCTGTCAATGTGCATGTGCAGCACAGAAAGCCAATCGTATCCTGGG